>NC_143052.1:21935000-22560000 GCF_052426305.1 Pelodiscus sinensis | reverse complement strand
GCTGGCCCCGAGCTCCTCGCAGCTTTCCAACCTTGCAGTATACAAGAGTCTCCACTGGGGCTCTTGTACATTCCAAAGAGGAAATGCCACATGGAGCCTGAGGTCAGTGTCTCAGAGTTTCCCGTTGGCCCCGGGCTCCATGTGGCACTTTGTCTTTGAAACATACAAGAGTCCCAGCAGGGACACTTGTTCATTTCAAAGTTGGCCGCCGCTGCACTCGTACCCCCTCCCATGGAGCTGGAGCAGGGGAGAAGTGGTTTTTAAGCCAGCTCCCTCAGCACTACTTCCTCTCCCTCATTTGCTGCATCTTTGTGATAGAGGCAGCAATGGGGGGAAGCAACTAGCCTATAAGCTTGTGCTTATTGGATAGTCGACTAGTCAATTAGTCACTTACATCCCTAGTTTGGAAACAATATCCATGCTCCCTTGGGGGACGTCTACACAGCAGCGTTATTTTGAAATAACTTGCGTTACTTTGAAGTAACAAAGCGAGCATCTACGCAGGAAGCCTGTTATTTCAAAATAACTGTGAAACAATGGGCACTTTTATTTTGAAATCTGTAACCCTCATTTTACTAGGAATAACACCTATTCCAAAACAGTTATTTTGAAATGGGGATTGGTGTAGACAGCATAGTTGTGGTTATTTGAAATAAGGGGCCTCCAGGACTTCCCATAGATGTCCTGCTGGCCACTTTGTCTATGCTCATCAGAACTTTAAGTTCCCCTTCCCCTGCAGCCACAGGGGAAAGGGCTTGTCGCACACAGCAGGCCCCGCTATTCCTGTACCGCACAGCAGTGCCTTGCTCTGCCCTACCTCTGCCATGACAGACCCCAGTACACCATCTAAGGCCTCCATGGCTGCCAGTCCATCTGCAGCCAGCTCCCAAGCCCCTACCTGGGTCGAAAGAGGAGGACACCATCGTGGACTGATGCAGAGATCCTGGACCTCATTGAGATCCAAGGAGAGCAGTAGAACAGCCTTGATCTCTGCATCAGATGGTAAAATGCTGAAGTGTATGGCCACATCACCAACAGCCTGGTCCAGAGTGGCACAGTTGCATTCTAGAGCACGTGAGACTGAAGGTCAAGGCGCTCCACCAGGCCTAAGCCAAGGCCAGGGAAAGGAATTCCCAGTTGGGAGGGGAACCCCTGATCTGCCACTTTTACAGCCAGCTCAGTGGCATAGGGGGCAGGGTAGGTCGCCTCCCCTCCCTTTGTCATCAACTCTGGCCTGGAGGTGCCTATTGTCAGTCTTCCGGAGGGTGTGGCAGTGGAAGAGGATGATGATGATGAGGAGGAGGTGGCCACCACATAGACATGCCCGCTAGCCAGGACCTCACCCTGTCTCTGGAGCCAGTACCCCCCCTCCCAGGATGTCACCCAGGGTTTGGATGAGGCCTGGAAAGGACCATCAGGTGAGTTCTATTACTTTGCCTGGACACATGTGGGAGTGGGGTGGTGGTGGGGTATCAAGGGGCTACACACTCCTCACCCAGCCTTCATGGCCTGGGCATCGCACAGCAGCCTGTGTACATGGCTGCACATGGAGCAGCAGTCCAGAGCAGAAAGCTGCATTGAGACAGCTGCTCAGGAACCTTTGTACTCCTGCTCACAGGGTTCCTGCACAGGCCTGCCTGACTCCCAGCCTCGTAGTGGAACTCCTTCCCACTACAGGCTACCACTAGGGAGGATGGGGTCACAGACACACACGCAGCAATACCGCCCACAGCACACGGGCATGCCTGCACTCCCAGGCCAGCATGGTGAGGCAGAGGACACTAGTCCTCTGCTAGGGGTGCCTGCCAGGAAGGCGAGTGGGAGGAAGTGGAGGGGACCCCAGCAGCACCCTCCCCAGCAAATGGTTGTGGGTACCGTCAATGTTCCCCACCCCTGCAGTTGGGGAAGCCCATAGCAGCAAAACCGGTAATAATGGGGCCCACGTCACCCAGGATGATGAGCCGGCACAGCAGGATGGTGTTGATGACCCTCACCACCTATAGAAGGAGAGAGAGAATCACAGGGCTAGGGCCCTCAGGAAGTCCCCAAACCCAGCCACTCCCCTCAGATGCACCAGGACCAACCCCCTACCTACCCCATCCCTCATCAGGGCTTTGTGAAGATGAGACTGGAAACCCTTCCAAGGAGGGAGCCTCCACCGCTCCCCCCTAGGGAATCCCATTCCAGCAGTTCACCACATTCCTGGGACAATAGCATGAGAGTGCCATACCTGCATGACTACAATGCCGATGGTCGATCTCTCCACACCGAACTTGTTCCTGATGGAGCAGTGGCTGTCCGACATGGAGAGTTTTCAGATACCGCTTCTGGAAGGGAATGGCAGGTCTCATGTGGATGTCCTATCATGAGCAGAGAGAGGCGAGCCACTTGCAGAGCTCCATGAAGGTGTCCTTCTGCAGGTGAAAGTTCTGGAGCCACTGCTGGTCGTCCCACTGATCCATGACGAGTCAGTCCCACCAGTCATAACTGGTGTCCAGTCACTAGAAGCGGCAGTGCACCATGTATGGGGAAGGGTGGGGAGGGTCATGCTGCATAAGCAGTGTGAGGAGGGAGGAGAGGATGTACCTCACAATGAGCTGGGGGTCTTGTTCATGCAGGGCCACGAGGGCAGCCTGCAGTAACTGCAGCAGGATGTGTGGCATGTGGTCTAAGAACCATCTACTGATAGGAGGCTGGTCTCGCTCTATGGCTAGAGTACTGTGGTGTCTGCAAGGGCTGCCAGAGCAGACAGTGAAAAGGCTTTGTTATCCCTCAAGGAGGTAGGTGAAGGAGAGGAGCTTGAGACACGGCTCTAAGTGGGGGGTCCCTTTAAGCTCGAGCCTCAAACAGCCTCTGGAAGAAGCTCCAAGAAGACAGTGCTGTCCTGATGTCCTGCCTGAAATGCTTCCAGGTGGCCCTAAATGTAATTTAGCCTCCAATGAGTGTGGACGCTCTATTTCAAAATACCTCAGCGCTATTTCTATGGGCATTTGCTGTGTAGATGCACTATTTCAAAATAAGCTATTTTGGAGTTTCTATTTCGAAAATAGCTTATTTCAAAATAAGTGTTCAGTGGAGAGACACCCTTGGTATTGTTAGACACTGACAATGGAGGAAGCATTTGTGACATCTTAGGATACCTAGGTATGTCTACACTACAAAGTTAATTCGAACTAACAGACGTTAGTTCGAATTAACTTTGATAGGCGCTACAGTAGCGCTCCGCTAGTTCGAACTTAATTCGAACTAGCGGAGCGCTTAGTTCGAACTAGGTAAACCTCATTCCACGAGGACTAAGCCTAGTTCGAACTTACTAGTTTGAATTAAGGGGTGTGTAGCCCCATAATTCGAACTAGTGGGAGGCTAGCCCTCCCCAGCTTTCCCTGGTGGCCACTCTGGGCACCACCAGGGAAACTCTATTGCCCCCCTCCCGGCCCCGGACTCCTTAAACGGGCACGGGCTGGCTACGATGCCCATGCCAGGTGCAAGCCTGCCAGCACCCAGCCAGCAGACCCTGCACCTGGCATGGCTCGAGCCAGCCACCCGATGACCCCCAGCCCTCCCCCTCTTCCCAGGACCAGGCTGGCGGCTCCTGGGAGCTTGCCCGGGACGGCAAGAGGGGGGCACACGCCTGGGCTAGTGCGGAGATCGTGGACTTCGTCCACGATCTCCGCACTAGGCACAGGAAAGTGGCCGTCTAGGGCAGGAGAGCTGCCAGCCTGGCCACCCAGGAGCAGGTGTGCATGAAAATCAAGGGGGTCCACTGAGACCCCCGACTCTGAGCCCTGAGCTTACAATGGCTGTCTTGGGTCAGACCAAAGGTCCATCTAGCCCAGTAGCCTGTCTGCCGACAGCGGCCAACCCTAGGGACCTTGGAGGGGATGGACCGAAGACAGTGACCAAGCCATTTGTCTCATGCCATCCCTCTCCAGCCTTCCACAAACCTTGGGCAGGGACACCACTCCTACCCCCTGGCTAATAGCACTCCATGGTCCCAACCTCCATCACTTTATCTCACTTCTCTTTAAACTCTGTTCTAGTTGTAGCCTTCACAGACTCCTGCAGAAAGGAGTTCCACAGGTTGACTCTTTGCTTTGTGAAGAACAACTTTCTGTTACTAGTTTGAAGCCTGTTTCGCATTCCTTTCCTTTGGTGTCCTCTAGTCCTTCTATTATGGGAACTAATGAAGAACTTTTCTGTATGCACCCTCTCCACACCACTCATGCTTTTATAGACCTCTATCATATCCCCCCTCCATCTCCTCTTTTCTAAGCTGAAAAGTCCCAGTCTCTTTAGCCTCTCTTCATATGGGACCTGTTCCAAACCCCTGATCATTTTAGTTGCCCTCCCCTTTCCCACCCTCTCTCTTCCCCTCTCCCACCTCCTTTTCCCAGTCTCCCTGAGTTTTGTTCAATAAAGACAGATTCTATTTTTGACCACACATTTTCTTTATTTTGTCCATCAGGAAGGGGGGCTAGGGAAGGGTAAGTGGAAGGAGGTGAGGGAGGAATGGGGTACGAGCCCCCGATGGGGACGACTGGGCTGGCTCTGCGGGCTTCTGGGGGTGGAAGCTCTCCTGCAGCCCCCCAATTGCCCCAAGTGCAGCCGGTCTGATAGCCGAGTGCTGTGATGTGCCCAGTGTGGGCACTCCGGGCACTCCAAGCCAGGACTGCTTTGCAAGCATGGCACTCCTGAGAACTGTCTGTCCGGGGTGGGGGTCGGGTCCCTTTAAGCACAGCCCTCGGCTAGCCTGAGACAGCAGCTCCACGCTCTAAGTCCTCCTCTGATGCCCTGCCGGCACTGCTTCCGGCCATCCTTAACCCCTGTTCAGGGTCCATTTAATGTGGACATGCTAGTTCGAATTAGAAAAATGCTAATTCGAACTAGTTTTCGTTCTAGACGCGTTAGTTTGAATTAGCTTAGTTCGAATTAACTAATTCGAACTAAGTTAGTTCGAATTAGCGCTGTAGTGTAGACATACCTCCTGTTAGGTGCATCTGAGCATGCTCTCCCAGCATTTCTGGAGGCCTTCTCCTTGCCTCCATATTCTGTGGGCAAAATCCAAATAGCCACTGCTATGTAGGTATTTTCAAGGCACTTATTGCTTGAGAATCTGAGAGACCATCCCATCCCTGCTCCCTTCATATACCCCTGGAGTTTAATGGTAGAAATTAACCCATTACTTGTCAGTGTAGAGTTTAAAGACTATATTTTGATCCTGATGTATCTCCCTACCCTCTGGGTATGTCTTCACTATGGAGATCTATCAGAAAAAGCTATGCAAATTGTGTGCCACAATTTGCTTACCTTTTTCTGCTAGTTTTTTCGGAAGAGGCTTTTCCAAAATTTAGCCCATCTACACTGGGCCAAATTTTGGAAAAAAAAAAAAACCTCTTTCGAAAGAGGCCTTCTTCCTCGTGGGAGGAGGAATACATGGCTTCCAAAAGAGCGCTTTGGCTCTTCTGCAAAAAAAAGCATACATGTTGCTCCCGTATTTAAATTAAATCTTTAATAATGGGATCTTTGGAGGCAGGAGACAGAGGCTATGTCTAGACTATGGATTTTTTCTGGAATAAAAAATGGTATTCCAGAAAAACCCCATAGTCTAGACATAGCCTCTGTCTCCTGCCTTCACAGATCCCATTATTAAAGATTTAGTTTAAATATGGGAGCAACATGTATGCCTATACAAACACGTGTCCAGTAGTTGTTGTCAGTAAAAGGCTGTATGCAAGCTTCCGTTCATACATTTGCATGTATAAATAGATATTGAAATGTTTGTCCTGCTGAACTCAATGGGAAAACTCTAGAGTACCTGTGAATGGCAGTAAGTTGGCGTGTTTCATGTAGAATTATGGATTGTTCAAGACATAACAAATGCATCTTCTTTTCTGTGGTTACCCCCCATTGCACACATCTGAAAATTGGCCCAAATTATGCTTTATTTGAGAATTTTAATCTTTATATATATTATTTCTGTAATTGGACAACAGTTCATCTTAGCTATGGAGACATTGAATTCAGACACAAGAGAGCTATATATAGTTATTAGGAAATGATTTAATAATACATGAATATTTTGAGAGCATAACTGGAGATAATGTGTTTGCTTTCAGGGATAACTAGATTAATTTGTTTGATGTAAAACCTGGGCTAGTCATGGCAGAGGATTAAAAGTCTCACAAAAGGGAGAACTAACCTAGAGCAGAATTAGGCTCTAGGTTAAAGAGAACAGTCAAATGCTTCCAAGTCTTGACTCCTCTCTTTATGTTGTTGCTGAGACCTTGATTCTCTGCAGTGGCCAAATTGAGCTCTGATTTATTTCAGAGTGGCAGCTACAGAGAGTAGTTTGTGGCTCCTTTATTCTCAGCCAGCTGATACCAAAGGAAGTTATGGCAGGAGGGGTCCTGCTTTAATGTATGCCACTATTGAGTCTGCAGTGGAGTATCGTGTATTTGATCTTATGCCACTATTGCGCTAGTGGAGTATCAGGCATAGCTGATCTTCAGTCTGCCTTTCCCACTTGTGCCAATGCTGTGCCCTGTCCCCAGACACTGGCTTCATTTATTTGAGGCATTCAGGGATGTCTGTCTCAGGACCTACCTTGCCAGCCTAGTTAGAGAGGAGCTCCCAGGCCCAAAAGGAATTTTCCACCAGCTATCTCTTATCTGAGTTGCATAGTACCCCACAAGGAATGTCAATGAAATCAATGTGCTTATCTGAGGAGTAAGGTGCTAGTCAGTGTGACTGAGGGAATTGGGATCTGGGCATTCGGGACATTTTTATTTACACATCTTTTCAGTGGAAACGCTCCCCATCTGAGAGGTGTTACGTCACCCTGCGTCCTTCACTATGATTCTTCTGAGAACATGAAAATAACTTTCGCATTAAAAGGAAAAACAACCACATTTTTATTTCTGCAAAATCAGTATTTCGGAAGAGAAATTTATGGAGGCGGAGAGAAGAATGTACTTTTGTCTTACTCAGGTGACTATGGGAGAAAGTCCACACACACACACACTGCTCCCTTACTCAGTATTCCAGAAAACTGAGCCCCACCCTCTAGTTTATCGGCCTATCCCCCAGGTGAACACATGGATGGAGAGGGACAGGAAGTGGGCAAAGTCTTGGTTTTGGCCCCTTGCATGCTGGCCAGAGGAGTTAGCAATGGGAATTAAGTGGCATCCATTTGAGGCTAGCAGTAACTTACTTCCCTCCCAGAAGAGCAGTAGAGATTTTGGGAAGGAATCACAATTTCTCCCTAGACAGTTCCTGGGGTTAAAGCTGCTAGGTACTACCTTCCCTAACATGGAACAGTCTTAAAGCTCACACCAGCATGAAATACCGAACTTTTTCTTTAAAGTCACTGGTCCAAATACAGCCCAAGTCAGTGGTACTGTCTGATGGCTCTTGGATGGTACCTGTGAAATGAATCTGTAGTCTCACCTCAGGTACTGGTGGGGAGCTGACCAGAATTTTAAATTCACCATTGATGTTGTCATACTTCTTGACCCTGTTAGCAGAGACATCACTGACTGAATGGAGAGCATCCTACCCTCCATGCCAGATCTGGCTTGAAGCATGCTGATGAGGCCGTGAGAGGAAGTGGGATGTGCCAATGTTCTTTCCTGTTCTGGGCCCAGAATAGTGTTCCATGCTCAGGCAATCTCTGTGGTACTTTTGCTTGAGTCACTTACTGTGGGGTTGGGCTCAATGTGATTAAAAAAAGATTTCGGTTTCTAGGGCTGCCAGCCCAGCCTCTCTCTCTACTAATAAATCTTCCTAGAAAAGAGAGATGGTGACAGAGAAGTGGGGTGAAGAGCTATTTGAAATGAATGAAATTTGATAACAGCCAGCTAGAAACACAATCCCCAGAGCTAAGAGACCATGTGTCATCTGAATGCCAATAGTCCTATCAATTCTGTACCTGCAGCTCAAGCTGCTTCCCAGAGTTACTAATGTTCACCTTTTTCTATGTCCAGTAGCTAATCCTGGAGGCAGAATTTTCTTCCTTGTTGTTTTCATTATGAAACTAACTATTCTGGATTCCAGCTGTATGCAAACAATTATTCCTATTCTACCAATTGACAATGGAGCTAAAATATTTTTCACTTGCACTTATATACCAACAGTTGAGGACATCTGCAGTTCAATCTCTAGGTTCTAGTCTGTAGGAATTGAGGGTACGTCTACACTACAGCACTAATTCGAACTAACTTAGTTCGAATTAGTTAATTCGAACTAAGCTAATTCGAACTAACGCGTCTAGAACTAACAACTAGTTCGAATTAGCGTTTTGCTAATTTGAACTAGCATGTCCACATTAAATGGACCCTGAACCGGGGTTAAGGATGGCCGGAAGCAGTGCCGGCAGGGCATCAGAGGAGGACTTAGAGCGTGGAGATGCTGTCTCAGGCTAGCCGAGGGCTGCGCTTAAAGGGACCCGACCCCCACCCCGGAAAGACAGTTCTCAGGGGTGCCCTGCTTGCAAAGCAGTCCTGGCTTGGAGTGCCCGGAGTGCCCACACTGGGCACATCACAGCACTCGGCCATCAGACTGGCTGCACTTGCCGCAGGCTGCCATCTGGGGAGAGGGGACAATTGGGGGGCTGCAGGAGAGCTTCCACCCCCAGAAGCCCGCAGAGCCAGCCTAGTCCTCCCCATCGGGGGCTCGTACCCCATTCCTCCCTCACCTCCTTCCACTTACCCTTCCCTAGCCTCTTTTCTTGATGTACAAAATAAAGGACAATTGTGTTCAAAAATGGAATGTGTCTTTATTGAACAAAACTGGGGGAGACTGGGAAAAGGAGGTGGGAGAGGGGAAGAGAGAGGCTGGGAGAGGGGAGGGCAACTACAATGATCAGGGGTTGGGAACAGGTCCCATATGAAGAGAGGCTAAAGAGACTGGGACTTTTCAGCTTAGATAAGAGGAGACGGAGGGAGGACAGGATAGAGGTCTCTAAAAGCAGGAGTTGGGTGGAGAGGGTGCATACAGAAAAGTTCTTCATTAGTTCCCATAAAGAAGGACTAGAGGACACCAAAGGAAAGGAATGGGTAGCAGGCTTCAAACCAGTAACAGAAAGTTGTTCTTCACAAAGCAAAGAGTCAACCTGTGGAACTCCTTGCTGCAAGAGGCTGTGAAGGCTAGAACTGGAACAGAGTTTAAAGAGAAGTGAGATCAAGTCATAGAGGTTGGGTCCATGGAGTGGTATTAGCCAGAGGGTAGGAGTGGTGTCCCTGCCCAAGGTTTGTGGAAGGCTGGAGAGGGATGGCACGAGACAAATGGCTTGGTCACTGTCTTCGGTCCATCCCCTCCAAGGTCCCTAGGGTTGGCTGCTGTCGGCAGACAGGCTACTGGGCTAGATGGACCTTTGGTCTGACCCAGGACGGCCATTGTAAGCTCAGGGCTCAGGGTCGGGGGTCTCAGTGGACCACCTTGATTTTCATGCACACCTGCTCCTGGGTGGCCAGGCTGGCAGCTCTCCTGCCCTACACGGCCACTTTCCTCTGCCTAGTGCAGAGATTGTGGACGAAGTCCACGATCTCCGCACTAGCCCAGGCGTGTGCCCCCCTCTTGCGGTCCCAGGCAAGCTCCCGGGAGCCGCCAGCCTGGTCCCGGGAAGAGGGGGAGGGCTGGGGGGCATCGGGTGGCTGGCTCGAGCCATGCCAGGTGCAGGGTCTGCTGGCTGGGTGCTGGCAGGTTTGCACCTGGCACGGGCACCGTAGGCAGCCCGTGCCCCTTTAAGGGGTCCGGGGCCGGGAGGGGGGCAATAGAGTTTCCCTGGTGGTGCCCAGAGTGGCCACCAGGGAAAGCTGGCGAGGGCTAGCCTCCCACTAGTTCGAATTAAGGGGCTACACACTCCTTAATTCGAACTAGGTAGTTCGAACTAGGCTTAATCCTCGTAAAATGAGGATTACCTAGTTCGAACTAAGCGCTCCACTAGTTCGAATTAAGTTCGAACTAGTGGAGCGCTAGTGTAGCGCCTATGAAAGTTAGTTCAAACTAACGTCCGTTAGTTCGAACTAACTCTGTAGTGTAGACATACCCTTACAGAGTGGGAGGTGGTGGTATTTTAGTGCAGTTGACTTTTATAGTTATGGTTGTTTGTTGCATTCTAGCTTGCAGTTCTACAATGAAAGGAACAAGACCAGGTTGACCTGACTGAACTGGGATATAAGAACATAAGAATGGCCATACTGAGTCAGACCAAAGGTCCATTGAGCCCAGTAACCTGTGCTCTGACGGAGGCCAATGCCAGGTGGCCTAGAGGGAATGAACCAAACAGCAAATTATCAATAGATTCCTCCCCTGCCACCCTTTCACAACTTCTGGCAAACAGAGACTAGCAATACCATTTCTACCCATCCTGGCTAATAGCCACTCAGGGTATGTCTAGACTACATCCCTCTGTTACCAGAGGGATGTAAATTAGACATAATGACATTGCAAATGAAGCAGGGATTTAAATCTCCCACACTTCATTTGAATAAAAATGGCTGCCATGTTTTGCTGAGTCATCAGTTTGTCAGCACAAAGAGGTTGTCAAGCTGGGGATCAGGCGACAAAGAAAACCTTTGTCGGATGATCCCTTATGGCTCATAAAACAGGATCGGCCGACAAAGGCTTTCTTTGTCACTCAATCCCCATCTTGATAGCCGCTTTTTTCTGACAGACTGCTGATTCGGCAAAACGTGTCGACCATTTTTATTCAAATGAAGCATGGGAGATTTAAATCCCCGCTTCATTTGCAATGTCGGTATGTCTAATTTACATCCCTCTGACGACAGAGGGATGTAGTCTAGACATGCCCTGATGGATCTATCCTTCATTAATTTATCTAGTTCTTTCTTGAACCCTGTTAATGTCCTGGTCTTCACAAGGATGACAATGTGTTGCAAGGCATTCCAAAGGATGACAATGTGTTGCATGAAGAAATACTTCCCTTTGTTTGTTTTAAATCTGGTGCCTACTAATTTCATTTGCTGACCCTCTTAAACCCTCTTAAGGGTGCACCCTTGTTCTTCTGTTATGGGAACAAGTAAATAACTTTTTTTTATTTAATTTCTCTACACCAGTCATGATTTTATAGACCTCTATCTTATTCCCCCCCTTAGTTTCCTCTTTTCTAAGATGAAAAGTCTGTCTGTAATCTTTCTTCATATGCAGCTATTCCAAACTCCTAACCATTTTAGTTATCCTTTTATGAATTTTTTCCAATGCCAACATATCTGTTTTTAGATAAGGTGACCATGTCTTCACACAGTATTCAAGATGTGGGCATACCATGGATTTATACAGAGGCAATGAGATATTCTTTGTCTTATTCTCTATCCCTTTTTAAATTACTCCAAACATTCTATTTGCTTTTTTGACTACTGCTGCATATTCAGTGGGTGTTTTTAGAGTACTATCCACAATGACTCCAAGATCTCTCTCTTCAGTGGTAATAGCTAATTTAGTCCCAACCAGGCAGTACACAACTACACAGAAGAGAGGAGGGGGGCAGGGCCAAGACAGAATGGAATCCCCAGGGCTGGACTTGCCCGTGCACCCCGCTGGGACCATGCATGGGACAGGCAGAACCCCAGGATCTGTGTGCACCCGGGCCAGCCTCACTCCCCACCAACCAGTTCCCCCCTGACCAGCCCCACTCCCCCCAACTCCCTCCCAGTCAGCCCTGCTTACTGGCTTTTTAAACTTGAGATGTACATTTAAGTTGGGCTTCTATAATGGTGTTTTTGAAAAGTTTGCATGCAGCTTGCAGGGATTTTGGTTTTGTCACTGTACCTTTTAATTTTTGTTTAACTAACCTCCTTGTTTTTGTTTAGTTCCCCTTCTGAAATTAAATGCTACAGTGTTGGTCTGCTGAAGTGTTTTTCCTACCATGGGCATGTTAAATTTCATTACATTATGGTCACTATTTCCAATTGATCCAGTTATATTTACCTCTTGGACCAGATCCTGTGCTCCACTTAGGACTAAACCAAGATTTGCCTCTCCCTTTGTGGGTTTCAGAACCAGCTGCTCCAAGAAGCAGTCATTTAAGGTATCATGAAATTTTATCTCTGCATCCTGTCCTGAGGTGAGGTGTACCCTATCAATATGGGGATAATTGATATCCCCAACTATTATTGAGTTTTTAATTTTGATAGCCTCTCTAATCTCCCTTAGCATTTCATAGTCACTATCACTATTCTGGTCAGGTGGTCAATAATATATCCCTACTGCTATATTCTTATTATTAGAGCATGCAATTGTTACCCATAGAGATGATTCTATAGAATATTTTGGTTCATTTAAGATTTTTACTTCATTTGATTCTACATTTTCTTTCATGTTTAGTGCCAGTCCCCCACCAGCATGACCTGTTCTGTCCTTCTGATATATTTTGTACCCTGTTATGACTGTCCCATTGACTGTCCTCATTCCTACTATCCATATCCTCCTTTAATATGAGGCACTCTAGTTTACCCATCTTATTATTTAGACTCCTAGAGTTTGTGTATAAGTACTTTAAAATGTGTCACTATTAATCTGTCTGCCATATCCTGATGGGTTAGACTCTTTTTCATTTGATTATTTCTCATCTGATTGCTTCTCATCTCATCTGAACTGAAAGCTCCAGAGCTGAAAAACTAATTCTCAGTGTGTCCAGTAGGAGGCACTTGCGTTGGTGAGTGCCTGCCATGCTATGCTATGCCAAACCAGTCCTAGGCAGTCCTCTAACTCTGAGACACACTAGTAAAAACCCACCAATCCCAATTCCTACTTTTTATTACAAACTTGAATACGTTTGAATAAATGGGTCTTCATGATTTTCATCCCAAATCAGTCAAATCAGTGAATCTAGTTAAGTTTCTCTTCGATATTTTGGATGTTTTTCTGACCCAGATCTTCAAAATAAACTCAGAAGCATGCACCTCAAATCAGAGTGAAGTGACATAAATAATAATTGAAAAGGTTATGGTCAAACTTTGCAATCAGAAACAACTGAGTTTTGCACTCTTTCATCAGTCACAGGTACCATACACTAGCAACTGAAATCTATTAATACTCCATGAATTAATACAATGAGGTAATATTCCAGCCATGATCAGGTAATCCTCCATGTCATCATTCAACCAACCACAGAAACAATTTGTTAGTGTGTTGGACTGATTTCCTAGTAATTAGTGCATGGCTGGAAATGTATTGCAAACCCTAGAACCAAAAGCAAATGATGTCCAGCAAATGTATTCTTAATACTAACTCTCTGGATTATCTTGTGTTCTCCCTGGTGTTACCCTTGTTTACATATTCAAAACATCTGTCAAAAACTGTGCAATCATACTACAGTGCTTGCTATGATCAGACTTTCAAAATAAACACTATGTACTCTTAAAAAATATATCATGCTAATTTAAAATCCTAATTGATTCTCATTATGGCTAAGAGCATACAAGATGAACTAGTAACAGACTGTTGTCTCACTGAGGCACTTTTAATGCACTGTATCTGAACATAACAAGGATGCTGACGGTTCACTCTAATTGGGTTTGGCAATTTATAATTAGTGTGTTTTATTTCAAGACCTTCTGGTGCATTCATATAATATCTATTCTAGATTTCAAAACAAACTGAATGATAAGAAGCCTTAATTAATTGGGAAGCATCTAGGGATTTAAAACAAACATCACCATTAAGATCTCCAAAAAGACTAAAATAGCCTTTGTAAATGCCACAGCTAAAAGGAAAAGAAAGATTTCTAAATAGGAAGAGGGTGTATTTTAAGGGTCAATGAAATGATACTACGTACTCAAAGATCTTGTGTAGTTATATTTAGAAAACCAGTTTATGTGGCTTAAAGAGCGGTTGAGTGGATACATCATTCCTGGTAGCTGTGTAACACCTGCCTCTAATTTAAGGGCCAGATTGTGACTCATTTTTGCTTGCCTGCACAACAGACTAAGAGGAGGTAATGGGGGATACCTAACTGTCAGCTCTGCATTGACTAGCCATGCCTTGAGTAGCAGCATGGAGCAGAGAGCATACTTTCCAGGATCATTACATGCCCCTTTCCCTGTACAAGTGTGTGAAGAACCGAAAGTGGATGAACCCTAGGCTCCATGCCAATACACCAATCAGTGCAGCTGCATGCACACTGTAGAGGTTATAGGCTTTGCCAAGCGTAGAGTACATTTCTGCTTTTTTAGTCTGTTTCTATGGCAGCATGACTATATGCAGGCCTTGTGGCAAAGCCACAATTGAATCCTTCTTATAGAAAAACATAATTTTAATCCTGTTCAGAAGTAAAACTTCCCCATGGAAGTCTGTTAGCAAAATCACAGGTACCAGAGTGAGCAAGGACGGCAACATTCTGTGTTCACATATGCCCTGTGAAGTTCTACTAACCCTGTCTGCAATCAGTAATGCTGGTTTATTATCATCATATATTTGTAGAATTGTAGTGCCCTGATGTCCCACTTAGAATCATGTCCCCACTGTGGTAGATACTGTACAAACACAATCTCAGCTTTGGAAAGCTTTATGGTTTAACCTCAGGTGAGATACAAATCTTCAGAACAGAATTTCATGCACTGCGTATATAAGTTCTGATGAGTAAATATTTGTGTCCACCTTAATGTTTCTATTAAGGGCATTGCGGTTGGATAGCTCTGCATTGTTATTCATTTGTTTAACATCACCAATTTGCTCAGCTATGTATGTAGCCCAAAAGATAAAGATAGTCCCTACTTTATAGATCTTAGAGAATAATTCTGCTCCCATTAAAGCCCATCACAAAAGCCCCATTGATTTCCAAGGAAGAGGATCCAGCTATTAGTTCCTAAAAATGATTTAGTGATATGCGCTGGTGAAAGCAGAACAGCCTGGTAAAGATGGATCACTGCTCTCAAATACAGAACACTAGAGTGCTGGAGAAAATGCTCTGCGATTGGAATTGTAAAAGGTATGTAACATAGATGCTCAGTTTTTTAATTGTGTAAAGAAATGATTTGTAGTTTGAAAATCCTGTATTCTACTTCATGGAGTTAACTTTCTGATAAATATTTCATTTATTTACATTTCTTTGCCTCAATTTCATATTCACTTAACAAAATTTAAAACAATAATGTAATCGGTAACATTAACTAAAATGCCTTATAATAACTGCAGTGCCTCTCATTAATCCTTTCAGAACTCTGTAGTTCACCAAGAGGGCAGAATCAATGAAAAGAGGCAGCCTTGGCTTATAACAGGATAAAA
Organism: Pelodiscus sinensis; assembly: GCF_052426305.1. Lineage (NCBI taxonomy): Eukaryota > Metazoa > Chordata > Testudines > Trionychidae > Pelodiscus > Pelodiscus sinensis. The sequence goes on along the minus strand of NC_143052.1, from coordinate 22,544,757 downwards.
TATATTTGGTGAAATATTTCCAGAACTAGAGATTGGATCCATTATTGTGAAACAACATACACTCTGCACTTCTGTGACTGGTACACAGTCACTGTATTTATATTTACCATCCATTTATTTTAAAAAGTACATACTTGCTGTGTGTATCTTTATTTTAGTCACAAGGTCAATGTGTTCCATATGAAACAATACAAGAAAACTGCTTATAATGGTCCTAAGCTGCTATTGGCATAGCACAGAACTGGAGCTTAAAAAAGAAATCATCATAATAAATTAACAGAATGTGCAATAGAAAAAGTGCAGGGAAATTTATACAGAAAGTAATGCCAGCTAATGGAGAAAAGGAAAATCTTAATTTGTCTTAATTTGTCTGCCATTCACAACTTCTTCAGTCAGTAAACATGTTGCATCATCAGTATTTCTAATTGATGTCCATACAAAAATATATTTAGCACAAACTTTAGGGGGGGAGGGGCTGATTTCCTGTTACATCCAGGGAGGGATGTCAGGGAACCAGTTATGGCTTCTTGTATCTTTGCCTAGTACTATTTTTAAGAGGTGGTTAAAGTATCCTGGAGCTGCTCTAAAGTGTGACAGCTGGCAACCATCCCCCAGGGAACATAGAATCATAAAATACTGGGACTGGAAGGGGCCTTGAGAGGTCATTGAGTCCAGTCCCTTGCCCTCATGGCAGGATGCAGTACTGTCTAGACCAGTGGTTCCCAAACTTTTCAGCATCACGCCCCCCTTTCTGATTTTTGAAAAACCCTCACCCTGCCCCCCAAAAAACTTGTTAAGCGGAAAAAAAAAGGAACCGAGCAGGGCACCAAAACCTGATGGGGGGGGAGGGAGGCCTGGGTCGCCTTGCTCTCCCTATGGAATTTCGGCACACCCCCAGTTTAGTAATACCATGGTCTAGACCATCCCTGATAGACATTTATCTAACCTGCTCTTAAATCTCCAGAGATGGAGATTCCACTGCTTCCCTAGCCAACTTATTCCAATGTTTTAACTACCCTGACAGTTAGAAACTTTTTCCTAATATCCAACCTAAACCTTCCTTGCTGCAGTTTGAGCCCTTTGCTCTTGTTCTATCCTCAGAGACCAAGGAGAACAATTTTTCTCTCTCCTCCTTGTGATACCCTTTTAGATATGTGAAAATTGCTATCATGTTCCCTCTTAATCTTCTTTTTTCCAAACAAAACAAGCCCAATTCTTTCAGTCTTCCTTCATAGGTCATGTTCTCTAGATCTGTAATCATTTGTGTTGCTCTTCTCTGGACCTTCTCCAATTTCTCCACATCTTTCTTGAAATGTGGTGCCCAGAACTGGACACAATACTCCAACTGAGACCTAATCAGCGCAGAGAAGAGCGGAACAATGACTTCTTATGTCTTGCTCATAACACACCTGTTAATGCATCCTAGAATCATGTTTGCTTTTTTTGCGACAGCGTCACACTGTTGACTCATATTTGGCTTGTGGTCCACTATAACCCCTAGATCCCTTTCTGCCATACTCCTTCCTAGACAGTCGCTTCCCATTCTGTATGTGTGAAACTGATGGTTCCTTCCTAAGTGGAGTGCTTTGCATTTGTCCTTGAAGTGCTTTGCACTTCATCCTGTTCACCTCAGACCATTTCTCCAATTTGTCCAGATTATTTTGAATTAGACCCTATCCTCCAAAGCAGTTGCAACTCCTCCCAGCTTGGTATCATCTGCAAACTTAATAAGGGTACTCTCTATGTCAATATCTAGATCGTTGAAGAAGATATTGAACAGAACCAGTCCCAAAAGAGACCCCTGTGGAACCCTACTTGTTATGCCTTTTCAGCAGGCATAACATCTTCAGTTGCACTCTAATCACACTCTCCGTGTGTTCCTATTTGCCCCTGCCTTACTTCTTTAACCAGGGGCTTTTAGGTGGGAAGCATAGTTGGAAATATGTTCACAGTCTCCAGTTAGATTGTGAGCCATATGGGCAGGCATTGTCGTCTCTTCTCTATTTGTTGGTACTGTGCCTACTACAGTGGTAATATTGTCACTCACAATAGATTTCTATAAAAGAGTTTAAAACATGTTTACAGCATGTTTCGATGCCTTTTTGTAACCTGTGGCAATTCTGGCTTTGGTAAATCAAAAGGCAAAAATGATAACCTATATTCAGCTGTGGTAATCTGCTAATTGCTGCTGGACAGATGAAGCTGTAGCATGTATTCTCTTTGGTCAACTAGGAATTAAAATACTTCCCAAGCCATCCACCTGCCCAGAGAAGTGTAACGAATATTCAGACGACATGTAGGCACAGAAATGGCAATGGTGTGTCCTTACAAAACTCCAAGAATCAAACTCCCAAGGAGTGCTTTGTGGAGTAATACCATTCCACATAGCATTACAAGCTTTCTTTTCATGCTCTTGATAATGATATAGTAGAAATTCTAAATAATAGATAAATGGTGGGGAATTCTAATAATAGACTAGGGGAACATGATAGGTGAGTAGAGAGAAGCTTCAAAATCAATCAAGCAATCTTTAATACAGAGGACTTCATTGACCTGCAAGTGTGGAAACTGCTTTTAATAAAAAGTAATAAAGGACTCATATTGCAATCAAAGACAATTCCATTGTTGTTTGCATAGAACTGCCCCTATATAATTATCACCGTCAGGAAATCTAAAGGAGCACTAACCTCTTCCCCATGCAATGGGATACTGGCCTGAGATGTAAATAGACTAAACTTCAAGGAATAAGTTCAGCTGGAGAGATGAACTCTGCGTGAGTCATGCTGATTAACAGGCCTATAAAGAAATGCTCTTTTAAAGATCTGTTTTGCTACTTCATTGCTGTCAAGTTCTTGTTCAGAAACAAGAGGAATGACAATAAAATCAAAGCCAACTTTGAGATCTCTAAAAGTAGTGTTTCTTTTGTTTCATGATGCATCAGATTTAAAAACAATGGAACTTTTATCTCAGTCAGCTGCTCAATAGGAAAAGCCTCTGGCTGCAGTTATCCTCCCTGCGCATGCAGGCATGCACACACACACCCTTTCTCCATGCTCACCATCTATCATTCTACCCTCCTGAAGACTCACAATTGCTCTTCATGCACGCTCCCTGCACTTGCTTTGCATGCAATAGCACTAACTCCACTCATTTCCCTCTCTGAATGCACTTGCTCATCTCCCAGCCACTGCAGAACTCCTCAGGTACAGGGGACATACACATGTCTTACAGTCCTATATTCTGCGTGATTGCTCCAGGCCTGCGTATGGATTTCCAGGGTAGTTGGCTGAGAAGGCTACATCTAGCTCAGTATCCTGTCTTCTGACAATAGCCAATGCCAGGTGCCACAGAGGGAATGAACAGAACAGGTAATCATCAAGTGATCCATTTCCTGTCACCTGTTCCCAGCTTCTGACAAACAGGCTATGGAAGCCATCCCTGCTCATCCTGGCCAATAGCCACTGATAAACCAATCCTCCATGAAATATCTAGTTCTTTTTTGAACATTGTTATACTCTTGACCTTCACAATGTCCTCCTACAGTGTACTTCATGAGTTGACTGTTTGCTGTGTGAAGAAATACTTCCTTTTGTTTTAAACCTACTGCCTATTAATGTTATATGGTGACCCCTAGTTCTTGTGTTACTGAAAGGAGGAAATAACACATCCTGATTTATTTATTTATCCACACCAGTCATGATTTTACAGATCTCTATCAGAGTTACTGACAAAATCCATTGCCTCCTTGCTAGTCTGAATGTTCACCGGAAGCCTCATCAGATGTGGATTGGCACCTACCAACACTCATTGTAAGTGTAAATACTTCTATTCAACTTGAAAAGTCCATTCACAATAGATTGGCCAAATGCTTTACTGGTGCAACTCAGAATCAAACACATTGAAATACAAGTACATTGCCAATGCTCTTGATTTCAAATACAAAAATGATACGTGCATGACATAGTATAATCATAGAAGGTAGATCTTAAGCTCTTCACAGACAACTCACTTGGCTTGCTCTCTCTACAAAATTTGTTGCAGATATTTAACAGTGGTTGCAACAGTGATCTTTAGGGTCATAGTTTAATCAGATGACATCACACCACCTCTATACCCCACTTACTGGGCAGCTTGGCTAAACTCATGCAGGGAATATAGTAACTTGATACTGGTGTACACAATGGACATAGATTTTCCCAGAGGCCAATACCTTTGGGTCTTATTGATTCCAGAACTGTAGAGTGGTACCTTGCTAGATACACAGTTAATTTCAGTGGCACTACCTTTGAAGCAATCACCTGTTCAATAGCCCACTGATGTCAAAAGAACCCTTTCTAATGACTTCCAATGTTCTTTTGATAAGAACACAGAAATAGCTATTCTGGTTCATATCCAACGTCTACCTAATCCACTAGCCTGTCACCAAAAGTGGTCAGTTCCACATGCTTCAATAGAAGGTGAAAATAAGTTCTGCAATAGGCAGTTACTGAAATAACTTGCCCCAAGGGAAATTCCATTCTAACTATGGTGGAGATGGCTTCTCTCTAACCTCCTGTGGAAAAGAGTTCTACAGTCTAATTGTGATGGTCTGAAAAGGTATTTGCTTTTATCTGTTCTGAATCTTCTATCTTTCAAGTTAATTGGATCTGGGTTTTTTTGAGACAGGCTCAACAGAAATTCTCAATCTTCTGTTGCTAAACCAATATTTTATACTTTTATCATCTTGTTGATATCCCCAATTTTTTCAGTCTCTTCATGTGAGTTACTAAGAGCGGATCTGCAGCATTGTTCCAACTCAGCAAAAGCCTCACAGGTGAGCTGAGGTAACGCAGGGGGAAACCACTTTTTCTTTCACAGTTTTTAGAATCAAATGTATTCAAAAATCCTTAGGTTTGTTTTGCTGGTTATGTCAACATGGCATCTGGGAATAAGCTTCCCAGAGTAGACAGGCAGATGCTGATTGGGACTTGAACTAGTGCACTCCAAACAGTAATTAGGATCTCAAGTCCATCTGTCTCCTTGGGTTTGCACTTGGATGGATAGCCTAAGTCTCCCCTGGAGCTACAATGTCCACAGGGCACTTTCTGGTGTGCTAGCTTGCTCCCAGCTGCAGCATAAGAAATACACCTAAATGTTAGGATTCAAGATTTCTTGAGGGCAGATGGAGATAGTTCATAGAGATTTATTGATGCCTGAAAAAAATACAGGGCTGCTGAACAATTACAATTCTGATAAGTCAATTAGAGAGACAGATGTTTGATTTTGGGTTTGTTTACACAGCAGTGTCATTTCAGAATAATTGACATTCTTTCAAAATAACAAAATGCGCGACTACACAGCAAGCCATTAATTCAGAACAATGTCGAGATGGAGGACTTCTTACTCCAACCCTGTAAAACCTCATTTCATGAAGAGCAAGGGAAGTCAAAGCCTACTGTGTAGACCAGTGTTCCGTCTAAGCCGCAGGGCAGCACAGCTTCACTGGTGATTAATCAGTCCTGCCCAGTCAGAGGCTCAGAGCTCCCTGCATGGAGCTGACTGACTGGGTGGGGCTGGTTAGTCACCTGTGAAGCTGTGCTCCAAAATCTGAATTAAGCTATTTCAACTTCAGCTATGCAAGTTGCATATCTTAATTTGACTTTTGCTCTGCAGTGTAGACGTGCACTTTGTGAGCTGCAAGAGCTTGGAGGGAATTCAATTCTTTGTATATTGTTTATCTTACAGTTTAATATATTTTTTAAATTTCCAATAAAATATTTTCTTAATTTCTACAGGGTTCTTTTTAGTATATGCCCTGGCTTTCTTTATTCCAAAAGAGATAATTTTTGGTTGTAATCTGATTTCTATCTGGGAAATGCAAAATATACCTAGCCAGAAATTTATTATTTCTGAGTTAGAGAATAAAATTTGCATGTGTGCAGATTCGTTTATGCAAATAGTCCCATCAAAATCAATGGTAGACTTCCTAAGCATATAAAGTTTCCCATCTGCCTGATTGTTCTTCAGTGATGGATTTGCTTTGCAACCTTTTGTAAACAGACATGGGGTTTCGGTGTAAATTTACAGCGAATCCTTTAAAGTTAGTAGAGTCACTCTGGATTTACAATGGAGAAACAGAAAAAGGTAATTATCACAAGCAGGGCCAGTCCATGTTGTGCTGCCCACTCAGGTTTGAAAATGTTTTCAGCACTGGTCCTCTCCCCAGTGCCGAACAGCCAAGGAAAAAAAGGAAGGTTGTCAGAGCGATGTAACACTGTAAGGAGTTGGTGCCAAATCAGCTTCCTTGTACGCACATCCCTAAGCTTTGCTCTGATCTGCAGAGATGCATTCTACTGACTTTACTGAGGTCTCTCATTCAGTGAGTAGTAGTTTAGTCTGTGATTGGACTATTCCCAAGGTACTATTCAATGTGGGTCTCAGCAGCAGAATGTGGCCCATAATAACTTTCATTGTTGAAGAAAAAAAAAACCTGGTGACCATGTGTAAATAAAAGAGAATGGACTATATTTGAATGCAAGTACACATGCTCATTTCTCAATTTCTTCTATAAAACAATATCAATGGTTACATCTAATTTTATAGGGGCATATTTTCCATCATGCCAAGAGTATTCCCTCTGGGCAATGTAATTTATATGGAATTGTGACCGGGCGGCCCCGCCCCGCACTCCAGCCCCAGGAAAGCACTTGGCTCAGGGGGCAGAGAGGGCCGTGCCCACGCCACCCTACTGGGCATGCTCCCAGGAGGCCTCAGGTATAAAGGTCTGCAGTCCTCTTCAGTCGGGGCAGACAACCAATGGAGCGGGAGCTAGGGACCAGCCTCTGGAGCTGCCGACCCGTCAGCCAGAGAGGGAGTTGCCAGGCCTGCCGCCGCAAGGCCCAAGGTGGGCTCGGCCTGAATGTCGGAGCCACCAGCCAGCCACACGGGACCTAAGCGCCAGACCTGCCACTGCGACCCCAGACGCCGAGTCGGAAGGTGCTGCTACGGACATCTATCTAACTCCACCAGGTGGGACTGCTGCCAACCAAGGGAAGGGGGTAGGAAGTGACACAGGGCAAAGAGCCGGAAAGGCCCCAGAAGGCTCGACGCGTTGTGGGAAGGAACCCCCACTGAGCCAGTGGTGGGAGCCGCCCACCACTGATAGGGCCCTGGGCCGGGGCCCGGTGGAGAGGGAGGGACCAGGCCCTCTTACCCCTCCTTTGCTGATCCCCGGCGAGCAGGGGTTTGGCTAAAGGACTAGGCCTCAGGGCCTGCGTACTTTAAGACTAGGCCAGTGGGCTGTAATTCTCCAAATACAGGGGCAGCGTACTGTGAAACAAAACCCAAGCAGTCTAAACTATGCCCTGGACTTGGGTGGTGCCCTCCGAAGGGGGGGGCAGCCCCCCAACAGGAATGAACAAGAGCCAGAGGTTCTGTTCAATGGCTGGCTGGACAGAACAGGCTCCTTAGTGGTTCAAATACTATGGGTCCAATCTCACGCCTGAGCAGAAAAATAATATTCCCAGCTTCTACTCTCTTAGGGTATGTCTACACTACAGCACTAATTCAAACTAAGCTAATTCGAATTAGTGCATCTAGACCTAAAAACTAGTTCGAATTAGCATTTTGCTAATTCGAACTAGACTGTCCACGTTGAGTGGACCCTGAACCGAGGTTAAGGATGGCCGGAAGCAGTGGCAGCAGGGCATCAGATTAGGACTTAGAGTGCGGAGCTGCTGTCTCAGGCTAGCCGAGGGCTGTGCTTAAAGGGACCCGACCCCTACCCCGGACAGGCAGTTCTCAGGGGTGCCCCACTTGCAAAGCAGTTCTGGCTTGGAGTGCCCTGAGTGCCCACACTTGGCACATCACAGCACTCGGCCATCAGACCAGCTGCACTTGCCGCAGGCTGCCATCCAGGAGGGGGGCCTTCAGGTGACTGCAGGAGAGCTTCCACCCCGAGGAGCCCGCAGAGCCACCCCAGTCCTCCCCATCGGGGGCTTGTGCCCCATTCGTCCCTCACCTCCTTCCACTTACCCCTCCCTAGCCCCCCTTTCTGATGTACAAAATAAAGGACACGTGTGTTCAAAAATAGAAACTCTCTTTATTGAACAAAACTGGGGGAGACTGGGAAAAGGAGGTGGGAGAGGAGAAGAGAGAGGGTGGGAGAGGGGAGGGCAACTAAAATGATCAGGGGTTTGGAACAGGTTCCATATGAAGAGAGGCTAAAGAGACTGGGACTTCTCAGCTTAGAAAAGAGGAGATGAAGGGGGGATATGATAGAGGTCTATAAAAGCATGAGTGGTGTGGAGAGGGTGCATAAAGAAAAGTTCTTCATTAGTTCCCATAATAGAAGGACTAGAGGACACCAAATGAAATGAATAAGTAGCAGTCTTCAAACTAACAATAGAAAGTTCTTCTTCACAAAGAAAATAGTCAAGCTGTGAAACTCCTTGCTGCAGGAGGCTGTGAAGGCTAGAACTATAACAGAGTTGAAAGAGAAGTGAGATAAAGTCATGGAGGTTGGGTCCATGGAGTGGTATTAGCCAGGGGGTAGAAATGGTGTCCCTGGCCTCTGTTTGTGGAAGGCTGGAGATGGATGGCACGAGACAAATTACTTGGTCATTGTCTTTGGTCCATCCCCTCTAGGGCAGTTGGTGTTGGCCGCTGTCGGCAGACAGGCTGCTGGGCTATATGGACCTTTGGTCTTACCCAGTATGGCCATTCTAAGCTCAGGGCTCAGGGTCGGGGGTCTCAGTGGACCACCTTGATTTTTATGCAAACCTGCTCCTGGGTGGCCAGGCTGGCAGCTCTCCTGCTCTAGATGGCCACTTTCCTGTGCCTAGTGCGGAGGTCGTGGATGAGGTCCACGATATCTGCACTAAACCAGGCGGGCGCCCGCCTCTTGCGGACCCGGGCAGGCTCCCGGGAGCCGCCAGACTGGTCCCGGGAAGAGGCGGAGGGCTGGGTGGCAGCGGGTGGCTGCCTCAAGCCGTGCCCAGTGCACGGTCTGCTGGCTGGGTGCTGGCAGACTTGCACCTGGTACGGGCACCGTAGCCAGCTCGTGCCCCTTTAAGGGCTCCGGGGCCGGGAGGGGGGCAGAAGAGTTTCCCTGGTGGTGCCCAGAGTGGCCACCAGGGAAAGCTGGGGAGGGCTAGCCTCCCACTAGTTCGAATTAAGTGGCTACACAGCCCTTAATTCGAACTAGTTAATTCGAACTAGGCGTTAGTCCTCGTGGAATGAGGTTTACCTAGTTCGAATTAAGCGCTCTGCTAGTTCAAATTAAGTTCAAACTAGCGGTTCTGGTGTGTAGCCCCTATCAAAGTTAATTCGAACTAACGTCTGTTAGTTCGAATTAACTTTGTAGTGTAGACATACCCTTACTTGAAGAGTATATTTTGTGGCCCAGCACTCTCTGTTGCCTGACCTGTTGATTATATAGATTATTTAAACATTCCCAAATCTGCAAATTAATTCTCTAAAGTCTGACGGGTCCATTCCAAAACCAGGCTCACAATTATCAGAATTACAGTTAAATTGGAAATCGCAATGTGCATGATTGCAACAATTTCTCTCTCACACACACTCACTCTCTCTCACACACACACACACACACACACACACACACACACACACACACACACACGTTCTGAGCTTTTAACACTTTTATTAACAATGTTAGTAAAGAAAGAAACAAATATTCCGACCTAAATGCAAATATAACAGTAATGCAATATTAACTTTATTTCCTGTCATATGTATGCTACCACCATCCCTGTGGAAACTTGGGATTAGGAAGACTTGTCTGTGAGGGTCCTATCCTGTTTCTGGAAAGCCAAACTATTCCAGTGGTCAAGGTCTTGATAGTCTAGTACCCTATTATAGGATCAGATGCATGTCATGAATATACTTTTCCCATAACAAATATCCTCTTCCTAATAATGTTGTGTTGTCCTTATTCTATAGGTTACTACATTAATATCTCAAACTGTTTAGTATATGTGTCAATTATTTACTATAACAACCCTGTGGTTAAGCGTATGCTGATGTTCCTAGCCTAAAATATTCAAGCTGGCATTGACTTACTTCTTGTGGTTACCAGTCAGCATTATATGCAAAATTTCAGCAGAATTACTTATTGCAAAATTACATCTTATGTCATGTTGTGACTTAGGGTTACTGTTGATCAATTTACACAGGCTAAGATTGAATAGGCATAGTTTATGCTAAATCCTTAAGCTAATGTGTTGCAGGTTTGGGCCTGAAGGTTTCTTGTATTACTGTCTATGTTCATATAACAGGCAGTTCATATAAAAGCTAAGTTTAAACCTGTATTTAACTCATAGGCTACAGCCCCCATGATGATTTTCTACAGAGCTCCAGCTCTGCAGCATACACAGAAGCAGAACTGTATCTCTCTCTCTAGGCACTTTCATTAACTGTAGCCTCTGAATGTCATCTGGGAATAAATCTATTCGCTTTTCCCATCAGTCCCAGTTTGGCTTTCAGAATCCTGGCAAAAGTAAATCCTCTTTATGAGTGAATCTTTCAAATTCAGGTTGAACTTCTGTAAATTGGGACTCTCTTGTATAGCAACATCCGTGGTCTGGTAGAACCAGAGCGTCCCGGTGAAACACTGATAGCTATGAGCCCTGTGGATTGGACGGGCTGTGGGCTGCGAGCCTGGCTCTCTGCAGCTGAGCTACTGAGTGTGCCCTAGCACCGCAGTGGGGCTGCCCACTGTGACCCAGCTGGGTTGCCTGCAGGGTCGGGACTCTGGTTCGCTGCAGTGGGGCTGCCCAGGGGAGCTGAGAACCTCAGCAGGGCCCAGAGCACCCCATCTGGGCTGCCTGGCTTGTTAGGCAAGGGGGGATGAGGACTAGCAGGGCAGTGGGGCCAGAGCCCAGGGTGCTGGTAGCTGGGGGGTGGGGGGATGAAGGGGGAAAAGACCAGTCAAGTCCTGAGAGGGCTGGACCAAGGAGGCTCAACCTGTACAATTTCCGTAACATTTCTGATAAGCTTCATGTATCCTTGTCATCAGCACTAAGTTACAAGTATAAGAATCTAAAGGGCAAAGGTCTCTTACGAAGTACAATAGGACTGACATCCACATCACATACCTCCCCCACTCCTGGCTTTCAATAGAAGAGCCTCATATTACAGCCAGACTCCTCCAGTCAATAATAAGTCAAAGGAGAAAGATAAGCACTCAACATCCTCTCTTGCCATGAAAGTGTCTTTAGTGGTTTTTCTCATTGATTAGATTTTAAAAATAGCCCACTAGATATCAATAATAACAAAGGGTCATGTCGCATCCCTTCTCTGATCAGGAGGGACAGGAATTCTCCAGAATCCCAGGCCAGACGATAGGTGGAGCAGGAAGAGGGGTTTCACTTCAGTAGCACTTCACTATTCCTTTTCCCACAATTTTGTCTGTAGATGCCCCATTGGTTTCAGGCTTCAAAGTGTAAGAGCAGGAAGGCTAGAGACAGAGTTGTGGGTTGGGTGATGGCTGTTTTTCACTCCAGACCTCATCTCTATCAGCTCCATATGGTTTGTAGTTGGTTAATTAATGCTGGCTCTTTTACACTGCAAATGCCTGGACAATTCTCACACTATCTGGAGGTCTGGACACCCTATCAGAGGTCTTGGTTTCTCACAGAACTGTGGAGGTATAGGGCAGAAATTCCTGGGCTGCAGCAGATACTCAGATATCTACATGGATTGCAGGGAGCCAGCTTTTTTAAGTGGAAGTTTGCCCCAAGTCAATCTGGCAGAAAATATGGCACACAGAATTTGCCATCCCCATGACAATAATAACTCACCCCAATAATGATTTATCACCCATTCATTCATAGTCCTTTGGGTCACATCATTTGCTGCCAAATGTTGTAGGTTGTCCAGATATCAACACCGACTAATCGACATCCCTGGTCCAAATTACTGAGTAGAGCTGCTCGGGGAAAAACAAAACAAACTTTTGCCACACGCATTTTCAGAACATGCAGTGTAGCATCAGAACTGAAGGTATTCATGAAATTGGGTCAATATGCAGGAATTTTGTTTTAGAAGAAAACCCTGAGGAGAGGAGAATGTTTTGACAATGTCAAAATGGAATGTTTTGACATTTCCAGAACATTATGTTTCCATTTTTTATTTTGAAAGCAACTTTTCATTTTTATTTTTATTTTTTTTACATTTTGCATTCTAAAATGGGACATTTAAAAACTTAAATTGAAATATTTTGATTTTTGTCAATATGAAACGTTTAAATCGACCAAAAAATTGACTAGAATACGAACTAGAAGATTTACCCTGTGTTGCTTGAGTTCTTAACTCAAATCATTTTTTTTCTTCATTTAAATCATTTCTCTGGGATAGGGCTAGGGATGAAGGGTGCAGGGTGTCACATGGAAAGGTGACTACCCTAACTGTCTCTCACTGTAACAGGTAAGGGCCAGGTGAGAAGCCCCTCTCCATGGCCACTGCAGCTCCAGCGGACACAACTTGGGGAAGGGAGAATATCCCCCAGCTGGGGCAGGTCCAGGTTCATCTGCCTCCTGCACTCCTCAGTCAGAGAGAAAAATGCAGCAAACTGAGTAATTTCCCCTCACTGCCTGATGAAGGAGAACAGCCAGCCATGTTCCTGTACAAATCGGGAAGGGTTAGGGTTGTGAACGACTAGTTGACTAGTCAACAAGCTTGTCAACTAGTTGCTCCCCCACTTTGCTGCCTTTATCAGAAAGAGGTGGAGGGGGGTGGAGAACGAGAGGGTACTTCAAAGCAGCAGCGCCATAGGGAGCCTGAAGCCAGACCCCGGGCTCCACACAGCACTGCTACTTTGAAATGCCTCCACTGGAGCCCGGCGTCAGGCTCCTCCCAGCGTTTCAAAGCAGCAGCACCACGTGGAGCCTGGAATCAGTTGGGGCCTCCCCCGCTGACATTGGGATGCATGCAGCGCTACCACTTTGAAATACCGCGAGGCTTCGGAGTGGGCTCCCGTGGTGGCATTTCAAAGTGGCAGCAGGGGGGAGGGGGGGGTCAGTGCGGCATCCCCAGCTGGCCCCAGGCGCCACACGGCACTTTCACCTTTAAAGTGTTTCTACGCTAGGGCTGTTTCTACACGTCAAAGGCAGAGATGCCCTATCAACTATTTGAATAATCAATGAAAAATGCATTGACTATTCTATTAGACAATTACCTGCAATTTAACATCCCTAGCAGGAGCATGGGCTGCTGGTGAAGCTTCAACTTGGGGAGGCAGTAGCTTCCCCCTCCAGGCCCCACTCCCTTCCCACTGTCTCCCTCTTTTCTTCCCTGTGTCTTTTCTCACTGCGTGCTTGTCCCCTTCCAGGCAAATCCTTGAACCTAAGCAACTTATTCTTGAAAAAAACCTCCACTTTTCCGCAATTTCTTTCTCAACAAAATGGAACATGTTTTGTACCATGTGCCAGACATGCAAAAATTAAAAGCACTGAATTTGGTAATAAGAAAAGTCAGTCTTAGGTTTATCATATATATCTTCATAGCTGACATGCAGGCTGCTTGCAAATGTCTTAAACTCCCCTCCCCCCATTGATCCTGGGGAACACAGAATAGCAAGCACCAGCATTAAAGCTAACTGAGAAATCTCTGTCCTTTCTTCACACAATCAAACAAGGTGTCAGGCCTTGACCTCAGCAGGTATTTGCCCCCTGACAGGAAGAAAATGACTAGAATCAGACTGTAAAAGTTGTCATCTCATTTTCACTACTTCACACAAACAAGCTGAGGGCTTCCTGTGCTGATAGTTTCAACAGCAGTAAGCACCACAGACAACGAACAAGAATTGTCAAGGGACAAGGATCCTGCCAGTAAAAGGCAGGCTGGCTGCTGCTTTAACAACAGCACTAGTTCAGCTCTCAGAACCAAGAAGGCAAAATGTCCTACTGAGGCAGCATGATGATGCCAGCTTTATGTATCAGACTGGTAGACCCAATATCCCCAGGGATGAAGGAACCTAATCCCTGTTCTCACCAGGAAAACATACTCTCCCAGCCACTGAAAAGAGCTGAGACTGACAAGAGTTGAGATCTATCCTACCAGTAATTTCTCTCTTCCTTGCCACCACGTCCCTCCTCCCTCTCCCCCCCTTTCTTCTCTCCATACCCCTTTCTTCTCAGGCTCCCACCACTCCAGCTCACTGCCCTCCCCAACCAAGTGCTCTCCCTGCCGTGCCCATCACAGAATTTGAAAAAAACCCCACCCCAAAACCAAAATTGCCCCAGCTCAGACCACTGCTTACCCATGGGAAAGCTCTGAAGGGCTCTGGCCCAGGTGGAGAGGGATCCATTACTCCTGGCCATTTATTGTTTTGCCCGGTCCCACTTAGGTGGCTCTGGCCCTGAGGAAAGACTAGCACAGGGTACCTGCTGTTACAAATGATCCAGCTCACTGCAGAACGTATGCAGCATAAGGCTGTCTGTCCTACCTGCTTCTGTTTAGCTCTTTGCAAAGTGATGATGGCGGAGGCCTGATGGGGCCCTGCTTTCATTACCCCTGCCTCTTCTGGCAAATTGCTCCAGCATCACACACTGGGAGAAGCCATCCCATAAAGTCCCAAATTGAAATTCTCCTGTAATCTAGCAGCAGTGGCTACTGCATGAATAAAGCAGAAAGATTTTGAAATTGTAAAAAATACTTTGCAAAATTGCACTTCTCCTGTGAGATAGGCAAGTATTATTTTTATCTCCTTTTTTTGATGGAGAAACCGAGGCATGAGTTAATTAAGTTCCTTATCCGCTTTTTTTTAAATCAATGGAAAAAACTCCCTTTGAAACCAAGCCTAAAATGAGGGGTCCGATGTCATACTGGAAGTCTGTGACAGGAAGACAATTAAGAAAAACCCAGATCTAGTGGAGGGGAGCACAGGCCACTGGATGCATTGAGGTGGGGATATCACCTGAAACCTCCTCCTTCCCCAGTACAGGAACTCAGCAGTGAGGCTGCACCTGATCCTGACACAGTGTAGGAGCTGGCCCTGCTCCACTGTGCCAGGCTTACCTGGTGTGGCTGGGCAGGCTCAGCCCAGCATGATCCAAGGGTGGAGAGGATGCTGTGGGGATCTGGGTGTGGGGCAGTCTGGGTATGGGAGGCTCAGTGGGAGATCTGGATGCATAGGGGCTCATTGGGTTCTGGTGTAGGGGCAACAGGACTCTGGGAGAGCTCAGTGGAGGAGTCGGGGCCTGGTGTGAGATCCAGGTGCTGAGGAAGTTGATGGGTTGATTTAGTTGGGATTGGTCCTGCCTAGAGCAGGGGGCTGGACTTGATGATCTTCTGAGGTCTCTTCCAGCTCTATGGTTCTATGATTCTAAGTGGGTCTTGATAAGGTAGAGGGTCCAGGTGCAGCTTGTTGGGGCTCAGTGGAGTGGGGGCCTGTGGGTTGAAAGCTTGTTGGATGAGAGCAGGTTTAGGGGATCAGGACTAGTCAGGATGAGGGTTAGATGAGCCTGCTTAACCATGGAGCCCTAGCTGCTGCTGAGGGGACACTGCATACCAGACTCCTGCTCCTCTCCTCTCGATTCCTCATCCCCTTTTCTTCTCCATCCCTCTCCCCTCACTCCCCATTCCTTCCCAATAGCTCCTTGCCCCCACATTCTCACCCCCTTCCCTCATTCCCTTCACTCCCCATTCCTTCCCCACTGCCTCTTGCCCCACCTCTCATTCCCCTCACTCCCCCATTCCTTCCCCACTGCCTCTTGCCCCACCTCTCATTCCCCTCACTCCCCCATTCCTTCCCCACTGCCTCTTGCCCCACCTCTCATTCCCCTCACTCTCCCATTCCTTCCCCACTGCCTCTTGCCCCACCTCTCATTCCCCTCACTCTCCCATTCCTTCCCCACTGGCTCTTGCCCCACCTCTCATTCCCCTCACTCCCCCATTCCTTCCCCACTGCCTCTTGCCCCACCTCTCATTCCCCTCACTCCCCCATTCCTTCCCCACTGCCTCTTGCCCCACCTCTCATTCCCCTCACTCCCCCATTCCTTCCCCACTGCCTCTTGCCCCACCTCTCATTCCCCTCACTCTCCCATTCCTTCCCCACTG
Organism: Pelodiscus sinensis; assembly: GCF_052426305.1. NCBI lineage: Eukaryota > Metazoa > Chordata > Testudines > Trionychidae > Pelodiscus > Pelodiscus sinensis. Next base: position 22,528,698 of record NC_143052.1, on the reverse strand, counting down.
CCTCTTGCCCCACCTCTCATTCCCCTCACTCCCCCATTCCTTCCCCACTGCCTCTTGCCCCACCTCTCATTCCCCTCACTCCCCCATTCCTTCCCCACTGGCTCTTGCCCCACCTCTCATTCCCCTCACTCCCCCATTCCTTCCCCACTGGCTCTTGCCCCACCTCTCATTCCCCTCGCTCCCCCATTCCTTCCCCACTGGCTCTTGCCCCACCTCTCATTCCCCTCGCTCCCCCATTCCTTCCCCACTGCCTCTTGCCCCACCTCTCATTCCCCTCACTCTCCCATTCCTTCCCCACTGGCTCTTGCCCCACCTCTCATTCCCCTCACTCTCCCATGCCTTCCCCACTGCCTCTTGCCCCACCTCTAACCCCTCCTCTCATTCCCCTCACTCCCCCTTCCGTACCCCAACCCCACCTGCATTGCAGGGCACAGAAAACAGGAAACATGTGGGGAGAGGACAAGAAGAGAAGGGGACCAGGCAGCTCTCTCTGCAGGGCTGTAGGGCTAGACAACCACCTCCCCACTCCACACACACAAGAGGGGAGGGGCATTATGGGGTGCACGTGTGGGGAGAGAGCAAGGGGAGAAGGATCAGTAGCAACTGGGCTGGGGAAGCGAAACCAAACCCACCATCACTCCACGCACGAGCAAGAGGAGGGAGCCAACTGAGCCAGAGAGTGCAGATGAGAAGGGGGTGGGGAGCAAGGAGGAAGCCCACTTTGCTCACCCTGGGCCAAGGTACAGGGAAGGGGGGCTGGATGGGGTGAGAGGCCAAGCAGGGAGGGAGCTGAGGAGAGGAAGAGACAGGCAAGCAAGCAGCAGCAGCAGCAGCAGCAACGCAGCAAGCACAGGGCGTTTCCAGATCAGGGCTGGCAGTGGCTCTCCAGATTGATCTGCAGGCTGTGTGCCCATGTGACTGTAACTCTAGTCTTGTGTTTATGCCATGCAGGTTCAGGGGCAGGCTGCTGAGGAGGCTCCCTGCTACTTTGCCTTCCAGGCCGCCCTGCAACCTGCCTGAACCCACGAAAGCTCATCACCTAATAAACCATCTTGTTAGTCTTTAAAGTGCTGCATAGGCCTGTCTTTTGTTTCAGCAAAACCAGACTAACACGGCTGCATCTCTATTACTAGTAAGCATTCCACAGTAACTCCAGGAGGAACTTGGAGGCAAGGAGGGGCAGGGCGATCACAGTCCTAGTTGAGTAGGCAGCACCTTCCTCTGCTCAGCAAACCAGATGCCCATGAGAAGGAAGGAGCTTCAGCCCTGAAGGCTGATGGCAGGGAGGGGGGATGGACCCTGGGGTGGCCAAGGGGATAGGGCACCTGCCACATCCCTCCCCCCACCCACAAAGGACACCTGGGAGTGAGAGGCTCGAGACTTGGCCAGTCCCCGGGAGGGGGAGTGTTGCCCCCACTAGCCCTTCTCACCTGCCTGGTGATTCTGTCACTTGTATATAAGGTTTTCTGAGAAACAATCCCATTTCATTCCCATTTTTCTGGCACAACTAAACCCCTACCTTGCTTTAAGTTATTATAACAGGAAGCTGTATAGCGACCGAATTTAGTGGTCCTAGTTCTTATCATTTGGAGGAGTTCTTGAACTGACAGACGGACTGGCACAAAGACAGACAAACTCTCTCAGATATTATCATAGATATAGATAGATAGATTAGATAGATACAGATTTCCTTTGTGGGGAATTATGAAATTTTCAGGTTTTGTTGTTCAGAACAAACTTTTTTTTTGAATCACAAAATCCTTCATGATCAGGAATGTCTGTCATCTACCGAGCTCTGAAGCTTAATGAAATGGAAAATGTGAGGGCTAGACCTTCTTCTGCACTTGTACATGTATAATCAAATCCCATTCCAAAGTAACTAATGAGGAAGTCACAAGGCGTGGGACTTCTCCTAGAATTGCTTAGAAGCTGATGCTCTTATTTCTGCTGGATTTAAGAATGTGCTGAGCCACATTGTCTGTTGGTACTGATCTCACAAGAATGGGGTTGTTCATTAGTAGGGAGGTGTGCAGTATAAAGACAGAAACTGATCACTGCATTGTGACGAGGCTTAAAAAGTGAAGATCACCAAAAAAAATCACATCCCTTCATGCAGTTCCTGAGACCAGTAATAAAAGTCTGTATCTATCTGTCCAGTCAACTCTGGTTTTCTGGCTTAAAACAAAAAAACACCCTAAAGGGAGGAAAGTCTCCTGGGGACATGGACTTTAACATATCATTTACAATGTCAAAGGTTGCTATGGATTTGTAAAACAGCAACAAATAAAGCAAACAACAATAATAAACCAGGACAGTGAAAGTGTGTCTAAACTACATGGCTCCATTGATGGAGCCATGTAGATTAGGCTGATTGGCAAAGGGAAATGATCAGCTGTTTCTCGGCTCAGCGCGCTAGTCTGGATGCTCCCGTGCCGACCTGAAAGCCCTTTATCGACCTCGTTATGCCTCGTAGGATGAGGTTTACCGAGGAGGTCGATAAAGGGCTTTCATGTTGGCAGGGGAGCGTCCAGACTGCCCAGATCTGCTGACACACAGCTGATCGGCAGAGCGGGGCAGCCATTTAAATTTAAATGAAGCCACGATTATTTAAATAGCGGCTTCATTTCCCTTTGCCGAACAAACAAATCTACATGGCTTCGTCGACGGAGCCATGTAGTCTAGACGTACCCTGAGAGACTGTTCGTGCCCAGGTTTTTTCAAGAGGTTGTCTACACTAGCGATATTGTCTCAAAATGTCTGTTTATCCCCTATGGGAGCCCTAGTGCAGACATCCAGCTATTGTTTTTGTAATCTTGCTCAGAACAAGCATACCTGACATGGTGCTTAAAAATAGTGGTGACTGGCAAAAACTGGTTGGATTATACGAAGACCGACACTGGTGTTTGAATGGAAGAGAGCTGGCTGGAGAATTTCTGATGAAACTGGTGATTCCTTGAGTCTGAAGTATTTTGTCTGGAACATTTTGTGTTAAGACCATTAGAAAGGCTATACTGGGTCAGATCAAAGGTCCATTTAGCCCAGTAGCTTGGGTGGCTGTTGCCAGGTGCCCCAGAGGGGCTGAACAGAACAGGTACTCATCAAGTGATCCATTCCTTGTTGTCCATTCCCAGCTTGTGGTGAACAGAGGCTAGGGACACCATCCCAGCCCATTCTGGCCATTGATGGACCCTAACAGCCATTGATCAAACTTTCAGGGAATTCCTTATTCCTGGCAGCCTGCTGGGGACCCTTGTACTTCTAGGTCTGAACTCAACATGGTTCTTTGGAGGTGCTCTCCCAAGGTGTCCTCCTGATCACTGCTGTCCTGGGAACCCCATGCGAGGGGGATCCCTAATATAGAGGATGATTTGCAGGGTGGGTGATGCAGCCCTCACTTGTATGGACTTCACTGGGGAATCTCAGCAGGGTTCGGGGGAGGGAGGGAGGGCGGGAGAATGATGTGGACCCTGCTGGCCTTGTTCCAAATTGCCACCAGCTCTCAGCCCTCTCCAAAATCTCAGTTCACTTAGTGCTCCCCTGAGGCGCTGGGATTAGGCAGTGCCATGGAGGAAGCTGATCCTGTCCATGGGGGAAGGGGGAGACGTATCTACATGGAGAATCTCTTCTATATCTTCTCTCTGGTCCATTGTCATTAATAGCAGTTCCCAGAATGAGTGTGAAATATCCATAAACCAAAAGTACCTCAGGAGGCAAGTTTGTGTCTAATCCTAGCTTTGACAGGCTGTCTCCAGTATTGTGCTTCCTACGTTTGAAAGGGCAGAGCCCTAAATAGAAATGTATACAGCCAGTGAAAGGCCCTGTCTCTTGAAAAGCCTGCCCCACCATTTGTGAACACAAAGTTTGGCTCTTTATTATAGGTTTCTGGAAGCATGAGACACACTTAGATGTTTTTAAGAAAAGCCTTCAAAACGTTTTGAGTCAAAAGCTGCGTGTTGTGCATGTCGCTGGTTTGGCAGCTTCTGAACAGTCCTGTAATTTTCATGGCTACAGAAAATGATATGTTGGAGTTCAGAATGGGTTGGGTGAAAATATCTATTACAGACAGTGGTTCCCCCGCCTCCACTGGAGCTCGGTATTATAAATATCAAATGCAACCAGTGAAAAGCAGGCAGTTTTTTATCTTAAAAATGTGTCTACATTTTGACAAACCACTGGTTCTGATCTACCTCAAATTGCTGCTTGCTGGCTTCATTGTGGTTCACCTTCCAGGACAAGATCTCTCCGAAACCAGCTCCGTGTGAAAGAGAAGAGGGCTAACATGATCCTGTATTGGATTTTTCACTTTGAACCTTTAAGAAGAGCAATGAGTTCTCTTTTATACTCATTTTCTATATTCCTTAATACCCCATTAGTTCATTCAGATACTGCAGGGCACTAGTGAAGGGCATAGCAGGAGCCAAAGGTACCCATTAATGATTTCTATACACAAGAAGCTGTCATATATTTGCTGATTGAATGAACTTTGGGTATGTCTACACTTGCAGCCTATTTCGGAATAAGGCTGCAAATGTACACATTTGAAATTGCAAATCAAGCCCGGGATTTAAATATCCTAAGCTTGATTTGCATCTTCCTGGCCAGGCGCCATTTTTGAAATTTACAAGTCTGGAATAACTGCCCAAGTCTACACACGGCAGTGAAACAAGCATTCGAAATAAAGCCCTATTTCGAACTACCTGTTAAACCTCGTTGCAGGAGGAATAACAGGTAGTTCGAACTAGGGCTTTATTTCGAACGCCCATTTCACTGCCATGTGTAGATGCGGGCAGTTATTCCGGACTTGTACATTTCAAAAATGGCGCCCCGCCGGGAAGATGCAAATCAAGTGTGGGATATTTAAATCCCGGGCTTGATTTGCAATTCCAAATGCCTACATTTGCAGCCCTATTCCAAAATAGGCTGCAATTGTAGACATACCCTTTGGGATTAAGAGAAAATAGCAAACAACCACAGTAACAGTCTTCCTGAGGCCTGGTCTAAACTAAAGGGGAAAATCCATTTGAGATACACAACTGCAGCTACATTAATTACGTATCTTAAATTGTGATTTCGGGCCATCCACATAGTGGAGGTCGACTTTCCTTACTCCTTGTGAAGATCAGGACTACCAGCACTGACGGGAGCACCCTCTCAGTTCAAATGAGCAGGTCTTCACTAGACTCGCTAATTCGAACCACAGAAGATCAATTGCGGCAGCATGGCCTGGGAGGGCACAGCATGTGCCTCTCTAACAGGCCTCATCTATTCGGTATGACAAGAAGGCAAAAGGCTATTGCTTCAGAGGCAGGCTCTAGGAACTGTCCATGTGCAGCGCTCTACGGCAAACTTAGAATAGCTGCGGATGTGATTTAAGCTCTGGGCATTTAGGGTGTGTCTAGACTACCTAGTTTTGTCGACAAAAGTGGACTTTTGTCGACAAAACAATACCAGCGTCTACACTACCGCGGAGTTCTGTCGACATAACATCGACAGAACTCCGCAGTTTTGTCGACGCTGGTAAACCTCATTTTACGAGGCAAAACACTTTCTGTCGACAGAGTTCTGTCGACAGAAGGTGTTATTGCCTGTAACGTTGCGTCCAGACTACGGAGTTCTGTCGACAAAGCGGCTTGCTTTGTCGACAGAACTCCATGTGTCTGGACGCAAATTGTCAACGGAAGTTTTGTCGACAGTATCTGTCGACAAAACTTCCGTCGACAAAACGCGGTAGTCTAGACGTACCCTTAGTCAGAGCCTAATCCAAGCACTGGCAAATTACTCACCTAAGATCTCTGAATCCATTTGGGCTAGATAGGAAGGGGCACAGTGGTGGTGAGGAGTGTATAAAGACCCATCTTATAGTGGCCTGTGTAAGGGCTTGGTGGGATTGCTGTTCCCTTATGCCTAGGGGCTACTTTGTGCCTACTACCTGGGGACACATGGCACCCCAAAGGGCCTTTGTCTAGCCACTGGCTCATGAAGCCTCGTGCTTGTGCTGTGGGTCACAGTTTGCATTCCATAAAGAGGTACAGCATTAGTTGACTTGCCAACCTAACACCCCTGCCCTGCCCCCTGCCAGATCCTGCCCTGAGACTATGCCTCTTCCCCGTCTCTTTTCTGAGGCCCTGTTTCCTGCTGGCTCCATCCCTCTTCCCTCTATCTCTTGCTGTCCTCCACCCTCAGTAGAATGGAACTGCAGGTTGGGTTGAGGGAAGGGAGTGAGGGCTCTGTCTGAGGGCGCAGGCAGCTTTGGGGTGGGGTCAGGGATAAGGGATTTGGAGTGTAAGAGAGGTCACTGGTCTGTGGCAGGGAGTTGGGGTGCAGGTTCCCAGGAGCACTGATTATGGCTCCCAGGAAGTGGCCACAAGGTGCAAGGGCAGTCAGGGAGCTCAACGCACTGCTCTCGCACTCACTGGCACTGCTCTTGCAGCTCTCATTGGTTGCAGTTCTTGGCCAATGTGAGTTGTGGAGCCGGCACTTAGGGAGGGGGCAGTGTGCAGAGCTTCCCTGGGCCTAGCAGTTGCAGGGACTTGGTGGTCACATCTGGAAGTTGCATGGAGCCAGGGTAGATAGGAGGTCAGTCTTAGCACCAGACGTCCAGTGCATCCCCAAGTGGTCTTTTAAGGGTGCTGACTGGCATTGCCAGGGTCCCTTTAAAACCGGGCATTCCAGTCACAAACCAGACCAACCCTAAGCATTGGATGTGGCACACTAATCATCTCTGGGCTCTGGGAGGAATCCTGCCTCTAGCGGGAAAAATACCTTTGGGTGCTCCTCTTGGAAGGTGTTATGGAGCCTTAACCCCCTCTGTGTCTCTCAGTTACTGTGTGCAAGATAGGGCTGAGTTTGCTGAACTCTCTCCTTCCCTGGACCATTGCCAGAGTTAATGAGTTAATATTTGTACAGTCCTTTGAATATATAAAGTGCTGCATAAGTGCTAAGCATGCTGCAGCTGCACTGATGTCAGTGGGTTTGCCTGGGCCTGGCCTGATAACATGGTATCTTTTCCTTTCCAGAGGCATTGTCACTGAAGGGTGGAATTCAGCCTACAAAACTGATGAGTGAGCATGCACAGTAAACCCTCCCCCCGCCCTTTTCCCAAGAAATTCAGGAGTTAGGCGAAAAAGCTGTTTCTGAACCTCATAAAATGAGATTGTTTCTTGGTTTCACTGTAGCAGCACAGAAATGTTTGTGAAGATGTGTATGTTTTCAAGGGGCACCTAGCAGGCAGGTTTTGCTCATTGTGGCTCAGTTGATTTCTGTCCTTTGAGTGCCCTTTATAATGTAACATAAAAGTATCCGAGGAAATGGAGGAGCTAACAAAAGGAATCCATTACTGCAGGGGCTGGAAAATCTCATCTGGGATTTGTCTGTGACCGTCACAGGTAGCATGGGGGGGGGGGGGGGGGGAGAGTTATTTTTTAATAAACTGCTCCTCCTTTGAGAGAAAGCAGACATTTTTACTTAGCTCACATTTTTTAGACATGACAGTTCTTGGCCAATTCCAGATGGGAGCTTTTAGTTGCTTCCCTAGAATGGATGCTGGAATTGCAAGTTTCTCTGCCTTCCCCACATGTTTCAGAATTTGATACGAGATCTTTAAGTGAAAAAATGTGTAAGCCTTTTTGGTCCTAAAACATTCTTGCAACTATCTCCAGAGTTACCAGATGTTCCAGTTCCTCAGACACTTTTAATTTGCATAGGACATGAGCAAAAAACCATGCTCAAATCAACAAGATGCTGATATGGCAAAGGGACATAGTGCAGCCTCCTCATAAGCATCCTGGTGACTTCCAGCCATTGAGTCCCCCTTCTAACAACACCATCCCCTGATTTGGACTCATATTTCAGCCAGCTATCAACCAAAATACACACTCTGATTTGGTTTGGATTCTTTACAGCCAGTTTTTGTTGAATGCAGTTTATGGGTCAGTCAATACAGAATGGGTGTTTGGTTTATAAAGTGAATAATATCAGCAGGAGTATGTGACGTCCTTCATTGTAGCTCCAGCCCATATTGGCAACAATCAGTAAAGAATCTGTAAAAATTTTATGAGACCTGCTTGTTGTTTCCCCGCCAATCGCGGGCTGTGTCTAGACTGGCATGATTTTGTGCAAATACTTTTAACGGAAAAGTTTTTCCGTTAAAAGTATTTGCACAAGAGAGCATCTATACTAGCATGTGCCTTTGTGCAAAAGATGTGCTTTTGCACAAAAGCATCCGTGCCAGTGTAGACACTCTCTTGCGCAAGAAAGCTCCAATGCCATTTTAGCCATCGGGCTTTCTTGCGCAAGAAATTAACGTGGCTGGCTACACTGTCCCTCTTGTGCAAGAATACTTGCGCAAGAGGGCTTATCCCTGAGTGGGAGCGTCAGAGTATATGCGCAAGAACCACCGATTTTATACATTACAAAGTCAGTGTTCTTACGCAAATACTCGTAGACAGTGTAGACAGGTGGCAAAATTTTGCGCAAACGCGGACACGTTTGTGCAAAATCATGCCAGTCTAGATGTAGCCCCAGTGTCCATTTTTAATAACAATAAACATGGCAGCAGAAACTTTCCAGGCTCTGTCTCCAACAGTGTGTCCTGTTCCACTGGTTCCACTATCTGCTGCTCCCAAACAGATTATCTAAAGATGAACCAGAATGTGCGGCCACTCCTCTGAAGCTCAGACTCCTTTGGGTCTCAGTGCCAGGGTCACTTCTTGCCCTTCATCCATCAAATAATATTCTTTTGGCACTAGGGAGTTTAACTAGGGACCTACCAACTTCATGGCCATGAAAAGTGCATCATGGACCATAAAATCTGATTTTCCCCTGTGAAATCTGGTCTTTTGCGTGCTCTACACTTCCTAAAAGATTTAATAGGGGAGGCCAGCATTTCTCAAAGTGGGGTTCCTGACCTACAAGACAGTTTCAGGAGGGTCACAGGGTTAATTTAGGGGATCATGGAATAGTCACCCATACTCCTGTGCTGACTTCAGAGCTGGGCAGCATGCCATTCCATGTTACCCTTACATCTTTGCTGCTGCTGGCATACCCCTTTGCAAGAACCTTTTGACTCCCCCAAAACTTTTTTTTGAACCAGGTCCCCTATGAATCATAGCATCGTGACATTTCAGATTTAAATTGCTGAAGTCATGGAATTTACCATTTTTAAAATCATATGACTGTGAAATCGACCAAAATGAACTGTTAACTTGTTAGGGCCCTAGTTATAGGGTAACCCTCCTTAGCTGATTGTCATACACGTTTGTGGGCTCAGGGTTCGCTACAGTTCTCAGAACCCAGTTACATTTCTCAAAAAAGAGACAGGATGACAGAATTCCCAGAGGTGCCATTAGCATCCTTCATTTTGCAGCCTTGAGCCACTTAATCCACTCTCTGCATTGATCCCCAAAGCCACCAGCTGCTCTGAAATAATCTGGACATTTTGGTCCAATTTTTCAAAAATGACCTCTGAGTGTCTTGTGTTGGGCACTCTAAACACTGAGGCCTCTCAGACCAGAGGCCACTTCTCAAACGTTTGTCCTTTCAAAGCAATAAACGTCTTAGCTTTTTTCTTTGCTTTCTTTTTTCTTTCCATTCACTGTCACTTTGTTGGATCTGTACAAGCAGTCATGACTTCCAGCACAGAATTAAATGGCTTTACATGGCAACATGCCTCTAGCACAGTATTAACCTCCCAGCAGTTGGCAGAAAGAGATTAATGTTACAATTAGCTAGTGGATGTTTGATAGCTTAACCTCCAGAAGACATTGCACTTGTGACTGTTTGGGCTCAGCCGGGGGTTTTGTTGCACTAGTTCCAACCTGCAAACCTCCTAGTTCAGGCATTATCTGGGACCTTTTTTGAACTAGGAGATTTGCAACGAAGGGAGATTTTTTCTTTGTATAAACAGGGCCTTTCTGAGTGGAAGAAATAATGTTCTCAACAGGTAAATATCAGACTGTATTGGCAACAAATATTTACAGGCTCATTGGGAAAAATTAATAATGTAAACTCACAAAGACAGACAAACAAATAAAACATCCCCAAGGTGGAAAGTACTGGAGTCTGATCCTGCGAGGATTTTTTTCCCCAGCGGAAAGCACGAACACTGTCCCTCACTACCACAAATTATGCAGCTGAGTTTCCTACGTTTGGGGAAATTGCAGGGGTCAGCACACCCACAGTGCAATGGATGAGCCTCACCCTGGGAAAACCATTTTCATGACCATGGTATCTCCTCTGATAGTGCACCCCCCACATGGTGTTGAGAGCCCTCAAATCCTGTTGAGTATCTCACTGGAATTAAGAGTGTTCAGCTCATGCAGTGTCTGGGTTTTGGATGAAGTGTGGTGTGAGCAGGGGCAGATGACCGTTTTGCGGGGCCCCGGGCAGCATAATTTTGCGGGGCCCCCCTTTGCCATGGCGCATGCGTGGGGCTTTTTGAGGCGCGGGGCCCGGGGCGGCCGTCCCGTTCGCCCTGCCCTATATCTGCCCCTGGGTGTGAGAACCACTGTGCATCGCTGGATGTCTTGTCAAAGCTATTCAGGCATTTAAGGCTGCTGCTCCCAAAGTATGTTGTGTCTCCCACATGCAGGCTGAGATAGGGTTCATCTGCATGGCAAGCAGAAACCTGCAGCAATGAGTCTCAGTGTGTGGATCTTCAGATTTGGGGTCACAGGGCTTGTGCTACAGTGAGAAAATTAGCTGTAGACATTCAGAGTTGGCAGAGACATTCAGTCTCAGAAGGCTAGAGAAGGGGGAGAGGGGAGCTTCACAGACTGACCTTGAATGTCTACCCGGTTGTTTTAGGGTGCGTCTATACAGCGGCGTTATTTCGGAATAATGGCTGTTATTCTGAAATAACAATGCGAGTCTTTACGTAGCAATTCTGTTATTTCAAAATAAATTTGAAATAATGGATGGCTTATTCGGACTCCAATAAACCTCATTCTGTGAGGAATAACACCTATTCCAAAACAGCAATTTCGAAATAGCTGTAGTGTGGGCACTCCACTGCAGCTATTTCAAAATAACTACTTTCCGGGGCCATTCAAAGTAATTACTCCCTAGTGCTTCCTGGGGCTCTACATCGAGGTAGGGCATCCACATTAGGGGAGCCTGCCTCAGACTAATGTTGAGGTTTCCCTGTAGCATAGCTGTGCTATTTCAAAATAAGTGTGCAGTGTAGACATACCCTGAGTGCCATAGCATGAGCCCAAATCTGGGTCTGTATAGCCAGGCTCTGACACTTGCTGCTACTTGCCATGCAGACGTAAACAAAGAAGAGATACATACAGCTAACTCCAGCTGTGTCCAGAATGGCAATTCCCATTCATGGAGGATTGTGAGATTTCAACATTTGTTTTGGTTTTGATTTGGAACAAAATTCGGAAGAAAAAGTTGCTTGGAGGTGGATCCAAATGTTTTTTTTTCTTTTTAAACTTTTTTTTAATTATAACACAAACTATAATTTTTCAAAACAATCATTTCTAAAAGAAAAATTGTCAAAGCTCCGCTCCCTGCTTTTTATCTCTGAAACAAAAGTTTTGATGAAATCCAAACAGTTTTGTGAAGTGTTTCTATTTTGGAGGAATTGCATTTGCCAATGGAAAATGGTTCTGATGCAGATTTTTTTGGTCAGCTCTGATATCAAGTCCGAAATAAGGGCTGGATCTTGAAAGCAGTGTGTACACACAACTCCCATTGAATTCATTGAGACCAGAACGGACTTAAGCACATCACAATGCAGCCCCTCCCCTTTGCGTGTGGTCCTGTCCTCTACCTAGAGGAGAAAAGTGGCAGGGGAGCTTAACAGACTGTGGCACATGGTCTGTTAACACCTTGCCTGAAGAATGGCAGCAGTATTTTCTCTTCTTAGGAACAGCAAGTGTGGCAGCTGGGGTCCCCTGGCTCCTGTAGAGACACTGGTGAAAGTGGTGAGGTGTGTGAGAAGGGGTGTATCTGCTGAGGGTGAATCCTCTTCTACAAGTGTGGTAATCCTGCGCATCCGCCTCTGGCTGCTGCACATACAGACCTCTGCACAAATGTCTGTATAGAGCTCTCTACATTTTAAACAGTGAGAGTAATTAACCATTAAAACAATTTATCAAGAGTTGCAAGAGTATTTTCCATCACTGACAATTTGTAAATCAAGGTTGGGTGTTTTTTCTCAAAGATCTGCTCTTGGATCATTCTGGGGACAGTCTGTGGCCTGTTTTATACAGGGTAATCACCATGGTCCCTGCTGGCCTTGGAATGGATGAATTTATTCTGGGGTGATGTTGGCAGGGCCCTCCAGAGCAGTGGGTTTGGGAGTTACACTTACCTGACATGCAAGGGGATGACTATTTCTCTCTGAGCTGTAGTTTCGGGTTGTTTTCAGATTCAGACAGTTATCACTATTTCAGTTATACCAGGCAGAGGTGAGCAAAAAACAGCCCGTAGGCCACATTTGGCCCACCATACATTTGGGTCTGGCCCGCCACAATCTCTGGGTTGCCAAAGTCCAGAGCGAAAGCAGGACCCTTGGATAGGCTCCCTGCCTGCTGCGGCCCCACACACCACTCAAAGAGGCCAGCTGCTGGGGCCAGCATGTGCATCTCTGCATGGCACGCACCCCTTGGGAGGTTGGAGCTCTCCGCATATTGCCTGCCCTGCACAATTCTTGCAGCTCCCATTTGCTGAAAACTTGCTAATGGGAACTACTTGGGCCATGCGTGTGGGCATGTGCAACCGGCCCCTCCTCCCAGGGCATGTTCTGTGCAGAGACGCACATGCTGGCTCCAGCCGCTGGCCTTTACGAGCGACATGTGGGGTAGTGGCTGGCAGGGAGCTACTGGAAAGGGGCTGTCTTGGGCAAATGCCTCCTGGCAAGAGCCTACACCTGGAACCCCACTGCCTCCTTCATTCCAATTCCCTAACCCAGGTCACAACTCCCTCTTACCCTAGATCACAATCCAAACCGCTGCACCCCATCCTGCACCTGTGCCACAGGTTACAACTCCCTCCCAGATCCTGCACCTCCTCCTACATGTCTCCCTCGGTCATAATCCTTTCCTGCACCCACCCCCATCCAAGAGCTTGCATCCCCTCCTGTACCCCAATGCCCAACCTCCATAACAATCCCATCCTTCATCCAACCCCCTCACCCCCAGATCCCCTCCTGCACCCCAGTGCCCTATCCTGAGTTCCTTTTTGCACCCAAGCTCAATCCCAGACCATGCTCCCCTTCTATTAATATCATAGAAAAGTGTGGCCCTTGACCACTTACCACGTTCTTGGAGTGGCCTCTCCTGAAAAATTATTGCCCATCCTGGATTATACTCAGGTCACATATCCAAGCTTTCCTTTGAAACTTACTTTGCAACATAAGAACAGCCATACTAGGTCAGACCAAAGGTCCATTTAGCCCAGTATCCTGTCTGCTGACAGTGGACAATGCTCAGAGGGAATGAATGGAACAGGTAATCCTCAAGTGATCCATCCCGTCACTCATTCCCAACTTCTGGCAAATAGAAGTTAGAGACACCATCCCGGCCCATCCTAGCTAAGAGACACTGATAGACATATTCTGCATGCAAATATCTAGTTCCTTTTTGAATCTTGAAGTCCTGGCCTTCACAACATCCTCTGTCAGGGAGTTCCACAGATTGACTGTACGTTGTATGAAGAAATGTTCCTTTTTTGTTTTGAATCGGTTGTCTATTAATTTCATGTGGTGACCCCCTAGTTCTTGTGTTATGGGAAGGAGTAAATAACTTTTTCTTATTTACTTTCTCTACACCACTTATGATTTTATAGATTGCTATCATATTCCCCCTTAGTCAGCTTTTTTCCGAGCTGAAAAGTCCCAGTTTTATTAATCTCTCCTTATATGGCAGTTGTTCCATTCTCCAATTGTTTTTGTTGCCCTGTTATGAATCTTTTCCAATTTCAATATATCTTTTTTGAGATGAGGTGACCACATCTGCCTACAGTATTCAAGATGCGGGGTACCACGGATTTATAGAAAGGCAATACGATATTTTCTGTGTTCTGATGTATCCCTTTCTTAATGAGTCCCAACATTCTGTTTGCTTTTTAACTGCCTTTGCACACGGAGTGGATGTTTTCAGAGACTGACTCCAAGATCTCTCTCTTAATAGCAGCTAATTTGGACCCCATCATTTTACATACATAGTTGGGAGGGTGCTTTCCAAAATTCATTAATTTGCATGTAACAACATTGAATGTCATCTGCCATTTTGTTGCCCACTCTCCCAGTTTTGTGAGATCCTTTTGAAGCACTTCATAATCTGCCGCAGACTTTACTGTTTTGAGCAATTTTGTATCATCTGCAAATTTTGCCTCCTCACTGATTACCTCTTTCTCCAGATCATTTATGAATATGTTACAGGAGTGCCATTTAGGCAGGGCTGGAGGATTTGTACCCCCGCCCCCCCGCCACATATTTTTGTGCCAGAGGTCTAGTCACCCTAGTCCCAGATAGAATCCTTACCTGCAACACATCCTGGGTGTGATATGTGATGAATTTGGAAGCTAGGAGCAACATATTCTTTGCATCAAGGAGTTTGTTTCTAAACAGGGGCAGGGTGAATAAGATAACAGAATGATTGTCATTCAAGCAAACTAAGGATCATTAGATGATCCAGAAAACATTGTCAGGTGCTCCAGTCAAAAGATAGGAAAGAAAGGGTGGGAATAAATGGTGAGAGCAGTGAGAAGTAAAGGTATTGTGATAGCAGAGTACCTGTAAGAAAGTTAAGTTACTTTCACCCTTAGAGAGAAGTAATTAGTGGTGTCCCCCAGAGGTCTGTACTGGGTCCAGTGTTGTTCAACACATTCATAAATGATTTGGAAAAAAAAAGGGTATACAGTGATGTGGCAAAATTTGCAGATGATATAAAATTAATTCAAGATTGTTAAATCCAAAGCAGTCTGGGAAGAGTTAAAAAAAGCATTTCACAGAACTGGGTATCTGAGCAACAAAATAGCAGATGAAATTCAATGTTGATAAATGCAGAGATGCAGAGTAATGCACTTGGCAAAATATAATCACACACACACACACACACACACACACACTCCCTCTCTCTCTCTCTCTCTCTCTCTCTCTCTTTCTCTCTCTCTCTCTCTTAAGAGATCTAAATTAGCTGAGACCACCAATAAAGAGATCTTGAAGTCAATGTGGATAGTTGTCTGAAAATATATACTCTATATCCAGTGATAATCAAAAAATCCTAACAGAATATTGGGACTCATTAGAAAAGGGATAGATAATAAAACAGAAAATATCATATTGCCTGTATATAAATTCATGGTACACCCACATATTGACTACTGTGGGCAGATTTGATCACACCATCTCAAAAACAGACATATTGAATTTGGAAAAGGTACACAGAAGGGCAACAGAAAGTATTAAGCATACTGAATACATTCCATATGAGGAGAGATTAAAAAGACTAGGACATTTCGGTTTGGAAAAGAGATGATTAAGGGAGAGATATGACAGAGGTCTATAAAATCATGAATGATGTGGAAAAATTGAAAAAGGAAGTGTTATTTACTCCTTCAAATAACAAAAGAACTAGAAGTCACTCAATGAAATTAATAGGCAGCTGATTTAAAATAAACAAAAGAAAGCATTTCTTCACAGTCACCCTGTGGAACTCAGCCAGAGGATGTTGTGCAGGCCAAGATTATAACAGGGTTCAAAAAAGAATGAGATAAATTCATGGAGAACAGGTCCCTCTATGGCTATTAGCCAGTGTGGGCAGAGATCCAACACTATGCATATTCATCACCTCTGTTTGCCAGAAGCTAGGAATGGGTGATGGGATGAATCACTCAGTGGGTGCATCTACACTGCACCTGGAGCTCAAAATAAGCTACACAATTTGAGCTACGCAGATTGCATAGCTTATTTCGAGTCATTTTCAAAATAGCTTGTTTTGAAATTTGGCACTGTCGACACAGCACTTATTTGGAAATAAATCACTATTCCAAAACGTCCCTTACTTCTCATGGAACGAGGTTTACAGGGACGTCGGAATAGTGAGCCCGTTATATTTCAAAATAATGGGGATGCACAAAAAGATGTGGAATAGCTATTGTGGGATACTTCCAATATCCCAAAATAGTGCTGCCATGTAGATGTAGCCAGTGAGTGCCTGTTGTGTTCATTCCTTCTAAAGCATCTGGCATTTGCAGCTGTCAGAAGACAAGATAATGACTTAGATGGACTTTGGTCTGTCCCTATTTGGCTATACTGATGTTCTATACCCAGATTTTCTACCCCCTGCTGTAGTCCAATAGACTCCACTCCCGTAGCTGAGATACAACTTCAGAGTACTGATAGCGGGAGTGAAGGGTGAAGGGAGAGGTGTGTGTGTGTGTGTGTGTGTGTGTGTGTGTGTGTGGTATAGTACGGCTTTCCATATCTCTGTGCTACTGCTGCTGATGGTGCTACTTTCAGAGCTGGGTAGTAGGAGAGGGCTGGCTGCTACCTAGGATCCCAGTTCTTAAGGTAGCAAGCAGCAGTGCAGAAGCATGGTATGATATTGCCACCCTTACCTCTTCTTGGCTGCCTTCAGTGCTGGGCCTTCAATCAGCAGCTGACACTCTCTGGCCACCCAGCTCTGAAGGCAGAAGTGCAGAAGTGAGGGTGGCATGGTGTGGTATTGCCACCATTACTTCTGCACTGTAGCTGGCAGGGTGCTGGGCACCTAGCCAGCAGTTGCCGCTCTCTGGCCACTCAGTTCTGCAGCAGCCCAGAAGTAAGGCTGGCAATACTGCAAACATCCTAAAATAATCTTGCAACCCCCTGAAACTCTCTTTTGGATCAGGACCCCCAATTTGAGAAATGCTGGTTTCCCCTGTGATAGCTGTATAGTAGGATCAGATTTCATGGGTTCACGATGTGTTTTTCATGGCCATGAATTTGGTAGGGCCCTATTTAAAACCCTTCTCACCTGGGAAGATGTTCTAACCTCTTGAGGATTAATGATACCACCAAGAATAGAACAATTTGAATGCTAAGGCGAGTTGTAAGGCCTCCTATTCCTCAGACAGATGGATTATCTGTGATGTACCGCCCATCAGGCATGGTGGTTTTATAGTAATATTGGTGATGCCCAGACTGGGTACAAGTCCACCCCTGGTTTGCCCGAAGCTCTGGAATGAAGTTTGGGAGCTGGTTGCAGGTTCTGGGCAGGGGCAGAGGACTGAGGTACAGAAGGGGAGTGCAGGTTGAAGGCTCTAGGAGGAAGTTTGAGTGCAGGAGGGCTGGAGGGGTGAAGAGTTTAGCTCTGGGATGGAGTTTGGAGGTGGGGTGCAGGCTCTAGGCTGGGAGGGGGAGTAGGAGGGGATGAGAGGTGTGGTGCTTACCTGGGACTTACCTGCCAGTTCTGTAAGTGACTGGCACTGGCTCCTAGGCAAGGGGGTTAAGGGGCTGCCAAGTGCCACTACCTGTAGGCACCACCACACAGCTCCCATTGACTGCAGGAGTGCTCAGGGTGGGGGCAGTGCACTGAGACATATCCTGCCCCCCAAGCTCAGGGGCTGCAGCGAGGTGCGAGCAGCCACTTCTGGATATGGAAGATCTGCTGCACTGCTAGTGGTAGTGGTGGGGGCCTGAGGCCCTTTTCATTCGCCTGGGGTGGCAGGCGGGGCCAGGAGACATGCTGGGTAAGCACGTAGGAGTGGTAGGCATGGCCAGGGGAGATCCAGCCCTGAACTTTGGTGGAGCTGTGCCCCTGTGCTCTCATATTGGTAGAGCACAGGCACCAGGGACCCATGCAGCTCGCCACCCCTGAGGTCCTTACAATTTCACATACAGTGGGGCTGCATGAAGCATCAGTGAGGCTGGAGCTGACCCTCATATATGCATCAGCAAGCAGGTGCCACGTGGTGAACTAAAGCCATAAGGACAGGCACTCAAGATCCAACTGATCTGCACAGCAGATGTGGTGTTCTAGCTCTGATTCTTGTTCCATCCCATTAGATATGTTAATGGTGATTCGGAAGAAGTGCCTCAGTTCTTGACTGCCTTAGCACATCTTAGAAATGCATTATGGAAATTATTTTGCATCATACTGGGTGTGTCTAAACTATATGGCTCCATTGATGGAGCCATGTAGATTAGGCTGATTGGCAGAGGGAAATGAAGCCGTGATTTAAATAAGCTTTTGTTGAGCGGCAGAGGTAAACCTTTCACGAGGCATACCTGCTCCGGTTGACAAAGGCTTCCTTGTCGACAGCGGCGCGTCCAAACTGCCCCAATCTGCCGACAAACAGCTGATCATCAGCTTCATTTAAATTTAAATGAAGCCACGATTATTTAAATCGCGGCTTCATTTCCCTCTGCCGATCAGCCTAATCCACATGGCTACATCAATGGAGCCATGTAATTTAGACACACCTACTAAGTAAAAAAAATAGGAAAACCCATTATCATGTCAGAGCAAGGCAAAAAGGGTGGAATTCTGGAGGGCGGTGCAAAGCCTGACTAAACATTCCTTGTACATAAAGTTGGTGGGGATGAGGGATTCTTCTACTCCCCTAGATCGTGAACCATTAGTACAGCCACTTCTACATACACTACAAAAGCAACTGTAGCTGCTGTTTCTCTTCTCTATGCCAACAGCAGAGTGTTAACCAGAGGTTACAGTGTTGTCACTAGCTGTACACCCTATGGGTGCAAAGAGAGCCATCGGGTAGCATCACGTAGTGTCATGCCAAGTCTTTGGAGGTTCCCTTACCTGGTTGCTGCCCATGCAGTGAGTAATCAGTTGTCCACTGCATATAGTGCTCTCTGTGTTGATATAGACAGCATTTATACCCTCTCCCCCGCCATTCAAACGCAATCAAAAGCTAAGTGCTTGGCCAGATGAGCATGCTTAAATGCTTTCTAATATTTAAGTTTTTTTTCTAATGGACTCTGGATTGTGCCAAGAATAAAGAGGCTTTTGTGATATTCATTATCTCAGCCTCAAAATCCATTTGATTCATGGGCAGGCCCTTCCTGCAGCAACTGAATCTCCCTTCCTTTCAGAGTTGGGGCTATATTTACTTAAAGCTTATGAGCAACGGTACCCTACAAATGGCTTTAGGATATGTAATGAATGTAGCTGATTTAAATCGGTAGGGGTTTATTTTCCTCTCCATGGGCATGTGCAATCTTTATTGACAGTAATAAGAGTTATAGGTCCCCATGGATGGGAGAATAGACTGCAGTCTTCAATTTAGTAGATGAAGAATTTATTTTTAGTGAAGAGTGGCTGACTGAGAGGTCTAGAGGGAACGTGAACTTTTGAGGCTCCATATTTGAGACTTAACATCAATTATTTGCTCTTAGGCTAGAAGCATG
Organism: Pelodiscus sinensis; assembly: GCF_052426305.1. Classification (NCBI taxonomy): domain Eukaryota; kingdom Metazoa; phylum Chordata; order Testudines; family Trionychidae; genus Pelodiscus; species Pelodiscus sinensis. The sequence goes on along the minus strand of NC_143052.1, from coordinate 22,509,335 downwards.
GTAGGAAAAACTATGTGTAATCTCAGAGGATGAAAATGTTGTTTGTGTCTTTTTCTAGTGACCTCTCTGACCACTTTGGCCCTGATCCAGCAATGCACTTGAGCACATGTAGTTCCTTCACTTCAGGGACTGCTCACATGATTAAACACACTCGGGTTTCCCTGACACAGTGGTGGAAGGTTATTTATGAGGAAATATGCCATCTTGTGAGATGCAGTACTGCATACTGATGTGAACCATAGGGCAGCTTATTTCTTTCTCAGAAGCATCTTTCAACCAGGAAGTGTCAGAGACAAGAGGAATAGCTTGCTGCTTCTGCTCTAGTAATTGCTCTTTCAGATCAGAAGGGGGCTGTTCCTGGCCTTCTCATGTGGGAGGACGGTTGCCTGATGCAAAGTGAATGGGAGTGGAGGAAGATGAGGGAAGTAAAAGAAAAGCAAAAGAAGGGAGAAAAGAAAGGATGAGGGCTAGGAAATACCTATGTGAAATACAAATCAATGAATAAATAGGTCTTTTGTGCCATTGTGTCATTTATCATTGTTCGGTGATCACAAAATCTCATGCACAGAAATTTCACACGTACCTTTATATTTTATGAAAGACAAAAGCAGGTAAGTGATAGATCATATCTTTTAATCCACATCAGATATAAAAAGTAGGATCTTAACGGTTTCTTTAGTCTCTTTGGATATGGCTACACTAGCCGCCCTAGTTCGAACTAGGGTGGCTAATGTAGTCATTCGAACTTGCAAATGAAGCCCGGGATTTAAATATCCCGGGCTTCATTTGTATGTTCCCGGGCGCTGCCATTTTTAAATGCCCGGTAGCTCGAACTACCTGCCTGCGGCTACACGCGGCATGGACTAGGTAGTTCGAATTAGCACTCTTAATTCGAACTACTGTTACTCCTCATTGCAGGAGGAGTAACGGCAGTTTGAATTAAGAGTGTTAATTCGAACTACCTAGCCCGTGCCGCGTGTAGCTGCGGGCAGGTAAAAATGGCGGCACCCGGGAACATGCAAATGAAGCCCGGGATAGTTAAATCCCGGGCTTCATTTGCAAGTTTGAATGACTACATTAGCCACCCTAGTTTGAACTAGGGTGGCTAGTGTATCCATACCCTTTAGTAAAAAGAGTCTAAAACCTCTGTTACCTAGTTTGAGGCTTAATGTACAGTCCTGCATTTTCATGTTCATAATGTAGCAATGGGGTGCAGCATCTGGCCCATCAACTTTACATACTCTGTACACTGATACGGAAACACCACAAAATGCGAACCATGCAATGCATGACTCAGTAATTCTTTACAAAGACTTTGACCTGGATTTCCAGTTTTATCCAGCAAGTAAAAATGGTGTAAATGTCCATTTCTGCCTCAAAAGATTTGACAGCCTTGGACACTGACTTACAAACAAGTCGGGGTAGCTCATCTGAGTGCCTGTTTCAACATCACAGCGGCTTTTATAGGTTTATAAGGGTGACACCCACTTTGAGAGCTGAGTCAGTAGAGGTTCACTGAGGCCTTTGAGTCTCCTGCACCTGCTGACAGCTTACTAGAGGGGATCACGAATGATTAGCTTTGCCCTAACTCTGCTTCCATTGAATGCTCCCAAAGTCACCAGATTCCTAGGTATTTGAAAATCCTAACCCATTGTTTGTAATTATGTGAACACAGTCATATAAGACATCACTGCATATTGTATTTCATCTAAAAGGTGCAATCAAAGGCTCTTTCTATCCTGGCAGAGTGAAATAGTGTTTTCTTTTTTATTCCTTTTGTTTTGCACACTTCTGCTATTTTGCTGTGCTTCTGTCTGGGCAAGGTATGTGGGGGTCCTGGCTCTGAGTCCCCAGAATGTGTGTTGCCTTGGGCTGAAGGGGCAGGCCTGCAGAGCTCTCTGCACCATCTGGACTGTGACACGCCCTCCCCAGCCCTCTGAGCTGCATGGAGTATATAGCATGAGCTCTGGCTGCAATGTAAAAGGCCCCAGGGCTCTGGCTGTCGCGAGGCTGCAATAGCAGGAGCAGAGGCCGGGAGCTCCTAGCTCCTTTGAATGATGGGAGCCGGGGCAACCGCCCCCTTCCTCCCCATCAGCAGGCCTGCTTGCGACACAAACATGATTGAAAATCAAACTTGTTCTACATCTGGGTTTAAAAGACCCCTCCATTTAATAACGTGTGCCGTGCCGTTGTATCCATCTGGGTCCCAGGATATGAGAGAAACAAAGTGAGTGGGGGTAATCTCATCTATTGGCTCAACTTCTGTGGGTAACAGAGACACACTTTCAACATCTACTTCAACACTTAGTCAGGTCAGCAGTGGCTATCACTTGCCACTTGGTACCTTCCTGTGCAACCTGCTACGGCAGACCTGGCTAAGCTTTCCAATACACAGAGCTATTCTTTAAGATGGTGTAGCTTGAAAGATCGTCTTTTTCTCCAATAGAAGTTGCTCAAATAAGGTCTATTACCTGACCAATCTTGTTTTGGTCTAATAATAACAGTAATAATCAACTAAGCAAATGTGCAGTCCTGATTTATTTTCCCATTTACTTGTGAAGGGGGCAAAGGGAGGTGACAACATGAAAGAATGCAGACATTAGAGCTAGAGACTATCGCCACTTCTTTTCTTTAAATTCTCTCAGGGTATGTCTATACTACAGAGATATTTTGAAATATTTTATTTTGAAATAACGTGTTTACACACAAAATGCATTTCGAAATAGCTTTTTGCTATTTCAGAATAGCACATCCACACTGATTGGATGTTAACTCGCATTTAAGGCCAGCCAGAACTGTTTCGAGCAGGGCATCAGGTCAGAAGTTATCTTGTGGCCAGGGTGGCCAGCAGGGCAACCTGGGAAGGGCTGGAGGCCCCCTATTTTAAAATAAGCATCCACACAGCACTTATTTCGAAATAACAGTTTCGAAATTGGTGCTATTCCTCATCGAATGAGGTTTAACCATTTTCTAAATAAGCCTGCCGCTATTTTGAATTAATTTCGAAATAGCAGTTGGCTTGTGTAGACGCTAGGAAAATTATTTCGAAATAACGGCTGTTATTTCAAAATAACTTTGCTGTGTGGACATACCCTCACATGAAAATGAAATACAAATGAACATTCTGTCAGGAGCAAAATAATCAATCAGCAAATCATTTTTGTTTGAATTTCAGTGGTCAACAAGTCTTGCTACTATAGCAGTAGCATGATTTAGTGCAAGGGTGGGAAATAACATGGTCATCATTCCTGGCCAGTGAGAGTGGTGGGGAGCAGTGTGGATTGGGACACTGCTTCCCGCAGCTCCCAATAGGTGGGAACAGTGATCCGCAGCCGAGGGAAGCTATGATTGCCAGTACAGGTAACTATAGTGGTGGGGACCTGTTAGGAGCTAGCCCAGGCGGCATGGATCTGGCCTAAGGGCCAGTATTTGTCCACCCCTAAGTTAGTAGCTTTGACACTAGCCTCCAGTCAGGAGACCTGTCTTCTGTTCTCAACTCTGCCACTGGCCTGTTCTTTGACCTTGGCCTAGTCATTTCATCGGTCCATGCATCAGTTTTTGCTACTGTACAATAGATTGTTGTGAAATAGTGTGTTAAGGAAAAGAAATGACTATATATATATATATATATATATATATATATATATATATATATATATATATATATATATAATTTCCTATATATATGTCAAAAACCAAAAAGCATGTTTTTCTTATTAAGTATCTCTGCTGATACAGCATTCCAGAACTTAGCTGAAACAGCTTCAGAGTTGTATAAACCATGAAACCTGGTTTATGTGTCTTACTTTGAAAACTTTGGTCTGTGTAAATAGCAGGGTGAATCAGAGTGTCAGGAAAGAACTGTTAGCTTCAGGTGCACTCCAAGACCAGTTGACCAGCAAAAACCTAAGGGTGGAAAAATAGATCAATTCTAGCAACTGGAGGGAGCCAGTGGGACTAACCGTGGAAAACAAATGATACAAGTAAACAGATACGTTTTTGATAGGCTAAGCAAAATGTATTATGTTAGTAAATTATTGTATTTTATTCATAAAATATTTATTCAAGGGCTTAGAATGAATAGGTACACAGATGAGGTAACATTCTGCCTAGAACTGAAGTAAAAATACAGGTAATAGGGAAGCGGAGAAAATATGGGCAGCACATAGCAGAAACCGGACATTTAGAAAAAGTTGCCCTGTTCCCAAGAGAGGTAATTTAATCAATCACTTTTATTGTCTTATTTTTTCCACGTAAATGACAGGTGGTAATAACATTGTCTTAAATCATACAAAATAAAGGCTCCAAGAAACTAAATCCCAATTGGAGTGGACCTCATTTGTCACTCAACAAGACATAATATTTTTATTTGTAAAGTTCTTTGAAATTCATGGATGAAAGATTCTGTATAAGATGAAGACAGAGTATTTAAAGTGTAAAGGCTTGCTCTATCCTCCTGGGAGTTAGTGTGAGCGAGATCAGTCCCTTGTATAATAACGTACTGAAGTCAGACAAAGGATGGCAGTTTGGATTTCAATGATTTCCTGTAAATAACATTTACTTGATGGAAGATTTAATGATAAATATAATCTCTATCACAATTCAATTTTATCCATTCTCATACACAGTAATTTGGGAGAGTATCTAGTCAGCAATGTTTAGCCACTGTGTGCATGCATGTGCATACAAAATATCTAAATTATATTATGGTATTGCTTGAATGGCATTGAATATTATTGGATTGGGAGCATGAACTATGTGTCTAGGAGGAATGATGTCTAATCCATTTTTATTTATTGTTCCATTACACACACAGAACTGATACTGAAGCACAGAACTGATACTGAAGTTAAGCCATGAAATTATGCTATATATTTTGAAAGGACAAAAATGGTGTCAACATGCCCCCAAGTGGCTGTATACTTTATTGTTTGCTCACTATCTGGGAGAGATTTAGAGGCTAATTATTCAGCTGAGAATCAAATACAGATAAAGCATGTAGAGCTTTAGTGTTTTGCCTTTAAATGATCCTGCTTCATCATTTCACTGCAAAATGAAATGAATATATGGAAGTGGTTTCTCTAAAAATCTTACTACAGTATCTCAAGCACATTGTAGAAACTTTTAATGGTCATTTATTTTCATGAGACTTGAAAGGGATCCCGGGGGCCTTTCTTTACTTTACTAATCATATAATTGCTGCTATTCTAAATTAGAATTTTAGGTGTAGTTTTTTAAAATCAGGACTTCTGAAAAAAGTTCTATAGGCAGCTGTCAGAACCATGATGTGCCAGTCTGTAAATTTTGGTAGTTATCATTTGATACAGCGCATTTGCTGGGTTTGTGCACTGGTTCAAGAAGTATTATGAATTACAAAATAATCAATGACATCAATTATGTTTTTTAAGCAAGGAAAGCAACTGAGAAATCAGGAATTAGTAGTTCATTTTTATTACCATGCTCTCTATTCCTAAAAAGATCACTGTGCAGGAATAGATGTATAATCTATAGGCCTGAAAGTATCTCTACTTTATAGCAACAAACTCTTTCTACTGTGAATGTTGATTTCAAAGGGAGTGTCTAGCTCTCAGCACCTCAGAGGACTGGGCCCATCATGAATTTCTTCTTAGGGTGATATTAAGAAAGTTGTTGAGTTTGCTTAGATGGCAGAAATAGATCATTTTGCCATGAAGAGCTGTATTCGGTGGTAAATTTGCCTCTGACCAAGTTTGCAAATATTTGGGAAAAGATCAGGCTTTGCATGCAAATAATCCCAAAGCAAAACCTGGTCATTTTATAAGCATGACCTACGTTCTTGCTATAATAAACATTGCATCTCTGACAGCTGAGATCAGAAGAGGTGATTCTCTTAAAAGTCATTCACTTTGCACTTTTGAAGGATTAGCACATTTTTGGAGTTGGGCTTTCAACTGGGGAGCTCTTTCTTATTGTTAGCTTATAAGAGCTCAGTTTTAAAAACAAAGAAATTGCCATTCTGGATCACAGCAATGGATCTTGCAGCCTAGAATCCTGTTTCTGAGACCAGCCAAATGTTTCAAAGAATGCAACATAAACCCCTCTAATGTGCAATTTGCATTTGTTGACCTTCTGGGCACAGTATAAAGTCTATTTTTTTGCTCATGTTCTTGCTCAAAGTGGTGTGGACAATATCATAAATAACACAAGGATTTTGCAATTAAAAAAAGGTTTTGCTTTGCATTATTCCATAATGGCACTCAGAAATTAATGTTGATGCTGCCACTCTTAACAGAGTTCATTTTAAACATAATTGGTTGGCTTAAAGTCATCTCAAGACCTTGATGTTGAATACAAGTTACTAAAATACAAATGATGAATTACTTAAGTAAAAGGCTTGCAATTTAGAAGATAACAGAAACACAGAGATTAGGGATGGCACACCCTACTCTATTTGGTCATCTTGTATAATGAAGGACTCTCTGCTACACTCTATTTTCTAGTGTTCTGCTCAATTTAGTTTTAAAAGTTCTGTGAGCAGCTATATACAGTCTAATGGGTGTCATTGTCTAGAAGATCTTCCTGAAACAAGAACTAAAATTTATCTTTCTTAATTTTATTCCACTAATCCTACCTTTGAATCCTTTCAGTCTTTGCTGTTTGCCTTTCATATATTTATAGACTGTTCTTTGTATCCCTTACTTTTCTGTGCATATACAGATCTTTCAATCATCCAAGATGGCAGCTATCACACTATGACCAGAGATAAGTGGTTTCAGAGCCCTAAACTCACATCAAAGAAGGGATGTACTGTAAGGTATATCTTTAATTCTGCTTTATCCCATATCCCAAAATGGATGCCTCATGCTTCTTCCAAAATTGATTTTTTTTTCAAATTCTATATATAGTTCTTGAATGAATTGATATATATGTATTTATATGTAGGCATATATATTCTGTAATCAATTTAGCACAAATAATATTGAGAAATCTGATTTGCATTGCTATGTCATAAGCCAACTAAACACAACAATCAAAATTCCTCCGGGGGGTTGGGGGATAGGGGGCGGGGGGCACCTTAGTCTATATTTGCACAAAATTGTTGAATTCATGCAGCATAATTTCAAACCATCAATGTAACATTAAACAAGAAGAACACTGAACTGAAATGGTTGGATAATATTTGGAGTTATTTTTTAATATTGTTTTTCTAAAGCCTTAAGAAATCCAACATGAACGTTCCTGGATATTGTCTTTCACTTTCCACCATTCCCCCCCCCCCCCCCCCTTCAACTATAGTATTCATGGACTTATCCTAAGAAGTGCTGATCACCTTTCACTCATATTGATTTTAGTGGCACACTCCTTACACATTTCGCCCCCCTAAAATGCAAACTACATCCAACGTATAAAGTTGCATCTGACCTAAGCCTAGCTGATAGAATGTTCTCTTTTCTCTCATTTTTCTACTACAATCAATATGCAGGATAAAGAGGGGAAAAAAAGAGAGAGGCAGAGGAAGAAAGAAAGGATTCCGGTTCAGGGAACAGATATTAGAAGAGCCCACAGTCTTTCAGGTTTTCTTTGATTATTATGTCTGTTACTGCATTGAAAACAAACTTGATGTTTTGGGTGTCTGTGGCGCAGGTCATATGAGAATATATCTCCTTGTCTTCCTTCCTTAAATTCAAGTCTAGAAACTGCTGCTTGATGTAATTTCCTGCATCTTCAAATGTGTTTAGTCCTAGTTGGAGACAACAGCAGATGACATAAACATTTTTCACCAAAGTCTTCACACAGGCTGATAGGAAACAATTTTGTCAGGTAAATAACTTGAGGTACTCATGCTTTAAAATTCTGAAACGAAGGTCAGAACCAAAATTCATATCTCAACATGTAAATAATTGGCCTGGTTTAAGACTTGTCAAAAGGAGGAAATTAGTAAGTAGCAGAAACAGGAAGAGATGAGAAAATAATTGGATGAAAATAGAATGGAACAAAGGAAAATAGAAAAGAAAGGACTGGCAGAAAGGAAGGTGAGAAAAGGAAGGAGTAAAAAAGCGGGGGGAAGTGGAGAAATAGAAAAAAACCACATAGGCCTCAATTTTCAAAATTGACTAGCAAATTTGGAGGATCAACTTAAGGCACCTTAAAGGGGTCTGATTTTCAGAAAATGCTGAGAACTTATCCTCTGAAAATTAGGGCTTTTGATAGAGGTCTCGGGTTGGGCTCTCAAAATTACTAGACCCCTTTGAAACAGTTTGGAACATGGTACCAGTTTTCTGCTGGCAAAAGTGTTGGGAGACTTGTCAATGGGAGGAGAACAGTAAGGAGAGAACCAAGACAAGATAAAAAACAGCAGGTCAGAAATGGAAAGGAAGACAAGAATGAGCATAGAAACAAAAAGGCTGACAGGAAAGCAGGCACGAAGAAGAAAGAGGAAAAAGATCAAGAAAAAAGCAAGAAAGTCAAATAGTTCTTAGAATGCAATATTTTTTCTTTATGTAATTTTCTTGAATTCTTTTTGTGCTTCTGTGGCCAGACAGCCCGCCTCCATCACATCCATCTTATTTGCCTCTCTAAAGCATACAGGAAAGAGAAGGAGCAATAAAATCAGCATAGTCTATGCTGGCTCATCTGATCCTGAGAGCTGAAACACAGATATGTGGATAGAGAGCAGCTAAGTCAATAAGCTGGCCTCGAGGCTGCGGCTGGCACCTATGTTGATTCGAACACACACAGTCCCAGGAAGAGGAATTTCCCACTGAGAAAACAATGTCCAGTACTTCAAAATTTAATCATCTCAAATCTCTCTTACAAGTGTAAATTAAGTTCACAACTCCCTTGTAAGAACTGGTCTCACAGCAGACAGACCAGCATCAATTGGCATTACAGATAAGAAAGAGAAATACGTGACCCCATGATTATAAAAGATGGGCCCAGCATACACTCACTTTGAGTGTCATTCTACCCTCTACCTGCTGGTCGGGTTAGGTGTTTGACCTCCCGAGGTTCTATGGGGACGCCCACCTCGTATTTTTGTCTTTCCTAGGAATTGAGGGACCGGCCCTGGCCTGACATGCTGGAGTCGAGAGGCACAGAAGGGGGTAAAAATGGTACCTGGATGTGGTCCTCTGTCTTAAGTGTACACATAGAAAGAGTAAGCTGTTACTTGGTACCATTATTTCTATTTTTCTATCTTTATCTTCTTTGTAACCATTTTTAAGACCTATATTTTGCTAATAGTTAAGAAATAGAACAATAGCCATTGCAACCATATGATTTATAAGCTTCTTTAATAAACCTGTAACTGTTTAAGTTTTAACCTGACTCCTTCAGTTGCTGTAACAGAACCAAGCACAATTTAAAAGAACTTCAGCCGGTCTAAAGGGACAGTTATAGGAAGAGCTTGGGCGTTTGGATCTGTGTCACTCCCAGGTGACAGGATCCACTGGGGCATCTTTCAGTCTTTCCTCAAGGCTGCCCGCTGCGAAGGAATTATGAAATTTTAGCAGCTGAAATCTAAGATGTAATAAGCTCTTCCTATATAACGGGGCGTCTGTTGGCCTGCTGGCCACCCTCTGCGATGGGACCCCGGTCCTAGCAGTAAAGGCACGGACGTTAAACCTTTTCTTGGAAACATAAACACACACACTGCCTTGACCGTCGGCTGACAGCTTCTCTAACAGAAAGAAGGATCTTAGAAGGAGATTCTAGGGATGTGGTGGAGAAATCTAGGGATGTGATGGAGCTGTTGCCCGGACATGTGCTGAGCCTCAGTCAAGTTTATGCAAGACTACATCCTAATCCAGTATCAGCATCACTCCATTAAGTCTGACCCTATTGTTTAAATGTTTGGCTTCATTTTTCAAAATTGATTAGCAATTTTGGCTGGTCAACCGAAGACACTTTTAAGACGCCTGATTTTCAAAAAGTACTGAGAATGCATCTTCTGAAAATCAGACCCTGTGAAAGGTATCCCAAGTTGGGCACTCACAACTAGTAGTCACTTTTGAAAATGTGGGCCTTCATGTACACATTAGGATAACAGTCTGGAGCACGGTACGGTTTTTCTACTGGTGCATTGCAACATGACTTTACATCTTCTACTGTACCAGCATATAATGACAGCTTTCTTCTATATCCATAGAAATTATGACCTCCAAGAAGAACTAGCATTCACACATTTTACAGTATATCTTTATGTAATGAAGACAGATTGGGCCAAATTCAGGCCCAGTATAAATAGGGTTGGGTCTACACTAGGGGATAAATTTGAATTAAGATATGCAACTACAGCTATGTTAATTGCGCAGCTTAAGTCAAAGTATCTTAACTCGAATTTCGACGTCATTCACATTGTGGGAAGTTGAAGGGAGCATGTCCCTTACTCCTCGTGGAAGCAGCACTACTGGCATTGATGGGAGCACCTCTGTCAGTTTGAATTAGCATGTCTTCACTAGACCTGCTAATTTGAACCCTGAAAGATTGACTGCAGCTGCTTTGATCTTATCTGTAGTGTGGATATGGCTGTGGTGAAACTCCATCAATTTCAGTAGCACTGAACCCACTTTTGTTGGTCTGCATTTGGTTTGATATGTATCCATAGAGCATTTACACATAATGAAAATTAAACAGTGGCCCTTTGTCCTAATAGTCTACTGACAGCTCTCGGCAGCTTTGCCAATGCTGACTATTTTAATGTATTTTTCCTCTTAAAACCTATAACTTACCATTGTATTCTGGAAAGCAGACGCTGAGATGAACCTTTGTTAGTTTTTCTTGGAAGAGATCCTTTTTATTTAGAAACAGCACAATGGAGGTGGTAGCAAAGTATTTGTGGTTACAGATACTATTGAAGAGCTGAAGGCTTTCATGCATTCTGTTCTGTTAAAATGCAAACAGTACCCATTAGAATCTGATAGAGTCCATTGCCTCATGGTGCTTTTATTTTGCTGTGCTCTTCTAGCATTATACCACTACAGTGTGTTAGCCATTCAAATAAGGGTATTAGGAAAAGGAAAGGGGAGGAGTCTAATGTGCTATCAGGGAAGACATTAAATCTTCCCAACTCACAAGTCCCCCCCCCCCCAACTTCTGACTCACCACTTCTTCGTCTTCCACCAGGACCATGTCATACGCACTGAGTGCAGCACAAAATATGATGCAAGTAACTCCTTCAAAGCAGTGAATCCACTTCTTTCTCTCTGATCGTTGTCCACCCACATCAAACATTCTGGGCAGAAAAGAATAATATACATCTCATGTATGTCAATAGGTACTGAAGACACACTCACACTTCTAAAGTACATAAAGTTACTAGATGGATGGATGGATATTGAAATCCCCAGCTGGCTCAAGCCATGGGTGGGCATGAATTCTTGTTTCTCCTCATGGAAGCCAAGCACATTGGCATTTTTCTTCCAAATATGTATTGGGGATCCAGTACAAACTAAAGCCCTAATTCTGCAAGGAACTGTATGTGGCTGGCACCATGCATTCATGCAGAGCTTCTGTTACATCACTAGGGCTCTGCATGGGTGAAGGAATCCATCTATCCAGAGCTCAGTGCAGGAGTGCACCTTAAATTTCCCATTGAAATGAATGGGGAAGGGTCTCTTTGTAACAGATACAGGCAGGGAGAAAGCAAGCAACACAGATCCATTAGCATTTTGTTTGTTTAATTCTTTTGCATGTAGAAAATGGGCAAACTGATCAATAGGAAACATAGGGACCAGGAAAAGCCAGGCTGACTTAGCAGTAACAATTAAGGCTCTGATTTTTAAAGGTGTTTAGATATTGCTACGCTCAGAATCAAAATGCTTAACTGAATTAAGAGTAAAATATCTACTTTTTAACAGGTACTTAATCACTCAAGAACCTTTGGTCACCCAGCTGTATAGGTACTTGTATATTTTTAATATGAATCCTTTCAAAAATTGTATAGTTGGAAGTACAGATCAGTTGGTTGGGGGTTGCTTTACTCTTTAGTCTTTATGGAAAAGACTTTAGTTGGAAGCAGACATAACTACAACAGTTGGTTATGTTTTTACAATGAAATGTTCAGTTGATTCAAAATCAAATTTTCTATGGAACAATTTTGAATTTGCTGATTTAAAAAAAATTCATAATAGAGAAAATCCAAGTGGGGACAACTCAAATGTAAACATATTAGTTTGTCAAATTGAAACATTTTGTTGTGGCCTGTGCACATTAATCTGCTTTTGTTTGAATTAATCACCAGAGTTGTAGTTGAGGTGACTCATGCCCCTACTATTCCTTATGTGCTGGGCTCCTTGGCTGGACTACACCTCCAGTTCCCCCACCCCCCTCACCTAGTTGAACAGTCACAGTGCATCATGAGAATTTCAAGACAATGGTGGGAGGTAGTTCAGCAGGGGACAGAATTTCCCACTGGACAGAAATTCCAATTTTTGACCCACACTAATAATTTTCAATATCAATGCAAGTGTAGTTCTTCTTATGGAAAAAAAGAAAGAAAGAAAGAAAGTTGATGCAAATCAGTACTGGTAGAATGTTTGCATGCTGCTAAAGTCATTTAGATAGGCAAATGGCACTGAAGTCAAAAATCACAAAGTCACAAAGAACCTGATTCTTTGACACGTGCAAGTCATTTCACTATGAACTTAAATGAGATAAGTTTACAGCCCAGTATTTGCCTTGTTTCATCTATGAACTATCAAATAAGTAAGGGTATGTCTACACTACCACCCTAGTTCGAACTAGCGGGGTAATGTAGGCAAACCGCACTTGCAAATGAAGCCCGGGATTTGAATTTCCCGGGCTTCATTTGCATAAGCCGGCCGGCGCCATTTTTAAATGCCGGCTTGTTCGAACCCCGTGCCTTGCGGCTACATGCGGCCCGGGCTAGATAGTTCGAACTAGCAAGCCATTCCGAACTATCTGTACGCCTCGTTCCACTATCTAGCCCGTGCTGCATGTAGCCGCAAGGCACGGGGTTCGAACAAGCCGGCATTTAAAAATGGCGCCGGCCGGCTTATGCAAATGAAGCCCGGGAAATTCAAATCCCGGGCTTCATTTGCAAGTGCGGTTTGCCTACATTACCCCGCTAGTTCGAACTAGCGGGGTAGTGTAGATATACCCTAAGAGAAGTTTCAGAAATGTCACACCTGAGTTATTAATATCCCAGACTTTTTATATATATAGCATCCAGAGGAATCAGCCTTTTGTAATTATTCTCTCAACTTTATACAAAGAGCTTCAAATGTGACAAATCCAGGAAGAAGTTTCAGATGGTTTTATACCTGAAGTTCAAATCCTTGAAGGAAAACTGAGTCTCAATAATTCCACTTGTTTTCACTCGTGAGCGCAAAATATCTTGTTCATTAGGAATATATCCAGGAACTGTCAGCCTGGACAGATCATTGAGATAGCTAAAGAAATTGAAGAGAGATTAATAATCCATTAATCAAAAGGGATTTCTGATACCAATAAAGTGTTTTTCCCGGTATAAATGGACCTGTATTTACTTCTCTTTCTCTCTTGCACACCGGTAAACTGAGAGAAACTCCACTGAAGTAATTCTACTCTCACATACATAGTGGAATCTCATAGATATCAGTGGGGATCTATGGGATACCCACAAGAATTTAGCCCCATGAATTCAATGTTTACTGGAAAACTTCAGATTCAGGACAGATTTAATCTTTAATCTCTTTAATATTCTTCAAGATTGCTTTATAGAAGAACAGGTAAGAAAGGTAGTTTGTCTACTAAAATCAGTTCAATCAAGTAGAAATTGCCATTGAGACAAAATCCCTGATAGAGGCAGATCTGCCAGGAAACTGAGCATCAGACAATGCTGCCAGGTTGTTCGTATAATATCTTTCAGCTTCTAAATGGAATAATGCCATAATGAGACAACATAATGCTTCAGAAGAATTCACAGCTAAGGTTCATTTCCCTGCACATGCATGAATTCACAAGTTGAAGGTCCAGGAATGTGTGTGTGCTCTTTATTATAAATTACTATTGTTAATTAAAATTTATATTATAGTAGTGCTAGGGGGAACCTTAACCCAAGTTGGGAGCCCCATTTTTTTTAATATCCTCAAATATCCCCATTTTACAGAGTGGGTAAACTGAGGCATGTAGGTTTAAATGCCTTTCCTGAAATCACACAGGAAGTCTGTGGCTCAGTCAGGGATTTAATCAGATCTCCTGAATCTTAAATGCCTGGATTGTCCTTAAACCCACCTTTCTCTTGTCACTTTTAACTTCAAGAAAAGGTTGAGAAAGGGCTCATCAGTAACCCAACTCCCTAACATGTAAAGATTCTTTTCATTCAGAGCTTAGAAGCTAACATAAAGAGAGTTGTGAGCTAGCAACAAAAAAGGAAGGCAAGATTGTTTTTGGCTTATAAATACATTGACTCTTACAACTGATATCCAAACAGGGAACACAATGTAAAGGTAAAATACATTAGTTTTGATATGTGTCTCAACAATGTCGTCAACATCTTCAGACCCCTAGGCTTTCTCTGAGCTGGCACTTTGACAGTGATTTGTTTAAGCAAAGGCAAACCGGGAATGTAGCCCAGGTGGAAGTCTCTCTGATGTTTGTTAGGCTTTGTACTTTTTTTCATTTCTCACACAAGGTCTGCTCAGTGAGGGAAACATACAGTTCAACTCCAAGCAAACTCCACAGCTCACCATTCTAATCTGGCAATATTAACAGAACTGCACATTTAAAAAGTGCAAGTGCTGGGATTTTTCTGACCTTGCAGATTAGTAAATATATGTTTTGAAATAGGATTTTCACACTGTAAACTGAAAAGCCGGATCAGAAGAAGGAAGGTGTAATTCCGCTCTTCTCAGCATTTCAATGTCAGCCTGATGTATATGTTCAGCAGACAATGGCCAAATTAGTATTTTAAAATTTCAGTCTAACTATTATGTATTAAGCCTAAATTCCCATTCTCCGAGCATCTGGGCTATCAGTTATTCTAGCCAGTGGTCAGTTCTATGCAAGTCAGCAGCCACAGCAGTCTTCAGTAGATACTGAAGTAGTAAAGTAGATGCTAGTCAATATACACACACTTTGGATCTTTTTAAACCAAAAACAGTGAAGTGCCTGAACATGCAGGAAGTATTAACTGCTAGTCTTACTCATTCCATGATTACGGCAGCAACTGCATTTTTATTATAATCCTAATTTTGCACCTTATACTGACATTAAATCTAGATAAATTATGTCTGATTCCAAGGTAAATAATTTCAGCCAAATTTGAACTGATTTGGACAAGGAATTTCTAAATTATAACTCCCTAATAGTAGAGACACTCCCCAGAGCTTGAGAAGTTTAAGAAAAATAACAAACAATAAAAACACCACAAAGAAAGAGAGTGTACAAACTTACTGCACTCACCCAACAGAAAGGTTCAAAGATTCATCAATGAAACTTTTTGAGCCAGATCCTCAGGAGGCATAAAGTGGAGTATCTTCATAGAAGTCAGTGGAGCTATACTGCTTTACACAATCTTTTAAAGCTCTGGGAAAGATCATCTAATTTTAGGTCTTTCTTGAGAGCACAATATTATACTATCTAGATGCTCTGAAGCTATAATTCTTGTCACTTACTAAACTGCTGAGTCGTTGAGCTGATATTCTGCAGCCCTTTCACAGCAGGTCCGGATCCCTGGGTCTTGCCACAGTCGTTTTATGATTTCAGCCAATTCAGGAGTCATGGTGCCATCCTCTGTAGTATTTGCCATAGTGTACAGTTGACTTTCATCCTCCTAAAGAGAAATTACAATAAGTATAATTCAAACATATTGAGGTCCTTGATCTCTTTCTAAAGTGTACTTATAACAAATCACAGAGTTCTGGGGGGCACACACCTTCATGACCTTCCAGGCTATCACACCATCTTCTGGTGCAGGTCCAAATCAGGACTTACATGGTTGAGAGACTTCCTGTGGCTTTCTGTACTATAGGTCAATTTCATCCTATTAGAACTATTCACAGCAGATCCACATGACAAGAAAGATTTTTATTATGTAGTGTAGGAGTCATGTCTTCTAAGCGAAAGTGTTAGTGAGATTGAAGACTTAAATATTTCTTAAGGATATTTTTAATGTAGCTGAAAAAATTACATAGGTTTTGCTGCTTTAAGGCACTACAGCCCTCTCAAACTCCTGCCCCAAAACTACTAAGTGAATCTAGCTAATGCATTTCCTTTCTGATCTCGACTTTAGGGTAGAAGACTGTAATTGAAATAGCAAAGATGAACAGTTTAGATATACTTTCTAGTTGTGTGTGTCCTATTGTAATTAATTTAAAAAAACTACAGGCAATGTCTGTATGGAAAACGTTTCAATAGCTAATAGCTTAGACTCAGAGTTTAAATAAAGAGTGTGATCATATTAGGATCAATTTATACACTCTGCTAGAATGGATAACTATAGAAAATTATCAGAATAATTTCTCACCAAACCAAGTAATATAGTTACACACCTGAAATGACTGTAACCAGGTAGCAGCATAGCTGCATTACAATTTTCAACCAAAAATGATGGATTCGTCAAAAATTGTTTTCCCCCACAGGAAATGTCATTTTTTAATTCTAAATTTCAATTTTTCAAATGAGAAATTTAGAAATGAAAGACATTTTTATTTCATTCAATTTCAAATTTTTTTTGTTTCCATTTTCAAAAAGAGTTTGTTTAAACTTCTGATTTATGTTTTTATTCTCTTTATGCCCCATTTTCCTGTTTTGACATTGAATTCACTAAAAAGACTAGTTTTTGGTTCCCACTTTTCCTTTTTCTTTTCTCCTCTCTGTAATTTTTCAAAATTGCATTAAGTCTTGTGAAAGTTACAGACAGGCAAAATTCAAACATTGGAATTTTGACACTAGAACTTTTCCAAAAGTTGGACTAATTTTTGACAAGTTATAATGAAAAAATAAGAAACAGAATTTTAAAACCCCATTTATTTTATTATGTTCAGTGGTGAACACAGGAGGAGAAGGGAAGGAGAGGGAGAAAATAAAATTTCAATTAGTGAAAATCCAAAACATTTTGATAAAAATATTTTGTGGTTTTAAAAAATGTTTAATCTTGAACTCTGCATAACAGAAAGAGTTTCCAAATATTGAAAGATTTTGGTGAAATTGTTTTATCCATTTTTTACTGTTTAGCCACTCCCCTATTTCTCTTCCTTACCCATGGTTTTGTGTCTTCATCTCCATGCAGCAGACAAGTACAAAGGCTATGTATAACCATAGGCCCTCAGCGCTGCCCAGAGTGTGCTGCCCAAAGCATGCTGCTCCTCTAGACATTAGTGATTTTTAAACGGCTTGGAGCACCGGTTACAGTAGCCGTGAGAGGTCTCTGAAGCTCAGTAGTTTTACCCACACAAATTTGTGCAAACATTTTTTTCTTGCTTCAGTCTTCATAGGTTTGAGTTTGGCCAAAACTTGCAACTAAAAGCAAAGCCCTGTTGAAATCTATGAGTATTTCCAAGTCTCAGGTTGAAACTCCAAGAAAGGGTAAGAACATAAGGCTATAAGAAAGCCATACAGGATCTGGCCAACAGTCCATCTAACCTAGTATCCTTTCACCCAACAGTGGTTGATACCAGGTGCTTCAGAGGAAATGAACAATACAAGTAATCAGGTGATCCATCCTGCAGTGCCCATTCCCAGCTTCTGGCAAACAGAGGCAGGGAACACTTCCGAACATGGCTTTTCATCCCTGCACATCCTGACTACTAGCCAATGATGGACCTGTCTTCTATTAGTTCTAATTCTCTTTTGAACCCTTTCCTCTGGCAACAAGTTCCATACATTGGCTATGTCTACACTATGGGGCTTTATCGGAAAAAGGTATGCAAATTACACTTTGCAATTTGTGTACTTTTTCCCATATTTTTTTGGAAGAGTCTTTTCTGAAATTTGTCCCATCTACACTGGGCCAAATTTTGGAAAAAAAACCGTCTTTCAGAAGAGTACTTCTTCCTCGTGGGAGGAGGAAAACAGTGCTTCTGAAAGAGTGAGTCTGCTCTTCTGCAAAAAAAAGCGGAAGAGCAGATGCGTTCCCTGGACGTGGTGGAGTTTCTTTGGAATACAAGAGGTATCTTGGAAAAACCCCATAGTCTAGACATAGTCATTGACTGCACTGTGTGGAAAAATACTTCCTTTTGTTTATTTAAACCTGCTACCTATTAATTTCCTTTGTTTTTAATGACCTTTAGTTTTTGTGTTATTAGCAGGACTAAATAACACAGCCTTATTTACTTTTTCCACACCGTTCATGAGTTTATACTGTTCTAACATATCCCCCCTTAGTCATCTCTTTTCCAAGCTGAAAAGTCCCAGTCTTTTAAACCTCTCCTCATATGGAAATTGTTTCTTTTCCAAAAACTATGAATGGTGCAATAGAAAGCATAATTTAGTCCAGGCTCACCAAGGAGGGATATGAATTGATGGACTTTGGAACAAACATGATCTCCATTTCACATTCATAATGAAACTCAAATGGTTTGAGGCTTCATCAGAAACATTTCACATCTCTCGTTATGAATAAAACATTGTATCTGCAGGGTCCAGCTCTGATTCTAGAGAACCATTTTATTATTAATGCCAGTGAGCTCTGGAACAGGCTCATTGTGTTATAAACTAGCAGAATTTATATTTTTCTACATTTCATCATTCTTCATTTTCTTCAAACTGCTAAGTGTTTGTTTATAATTTTTAGGCCAATATGCCATATGCCATTATCATAAAATGCTGCCTTTTGGAATAAGAAGTTAATTTCACATAAATGGTTTCAATTCAATATAAAATAAATCTTTGGAGAATATCTATATTGAATGCAAGAGTAACATTCAATAAGCAGCTCATTCCATAATGAAAAAAGCCAATAGAAATTCTGGCTATGATTAAACCTTTGAGAAATTTGTAACAGGATGTGAATTATATAGCAACAACAATGTGTTTGACAGCAAAGATCTGTGGCATCAAATGTCCATGGCCAAATTGTATAGCTTTATTCCAGGTGTCTAAAAGTACTGATCTGCCAAGTTAAGCATGGATGACCATTTGGCTGCTGCCAGTCTATAGCCAAGCAATGCCACCTTCTGATCTCAGAATAACATTTAGGACTCCGGGTGCATTTACACACCACCCATACCTCGAAATAGCTTATTTCAAAATTTGGTGCTGTCTACACAGTACCAAATTTCAAAATAAAGCACTAGTCCACAGAGGCATAGCGAGGGTGTTATGCGCCCGGGGGCGAAGACAAAATTGGTGCCCCCTCCTGCCATATGGTGGGGCCCCAATACTGGTGTATAGCTGAGCGCGACCCTGGGAGGAGTGGGGGGAGCTTGTACCGAGTCTTACCTGACCCCCTCCAGTTTGGGGCTAGGTCCCGCACACACTAATACTTTGGCAGAGGTGGAGGGAGTCGGGCTGGGGGCAGAAAGACAGGGAGGAGGTAGCTCCAGCCGGTGGTGGCAGGCAGAGGAGGAGCAGGTGAGCAGGGGGATGACAGAGGGAGTGTAGAGGGACTATACAGGCATCTCACTAGTGTGGCACCCAGGGACCACTTCCCATCCCCCTTCCCTACACCTTTCTCACTACCCCACTGTAAATAATCCACCTCTTAGGATATTTATTGTTTAATGAATTACTTATTTTACTAACTACAGATATATAAATTATATAGTTTTGTGGTTTACATTCTGTTAAAAAAAATCTCTTTAATTTGTTCATATCCCGTTCTTATTAGGTTCATGTGTTTTACATAAAAAAAGTCAAATTCTTAAATATATAAGTTTTATAAAACATGAGACGTTAATGTTATACAACCTAAATATGAATTTCATCACTATATTTCATTCAAGCATTTAAAACCACTGTTATAGCAAACGAGTAACACATTGCTTTAATGAATAAAAGTAAAAAAAGATTTTGAGCATATCAAATGTATTGTAATAGAGAGGTAGCTATGTTAGTCGAATCTTGGTAAAACAAAAAGAAAAAAAGTTATATGGCACTTTAAAGACTAACGAGATACCTAATAAATGCATTATAAGCAATCTGTAGTGTTTCTTAACTGCCCATTTACTTACCTACTTAACCTAATTGTTTTTCACATAATCGCACAGCAAAAAACTACACAAGAGTTATCAGTGTAAGAGATTAACTTACCTGTTAAACTAACACGCCAAAAAACTTTTAAATAAAACTCACACACAACACACACACTCGCTCTCTTGAAGGCACTTGAAGCAATAAGTAGCCTAAGGCTGAAGATACCCTGCAAGAGTGGCTTTCTGTTTGCCATGAGGACTTTTTCCTTCTGGCTGCCATGCCATTCTATATTTAAGTAAAGGAGAGAGGTCTCTTTGAGCTGATCTTCCAAATTTCACATAAGACATACAATTGAAGCCTTAGATATCAAGATTCAAGGCCAACTTTGCCTTGAGCAGACTGCTTGTCAGCCGATGGCCAGAGCAGTGTGTGTGTGTGTGTGTGTGTTATACACTCGAGTCTTCAACTGCTAGGACACGAGGTCCTGTCGCAGCGGGCGGGCTTAGGGGAGGCCAACGGGTGCCCCGAGAAGTTTTACGTCCATATCTTTGACTTTTAGGACCGGGGTCCCTTCGCGGCGGGCAGCCAACAGGCTGACAGATGCCCCAAAGTTTGCAGAGAGAGCTTATTACACCCGTGTCTTTAGCTGCTAGGACCAAGGTCCCATCGCAGCGGGCAGCCTTGAGAAGGCTGACGGATGCCCCTACGGATCTGTCCCCTGGAGGTGACATGATCCAAATGCCCAACTCTGCCTGCGTCTGCTCCCTGTGACCGGCTGAAGTTCTTTTAAATTGTGCTTGGTTCTGTTACAGCAACTGAAGGAGTCAGGTTAAAGCTTAAACAGTTACAGGTTTATTAAAGAAGTTTATAAATCATATGGTTACAATGGCTATTGCTCTATTTCTTAACTGCTAGCAAATATAGATCTTAAAAATGGTTACAAAGAAAATAAAGATAGAAAATAGAAATAATGGTACCAAGTGACAGCTTAATCTTTAAAGAGCTCTAAGTCTATGTGTACACTTAAGACAAAGGACAGATCCAGGTACAATTTTTACCCCCTTCTGTGCCTCTCAACTCCAGCATATCAGGCCAGGGCCGGTCCCTCAATTCCTAGGAAAGACGAATATGAGGTGCCTGCTCACAGCTGGCTGCTGTGCTCACACCTCGCCAGCACCTGAGGAAGAAACGTGTGGTGGCAGTGACACTGGCTCTGGGACCCAGGCATTAGGTATGGGGGGGAGGGGCTGGGAGTGCCTGGGTCTGGGGGAGGGAGGAGGCATTGGGTTAGAGGGGGGGTTCTCTGGGGGAACAGAGGGGATTGGATTAGAACGGGGATATGGGAGTGCCTGGCTCTGGGGCAGTGGAGGGGGATATTTTGTTACTGTTTTGGTTTTTATTTATTTATTTATTTATTTATTTATTTATTTCCAAATAAAATCACAAAATGTATATTAGTTTTATATCGAATATATGTCAAATTTTTGCAATTGCACAAATAATTATACGTTTATGCAAAATCTCAAACTTACAAAGTATCTGAAATTTGTACAGAAGCCTGTTCTATTTGATTGACCATGGTCTATACTTGTTTTTATTTCAACAAAACAAGTTATGTATCATATACAAAATGTAAACGTACCTTAAATTTATATTTAAATTAAAAATTATTTTATGAGTAAATAACAATTTTACACATCAAATTATTGTACTTTATTAAAAAAAGACCTGAAAACCCTTATAAAATATACCTAAAACATAATCTATAATATTAGATTATAAAATATATTAATTATATTATAATTATAAAAATATTATAAAATTTACTAAAACATAATCTATAACAATACATAATTACAACTTTCAAATGGAAGTACATTTTCTTTGGTGTCCCTGAAAGCTATCAGTTTTCATTTGTGGCCCTCAGTGGGCTTCAATTTTGACATGCCTGATCTATATGTTTGTTAGTCTTTAAAATGTAACCAGATTTTTTTTTAAGTTTTCCTTTTGGTATAAAGTATCTTTTATTTTAAAAAATTATAAGTAACCTTAATGCACCCACCTCTCCCCCCATAGCCAGCCCCTCACCAGTGTCCCCCCATCCTGATGCACTCAGACCTCCCTCAGAGCCAGCCCCCTCAGTGCCCCATCCCAAAGTACTCACTCCTCCCCCGAGTCCGACTCCCCAGAACCCGCATCCAAATGAACTCACCTCTCCCCCTGAATGAGCCTCTCCCCAGCACCGGGAGTGCCCCCATCAAATCTCCCCCCCCCCCCCAGAGCCAGGCACGGGAGTAACGGAACAGCCGGGTAAGGGATTCTAATCTTTACAGTGGCCACTGCTGCCACCCGGCCCTGCTGCCTCAACTCACAGTGTGTAGAGAGCCAGGAGCATTTAGCCAACTCTCAGTCTCTGTTCAAAAGTATCATGTGGGCCAGAGCAGCGTGTGCTTTGCTCCCAGCCCAGCCCTGCGCTCCCTGGCATGGCACCCGAGGGCAAATGCCCCCCTTGCCTCCCCTTCGCTACGCCTCTGCTAGCCCAACAAGTCCCTTGACCCTCAGGCATGCCGGAATAGTGCGCCCATTACTTCGAAATATATTTAGAAATAAAGGGCACTTTGTCAAGATGCTTCACTCACAGGCCATGCACCTGAGAAATGTAGGTATTATACTATCAGGTCCAGCAACATACCTGCATTGTAGTTTCTTCATGGCAGTGAACCATTCAATAGGACCAAGACTATTTGACATATTCAGAAATGACGTGGATGAAGGGGAAAACAGTGAAGTGGCAAAATTTTCAGATAATACTAAACTGCTTAAATAGTTAAAACCAAACCAAACTGTGTAGATCTTCGAAAGGATCTCAGAAAACCAGGTGACTGAGCAACAAAATGGCAGATGAATTTTAATGTTGATAAATGCAAAGTAATGCATACTGGAAAACACAATCCCGACTATGTGTACAAAATGATGGAGACTAAATTAGCTATTATCAGTCGAGAGAGATCTTGGAGTCATTGTGGATAGTTCTCTAGAAACATCCACTCAATGTGCAGCAAGCAGTCAAAAAAGCAAACAGCTTTTTTAGAGAATAAAACAGATAATATCTTATTGCCTCTGTATAAATCCATGCTAGGCCCATATCTTGAATAGAGCAAAGAGACATGGTCACCTCATTTCAAAAAAAGGTATCTTGACATGGAAAAAGTTCAGAAAAAAGTGACAAAAATAATTAGGGGTTTGGAATAGCTGCCATATGACGAGAGATTAATAAAATTGAGATTTTTTTTGGCTTAGAAAAGAGAAGAATAAAGGGGGATATGATAGAAGGCTATAAAATCATGACTGGTGTGGAGAAAGTAAACAAGGAAAAATTATTTACTTATTCCCATAACATAAGAATGAAGGGTCACCAAATGAAATTAATAGGTAGCTGGTTTAAAACAAATAAAAGGAAGTATTTCTTCACACAACATACAGCCAACCTGTGGAACCTCTTGCCAAGGGGATGTTGTAAATATTGGGACTTAGCAAGGTTCGAAAAAGAACTAGACAAATTCATGGAGGATAGGTCCATCAATGTCTATTCACCAGTATGGGTAGAAATGGTGTCTCTAGCTTCTGTTTGTCAGAAGCTGAATTATACTGAGTTACTGGTTTCGATTCTGGTTAATGTTTGTACAAATTGAATAACATTTTGCATAAAAGTTTAAATCTCAAATCTTTTGTTTCATCCTTCACAAAAGGTTAATTTAATGGATAAGTGTTAGAGTTCAAAAGACTAAGGACATTGTGACACAAACAAAATTGAAGCAGAATAAATGTGTCCACTACTGGGAAACAAAGGCTGAGTTCTCTTGCTATCCCATAGAGATTCAAGATTTTAATACACAAGTTTATATTTGTATGCCTGTTTCAAAGGCACAAGTGTCATACTCACTTTACTGGCTGGGTTTTTAAAATCAATCCCTAATGTTGACATTGCCTTCACGATAGCCAGGATGGATTGCAACACGTTACTGTAAATGACCGATTTGAATTCCATGTATTCCTGATCTGTGAAGCCTTGTTTATGGATGATCCTGTGATGCAAACAGAAAAAGTGATCTTAGGCAATTTTCAAGTCAAGGATGAAGAGGAACTGGATAACAAGTGCTTTTGAATTCTGTTTGAATATTACAAAGAACTTATTATAGCCTGCCCTAGGAGAACCATTTGCAATTCAGGAAATATAAAGCTAAGTGTGAGTCTCTGAAATCAGCCAGCTCTTCTGGATGGTGAAAAGGTGAATAGGTAGATGAACAGTGAGAGTGAATGGAAGCTCTAACACTGAGGGATACCATTGGGACTTCATGATCTGCCAGAGATAGGGGTAGCATTTAACTACACTTCTCCAGGAGCAGCCCAGAGAACAAATTTTTACTCAGGCCAGATCTACACTTCCAACTTCTATAGGTATAATGATGTTGCTCAGAGGTATGAAAAGTCCATGCTCCTGAGCAACATAGTTATACTGACTTCCCCCACTCCCATGTAGATGGCGTTATCTTGATGGGAGAATGTTGGCTGTCAACATAGCTACCATCTCTTAGGGAGGCAGATGAATTACAGCAAAAGTAGAAGCTCCCCTTCAGTATAGCAGTGTCTTCACTTAAGTTCTATATAAAGGCAAGCCATCTAACCCAGTTCCTCATGGACTCGGGGGGGGGGGGGGGGGAAATAAGTTGCTTCCCCCTATTTTGGTGTGTAGCTTATTCTCTCCTGTGCATCCATCCAGCCATTTGGCTGCAAATAAAGGGCCGACAGGCAAGGCTACTCCTACTTCCTGCACCCTTCCTCCCCACTTACTTAAAGGTGCAGGAATACTGAGTGAGGTGTTCCTGCTATTTTCTTGTACATAAGAACATAAGAATGGCCATACTGGGACAGACCAAAGGTCCATCCAGCCCAGTATCCTGTCTGCCAACTGTGGCCAATGCCAGATGCCCCAGGGGAAGGGACCACAACAGGTAATCCTCATATGATCCCTCCCCTGTCATCCATTTCCAGACAAAGTCAGAGTTGCAAACTGAACAGGGCTAGGTAGGACTCTCTGCCTAGAAGAATAAGGGTTGTGACAACATTGCTCTAAATCAGGCATGTCCAAAGTCCGGCCCGCGGGCCAATTGGGCCCGTGTTCCAGTTTAATACGGCCCCCCAGGTAATTTGGCAATATCTATCTTTTATGGCCCCCAACGAATCCATATGTATTGAGATGAATACATTGTAAAATCTCAGTTAATGTCAGTTGGTCTAAATCAGTTATAAATATATTTAGACACAACATGTATACTTGGTGTTATGTTCCTGTTCATATTTTTTGAACTTAAAATTGACAGACAACCTTTATTATCAATAATATGTAATGTACTTTACAATGTTCCTGACATATATTTCAGCTTCCTGGATTTTTTTTTCATCTGGCCTTCAGATATGAAAGGCAGAGTGATTTAACACCTGTTTAGATTTGTCATCCATGTGACGAAATGAAAAGTATGCCGTTTGCAATAAACTTTGCATAAAATAGTTAATTTGCATTTAATTTTAATGGTTCAAAGAATGTCAGGCAAAATGGCCGGCCCTAACGCATGTTCACTTCATCAAATCTGGCCCTCTTTGAAAAAAGTTTGGACACCCCTGCTCTAAATGAACAGAAGTGCACAGGGACACTTGTTTTGCCAGGGACAAGCTTATTCTAGCGCCTTGTTTACACTACACAGTTGTTGACAAAAGTCAGATGTACACACTGCAATGCTCTGTCTACTGACAAAACTTTCCTGCTTTGACAACAACAACAAAACCCCCACAAACACCTTAATGAGAGGCAATGAGCTTTTTGTATCGGAGTGTAGAGACTGCACTTGGTTATATTGCTATAAATGGCCTTCAGGATGCATCCCACAATGACCTTCATTACTGCTCTGCTCAGTAGTTAGAACTCTGCTGCCCTGCACCCAGCTACATATCTGGTTCTTTTTCTTTAAAGACTTGGGAATTTTTGAATTTCTACTTCCTGTTTGCTCATGGACAGCTCATATCACACTGTCCCAGAGGACAATGGTGGCTCCTCACTTGGAGCATACCTGCACTGTTGCGTTTGCTGTGACTGTGGGGAGAGGAGGATGTGCATTCCTAGCACTGCTCCAGACAGAGTAACTTTTATACCTATGGTCAGATTTCACTCTGGAGAAGGGTTATGAATGGTACATACAGAAGTGCCATACAAAAATAAAGGAGCAAGCATATCAGAAGGTGAGGGAGTAAAACTGTTGCTCTTATGCTATGCCAGAGACCTGATGTTTTATAAGGAGCTGGATGTCATCCTCTGCAGTGACCCCAAATTCACTAACTCTGTGGTTACTTCAGTGGCATTGGAAACTGTGGACAGTAGACTCAATCCCAAGGATGAAGCTGCAAATGAGGAGGTTGAGTTGAAGGTCCATGGGGAGGATGGCAGGATCATCTGGTGGCATGGTGAGTCTGGACCCCTTTTCCACTCTAGAGGGTTCCAGGCATTCCCAGAAGTCCATCTCTGGTGTTCATGATACAGGAGAGAAGAGCTCAGGTGAATGCTTTTTTTTAATTTGAATTGATGCTGCTTGGTTATATGAGACAGAACTGTCCTTTGCTTTGTATATTCTAGAAGTGTGTGAAGGGATAGAAATGTACAGGACTAGTTCTGGTTCACATTCTCCTGTGCAGCTTTGGAGTGGGTCAGAAGAGCGTGTTAATGAACACTGAGATGTCATGGGAATCATCCAGTGAGATCTCAAGAAAACTTTTCAGGGGATAGTTTCCAATTGTCTATCAAAGGTTTCTTGGAAGAGCTGCTTTGTGCCTTCATCCACTGGAGGACTCTTTTTTGCACCAATCAGCAATTCCTTGTGCAGGGACCAAAGTGGCACACGGGTGAGAAGCACAGGGACCTGCATTCAAATGCAGGAACTGCACCTTTGCATCCTTGCTTATCCTCAGGAGTATACTATTGGCTTCAGTGACCCATGCCTATAGAAAATGGTGGCAAAATTTGCAACATTGTCCCTAGTCACATGCAGCGATCCCCTTAAAAAAATCACCTGGATCCTTTGGCCTGGGTTCATTGTCCCACGCTCCCGCCCCCCTCCGCCATCCAGGATGAAATCCTCATGTTTAGGGTATTTGCTGATTTTAGTACTTGCCAGTGGACAGTAAAAAACTGATTCTTATTTAAAAAGAGGCATATTTTACTATAATAATCGGTTGTTGAACATGAACAATCACACTTCAGTTTATTGTTTCTTGTGCTTCTGAAGATGTAGCCTTCTGGGGAACCCCTTACACACTGGTGGAGCATCTTCCTAAATTAAGGAAGCAACCAAGGAGGATATGTTCTGAGAGATGCTCCAATTCCCAGGCTGAAAAACAGGACCACAAGGAATGAGGAGAGACGTTAAAGGAAAGATTTTAAATAGTGAAGCAGAATTTAGGATTGAATTATAGCAGGCCAGGAGCAGATGATCAAAGTGATGTAGGAGCAAACAGAGATGTTAAGTTCCTAATCATGCTGCAGTAGAAAATATGGACGCTCACCGTCTGCTTTCTATGCACTCCCCAAACTCCTCTCACATATGTCTTGCAAGTTCCTAGCCTGCCTAAGTACCCCGTTCACTCCACCCCTTCAGATAGCATCCAAAATAATAGCCAGATAAAGACATACTGCTCTTCACTATAATCTTCAACCCACCAAACCTTTTGTGTGTGCATTGTTAATTGATATTTAATTTTAAAACTCTTGAAAGATAACCTATCTTTATTTGTTTCCAAAACATGAGTATTACTGCGGAAATTAATATCCAATGGCAACTTTATCATTTTCTGAAAAACAAATCCTATTCAGGAATCACCAAAACTTTCATGCAAGGCATCAAGTTGACAAAGCGTGACAGAGTGTTGCATAAAAAGAAGCATTTCAGGTGCTCATTTTAAAAATGTTGCCTCAAAAACTCCATTTGAATAGTCCCCCATGCCAATTTTGCCCCTCTAATAGCCTTAGACTCTGGCTGCTCAAAATCAACTGCCAGGTGATCCTCTGCCATACCCCACCCCGAGGGGAAACATTTAATCGCTAGCATCAGAGGGTATGTCTATACTACCCTCCTAGTTCGAACTAGGAGGGTAATGTAGGCATACCGCACTTGCAAATGAAGCCCGGGATTTGAATTTCCCAGGCTTCATTTGCATAAACTGGGCGCCGCCATTTTTAAATCCCTGCTCGTTCGAACCCCGTGCCTCGCGGCTACATGCGGCATGAACTAGGTAGTTCTGACTAGGCTTCCTAGTCCGAACTACCGTTACTCCTCATTCCACGAGGAGTAACGGTAGTTCGGACTAGGAAGCCTAGTCCGAACTACCTAGTTCGTGCTGCGTGTAGCCGCGCGGCACGGGGTTCGAACGAGCAGGGATTTAAAAATGGCGGCGCCCAGTTTATGCAAATGAAGCCTGGGAAATTCAAATCCCGGGCTTCATTTGCAAGTGCGGTATGCCTACATTACCCTCCTAGTTCGAACTAGCGGGGTAGTGTAGACATACCCAGAAATAGTATGGAGTGCACAGCAGGATGCTAGGACCATGGGCATATTTTCCTCATGTCGGTCTATCCTGCCATAAAGACAACACCAGCAAAACAGCTTTTAATCTGCCAAAGGCACATTCTGTGATCATTCTGCACCTGCTAAGCCTATTGTTGAAGTGCTCCTTGCTGCTGTCCTGGTTTCCTGTGTAAGGCTTCATGAGCACTGGGTATGCTTGGTCTCCCAGGATCACAATGGGAATTTTCAACATCCCCCACTGGAATCTTCTCTTCTAGAAAGAAAGTCCCTGCTTGCAGCTTTCTCTATTGGCCAGCATTCTTGAAGATGTATGCAGCATGCACTTTTCCAGATCATCCCATCTTGATGTCATTAAAATGCTCATGGTGATCCACAAGTATTTGCAACACCATAAAAGTACCCTTTCTATTGATGTGCTCCATTGCAAGATTTCTCAGAGTCAAGGTCCTTTGTAGCAGGATGTGCATGAAAAACAGGAAACTCCAAACTGCAGAACACTCAAAATCTTGGCTCTTTTAGTGTGCATGTCCCACAGGAATGTGTACTATGTGGAAGTTGTGGGATTAAAATAATACATTTTTAGTGTCTGTTTTGAAATGTAGGGGATTGTGAACATCTGAAGAAAGACAAGCAAGTGCACTTATAATTCTCAAACAGTCATTTTAAATATTGTTATTATCCTTAAAAGCATTTGAACAACAAGAGGAAGAAAATAGATGGTCTCAAAATAGCACTAGCAACTGTTATTTCAAAAAGAAAAAAACTATTTGTTAGGCTTTTGTATTTATATTCACATATTATGCCATTTCCATTCTATCCACCACAAGAACAGCTAGTCAGTAGCAGTCTCTTAATCCCTTTATGCGTGACCTAACCAAACAAGGAAACATTTTCAAATGCATCTTCAAAGCATAGCCTTCTTTAGAGAAGATTCAAAAGCAGTAATATCATCTTGTAAATACACAAAGGATGAGAACAGTGTAAACAGCTGAACAATTATTTTCTTTAATCCCATCTGAAAATTTAAGCACTCTTAAAAAATCTCAGATGGAAGCATATTGGATTGGGCTACCATTCATGATAAAATGGTATTATATACACATATTTGAGGGTATAGTTTAGCTGTGTGTGTTTGTATGTACACATCTGTACATGTATGTGCATTTTCCTGAGATAGGTGCAGTTAGCTAAATCTGAGCAAGAGCAATCAATTAAATACTTTGGAATTTTCTGCTTTTTCTCTTTTAAGATACTGTTACTCTTTTTTATGTGTCAGAGAATGTTATCCAAAAATCAGATTTCTGTGAGGTTTGGATCAAATCCAAAGCTATTTCTGTCATGATGAATAATAGAAACTATAGTACTGTGATCTAGTCATTAAAAATATCATATCAATAATATTAGGATGGCCTCATTAATGCTGGCTGAAAATTTTATTTTAAAATTGTTTCTGACAGGAAAGTTTCAACAACACATTTTTTTTTACTGTTCACTTCCATGGAAAATTTAGATT
This sequence comes from Pelodiscus sinensis, assembly GCF_052426305.1. Taxonomy (NCBI): domain Eukaryota; kingdom Metazoa; phylum Chordata; order Testudines; family Trionychidae; genus Pelodiscus; species Pelodiscus sinensis. The sequence goes on along the minus strand of NC_143052.1, from coordinate 22,479,137 downwards.
TTTTGTTGTTGAAAAAATGAACACCTGACAATCAAACCTTTGAATACTGAAATATTTCAGGTTTTGACCATCATATTTTGATATTCACCAAAATCACAAAATTTTCCATAGAAATTGTTTAAAAAATGAAAAAAAGTCATAATTTTCCATAGAAAACCACCTATTTTCCAACAAACTCTAAATCTTGAAGACATAGAGTTTTTTGGGTTTACCTCTGTTGCTATCCAAGTACATTAGCTGTCAACATTTCTTGGCGTTTCCAATTCAGATAATCAAGATGACATTTAGCCCTATTCAGCAAAACATTTCAGCACAACTTCAGTGGAACTACGTTTTAAAGCACTTTGCTGAGTATGGATGAGCTGTTCAATCAGAGTTACAATGAAGGAAATACAAAATACCTGATTTTACATGAAGCAGAAAAGTTAGCAAAACATTTGGTGAAAACTATGGTTATATTATTAAAATTGTCCTGCTGAAAAGTGAACTGAAAAATGTAAAAATTTGCCATTATGGCATTTATCCCTAGGCAAAATATTGTCCAAATAATTCTTTAATGAGTCAATAAGGGTAAGAAATAACCAATAAAATGTAAATGAGAAAGGGTCCTCTCTACTAAAAACACTCTTTTAAAAAATGTGTAGATTGGCACAGATGGATGCCAAAAATGTGGAGGCATTGCTCAAATAATTACAGTGATCATGCCTCTGGGATTTTTTAACCATCCTCTGTATTTATCAGATGACCATAAAAAGGAATTTCAGGCAATAATTCACAAATTCACCTGTAAAAAGAAGCCTCAGCTAAACAAAAAGAGTTTTTGAGCTTGTAAATATAAAGGAGGACATGGGCTGTATGTTTAAGTAGGAGTTATGTTGCCATTGGCTTGACTCAGTTGAGTTATTCTTTAAACTACTACTTTAGTTACCTTTAGAAAAATTGGCTTGCTTAAACACATGCAAAGAAATGTGTACAGCTTAGATGGTAATATAATAATATAGCCTATATTGAAGCTCATTCAGTGCCGAATCCAACTCCCTTTGAGAACAATGGAAATACTATACATTGCATTCAATGGGAATGGGATCAGACCCTTGTTGAGTGAACAGTTACTGCACTAGGTGTCTCTTAGATAATGGCACAATCAAAATAGCTTTTTGTCCAGATCCCCAACAAGAAGGGGATATTGCCCTTTGGGTGATCTCACCTCTTCTTCCCAGCATCTTTCAGCTGGGACCATAGAAGTGGGATAGGACAATCATGCTAACTTCTTCCTTAGCTCTTTGGAGTGGTTAGTATCCTTGGGTGCACAAAGACATAATTCCCTGCAATTGTGTCTAGCCTTGGTGCAAAATATGTAATGGGGGTATCCTTGCACCTCCCACTCTGCACAGAACACAAGGGCTAGATTCAATTTCCCATTCACTAGAGGGTTGGCTGTGGGTAGGAATTAGAGAATTCTGTGAAGATCAACTGTGACAGACACTTGAAGAAGCAAAGCATTGATTTATAAGTTTATAAATTCAATTACACTCCTTGATCTAATATTCATGGTGTCATGCAACTCCTGCAGAAGCTAGTGGAAAGACTTTGCTTGACTTCCAAAGTAGTTGGATCAGTGCAATATTTTCCCAATATATTTGATTAGAAAATCAGCTGTATATCTCTGATCGTTTTGTATTTTGGTTTGTGTGTTGGAATTGGAAGTTGATATTCATTGTTTTTTGCATTTTATTTGAGAATAAAATTACTTGTAGCTAAGACATTTGCTGCAGAAGCTGCAAATATTCAAATTTTATAACTGAAATTAATATTCATGAACCTACTTCATTTGCTTCACAATAGTGCTCTTTCCTGATTCTCCAGCACCTGCAGAAAAAGAACATTCAAAACTGTTACTGATATACACATAACTCTAACAGGCAATCAAATTCATCTTGCAAAGTCTGTAATTTTCTTGGACAAAAACTGGGAAGGTGAGAGACACATACAGTCTGCAGAGGCATCATTTTATCTCCTAGAATCTGCTTTCTTTTTCAATCAAGGTGTATTTTGCACTGAAATCCTAATACAAATGTCATTGTAAAAGCTAAAAGAACAATGATATAATTAAAAGAATATAGATTTTGGAAACAAAGAGAAAAGAACACGGGCCATAATTATATTCTGTCAGCATCCACTGGGCACTTGAAGCATGTGAAAGCTCATTTCAGTGAACAAACAGCCCTCAATCCTGCATCCCATTGCATGGTGGGGAGGGGAGTGGGGAAGGGTTGCATTTCATCTATATATAGAAGCATCATGGGTGCAAACTCCTTGTAGTGGATATAAAACTACACATCCTATGTACCATGACCTTGGACTCTTGTGTAGAAGAGAGACATAGAGAGAGAGAGTATGTGTAAAGTCAGGCTTGCTCAGTTTAAGAAGAAATCTGTGTCTGCACAGAGCCCTCATTGACTTCACTGAGGTTCTGCCTCGGGGCATGGGTCTGCCCAGGTAAAGTCATTTGCAGAAGTAGGACCAAGTTTCAGCCATGGGTAGTCTTATATACTTGAATCTGGCCCTCATACTGAAATGCCTAACAATCACAGCATGATATCCCCCTGCTGCAAAAGAAGTGGTACGTGCCTTTGCTTGCCTGATACAGTGTAAGTACAGATATCCGGGAGTAGCAATGTTAGCAGGTCAGGTGAGCAACTTACTGGGTTTTAGGCCCTAGTGTTTCAATGGGGGAATAAATGTGGGGGCTAATTGCAAGGAATTAAAGGAACATGAGTTTCCATTGCTATGCCTTTTGTCTGCTACAGCACCTGTGCACAATATTTTTGATATAACCTCCTTTGGCACAGGTGTACATGGCTACAGACAGTGGAGAATCATGTCATTGCTATTCTAGCTGGATGTTCATCGACTGGACAGAATGAGTTCATGGCAAGCATTTTCTAAACAGATTTTTTAAAAAAGTTAACAGCATTTAAATGTCACCAAATGAGTCATAACAACTAGCAAAACACATGCAAAACATTCTTCTAAAACCCCGAAAGTGAGTGGCAGAGAGCACTGGTGAAAAATACCATGATTGTACTATCATTGGCTGATGCTGCCATCTGCCACTCTCTGTGATTAATTACGACTGTGTCAACAATTGGTTTTGCATCTGGAACTTGCAAATTTTTTATAGGTCAGTATCGTCTGAATACCCATTTAAGGAACTGAGCAAACCACAGCAGGCCCCTGCCAATTGTGCAATTCTTACCAGAGTTTCACTGTTTGACAGAGTGTTCTTATGCAGTGTAGTTATAGCTGTGTTGGAAGGATATTAGGGTATGTCTGCATAGCAGGGCTAAAGTCAAATTAAGCTGCTCAACTTTAGCTATGTCAATTGCATAGCTTAAGTTGAAATAGCTTAATTCGGCTTTTGGCACTGTCTACACAGCAGGAAGTTGAAGGAAGAACACGCTTTACTCCTCATGAAATGAGGGTTATCATGAATCAGAATAAGAAGTCCTCCAGCTCAACACTATTTCAAAATGAAGGCTTGTAGTGTAGATGTCCATTATGTTATTTCGGAAAAAACATCAGTTATTACAAAATAACACTGCTGTGTAGACATGCCCAAAGAGAGACAAGCAGTGAGGAGGGCCAACTTTTGTTCAGGAGGGAAACAAGCTTTCAAGCCAAGAAGAGTCTTCCTCAGGTTTGGTCTTAGGACATTCATGCAAAATGCCTATGCTAGCCTGAACAATGTTAGTGAAAATAATACATAATTTAGTCCTTGTTCAATATCCAACAAAGTTAATTTATACTAGGAGCAGGAATTTATATTCATTTCTCCTTCTCTGTGTATACTCTTAATTAATATCTAAGTAATACTTAGTCATTTGCTACATGGAACTTTTAGGTTCAGTTGCTCCTAGATACACTGCCTCAGGAGGAGCTCTGACTCCCAAGGAAGCAGAATAGTAAGAATTTATTGCAGTCCTGAATCTTTCCTTCCTTCTTTCCTCATGTTCAGCCAGATCCTCTGGCCAGGATAGGGCTGCTACAACATTACTGTGAGCTAGAGAAGTATTTTATTATTTAGGTACAGAATGTTTATTTGCTTTGCCTAAGATCACACAGTGACTCACTGGTAAAACAGGATAAAAAATACAGATTCCTGGCCCTGAGCCCCATACTCAGTCCATCAGAACTTGTTGACTATATAAGAAAAGACTTCTCTTAGCATTTTCTTCCTTAAAGGAATATGAAATGCAGTGATGGAAATGTTCTAGAAAGAAAGCTCCTGTGATATTTGGAGTGTGAAGATGTTTGAGTTACAGGGATAAAGTTTGCAAAAACATCCTAATAATAGAATCATAGAATACTAGGACTGGAAGGGACCTCGAGAGGTCATCGAGTCCAGTCCTCTGCTCCCATGGCAGGACCAAATACTGTCTAGACCATCCCTGCTAGATATTTATCTAACCTACTCTTAAATATCTCCAGAGATGGGGATTCCACAACCTCCCTGGGCAATTTATTCCAGTGTTTAACTACCCTGACAGTTAGGAACTTTTTCCTAATGTCCAACCTAAACCTCCCTAGCTGCAGTTTAAGCCCATTGCTTCTTTTCTATCCTCAGAGGCCAAGATGAACAAGTTTTCTCTCTCCTCCTCATGACACCCTTTTAGATTCCTGAAAAATTATCGGGTGCTTTTTAGAACTAAGCTGATGAAACTTTTAAACCCATAATAGGTCATTTCTAATTTAAAATACACTCTTCATTCATGCTCAGACTGGTATAAATAGCTAAACATAAAACTTGATTCTTCAATACCTAGGATAGTGAATTGTTATAAGTGGAAGTCCACTAACCTTGACAGAATTAATGCCACCATGATGAATGCGTCCCTTTGATAATTTTAAAGAATAATGCTGATTAGGAATGAATGACAAAAGGAAGGAAGGAAGAAAGGAAGAAAGGAAGGAAATATATTCAACAGATTATGAATGTCTGTGAGTTCAAAAAAGCAACTATTGATTGATGTAGTGAAATGAGGATAGACCCATGCTTCAAATTAAGCAGCAAGACACAACTGTATTACATTTCAGCATGGGAGGAGCACTACTTACTCACCACCTATATTCATCTATACCAGTCAGTTTGTTCCACTATGAAGGCCACAAAGCTTTTTAGCATATAACCCATAAGTTGGGCTAGGCTCTTCTTAACCAGTCCCCCATTACTCAATTCTCTGAGTCTTAGTACCTTTGCCCCTGCAGAAGGATGGGGACCTTGGCCCATAAGATCTGATCTCAGCCTGTGAAGGCCAAATGGTCTCACCCTATCCCAAAGCCCAAGACTCCTCACCATATCCCAGGTCTTTTATCTCTGGGTACCAGTCATTTACTCTTTTTTAGTCACATTGTCAACTGCCACAAGTTGTGATGAATAAACAACTCCATTCAAGTACTGCAGTTGGGGTATGTTTAAACTACACGGCTCCATTGATGAAGCCATGTAGATTAGGCTGATCGGCAAAGAGAAATGAAGCCGTGATTTAAATAATCGTAGCTTCATTTAAATTTAAATGGCTGCCGTGCTGAGCTGACAAACAGCTCTCGTAGGATGAGGTTTACCGGGGAAGTCGATAAAGGACTTTCATGTCTGCAGGGGAGCGTCCAGACTGCTCTGATCTGCTGACAAACAGCTGATCGGCAGAGTGGGGCAGCCATTTAAATTTAAATGAAGCCGCGATTATTTAAATCGCAGCTTCATTTCCCTTTGCTGAACAAACAAATCTACATGGCTCCGTCAACGTAGCTATGTAGTTTAGACGTACCCTTAGATATTAAGCCTGTTCCCACTTAACCCACTGTGACCTGAAGGTGCTTCAGGGAATGCAAAATGCTACTTGGTCCTCTGCCAATTGACCAAAGGGAGAAAAAATTCCTTCCTGCCTTCCCTCCCCTACCCCCCTGGGTGATTAGCTAGACCCACAGCATCTGTCAGACTGGTTCCCATGCCTAGCTCAGGGGGAGTAAGGTAGGGCTGCTGGGCACAGAACACAAGATGGCCACCACTCCAGGTTAAATCCTGGGATCTGGGGAATGCTGGCCATTCAACACCCTTCCCCACAACTGGTGAATGGGTGCCAGAGACTCCTGAGGGGAGAAGTGACCCGGTGTCTATCAGTTAATGTCCACTCCCTCACTGCTGAGACACTCTCTCACCCATTGAAGCAGGTGGGAGGGTATTTAAGCTAAATGAATCTGGCTGAGCTATGGTTTGGTTATTATTCACTACAGGTTGAATCTCCCTGGTCCAGCACCCTCAGATCTGACTGGTCCCAGAGGAGGGAGTTTGCTGGACCAAGGGAGGTCAATTCTGACCCCTCTGCTGACAGACTCTGGGCTCTCCCGCAGTCTGTCAGCGGATCACCAGGCTCCCCTGCTCCCATGTCACCAGGTTCTCTGCCCCAGGGTTTTGGTGGACAGATAGGCAGGGAGAAAAGTATTCAGATTAATGCTATGAATTCTGTTCATCAGTGTGGTTTGCTCCAGAAGTATGACAGAACTCAAAACACATGTCAGAATTTAAGAAAACAATATATCTCTAATTCCCAAATAAAACTTTTCATTTGAATAAACAGTTTACTGTTGTAGACTTAGAACTACTAGCCAATAAATATATATTGTTTACACTTTCAAATACTTCCTTGCATTCCGAAATGTATTCTGATACAGATATTCATTTTCTTCCTTTTTTTGTGTTAAATTGTTAACGTGATAACAATTTAAAATGTGTACATGGTAGTTTTGAGATTCACCAGTATGTTCAGATGCTCAGCACTTCTGAGCTTACATGCATGCCTGTTGATTTATTGGGTGTATGTTCTAGATTAATACATAGTTTTACTTCAACAGTCATCTTTGTGTATACACACAGACTACTGTATTATTGTAATACAGTACATGTATCTCATGCAGTGTATTGTATTTTTCTAATAAACAAGTTATTTTTATACATTTGGTAGAGTGAAAATTGGAAAAAACTGAATAGAACTTTTTGTAAAAACTAGTAAATTTCAGTAAAAATCAGTTTAAGGGGCTTAAACATAATGAACAATTTTGTGAAGATAGACCAGGCTACTTTCCCTGCTTCCACAGACAAAAACAAGAGGACAGTGAACAAAATTGAAAGGTGACAAATTTAAAATGATTAAAAGACACATTGTTTCATAAAACAAAAGACAGGCCTATGCAGCACTTTAAAGAATAACAGGATCGTTTATTAGGTGATGAGCTTTAGTGGGACAGATCCACTTTGATCTGAGGAAGTGGGTCTGGCCCACGAAAGCTCATCACCTAATAAACCATCTTGTTAGTCTTTAAAGTGCTGCATAGGCCTGTCTTTTGTTTCAGCAAGACCAGACTAACACGGCTACATCTCTAATACTATGTTTCATAAAACATTCAGTTAGATTGTGGAACTCATTGCCACAGAATATCATTGAGGCTAAGTTCTTAATGGGATTCCACTAGGCAATGAACTCTTATCTGGAGAAGCATATCCAGAGTTATAATAATAAAACCTGAAAAAGAAAAGTACTGGTAGGGATAAAACTGCATATGATTCAAAGTATAAATACTCTAAATAATGGAAGTTTGAAAATAAAATTTTCCTGGTTACAGGTTATCCTATGTCCTATCCTTCTGTGTGTTTTCCCACACCATACTATGCAGGAACCAATGCAAGTCAGTGTCAGTATACTGGACCAAAGCTAGCAGACGTGTGATCCAGTATGGCAATTCTAATATTTCCCACAAGTATCTATCTATCTATCTATCTATCTATCTATCTATCTATCTATCTATCTATCTATCTATCTATCTATCTAATCTTTTTTTGGGGACAACAATTTTTTTGGCACACCTAGTCAATTTTTTTTGTTTTTGAATAAATCTTTGTCAACTTTTAGAATTTTAATTAATTGTTTTGCACAGTTGACCTGCATGTTCTTCACAATTAAAGCTTTTTAACCTGTGATCAGAAAATTCAGGGAACATTGTTTCTCATGGTTCTTTAAGGTCACACACAGCTCTGCCTTTTCAATAACTATTCAGCTCTGAGGGCATGTCTACACTACAAAGTTAATTCGAACTAACAGACGTTACTAACAGACGTAACTTTGATAGGCGTTACTTAATTCGAACTAGCGGAGCGCTTAATTCGAACTAGGTAAACTTCATTCTACGAGGACTAACTCCTAGTTCGAATTAACTAGCTCGAATTAAGGGCCGTGTAGCCACTTAATTCAAACTAGTGGGAGGCTAGCCCTCCCCAGCTTTCCCTGGTGGCCACTCTGGGCACCACCAGGGAAACTCTATTGCCCCCCTCCCAGCCCCGGAGCCCTTAAAGGGGCACGGGCTGGCTACGGTGCCCGTGGCAGGTGCAAGCCTGCCAGCACCCAGCCAGCAGACCGTGCACCTGGCACGGCTCGAGCCAGCCACCCGCTGCCACCCAGCCCTCCGCCTCTTCCCGGGACCAGGCTGGCGGCTCCTGGGAGCCTGCCCAGGTCCGCAAGAGGCGGTGCCTGCCTGGTCTAGTGCAGACATCGTGGACCTCATCCATGACCTCCGCACTAGGCACAGGAAAGTGGCTATCTAGGGCAGGATAGCTGCCAGCCTGGCCACCCAGGTGGAGGTGTGCATGAAAATCAAGGTGGTCCACTGAGACCCCCGACCCTGAGCCCTGAGCTTAGAATGGCTGTACTGGGTCAGACCAAAGGTCCATCTAGCCCACTAGCCTGTCTGTCAACAGTGGCCAACACTAGGGACCCTGGAAGGGATGGACCGAAGACAATAACCAAGCCATTAGTCTCGTGCCATCCATCTCCAGCCTTCCACAAACAGAGGTCAGGGACACCATTTCTACCCCCTGGCTAATACCACTCCATGGACCCAACCTCCATGAATTTATCTCACTTCTCTTTAAACTCTGTTAAACTTCTAGCCTTCACAGCCTCCTGCAACAAGGAGTTCCACTGGTTGACTATTTGCTTTGTGAAGAAGAACTTTCTGTTGTTAGTTTGAAGCCTGCTACCCATTCATTTCATTTGGTGTCCTCTAGTCCTTCTACTATGGGAACTAATGAAGAACTTTTCTTTATGCACCCTCTCCACACCACTCATGTTTTTATAGACCTCTATCATATCCCCCCTCAGTCTCCTCTTTTCTAAGCTGAAAAGTCCCAGTCTCTTTAGCCTCTCTTCATATGGGACCTGTTCCAAACCCCTGATTATTTTAGTTGCCTTCCCCTCTCCCACCATCTGTCTTCCCCTCTCCCACCTCCTTTTCCCAGTCTCCCCGAGTTTTGTTCAATAAAGAGAGTTTCTATTTTTGAACACACGTGTCCTTTATTTTGTACATGAGGATGGGGGGCTAGGGATGGATAAGTGGAAGGAGGTGAGGGAGGAATGGAGTACGAGCCCCCGATGGGGAGGACTGGGCTGGCTCTGTGGGCTCCTCGGAGTGGAAGCTTTCCTGAAGCCCCTTGATTGACCCCCCCTCCAGATGGCAGGCTGTGGCAAGTGCAGCCGGGCTGATGGCCGAGTGCTGTGATGTGCCCAGTGTGGGCATTCAGGGCACTCCAAGCCAGGACTGCTTTGCAAGTGGGGAATCCCTGAGAACTGTCTGTCCGGGGTGGGGGTCAGGACCCTTTAAGCACAGCCCTCGGCTAGCTTGAGACAGCAGCTCCACGCTTTAAGTCCTAACCTGATGCCCTGCCGGCACTTCTTCCAGCCATCCTTAACCCTGGTTCAGGGTCCACTTAATGTGGACATGCTAGTTCGAATTAGCAAAATGCTAATTCGAACTAGTTTTTAAGTCTAGATGCGCTAATTCGAATTAGCTTAGATCGAATTAACTAATTCGAACTAAGTTAGTTCGAATTAGTGCTGTAGTGTAGACATACCCTTAGGTAGCACTTTTCATCAGTAGATTATAGAGATATATTCCTTTAACATTGTTGCTTTGTTAATTTTCCAGGGAGAAACCTTTCATGTATATAGTCTTTGCCAAAGTGATATGCAACTAAACAGATCTTAATATATTTACAACTTTTCCCACTTAAAATACATCATATCCTTAATATCATATAATCAATCAATATTTTAATATAATAATGTTTACTAAACTGGAACCTTCTCATTATTGCTCATGATACCTAAGTTGTTATATTTACTCCATAATGTATTTAAATAATGATGGTTCAATCTTCAGCTGGTCTAAATTGAGGTCTGGCATAAAGTTGAAATTAATGGAGCTAAACTCATGTACATTAGCTGAGGATCTGGTATGAATAAACTATAATGGTAAAGTTTTTGTTAGTATTACATAAATACAGTTATAATGAGTCCTATTCAGCTGATCAAATTCATTGTTATGCCAACTATTACACAAGTAGGAATTATTAAGAAGAATATTAAGAAAATCTATAGAAGTACATACATACTGATAAGTGGTCTGATATATTCCACACTTTTTCTTGCATAGAACTAATATTGTGATATTGCCCATGTTGCTTGCCATCAAGCATTCCTTAGTACATAGTTTCTATTAGAGGAAATGGTACATAGCAAAATCCTTGTGTATTAATTTTGTATAATCTGCTATAAAATGATTTTACACAGAAGCACTTTTACATATAGAAATTTTCATTAAACCATCTGTTTTTACTGCATACAAAAGTTGAAACAGTTTTGCACATTTAAAACAATTAATTAATTTTTATTAGACAGTCATATCTGTTGATTTGTGGTTTAATCAGATGTATGTGTCAGTCCGTTTACTAGGACATTTACGGTGTGCTTATCGTACCATTACCTTTTACTTCATGTATTACACATTGCAAATGACAACAGCAATTACTCTAATTATTCTAAAAGTTATTTCTGTTCCTCATATTCTGTCATTCCAATTATTTAAATGATCTAAAATGATTAAATATTATAAAACCACATTCATTTTCAACCCATTTATCTCCCCTTAATTGCTTGTCCCTAATCATCCATTTCATGACATAAAGTAGGTGCCAGGAGTCACTGTAAAATCACAAAAAAATATTTACATCATTGTCTGTTTTAAAGTAAAATTGTAAGAGCTGGTTGATCACTGTATTGAAATTTAGTTTCATTGTGAAGTAATTCTTCAATAGAAGGAGTAATAGATTATTATTATTTATTTACCCAACAAGAGCAATTTGACTGTCCTGGCATCCCGCTCTGCATCTTCCTGGAGTTTCTTTTCTAGTTCTTTAGATCTTCTCGCAGACTCCTTACTCTCTGAACTGACACCACTACCCATGGTGTGGTGTAACAGAATCCGTTTATTGACCTAGCTGGTTGATTTCTAATTAGAAGATCTGCTTTTGTTCAAAGAGCCCCTGCAAAAGCAATGTTATCAGGGAGTCTAAAATTCCCATTCAGACTCTTAACTGCAGATTGCTTTCAGACTAAGCAGTTGCTTTTGATTCATCACATGATACAGAGATGGCACAAAAAAAAAGATTTACATAGGTACATGGAATTAGTGTGTTATGATGTCAAAAAATTAAAATGCCCTACTCGGCTATTATAGCTCTGGAGAATCATGATACAGGAATTTCCATACCGGATAACAGCAGGAGTACATCTAGTCCAGTATTCAGTCTGTGACAGTGGTAGGTACCAGATGGTTCAGAGGAAGGTGCAAGAAACCAGAAGTGGGCAATTACAGAATAACTTAGTTATGCAGAAAGTTAGTCTCTCTTCCCAGAAGTCAGTGGCTGTGTTATGCCCTGAAGCCTACAGGTTTATTAATCCCTTCCAAACATTTGGCTGTATTTATTTTTTTTAATCCATACAAATGTAGCTCAGATTGTTCTTGTTATCCCCATAGAAATGTCGAGGTTAGGGGTAGTTATTGATGACATCACATCTTTTAAGAATGAATTAATTATTAACATGCCCACACATATGAGCATATGAATTGACTCCTATTCAAACTCTGTAACAATATGTAGCTGCAGGAGTACACTTTTGTGTGGTACCTTTTGGGAAAAGCTATGGCATTCCCTGCCAATTCCTACTACCCCATTTAGTTTCATTGTGAAACAATTCTTCAGTCGAAGGAGTAGTAGATTATTATTATTTATTTACCCAACAAGAGCAGTTTGACTTTCCTGGTGTCCCACTTTGCATTTCCTGTAGTTGGAGGTTTAGTTAGAAATATAATTCTCCCCTGATTTTGGGTGGAAGAACAGGTTTTTCTAAAGACCAAGCATTAAATGCTCTTTCTTGCAATGATGTCTCTGTGCCAGTTTGCCAGTGCAATGGGGCTCCAAAGCCAACCTGGTGGAAATTTCCCCTGGCATGAGGAAGTCACTTGTGCCATGGAAGTGGTTGCTATAATCCATACCTGGGAAAAAGCTGGTACACAATCCAAAATGACTGAAGGGATGGAAACAACTCCTTTCAGTCCCCTCTGTCCAACTGCATGCATTGCATATTGGGGGATTATAATTCAAATGATGTCTAGTTCTTAGTTATTCCTTACTTTAAACTGTTTTAAAACTCAGTGGGGGAAATCCTGGCCCTGAAGTCAATGAGAGTTTTGCTATTGACTTTAACGATACCGGTGTCACACTCAACAAAAGTTTTGCCATATTGAATGGGTAAGTAGGTGCTCAGACTCCGTACTGATGAGGATTAGACAAGTTGCTTTGCCCAGGTCCCTCCTCTCTGTGCATCACCCCTTTCTCTATTGCATCAGACTTAAGCTTCACTTTCAAGCTCTTTTATGACCCATCTCCCCCAGACCTGCCATCTTACTCAGAAGGGAAAAGTTGATTCTCACCTCTGATTAGCACATGCCGAAAGCCTCCAGCACCAGGCTGCCCCTCATGCATGGGAAGAGTTCCCTGCAAACATCTTCAACTCATTCATTATCCCCCTTCAAAACCTTCCTCAAAATTAGTCTTCTCTTGAATGTTTACTGAACATTTGTCAGCAGTTAGGCTGCCTCTCCAGAGACTACTGCTGAGCATGCTGGCCGATATTGTCCCCTTATTTCCTTGTTCCCCTGTCTTGATTGACCTGTTGTCTCTTGTCTTATAGCTAGACTGGAAATTCTTTATGTCAGGGACCACCTGTTTTTGCTGTGTGTTTGTACAGCAGCTAGTGTAATGACATTCTGTTCCATGAGTAGGGCTCTTTGGCTTTCCAGTGAACCAAATAGAAAATTTCAGGATTTATTCCATAAATAATAACGGAGGGAAATACCAGTGACAAGATAGAAACAGGTGAAATTAGATATGTTTTCAGACAAGAAGTGACACAATAATGACTGCAGAGGGGGTGGAGACACTAATACAGGTTGAACCTCTTTAGTCCAGAACTCTCTGGTCCAGAAACATACGTTATCTGGTGTGATTTTAGTTAGCAGGATGTCCACTTTTCATGGGTGTGGCCAAGTTTCCCATGGTCCCATAAAGTTTATTTATGGTCACCAGTCCTGGCTCTCAGTGTTCTGTGCTGTTATTTAGCTCTAATTTACTCCTCAAAGTCCTCTAACAGCCCAGTAAGCAGTGGAAGTATTGATTATGTTGCTAGACAATATTGACATCCTGTGGTCTGGAAAATGCTCTGGTTCATAGCTGGTCAGGTCCCAAGGGTGCCAGTTTAGAGAGGTTCAACAGTCTGGGATCAGGACTTGCAGAGGAGATTCTGTTCCCAGCAGTGGCCAGAAAACCAACAGTCAGAGGAAGGAGGCCAGTGCCAGATGACATGAGTATGCAGAGAAAGGAGTAAAGAGAGAGTATTCATGGTATCAATTGGCTACATTTCCCTTAGAACAGAAGGAAGACATTTTCTAATTGAGGAATAGAGCCTTTCGTCTGTGCAGGTCCCATTAGCTAATGAGCATTATCCCCACACATCAAGAATACAACATAACCCAGTGCAGAGGTCTGCAGATTTGCTCATTCAGGACTTCCTTATTACTCTGTTAAGTAGCTCTGCCAGAACCATTGCTCTTCTATAGGTGTGAAACCAGTTGGTAAGTGTCAACAACTGAGTTTTGCATATTTATTTACACAGCAAAAAAACATTCTGCTGTGTTAAGTCAACAGTCCTGCTATGCTTATTCTTTAAAATAACCGGTAATAAGATCTCTGTGCATAAGCAAATCTTTCCAGTATTTCTTTAAGAGATGAAATCACAGAGCCATATCATTCCAATATGTGTGCCAGGCACCTGTTTATTAGAATTTGAGCCCTGATTAATGTCAGAGCAATCAATTTTTAGAGCAATATATCTATATATGCAATTCTTAATATTAAAGGGTATGTCTACACTACAACGTTAATTTGAACTTAGTTCGAACTAAGCTAATTCGAATTAACGGATCCAGACTAAAAAACTAGTTCGAATTAGCGTTTTGCTAATTCGAACTAGCATGGCCACATTAAGTGGACCCTGAACCGGGGTTAAGGATGGCCGGAAGCAGTACCGGAAGGGCATCAGAGGAGGACTTAGAGCGTGGAGATGCTGTCTCAGGCTAGCCGAGGGCTGTGCTTAAAGGGACCCGACCCCCACCCCGGACAGACAGTTCTCAGGGGTTCCCCACTTGCAAAGCAGTCCTGGCTTGGAGTGCCCGTAGTACCCACACTCGGCACATCACAGCACTCGGCCATCAGCCCGTCTGCACTTGCCGCAGGCTGCCATCCAGAGAGAGGAGGCAATTGGGGAGCTGCAGGAGAGCTTCCACCCCGAGGAGCCTGAAGAGCCAGCCCAGTCCTCCCCATCGGGGGCTCGTGCCCCATTCCACCCTCACCTCCTTCCACTTACCCTTCCCTAGCCCCCCTTCCTGATGTACAAAATAAAGGACACGTGTGTTCAAAAATAGAAACTCTTTATTTAACAAAACTGGGGGAAACTGGGAAAAGGAGGTGGGAGAGGGGAAGAGAGAGGGTGGGAGAGGGGAGGGGGAAAACTGGGAGGAGGGAGCTGGAAGTGGGAAGCAAGGGAAAGGAGGGGGTGGGGAAACTCAAGGATCAGGGTGGGGGTCTCGCCGGGCCAACCGCCTCCCAGCACGGTGAGGGAGGGGGCCTCAGCGTCCCCGGGGGGATGGGGTGGAGGGTGCGGAGGTTGAGGTGGGGGCTGTGGACATTGAGGAAGAGGGTGTGGGGGTTGAGGAGGAAGAGGTGGGAGGGGGGCAGGAGTGGGAGGAGGGACAGCAGTTGGGGGGGCAGCAGGCGCAGGACTGGCACGGGGCACCATGCTCTGCAGCAGGACCTGCAGGTTTGTGCTCAGCCCTTGGACCTCAGCCAGCAGCTAGTGGCGGAGCTGGAGGTCTGCCCGCATCCAGGCCTCCAGTGTGCGGTGTACGGCTCACAAGGACCCCAGGTGCTGGTCTCAGTACTCCTTCTCCGTGCAGGCCACGGGTGCGGGTGCATGTCCCGGGCGGGGTGGTGCGCCCTGCATGAGCAGCTGGTGCAGCTGTAGAGAAAGAAGAGAAGTGGGCAGTTCTCCCTGGGGACGCAGAGGATGATGCCCAGCCCTCTCTCCTACCCCGCAACGTGAGGGTGACCATGTCCTGCACTGTCACAGCCGCTGTGCTTGTACAGAGGCCATGGTCAGGATGTCTGGCTCTCCCCAAGACTGGGAGCTGCCCCAAGACCACACCCATGTCCCTGTGCCATGTATAGTGTGGCCGGGGCGGTGGGGGGGGGGGAAGGGAAGATGTCCCCTGCCTCCGTGTAGAGGGGACATGTGAAGGGAAAGCATCCTGCTGGGTCCCGCCCCGGGGTTGGGAGCATGTCAGGTCTCTTCGCACAAGCATGTGCCTATTGGGCCATGGCCCCTGGGTGTCACGCAGTTGAAGCCACCTGCCCAAGGGTGGCATGGCACATGCGAGCACGTGCACAGGTGTCTGCGTGATCCGTGGAAGGCATGGCCCATGCACGTGGTCTCTGGTCTCCCTCCCGCCTCCCCCCCGAACTACTTAATTCGAACTACTTACCCGGCACGGTCTCCCTGGACACTGAGACATCCTGCGGTGGCCCCTCCGGTGTGCCCGGGTCAGGGCTCTCTGGTCCCGGCTCGCTGTCCCCTGGGCTGGCACGGACCGCCCCACCCCCCAAGAGTTTGTTGAGGATGGGGAAGTAAGGGGAGGTGTCAGCCCCTGCAGCGGCACCACCCCTGGTGGCTCTGGTGTACCCCTGCCGCAGCTGCTTCATTTTAATGCGCACCTGCTCCTGGGAGCGCCTGTGTCCCTTTCAGGCCATGGCAGTCGCTATGCGGCCATAGACGGCCACGTTCCTCCTCCTAGTGCGGAGATCATGGAGACTGGGGGCCTGCCCCCAAACCTCAATGAGGTCCATGACCTCCGCACTAGTCCAGGGGGCCGCGCGCCATCTACGGCCCCTGGCTGGCCGCTGAGTGCTGGGGGACTGGGCAGGAGACAGCTCGCTGCCACTGGCTGCCTGGCTCATGGTGGGGCCACTGGGTCAGGGGCAGAGACCGCTGGCAGGGCTGGCTGTCTCAAGTGCCGTCTGGCCAGAGTCTACCCCTTTAAGGGCCCGGGGCTGGGGGAGAGGAGAGGAGTTTTCCTGGTTGTGCCCAGAGAGGCCACCAGGGGGAACCTGGGAAGGACTAGCCTCCCACTAGTTCGAATTAAGGGTCTACACAGCCCTTAATTTGAGCTAGTAAGTTCGAACTAGGGTTAGTCCTCGTGGAATGAGGTTTACCTAGTTCGAACTAAGCGCTCCGTTAATTCGAATTAAGTTCGAACTAACGGAGCGCTAGTGTAGCACCTATCAAAGTTTATTCGAACTAACGTCTGTTAGTTCGAATTAACTTTGTAGTGTAGACATACCCAAAGTGATTTACAATTTAAATGCTAAGTCATATGCCTAGAAGGAAGAACAACACTGTCTCAAAAGTATGGGTCTAATTCACCATTGTGTTACTCCAGTTTTGTGTTGGTTCATCTCTGTTGATGAGCTTGAAAATAAAATGATGAACTAGATCCTATAATCTCAGAGAGGTAGTCATGTTCGTTTGTAACTTTAAAAACAATGAGCAGTCCCGTGGCACCTTAGAAACAAAAAAATATATTATGAGTTTTAAAACCCACTTCATTAGATTAGTTGCTTTGCCCATGAAAGCTCATGATATAATATACATATTGGTCTCTAAAGGGTATGTCTACACAGCAGGGCTAAAGTTGAATTAAGTTACGCAACTTGAGCTACGTCAATTGCATAGCTTAAGTTGAAATAGCTTAATTCAGCTTTTGGCACTGTCTGCACAGCAGGAAGTCGAAGGAAGAACACTCTTCCATTAACTTCCCTTACTCCTTGTGAAATGAGAGTTACCAGGAGTTGGAGTAAGAAGTCTTTCAGCTTGACATTATTTCTAAATCAAGGCTTGTAATGTGGATGCACACTGTGCTTTTGGAATAATGTCAATTATTCCAAAATAACACCGCTGTGTAGATATACCCTAAGGTGCCACAGGACTGCTCATTGTTTTAGACTCTATAATGATTCTTTAGTGCCTTGCACTTTCTATAGCCATTTATACCAGTGCAAAGTGAGTATAAATAGGTTAGAATGAGAGTGATACACCTTCTTTGCACTCACTTGACAGTTAAAAAAATCAGGTCTATAATTTCCACGGCATTTAAAATAAAAATTTCCCATGGCTCTAGTTGTTAGTAGGATAATTTACAACACTTTGCCTCAATTAAATTGCTAGCTTAGAGGAGCTGTAATGAAAGCATGCTTATAGTCCGTAAAGATAAAAACAAATGCACTGGGTTTTATTTGGTATATCATAACTATAAAATAACATCTTATTACTATTAGACCTACGCACTGCCTGTCTCTTAAATCGTATCCAATATTTCATTAAAAACAATTTTACTACATTTTATTTTTATTAGCCAATACAGATGTTGGAGAATGAAATGGATTATATTCTGGTTTGATCTCTAACTACATTCTATATCAAAATGAATGGAAAACAATCAGTTTGGACCCTTATTTTGTGGATTTAACTGAACAGTAAAAGAAAGTAATTCAATTGATATCACTGGACTTATCCTAGGAATGCACAGTAGATGGTGCTAGTATTCAAAGCAGTGTGTGGAAATGGTGTTATTTGGGAATAAGGGAAATTATAGAGGAGAGGTTTTAAAAATTATTAATTTCTTTAGGAACAGGGACACTTCGAACATTTGGATCTGAATTTGGATTCTCAACATTCCAAAATAAAGGGTTGTTCAGATCCAGGGTTTTGATTTGCCAAAGTATAAGAGAGTCTGTTGGTGTAGAGAGCCTTTATATCCATGGTGGCTAGGATGGTGTTTTCTAGACCAACTACAAAAGCAGTTTTTCCTCTCTTGGTGTTCACATCTCCCCATCAGCTGCTAGAAGTGGTCCTCATCCTCCCTGACTGAATTGATCTTGTTATCTCTAGCCTTACTTTTGATTGGCACTCTTTTCTTATGCCTATATATTTATGCCTGCCTCTGGAATTTCCACTACATGCATCTGATGAAGTAGGTCTTTGCCCACGAAAGCTTATGCCCCAATATACTTAAGATATGCAACTCCAGCTATGTTAATTACCTACCTGGAGTCGAAGTATCTTAAACAGCGTTTTGATGCCAACCATGCAGCAGGAGGTCAAGGGAAGCACACGCTCCCATCAACTTTCCTTACTCCTTGTGAGGAGCAGGACTACCAGCGCTAATGGGAGCACCCTCTCAGTTTGAATGAATGTGTCTACACTAGGCCCACTAATTCAAACCCCAGAAGATTGACTGTGGCAGCTTCAATCTTCTCTGTAGTGTAGACAAGCCCCAAGCTATTATCCTTGTAGCTAAACCAAGATTAATTGTACCTTTAATTTCTGTCATTAGAGATCCAAGCATTCTGTGTACAGTGTGGTCATTCTAGAGTTATTTAACCCCCAGTTATTAACTAGCAAGTGTGACAAGTGGTGTGCTGCACATTACGTGGTTGATCTCCACTCTCTCACTTTCTGCAGTCACTCACACCTGTGCTCTATGAGCACAAAAGCTACCAAGTCTGCCGCACTTTGCACTGCATAAATGAGTGCACAAAATGCAAGTCAGTGGAGAATTAACCCTCCTGTGATGAGATTAACTTGGCTTCTGGTTTATTTAGGAGCAGGAGAGTCACTGACTTTGTGAGGAAATTAAGCCACACACCAGAGAAAACATAGAGCAGTTTGACAAAGATTGAGAGAGCCCTGCAGCCCCTGAGACAGAGCACTCCATTTACAAGTTTACTATTAGGGGTATGGGATGATGCTCCTGTATTCCTTATAAGGCTATTTGACTTTTCCCCATTTCCTACTGCTGATAGGCAGCTTGTATTTTTTTTAAGTGGTGCAGACTTTCTAAAGGAAAAAAAAAGTTGCATCTTGATGTCTAATAGAGCAAATGAAAATGTAATTTGCCAAGAATAGGGTGGACTCGTACATGAAGAAACAACAAGTACATCTTTCTGTTGACATCCCATTCTGGCTTACTTCAACTCCCGTGGGAGCAAGTCTTTAGAACTGGCCAGCTCTCACAATGCCTTACCACACGAGAAGTGAAGCAAGAGTGAAAACACAAAATTCTTATGTGATGAGCAGCGTTCACCCATTGTAAACTTTCCCCTCCTATTCCCCATTAACATGTGAGCAAATTTTAAAAAAAGATTAAAATGTCACTTTTTCCATGGTGCTGCTGAGGCAGCAAGCTACTCCCTTCCAATTCAGTGAACTGACCTTTAATCAGCCTTTAAGCAGCCTTTAAGCAGGCAGGGGACCTACAGATGGAAAATACTGGTATGCAAGAGCCCTCAGAGACCACTTACTCATGGCATAGATGAGTCAAATAATATTATCCCTGAAAAAGTAGCTCTATTCACCATAACTGTATCCAAAGAGTTACTGGAAAATATTTGACTCCCAGATTACCAGGAATACACCTATATTATTCAATGTTGTCTTGGTTGTCAGAAGGAGAATTCCATGTCTTCACAAGTTCTGGACAGGTTGACAACATACTGCATGAAGATTAGGCCCTTATTTGCCTTTTTTTCCCTTGGGAGGTTACTGCAGAGCTGAAGAAATGATGATCTGTGGTCCCATTCAGTTGGGATCTTTACTAGTGCCATCAGTCAATCATGTCAGTGCTGGTGGTCTACTGCTTTGCTGTCCTGCTTCATGGACACTTGGAGCCAGATGCTGACCTCCACTGCAGTAGCCTTGTGCACAATAGTTGTCAGATAGATGTTGGCCTGTGACACATTATTAGGTTGTAATAAGAGGAAACTGTGGCTCAGTGTTGAACCCATTGCTGTGTTTGCCCTAAATTCTGTGCAAAGTGGGCCAAGTGAGGTGTCTAATGAAAGCTTATGCTGTGCTGACTCTAAGCATGCCACTTGTATACGTGTATGATTTTTATACGTAAAGTTGTGAATATGGGCTCTGTACTTCTATGTTAAATGTTCTCTGTCTGGGAGATGGCAATAGATCTCCACCACCTATTGTGAGCAATGGTTATTCAGTGACTGGCTATCGAGGAATGCGGCTGGGAACCAACAGACAAGCAAGTATCCAATGACTGCTGGCCTAAGGAGATAGGGACAGGTCACTTTGTTTTCTTTGCCAGTCCTACTTTCAACATTGTTGTTCTTTTTTTATTGATAAACCTTTAGGTTTTAGACTCTAAGGCCGTGTCCAGACTCAGGGGTTCTTTCGAAAAAAGTAGCCTTTTTTCGAAAGAACTTCCCCTGCGTCCAGACTCAAGCCGCGTTCTTTCGAAATTATTTCGAAAGAACGCGGCTTTTCTTTCGATGGCGGTAAACCTCAATTTACGAGGAAGAACGCCTTCTTTCGAAAGTTCCTCTTTCGAAAGAAGGCGTTCTTCAATGTAAAGAGGCCGTCTTCGAAAGAGAGCATCCAGACTCGCTGGGTGCTCTCTTTCGAAAAAGCGGATTTCTCTTTTGAAAGATCCGCCTGCAGTCTAGACGCGATCTTTCGAAAGAGGCTCTTTCGAAAGATGCTTTCGAAAGAGCCTCTTTCGAAAGAAGCCTGCAGTCTAGACATAGCCTTTTGGGTAAGATCTGTTGTATAAACTGACTGGGACTGTTGCTGGTCCTTTAGGACTGAGAGAACCTGTTCAGAGTTGGTGAGATTGGTTTTTATAACTTCTCATCTGTGTAAGGTGTGTTGCTGGTTGTGGCAGAGGGAATGCTGGGATGTCTGAGGGGATTTGCTTTTGAGGTTTCTTGCTGGCCAGAGTGGCAGCTGAAGTGCTCTATGTCCTAGTTTGGCACCTTTTAGGGAAGGACCCCAGTCTTAGACTGCAATTAGCCCTGGTTCTGAGCAATTTGCCCTCGTTTGACTCTTCCAACAGTGCCCAGACCAGCCTGATATATTACAGTCTGCGAAACAATACCCCTGACTAAGAGAATCCTCCTGTAACATTCAGCTGACTTAATGATTTCTATACCACTCTTTTTTCCAGTTCCCAGTGCAGGGAGAGCATGTGGCTTGAGGAATGGGTTATGGCCGAAATGTCCCTACATCCTGGAGACAGACAGCTGTCCTTGCAGTCCCACAAGCAAATGGGCAGACAGCAGTAAGCATGGGTGATCTTATATCAAGGAACAATCAAGTTGCTGGTATTCCTAAGATCTGTGCATTGAAAGTGTGATTAAAGCCCCCTTGACATGCTCCCTACTCATCCTGCACCAAGCCAGGGCAAAATATCTAGCCACAGTGTGGAGCCCCTGCTTGTTCAGTCCTGCTATTCTTCATAGACAATATAGAATTCGGCATTATGCACTGCCATGATGAATCAGGACATTCTGATCAGTGAGTGGGTGATCCTGAGCTATTCCTAGCTTCCAGCTGGATAGGTTCCATCCACACAGATGTTGCTTTCCAGGATAGCAGTAGAGCCTGTCACTGTTTGGTGATGATGAGAATAAGAATATTATGGTACTGCTACCATATTAATAACCATACCCCACATGCTGCAGCATTCTAGCTAGCTGTCCACAGGTTTTGCTAGTACTTTTCCTAGGAAGATCAGTATTCTCTTGCAGAGGACTCTGAAAGAAATGCATTCTCTCCTCTCTCTTCCCCCCGCCCCATACTCAGGGGAGGAACTTTATGAGCTCAGTGTTTCCTAGTGAGAGGGACCTTTGTCCTCAATTGTTTTTGGTCCAGTATCAAAAAGGGGAAAAATATCACTTCTCTCTTGAATGGGATTGTAACTAGCGTAGCTCAGAAACGCATTTGTTTATGGAATGGAAAAGGTGTTCCCATTCATTTGTACAGGAAACTTCACCCGCGGATGAACAAAAATAATCCTCTTCACTTCTCCTCTCCAAGAAATTGCACATAGATTGACCTTTCACAGTTAGTGAAACTAGTAAATGGGTTCAAGGGTTCAAATGTGAAGTGATACCTAGGAATCTAGCAAACCCGGATTGGTTTTAGAGAGCAGAGTGACTTCAAAACAGCTCAGTGAGTCCAGTGTTACTAATAATTGCCCTACTGAGAACACCGAAATAAGCCCACAAAATGCCCTCCAATATGCTTCTTCCCTCAGCTGCAGGAGTCATATTTATGAACAAGAAAATCATTGTTTTCATGCACATCTAGTATGTAGCCTATCAATAAGAGAGCCAATCAATGCCACTTGTGGCAGTGATTTTGAGATATGGAAACATTTCTAATAGGACCGGAAGATTAGATCTCGAATATGTCTGCTAATAGGACCCCACCTGAATTCACAGAGAGCACATGAGCTGGTAACAAATCTGAGTCACTATCAATCTGGGTTGATACTAGTATAATAGTTTCATTTCTCTCTCTCTCCTTCTACATTAAATTCAGGCTCCTAGGCCACACATTCAAGGCCTCACATAACTTTCTCCTACTACATAGGATTCCATTTCATGTTGGCTCTTTCCTCACCTGCCATGCTGTTTCTCTTCTAACTGTGCTTTTTCCCCCATTTGCAGCTTTGTGCCTCGTCATACTCCCACCTGTACTTGCAACTGTTGCCCAAACCTCTTTCAGTCCACCAAAGTCTCAGCAATAAAAGAACTGCTGCCCCTTTTCACTCCTGGCCCGGTGTCAAGTTTATTTGCTTGAGCTTTTGGGGAGTGTTGGAGGCGGGGTAGATGAGTGGGTAGATAAGCGAGGCCCTGACTTCTTACATATTCTTATGGAGAATATAATGCCTCTTTACCTTTACTGAGTACGGAACACCTGGTAGAATTATTCAAATTCAAATGAGTTCAATGTCAGTCAGTTTTACAAACATTCAAATTAACATCAAGTTGACCGAGCCCCTGCTAAACAGAAATTGCCTATGTGGGTTCCTTTGATTTACCTTCTTACCTTTAAGGTTTAGGATTAAAATGTTGAGGGGTGACACACACACAGTCCTGTACAATTCTCTCATATGGTGTGTGTGTGGGGGGGGGGGGGGGGGGGTGACGGATGACCCAGCCCTCTCCACCCTCCACTCTTAGCTGGGCCCCCAAGATGGACACACCTTTCCTGGTACCTGGCACAGCATCTTCCTTAGGCCACATATGGGTGGGCATGCAGGGCCACACACTCCCTCCTCAGGTTTCTGCCTGGGTTCACAGCAGAATGTGTCAAGTGGCAGCCATCCAGGAATGTGTGGGAGGGAAGAGAAGGGAGCTGCTTCCAGCCACCAGGCAGGAGGAGGGGGGGGGGGGGGTGATCTGGCTGAGCTCGTCTCTTCTCTCCCTCCTCCCCCACACCTACACCACTCCCATATGGCTGGAAACAGATTGTCCCTTCCTGCCCACACCATTGTCAAAAGGCAACTAACAACTCCAGGCTGCTGCTAGCCACCAGCATAAGCCAGCCGCCTCCTGTCCCCTGGCTACAGCATGGACAGGAAGGGGTTAAACACTAAGGACACATTGTGCATCAGGGCCCAGGGAGCCTGATTGCAGGGACTTCATCAAACCCAGCCAGGGGGTTGAGCAGAGGAGGGGGCTTAGAGGATGGAGCAGTTTTACATTCCTTAGGAGTAGGACCCAGTGCTGGGGGTGGGGGCAGGGAAGAGTGTTAAGTTCCTGTTCCAGGAGCTTCTATGGAGCCTGGAGGTTCAGTGTGTGAACAGGCTAGAAATCATTCCCTGCTACTCCAGAACTTACCTGAGAGGCAGAGAGGCTTCCCCATGCCTGCACTGCGTAGGGCTCTGGCACATGCAGGGCTTAGCTTTTTCTCACCAATGCCCCAGGCCAGAGGGTCTTGAGCTCTCCAGAGGGCACCAGCCCAGCCAAAGGCAGCAGGGGAAGGGAGGAACCTGCTGGGCAGGCTGGTGGTGAGCTCAGTGCTCCAATCAGAGGCTGAGAGTGGGACGTGTCATGCTGAGGGGGATATATAGGAACAGCGTGATGGGGAGGAGAGTTGAAGGGGAAAAGCAGGAGGAAGGACAGTGAGACAGTGAGCATGTAAAGGGCCAATGAAAGGGCAGAAGTGACATATAATTAGCCACTGCCAGGTACCTGCCCATGCTCACCAACCATTGCAGCCAGTGCCAGCTAGAAATGAGACAGGGGATGGGGCCCAGCAGGCCAAGAGTCACCTAGGGAATCACCATATGTAGACAAGATCTGTTGGACACTAGGGGTGTGTCTAGACTGCCCATACTATACAGAGGTGGAGCAGATTCTGAGCGGTGGGGAAGCCCAGACTCCACTGTGTGTAGTGGAGTTCGGGTTACCCCACCATATTGTGGACCAACCTCTGAGGGACGATGACCAGGAAGGAGGGACGGGAGAGCTGCACCTGGAGGAGGAGGAGGAGGAAGAGACAGCAGGGACCCTCTCCCAGGAAACAGTACTTCAGACCCCAGAGGCCTCCCAGGCATCCGTGGACATCGGGAAGGGAATATCAGGTGAGTGCTTTGAGGAGTCACCACACACAGGCAGGTTGGCAGTGTGGGGGGCCATCTAGTTCCATTGCCACTGTGGGGCCCCTATGATGCTTTCAGGTTGCTGCCCAACTCACACACAGTGTCACGGGTAACACCCCTGAGTCTCCTGTCCAAAGGAGAGCCCCTGATAGCGACGGCATGCCCTCGGGGACAGCAGGGGTGCACACAGACATTGATTGTCTCCTCTTTTCCTCCTCAGCTGGACCCTCCACCCAAGAGGGGAGCACCGCCATCAAGGACACGTGGCACCCGCAGGCACTGGCCTGTCTACACTGACATGCTGAAAGAGCACATAGTGGTCCTGCAGGACCGCAACAGGACTCTTCATCAGAGGACGGAGGTAGAGGCTAAGTGGCGCAACAGGCTGCTGGATGAGCTGGTCCAGCAGTGCACTGACGTCTGTGCCACTATGTGGGAGGTCCTAGCCTTGCCTGCCCCTGTCACGGGCACTGCTCCTGCTGCACGCCAGGACCCTGCTCCCCCAGCACTTCCTTCTCCGCCAGCTGCCCCCCCGTTCCCTCAGCCCCTCCTGCTCCTGAGCCCTCACAGGCCCAACAGCTGCCCCTCCCTCCTGCCCAGGCCAGGACTGGCTCTTGCTTCACCCGAACCCAAGGCCGTAGTGGTTCCAGGATGCAAGAAGGTGGCAGAACCCTGCGATCAGGGAAGCAGCAGCCTGCTTGAGCCCCCTTCCCCCTCCAGGTTTTCAGCCCCCCTCCCCCCTCCAGGTTTTCAGTCCCCAACAGCCCCAGTTAAAGGTCATTTCAGTTATATAACAAAATCTTTGTTTTAAGTGAAAGATTTACCTTGTATATAAACATTTGAACAGTAAAAAAAGAACGTTTTTTAAACAGTTATCACATTTTCCTTACTGATAGTGTTTCTAATAAAAAACTATGTCTGTTTACAAAGAAAACCGGGTGTGTATGTATTCTTTATGGGAAGAGGGTGAGGGTAGTGGAGGAACAGGCAGGGGTGGGCTAGGCCAACCCCCCTACAGAGGAGGTCCTGGGGAGAGTCAGTGGACTCCTTCTGAGAATCTCTCCCTCAGGGCCTCTCAGATTCGGACTCCAAACTGGTGAGCCTAGTGGATGGCAGCCATCTGGGGCTGCTCAAATTGCCTCCTCTTGCCATCAGCACTTGTCTCCCACCCAAGCATAAAGGCCTCCCCTTTCCTCTCCACCAGGTTATGGAGGGCACAACATGCGGCCGCCACCTCCAGGATGTGGTGTTTGCCCATCTCTAGGAGGCAACGGAACCTCTCTTTCAGACGTCCGAATGCGCATTCCACCTGGATGTGAACCTGGCTAAGATGAGTGTTAAAAAGCTCCTTGCTCACATCCAGGTGGCCGGTGGTAGGGCTTTATGAGCCACGGCATCGGGGGTTAGGCCACGTTGGCCATGATGCATACCGGCATCTGCATGTCCCCAAGCACGAGGTCCCGCTGGGGAAAAAATGTTCCTGTCTGCAACCTGCGGTACAGATAGGAGTTGCGGAATATGCAGGCATCGTGTGCCAGGTCCCCGAGAGGGATGAGCCTTTTCAGCAGCTCTGCATTGATGGCCCTCACCACCTGCAGCAAGAGACAAATAGACAGACAGAAACCAGGGAGTTAGACAGGTTACCTAAGAGCTTGGGACAAGAACACCCTTCTCCCCCGGCCACTGAACCACCTCTCCCCTTGTCAGGATGCCCTCCTCCTCCGCATCAGTGCAGGGTTGGCCTGGCAGTCCCCCTTTCTCAACCTCCCACTCAACAGGGCCTGTCCCCCCAAAGTGACTTACCTCCATCAAAATGGCCCTGACATTAGACCTCCCCACATCAAACTGATGTCCCATGGAGCAGTAGCTGTCAGGGGTGGCCAGCTTCCACAGGGCGATTGCAACCCGCTTCTGCAGGGGGATGGTGGGCCGCAGGTGGGTGTCCTGATGTTGCAGAGCAGGGGCAAACCAGGCACACAGCTCCTGGAATGTGGCCTTCTGCATCCGGAAGTTGCAGAGCCAGTGGCCATCATCCCAGAGCTCCATGACGAGCCGGTCCTGCCAGTCCGAACTCGTCTCGTGCCTCCAAATCTGCCTGTCTCCAAAAAAGTTTGGGGGCAAGGGCAGAGCTCCTGCATCCTGGAGGAGGGTCTCCTCTGTGTAGTCCAGTTCCATATAGGGCAGGAGATTCATGACAGAGTCATGAAGATACAGCAGAAGCTGCAGTATGGCACTGTGGGGCCATTGCCTGCCCAGGGGCAGCTCAGGCTCCATGGCCAAAAACACAATGAAAAGCAGAAAAAAAAAAAGCCAGAAAATAAACTGCTGTGGTGTCCAAGAAAGCAGGGCAACCAGAGCAAGCACTGCAGCAGCTTTTCTTTCCCTCTAGGAGGTAGGCAAGCCAGAAGCAGGAGCAGAGCAACGGCTGTCCAGGGGGATCCCTTTAAGCAAGCATCTCTGCAAAGAGCGTGCCTCAGCACCAGGAAGTACAGGCTGCCCCCATGCCCTGCCAGAAGCAGTTCCAGGTGCCTTTTTTCCCCAAAGGAGTCTGGATGCTCTTTTTCAAAAAAGTGGATCAATTTTTCGATCTGAGTAATGAAATTTAGAATCTCTTTTCGAAAAAGCCTGTTTCGAAAAAGGCGTGTAGTCTAGATGTAGCCTAGATGTGCTGAGCTAAGGCCCACTTTGTGCTAGTGAGACAGAGCATAGCTCTTGAAGTATGGCTCAGGGAAGGAGCATTTACATTGAAAATCTTAGTCATGTCTATAAGGATTTGTTACTCATAGGCTTTATTCTAGACTAGCTAAGAGGTTGATAACTAAACCCAATCTAAACTTTATGTTTCCTAGTGCAGATACAAGATAACACTTTTATTGTGATTTTAACAAGTAGTATTATACAGGCCTGCTGACAGGAGGCAAGGGGAGACAAAGGATGTAATTACTCTAGCAATTCAAAAGTATCCAGGGCCCTTTAAATTGCTACCAGAACATTGGGTTTCCTGAGGAGGCGGGAGCAGGGGACACTCCAGGCAGAGCTGAAGAAGGGTGCCATAGTCCGAACAGTGCTGATGGCCAGCCGTCCTTAACTCCACTCCTTCTGCCTGAAGCTTTGCCCTTTTGAGGCCAGGGAGCTGGCTGCCTGCACCTTGCCCGGGGCAGGTGAAGCTGTCAGCTTCCCTGGTATTTTATCATACATTAAAAGGAATTATTTAAAAAGTAAAGTAATAGGGAAAAGGAAAGACCCTATATTCTGTAGGAAAAGGCATTTCTCTTTCAGATTTACATCAGTTTTTGATTATTAGAACAATCCCTACAATTTAATTAATAATGTCTGTTTATTTTAAAGGCCTATGGGAAACACTGAAGCCCAAGAAAGCCAAAAGCAGGATTTTCAGATGAAATTGGAAACCAGAGCATAATCCTAACAAAACCACTGTCTCCTACTGTTAAAGCAATGATATGAGTTAAATGTATAGAAGTTAATTCCAACTACCACATGCTATCTTGTCTGTGTCTCATTATGCCAGTGGAAATGGTTTGTGGTGCTGGGGTTGTAAAATTAACTGATGTCTCAGATGTGCAAAGCCCCACCTTTTTAAGTCTTTATTTTTCCCAGATGTGAAACATGGAATTAGTTTAATTTATAGAGTAAGTAACCAGGATAATGGAAAGCAAAGAATTATACTTCAGTTATACTATACATTAACCCCCCCCCCCCATATCAAACACAATCAGGCACATGTTTAACTTGCAAACTCCTCTATGATTGTAAAATACCAAGTTAACTTTCTACATATATCTTGTCCTACTATTTTTTCCATGGCTTTTTAGTTTTTGTATCTCCTGAAACTACGCAGGGGACAGCCATTTTCATGGCTATAAAAATGTATAGAAATGTCTGTGTTACTACAGGCTAACTTCTGAATAGCTTTGTTTTGTGCATGGTTCAGTGAACTTCTTACGAATGAGTGCTAAAAGCACTTCCTCATTTGAGCCTCCCAAAGCATCCTAAAGACTGGGATAGGTGTGCCTGTAATGGGGGTAGAGGGGGAATATATGGCATTTAAAGTATGTTTACACTGCAAAGAAAAAGAGCCCAGGTAGATTGACTTGGGGTTGCATGGGTCAGGCTGCAGGGATAAAACTTGCAATATAGATGTTATACCTTTGGCTGGAGCCCAGAATCTGGGATCTTCCCACATTGACAGGTTTCAGAACCTGGGCTTCCAAGATAGAATGGCTACCATACTATTTTGTAGCCCCTACAACTTGAGCCTGAGCCAATTAATATGGGTTTTGAGACTCAATGGCAGAGGTCTTTTATTGCAAGATTAGACATACCCTATGGCTGCGTCTAGACTGGCATGATTTTGTGGAAATACTTTTAACGGAAAAGTTTTTCAGTTAAAAGTATTTCCACAAAAGCACGTCTAGATTGGCACGAATGCTTTTGCGCAAAAGCATCCGTGGCCAGTCTAGACGCGATTTTGCGCAAGAAAGCCCCGATCGCCATTTTAGCCATCGGGGCTTTTTTGCACAAAACAGTTCTTCCCTGTCTAAATTGGCCCTCTTGTGCAAGTATTCTTGCGCAAGAAAGCTTTTTCCCGAGCGGGAGCGTGAAAGTATTTGCGCAAGAAGCACTGATTTTCTACATTACAAAGTCAGTGCTCTTGCGCAAATTCAAGCGGCCAATGTAGTCAGCTGGCAAGTTTTTGCACAAAAGCGGCCACTTTTGCGCAAAATCTTATCAGTCTAGATGCATCCTAAGACTGTTCTGCTGCATGCTAAATGCTTGTCAGATGACAATGTTAGCAGCTTCCAAAGTGCATTGAATTAAAAATACTAAGAACAATTAAATAAATGCACAGAAGGATTTGGGAAATACAAACTTCCAGAAGAAACAAGGTATCAGATAAGTCGACTGAAGAACAGATCTCTGCAATAAAGCTAAGGCATGTGACTTTGAACAGTTCATATATGAATTAACTAATGTGATGTATTAAGGTTATCGCGAGAAATTAATTTGATGCTGCAAAATTACTGCAATATATCTGCTGAACAGAATAATGTGATTACTGCTATACAAATCCCTGCATGTTATTACTCCTACTAGTGTGTGTTTTTTACGTATTAAAAAAATAGGAGAGAGAAAGGAAGGATATAAAAAAATTATTCTATCTGTACTCATGGTAACCAAATAAAGACAAGGAGTTTCAACACTAGAAAAGAATTAGCATACCCAGATTGTATCATTATCATATTAAAAGTTAACCTAAGAAGTTTAGCATATGAAATTAGAGACCTATTTATAGAATTCAGTAACAAAGGCCAAATCCTTTAGAAATCTAGGGATTTTTCTTTTGAGCAGCATGGTTTCTCTCTCTCATAAGTTTATCTGTGGAATGATATACCAGTACACACCTCCACATATTTAGCAAGTCCACTAAGCTCCAATTCCTCAAAATAGTCCTTTTGGCTACTCCCAAAAATCCTAACAGTTCCTCTCTGTTTCCTCAAATTAAAGTGAAATGGTACACCACAGTGCCTGGCAATGTGTGCCAGGTCACAGCAAAGACAATTAGGTACTTTACAGAAAATTACAGGGA
Organism: Pelodiscus sinensis; assembly: GCF_052426305.1. Taxonomy (NCBI): domain Eukaryota; kingdom Metazoa; phylum Chordata; order Testudines; family Trionychidae; genus Pelodiscus; species Pelodiscus sinensis. The sequence continues at coordinate 22,448,503 of NC_143052.1, read as the reverse complement.
GCACAAAGGCTTTTTTTTCAGAAGAGGAACATATCATATCTTGCAATCTTTAATCATGTGGACTTTATTTGGACTTCAGAACTGTGGCCTATGATTGGCAAGGCTGGAAGAGAAGAATTTTAACAACAATAGGACATCAGCTATGACATTCATTCCAAACAATCCATGCTGGTTTGTCTAGTTTTAGTAGTGGAGTCGCAGACTTTTTTTTTTTTTTTTTTTTTTTGGTGTTGTGAAAAAAAAGAAAAGCCAATAGCAACTGAGATTCGCATTAGTGGTGAATTGAACTTTCTTCCATAAATGCTTTTCCCTCAGGGTTTATGGGAATGGGACATGTTTGTTCTCAGAGACGTCTCTTCAGTCATTAATATGAGGCAGTTGTTTGGCCGTTACATGTTCACTTCCTCCTTAATGTTGCGTGTGTACTCAAGGAACTGAACATTGACAAAGTACGGATACAAAAGGCAGGTGATAAGCAGTGGTCTCTGCTTATTGTATGTCAATTAGCTCATTTTATTGTTCCTTCTCCTTCTTCCTGTACCTTTTCCCAATTGTTTGATTCATTAACACTTTGCATCCTGTTATACTCTGAATTGTTAGCTCTCTGGACCAGGAACTTTGTATTGCATATCTACTTAATGTTTTGCATAAGACACTGAGGCTAGATTGGTGCTGTTAGGTGCTACTTCATTGCAAATAAATAAAACCTTGGTAATGCATGGCGGAATACCTAGCAATGCACAGAACTTTTAAAAGTTAGTAGCCACTTTCACAGTCCATTAAACTGATACCAGTATCTGTTGAGCAAATATGTGCACGTGTAATAACTATTATACTTGGCATCTCATCTATGAGAGAGTTTATAAAAATTAACTAATTACAATACCTCAGAGGTAGTTGGGTAAGTGATTAAACTCCTGTTTTACAGATGAGAAGTGGATTATCCATTGCCTTACACCAATTTTACACCATTGACTTCACTGGAGTTACTCCTGAGTAGACGGTAAGGACCAGGGATCTGACAGGCCAGGATTAGAGGTTCGGTGCCTGCCTCTCAGTACTCACCTCAGATCACTAGGCCACATCCTTGTCCCTTTCTTTCTGTGGCCAAACATCACTTGGCACAAGTGTTGATGGGAGGGAAAAAACCACAGGTTCTCCTGGGATCCCCCTGAAAAGAGATTCCTTGTCCAGAAGAGCAGAGCTCTGAAAATCTACAAATATCTGCAGGGATCTGGATCTGCAGATATCCATGGCTCATTTTTGTGGATAAAGATGTGAATACAAATTTTATATTTGAGGGGGGCTTTACAAAAGAGGGCTCTATGGAGGAGACAGTACAATCCTAGGCTCCATTTCCTCTTTTAAGGCCAGTGGGGAAGGATATGTTTCCACTCCATTGTCCTAACCTTTGACCTGTCTACATCTCCTCCAGCCTACTCATTTCTCACTCCCCTGGGATAGCATACACAGACCTGCTGGGCTCTAATGGGTCACATTCTCAATCTCCTCATTGATCAACATCAGAGAAACCCAGCAGAGACCTCTGGTCAGACAAAGACTCCTGAGCCATCCTTGAGCTCATCCCAGCTTGCTGAGATTTGGGTTTTATGTCGGCTCTCACAGGGACCACACATAATAACCTATTTTTATGTCTTTCCTAGACACTGAAGGTGTCATATACTTCAGTGTATTAATCTGGGGAAGGGCAAACACCCATTGCAATCAGTAAGAGTTAGGGAGAATCAGATCGTTCATGCCATAAGCACCTTAAGTTGGTGCAGAAGTTGTATATATCACCTCTGGTTCTTTTACATATTGCCCCTCCTCATACATTCTTTTACTCCAACTTTCTGAGTTTTAAAAAAGGAAATCAGCATCCTGTGATTCTAGATATAAAATGAGTTCATGCCAGTGGTGGTTCTGTTGCTTGGGAATGAGAACACCACTCACTCAGAAAAAAAGAGGAATCAAAAATAAATTTGCCTCCTATTGTGCATGTGCTGCACTCACTTGTTAATTTAACCAGAACTCATTCTTATAGTCTAGACCCTGGTGGGCCACCTGTGTCCTATTGGGGTTCTATGTGTGGCCCGTGAGATATTTTGTCTACTATTGCCCCCGTGCAGGGGTGCTAGATCCTGCTGGTTTCCGTCATGTAGGTTTTTTTTCCCTATTGGTATTATGAAAGTGACACATGTCAAGCAATGACATTCAAGTGAGGTGTGTGCACCCCTTCTGCATCCAGTAAAAGTGCTGCTGCAGCTCATTCAGCACCCCCCACAAATTCTAGGCACACATGCGCTTAGCAATATTACCCTGTCCCAGGAGACTGTCTTGGTTACGGCAATCTTGCAGCCCCCAGAGATGAAGCAGGGCCACTTATAGGCTACGTCTAGACTGGCCACATAAGACAGAATAGGCATGCAAAGCAGGCAAGTCAGACTAGGGAAATCCGCGGGGGATTTAAATATCCCCCGCGGGATTTAAATAAACATGGCCGCCGCTTTTTTTCCGGCTTAGGGAAAAGCCGGAAAAGAGTGTCTAGACTGGCGCGATCCTCCGGAATAAAGCCCTTTTCCGGAGGATCTCTTATTCCTACTTGCAAGTAGTAATAAGAGATCCTCCGGAAAAGGGCTTTATTCTGGAGGATCGCGCCAGTCTAGACGCTCTTTTCCGGCTTTTCCCCAAGCTGGAATAAAAGCAGCAGCCATGTTTATTTAAATCCCACGGGGGATATTTAAAGCCCCCGCGGATTTCCCTATTCTGACTTTCCTGCTTTGCATGCCTATTCCGTCTTATGTGGCCAGTCTAGACGTAGCCATACAGCCCACTCACTAGCCTAAGATGCCAACTACTGATCTAGACCAAAGCAGTGCATGCACAAAATGGTGCTGTGTAGCATGCACTCCAGCAGAGGTCTCCAAAGTGAAACAATTCAGGAGAAATGCTCTCAGAGCAATAACGGCCCACTAGCTACTGCAATGTAGACTGATCCTCATTGTGGCTGGGTGTCCAGAGTGACTCAACATGTGGAACTCGCAGTGAATGAGAATCACCCGTGTGTATGACAAGCACAAGTGTTATTCATCACTTAAGCACTTGTGCAGGACCTTTACTCAGCAAAGGGACATCTGGTCTTACATATGTAAGGGGACTGTTAGCCCCTTACTAAAACTCAGTGGGAGTTTTTGGTTGGCCAGCTCCCAGTATCAAAAGGGGAAGGGTCCATGAGAAATCAGGGCCCTGAGACTGACAGACCCCAGGGACAATGGAAAGAGGCCAACACTCCAGCTCAGCCTGATTGACAGGTTGGACAGGCCAATGAGGAAATTAGGAGGCCAGGTCCTGTCTTTCGTGTGAGCTGGGATTTTCTGGGTCTCTCTGAAAAATGTGATAGAGATGCAGCCATGTTAGTCTGGTTTTGCTGAAACAAAAGACAGGACTATGCAGCACTTTAAAGACTAACAAGATGGTTAGTCTTTAAAAGTGCTTCATAGTCCTGTCTTTTGTTTCTCTGAGAAAAGGAGAGAGAGCTAAGAAGAGCAGCAAGAAGAACAAGCTGTGTGGAGAGACAGACCTGCAGTGTCAGAGCCAGAGGCCCATACAGCCCAAGGCGAGCAGACCCTGCGGTGAGCAGCAGACCTGCAGTGACCAGAGAGCCAAAGGGGTTAGAAAAGCAACACAAGGAACTGGAGACTGGGAAGCAGCACAGTCTGCAGCTGGGTGTGGTGAGCAGCTGGGACCAGCAAAGTGGGGGGAGAGGCTCTGGGCAGGGAGACACCACCTGCAGGCCAGACTTGGAGAGGGATTGTAACTCCAACTGAGAAAGGGATCCTGCCACCTAGAGCCTGAAGTCGTGTGGTCACTGCCAGAGCAAGCGTGTCCAACCTGCAGCCCCCTCTGCAGAACAGCCAGGGCCTGAGAGAGAGACCTGGGACCTATAAGGAATAGACTGTGAACTGTCCTTGCACTCTGCAAACTGCTGTTTGTGATGCCCCTGTGCTACAGAGCAGGCCTATGTGTTCTTATTTAACTGTCTCATGTTTTCCTTATTCCTTTCTTTTTAATCAGTTGCTGTTTAATAAATCGTATTTGCTTTGAACTGTATGTAATGATCCCTGTATCAAGAAAGCATCCAGTGTGAAGAGAGCACCTCAGAGTGGGGACACCCTACCCCTGCCCCAAGTGACTACAAGTTTGGGGATTAAGCCCCAGAAAACCTGGGCCCAGCCTTGTTGGGATTGCCAGGACTCTGCTACTCAGGAGAGTGGAAGAGGAGCCCTCAAGATCAGGGAGGCCTTTGGGTGAAAGAAGTGGGAGCAGGGACTCAGATCCTTTTGCTGGTCCATTTCACCAGGGTAGTATAGAAGCCAGGAAAGTTCCCCACAATAGCAGGACCATTCCCCCGCTTACACATAGATAGGATTTGATGAAAAAAATACAAGGGATATACACAATTGTGTTTCAAGCATAAGCCATTCAATAACAGATGGGAGTCGGTAGGGCCATCCCCAGGAGGACCCCCGATCCCCGGGCAACCCCCACCCCTACTCTGCCCCTTTTTGCCCCCACTCCACCCCTTCCCCCAAGCTCTAACCCTGCTCCACCCCCACCCCGACTCTTCTCACCCATGCTCCGCCTTCTCCTAACCCCACTGCACTCCTTCCCCACAGCCCCCTCCACCCAAGAGATGTGACCTGGGGATTACCAGGGGACCTGGCACAGGCCTGTCAGCCCCAGGGAATCCCCCAGGCCACCCTGGCCCATGCAGCTAACTTCAATATGGGGAACTGTCCCACCCATGGGATGACTGAGGAGGGTGCTGCAGGGCACCCTGAAGTTTGGGGCTTGAGGCAGTCACCCCGAGTTCTGGGAGTCAGGAAGAAATGTAATTGTAGGCAGGTCATCCCATCATTGTTATGGAGGTCCTTGCATCTTCTTCTGAATCATCTCTTATTTGTTTCTGGGGTGACAGGATGCTGCAGTTGATTAGGTTTCCTAATTCTATCACACTGATGGGCAGTTCAGGTGCTTATGTTAATATATCTATCCCATAGAACTGGAAGGGACCTTAAGAGGTCATTGAGTCCAGTCCTCTGTCTTCTCAGAAGGACCAAGTACCATCCCTGACAGATTTCCCCCATGCCTAAATAGCTCCTTCAAGGATTGAGCTCCAAATCCTGGGTTTAGCAGGCCAATGCACAAACCACTGAGCTATTGCTACCCCAGCCCTGTTGCAATGGTAGGTAGTGTGTCTCAGCTAATATGCTGAGCTAAAGCTGACATTTCCCAGATGGACAAATGAAAAAGCACAGTTATAAAAAACAATGCTACAAATTTTGTTTCCGGAATCTGAGTACGTGATGATATCAGGGGTCTTCTGAATTAAAAAGTCATCTGGATGTTGTTATGGAAGTTGTCCATATTTCTTTGCATTTCCGGATTAAAAGTTGAGAAGCAGAAAAAAAATAGGCTTATTGTTTGAATGTTGTTTGCTGCAGTGAGGAAATTCTTTACAAGGGCATTTTTGAGAACTAGTGCAATTAACCTTTAAAAACAAAAGAGGTCAATGACAAGAGCAGAAGAGCTGCTGATGCTGATGTCAGAAGCTTCTAATGCTTATAGGGATGCTCACAGTTCAACTAGACTTGGAAACACAGTTTGAGAGGTGGCTAGTGGGGTTTACTATGGCTAATTAGAACAGTTACATTTTAAGAATACATTTTGAGAGTTTCACCATAAAAAGGTCTCATTTCTAGTACAAATGCCACTCTTACAGCCCTGAAATGTGTTTTCCAAACCTCTGACTCAGCACTAAATCTGCCCAGCTCAGAATAGACTCTGCCCTTTGTGATGCAATCAGTACTTGCTAGCCAATTTCTTCTACTGACACCAGCAAAACCAAGCACAAATCTATGTTCTTGGATAGGTTTTGCTATTTACTGATCCAGCATTACAAAGAGAGTATTACCATGCACCTAGAACTACTTTGAGAACAATCCTGTAGCCATACATATTAGCCACATGCTTTGGTAATAATAATGACATTCTTTCAAACAATACCATATCTTTTAATGATATTTTAGCTATTCTATACCTACTGCTTAGAAGAGCTGACAATGCCCTGGAAGAAATAATTGATGGAATGGAAAATTTTCAAAGAAAACAGTTTTTCATTTGAAAATGCTGATTCAGTGGAAATGAAATACGCTGTGGAAGAGCAGAGAAACCCCACACCAGCAGAGAAGAGGTTAAAGAGAACTCATTGGCCTAGTTATCCCTATCCAGCTATACCTGAAGACAATGCCAGACCTGAAGGGGGAACCTGGAATAGTTCAGGGCTGCCAGGCAATGGAGCAGGATGCAGCTCTGCCTGAAGGGACATTTCCTACAGGTCTGACAGCTGGAGCAGCTGCTGAGAGAGAAGTTCTGTGTCCCTAACTGGGAAAGATTCTTGCAGAGACTGGGAAACTAGTGAGTGGACTTTGCTATTTATTTAAGGGTATTTTGGTGCCAAGCCCCTCCAGCCACACAACTCTCTCAAAAGGGCTGCAGGTTAAAGAGGCCATCATCAAACACAGAGGATAGAGGCTTCCTCCCATCATCCCCTCCCCCCAAAAAGCTTTTGGCCACAGCAGAATGGGGGGAAGATCCCCACAAGGGATGCTACTCCAGGCAGCCATTACTGATTTCCTGGAGAAAGCTGCCATTGACTTAATTCCGGCTAAAGGCAATTGGTCAAGCCTAAAAAGAAAAAAAAATCCCCTCAAGCTAATAATACTCCCCCTAGCAGAAGGGATGCGGATCTGCAGCTAAAATGGATAGCTAAGCTGAACACACACAGCAGCAGCAACTCCTTCAACAAATGGCCGGTCACCAGTTTGTCCATGATCTAACATCTTAATAGCAGCAGGTAGTTCAGCTGCTAGCACAGCAGGTGCTATACTACTGCCAGTTCCCAAAGTGGGACCAGCATGCTTCGATCCAGCAGTGGCTCCAGGGCCTGTCTGGCTTAACAGGCCTGATGATAATCCTGGGGTCTTCCTCGAATTCTTTGAGTTAGCGGCCGTGGTAGCTCAGTTCCCCTTAGAACAACGGGCCATTTTACTGGCTCCATATCTAACTGGGATAGTGAAAACCTCCTATCATACACTATACATCTGGCTGTGACTCAAAATTCGGCACAGGTCAACGCATACATTTATGACACCATGAACATCTGAGAAGAGATGTTCCAGTAATGGTCTGGGATGAGCTTTAAGGGTTAGGAGCAAGGCCCCAACTCATTCCTGGGAAACTAAGATGCTCATACTGGAGATGGCGCAGGGATCAGGCCTCAGGCAAGTCAGGAGTCCATGTGGCAGACCTGAGTTTAGTTGAACCAATTTCCCAGATATTGCCACTGGGGAAAAGGCTGGACATTACAGTATCTTCCCGTGACCATAACTGGTGCCAATCACCTCATGGAAAATTGTCTGATGGCCAGGGCATCCATGATGCCTCTCTACAAATAGGTTTGCCAGGTGTCCAGTATTGGCCCAGACAGTCAGGTATTTTCAGCCTCTGTCTGGTAAAAAAAACAAAACAGAAAATACCAGACATAAAATCTCTGGTATTTTCTGTTTTTCTCAGCCGGAAGGCCGCATGAGACATTCTTCCTCTGCCATGTCTGGCGAGGATGGGGGGAGTATGGAGCATGGTGATTTACAGGTGCAGTGTCCCCTTTCTTTTGCGTGCATTTTTTTTTTTTTTTTTTTGGTCAACCAATTCTTTTCCTTCCATGTTTAGTATTTTTTGTGAAAGTATCTGGCAACCCTATCTACAAAGGACCATGTGGTACCAAGGGCTCAGCAAAATGAGAAAGCTGACCATGGAAGGAGTCATTTTCAACCTGCTTTCTCCTCACCCAGACTCAGGAGTCCCAAGAGGGGGCAAGGGACTTCTGCATACCCCAGATCAGAAGACTGGAGTCATGATCCCACATCGCAGTTCAAGAGTCCATCAATCCATTGGATCTTAAGAAGGAAAAATCTGCTGTCCCTAAACTGGGGTGGGAGGGAGAGGGAGAATCTCAGGCAGAGGGGTCTCCTTAGGACCCAACGGAGGCCACAATTGTAACAGCAAAGATCACAGCTTGTACTTTTTGTATGGCCACCCTGGGCTTTAATTCTAAGAAAGCTCCTATGCAGAGTGCAGCTTTGAGAAAATTTGAAGTGTGGGAGCTATGATGCTCTATATATGCCAAAGTGGTTGCTGCAGAACATAGAAAGGCCTTCACGTGTGTTAGGGGTATCATGTGAAATCATAACAGAACAGGAAAAAAATTTTATCTCCCAGAAAATGAGGCAACTCTAGTGGTTGCTGAAAATATAGACCCTCTGAATGTCCATCCACCATCCCCGAAAAGATGGAAAGGTGAATGACTCAACAGAACACTTGAGACTATACTAAGGAGTTTAATTATTATATATATCTGACAGTGGGTAATAATTGCTCTCGTCCTTCCTGTTCACTGTAGAACAGGTACCATAGTGCTTTACCTGCTTCTCACTATTTGAGTTGCTCTTTGAGAGACAGCCATGAGGGATTTTAGATCTCATTAAAGAAATGTGATACAAATAGTCACTTCCATCCAGTTATGTGGAACAGCATGGGTATGTCTACACTACCCCGCTAGGTCGAACTAGCGGGGTAATGTATGCATACCGCACTTGCTAATGAAGCCCGGTATTTGAATTTCCCGGGCTTCATTAGCATAAGCGGGGAGCCGCCATTTTTAAATCCCCGCTGCTTCGAACCCCGTGTAGCGTGGCTACACGGGGCTCGAACTAGGTAGTTCGGACTAGGGTCCTATTCCGAACTACCGTTACTCCTCGTGAGTTCGAAGCAGCGGGGATTTAAAAATGGCGGCTCCCCGCTTATGCTAATGAAGCCCGGGAAATTCAAATCCCGGGCTTCATTAGCAAGTGCGGTATGCATACATTACCCTCCTAGTTCGAACTAGGAGGGTAGTGTAGACATACCCCATATTATTAACCTGTGAAAGAAGCTAGAAACTTTAGGCTTGTTCCAGCACATAACCTCTTGCATGCCCAGGGCAACCCAGAAGCAGCATGTAAGAAGATCTGCCTCCAAGTGTTTCAGCTTGGAAATACTGCTGAAAATCAAAGCTGCTAGGTCACTGGAAAGGCTTTATGAAGTGATATGTTGTGCTTGTTTCTGAATTATGAAATCAAACAAATAGACAAGTGAAAACACCAACAATTACAATATTCATCTTTCAAAGCCTTAGCAGGCCCAAGAAAGCCTGTTTATAGGCCCTTACCCACCAGAACCCAGATCTGATCCCCAGACCACCGGAACCTAAAAGGCAGGGATGTCAAAATTAGGAGTAATCTCACTACCAAACAAAGGGCTCAGATCTAACAGTTGATCATTACCTAAGCAAAACGGCCAAAGACATTCAATTGCCCATATTATCCAGACTAAACCTGGACTTCACGTCACAGAAAACCAATGTCTCCATCCCCAGGAATTGATGGAAACTCTGAAACAAGAACTTCAATCAGTGCTAGAACTGGGAGTAATCCAAGAGTCATTTAGCAACTGGAGAATCCTATCAGTACTGTACCACCTATTTTTGCATCAGTTTCTGGAAAGTCACTGCTGTATCAAAATTTGATGCATACTGTATACCACATGTTGATGTACTCTCTTCCGTAGAGAAACCAGTGGCCATGGGAAGATACTGGAAGAGTTCATAAGGGGGTGCAACTCCAGGCAAGCCATTACCTGTTGTGATTCCATGTACTCTTTTGATAGAAACCAGGCAGGTAGGTTATTCCTTCCCCCGCAGCTGATGGGAGATGATTTGCCAGCTCCCCAGCTGTCCAGGACGATTGCCAACTGGCTGGATCCTTGCCTAAGATTTCTGACTTTTTGATCTGTTTTGGAATTTAAAAAATTAAGAAATGTGACATTTTCCACAGAGATTCCAAATTGCACATAGCTCTAGTACGAATTTTGCTCTTCGTCTACAAATAAATTATATGATCCATAGTGCAGCTTTGATGTATATTTCTCAAATAATGCATTTGTCAAACTTGTAAAATTCCATGAATGATGCATTGTGGACAATATTATACAAGTTCTACTTTTGAGTGTATTAGTCTGCAAAACGAATATATCGGATGTGCTTCATAGGATTGACCTTTATATATATGTTTGAATATCAATCACCCCATGTCCTATAATACAAACTAAGTCCCTGCTCCCACAGAGAATGAGCACACGTGGAAGTCTGTACAAATGAATATTCCCAATATTATAATGAGTCTGCTCATGTACAATTTCCAGGGGCTTAAGTATTGGCAGGATCAACAAGGCCTCAGGGTATGTCTACACTACCACCCTAGTTCGAACTAGAGTGGTAGTGTAGACATACCCTCAGTGTAAATACTTGTGATCAAATAATAAGTGTCCGATAAAAATAACTAAGCATTCTGATCCCACCCAAATCGTTCTCAGCTTCATTATTCCTTAGAAGACTGGTTAAATATTGGAAATATTTATTTGAAATTCTCTTTCCTAGATCATGCAATCTGATCTAAATTAGGTGAATCCTTAAAGTGTCTTCTGTATATTTTAAAGTGTATTCTTTCAATATGTGTTTCCTTAAGAAATACATGATTAGAGCAGTCCTGCTTTTAGAATTCGCTCACCTGAAAAGGCCTTTGAACGTGATACGTCTAGACACATGCATATGTGATTAATTTTTAATGCAATAGCTTTTAATCTTCTTATTTTTATGTTTAAATTTCTTTTTCTGCAGTGCCTGCTGCTAAGTTAATTTAGGTGCTATGCTGATTAATAATAAACCACCCTAATTATGTATCCTTTAAAAAAGAAAGGTACCTGTGTTGTAAACATTTTTGCATTTTTAAAGTTTGAAATCAATGTTCTGTCCCAAAGGTGTCTAGGCTGCTGATGCTGCCCATTCTAGGATGGAAGCATCTGGCCGTTCCTGTTCAGCAAAGATGAAATCCACTTCCCTGCTGTGCAGGCGGAATGTGGTGTCTCCGATGATAACATCCAGCCCCACAACTAGAATGAGGAGCTGCTGGTGCACCTTCTTAGCTACTTTTCAGTTCTCTGGGCTGGAAGGGCAGTTGCTATTCCCCTTTGTGCAAATTGCCTGGAGTATGAAGCCACTGAATCCACATAAATTTGACTGCTCAGGGCCTCTTCAGGCCTCTTATTATGGATTTCCATACTGGACTTTATGGATCTAGAGACTCTTTTGTAGTGCCCAAAGAGTGTGCAGGTAGCCCTATTGACTGCTCTGCTATGGACACTAAGGCTTCAGTGGTGTTAAGAGAGACCCTTGTGTTGTTCCTCATAACCAGAGTGAATTTAATGACAACCCAGTGCATACTCTAGTCAGCACTTTGTTGCTCCTCCTTGCTACATTCTTCCTTATTTCTCTTTGTTCCTCCTTTGTTCTACTACTTGCTGCTTTCTTTGCTATTTTCACTTCTACTTTTTGGGTAAGCAAGCCCCGTTCTCCTAAGCACTGCTCATATGACCTGCAGTATTAATAACATGTAACCTACAGAATTAATAATAGAAACCCAAAAGAGGAATAATTTCTGACCTACTGAGCTTTTGATCATCACTACCCAATAAATCATATATTTCCCCATGCTTTTGATCAATTGAAGAAGTGGAACAGTATATATATTTGGGCCAAGAAATTAATATGCGCCAAGACCTATATGGAGAACTCTTGAGAAGGATTCGGGCAGGATGGTGTGCATTCAATTCCATCAAGGATGTCCTCAAAGGAAAAATCGATAAGACCACACGTACAAATATCTTCAATTCAATAGTGCTGCCAGCCATCTTGTATGGCACCGAAACATGGGCACTGACGAAGAGAGAAGAGCAGCGACTATTGGTAGCTGAAAGGGCAATGGAGAGAGCTATGTTGGGAATTTCCTTTCTGGATCATATTCCAAATGAAACGATCAGAGAACGCAGTGGTGTGAAAGATATTGTTGTGGAAAGCAGACATAACAAAATGCGATGGGCAGGCCCCACAGCACAGCTCATGGACAACAGGTGGACAGCAATTATTGCTGAGTGGTACCCGCAAGAACAGAAAAGACCACCCAGTCGGCCTCCAAGAAGATGGGAAGATGACATTGTTAAACGTTTTGGACGAACGTGGAGAAGAAAGGCAAGAGTACGAGAAGAATGGTGGACATGTTGTGATTGGCGCAATCTTAATGGTAGCTGAAGACCGATCGATCCAGGTGATCCAGGTGCTTTTGATCAATGGAGACACCCAGGCTGAGAGTTCCTAGATCTGAATATCTAATGGTTGGTTTGTCCTTCATTCTGTAACTCACTTCTTCCCCATGGCCAAGTTTGCTGATACTCAGAAAAGTGAATGTTTTTATTCCTGTGGTCTGTGAAGGTATTGTGTTAAGTGGGGAGAGAATTCCGTTCTTCTTTGAAATGGGTTTAGCAAACATGTTGTTAACATACAATGACTAAGATCATCATTGGTCTATGTTTTAAAAATGTGCATTTCAGTGCACCCAAGATAGGGAGCATAGAAATAAAAAACTCAAAAATCTCCAATAAGAAAAAATACAAGTGGTCAAAAAATGGGAGATGATTTTCAGAAAACTGCTTGTTAAAAATGTTAATGTTTTTTCATTGGCAATTCAAAACTTTTTTTCATTGAAATGCAAAACTTGGGTTTGGGCTCCACTTCTCATTGTTTACCAACCATAAATAGTTGCATCAGCACATCAAAAGACATACTCATGTTAAAAGTCACTCCCTCATTTCCTGTGTAAACATATCAACACAGGTAGGACATTTACCATAAGCCAAGCAGCAAGTCTGTGGCCAAGTCAATTGCTGAAACCCAATTTCCCAACTCCTTGATCTGTAGCTTAAGTTTGCAGGAGGCATAAGGGATCTGTCGAAAAAGGCTTTCTTTTTTGACAGATCCCCCTCTAGACTGTCGTTTTTTGCTGACAAAGTGCTGAGTTGGCAAAAATGGTGGCCATTTTATGCAAATTGAGTGCAGGATATTTAAATCCCCACTTCATTTGCAATGTTGACCTGCCTAATCTACATCCCTCTGCCGACAGAGGGATGCAGTCTAGACATACCTTTGGGCACTAGAAGAAACAGTGCCCAGATAGAAGCCACAGAGTCAGCCAAGCCCATGGGAGATTGAGGAGGAGCAGGGCAATGTAAGACCCCAAGGTAGGGAGAAACAGAAGAGATGCTACTGATGCATAAAAAGTGGGCCACATAGAGAGACAGCCCTCTTAAAGAGAAACAGGCTATGAGAGAGCCCAGGGACCAGTCTGGGTCAAGAATAGACCAAGGAGATGGGCCAGTGAGGAATATGGACCAGGCCAAGAGAGCTGTCCCCCATCCAGTAGGATATGGTGCTAAGGAGAGAAACAAAGGAACCGGGATGGAGAGGACACAGGAAGAGATAGGGATGAATCCAGGAACATGGGAGACTGCTGAGTCTCCAGTTAATGAGGAACAAGGACTGAGGGGCCTCCAAGAAGAGTTGCAAGAGTTGCAGGGGAAACAGCTGCCACAGAGGAGGCCCTGCACCTATCAGAGGGGAGTATGGAGTTTCAGAGAACCCAGATCCAACGTGCCTGAGAGGATAGAGAGAACATCTGCTTCTTCTTGAAAGGAGTAGAGGAAGAGAGGAAACAACTGTGGGCCCAGCTGCAAGAGGTACTGGGTCAGTGAGAGGTACTGGGTCAGAAACAGCAAAGTCCCTGAGAGCTGCAGGCTTGAGGAGGGAGCGTATGTGATGGGGCATGATGGTGGAGCTAGATAGAGGAAGTGACAAGTGTTAAAACAACTTATGGAGGCTGAGTGGCAGGCAGCCACAGCTGAGTCTGCATGTAATTAGGCTGAGTGGTAGGCAGCCAAAGGTGCGGCTGCCGATAATTAATGCACAGCTGGCTATGATAAAAGGGAAGTGGCAGACCAGGGAAGAGGAGTTTGCTGCAAGGAGCCCAAGGGGGAATGCTGGCTTCCCAGCAGGCTGCACAGCTGTCACAAGGAACGGCCTTGCTAATCAGGAAGGCTCAAAGACCTGGGAGGAGAGAGGTTGGGGTGGGAGCAGGGCCAGATTAAGGTTATAAGGAGCCTAAGTGGGAGGGAAGAGCCTAAGTATGAATTACATATTGCGGGAGATCATCAAATTATGAAGTCAGCAAACATTTATCTATATATATATTTATGTAAAATTAACACATGTATTCTACTGTGACTACACACAAACAATTTTTCCCACTGTAGCTGTGGCAAAGTTATCATTGTTGTCATCATAGTTCAAAGACCTGACAATTTCGTTCTCAGTGCTCAAGAGGAACAAAGCACTGGGATGCTCTTGAGTCATAAGTGGATTGGAGGACATTTTTGACCCCCGTTGAAAGAGAAAAAGAACATTCACCACTATAGTTAATGATTATTGGTGACAAATACAGATGTAATGCAGTATCAATATTTGGGAAACATTCTGTCAGATTGGATTCAGTGATAACTTGGTAACATCCAAATAGATAAGCTTTTTTCTATATCTGAGAATGATATGAATACAACAAATTGAAGAAATTCTTTAGTAAAATTTAACTAGGAGATGATTTGGGTACTTCTGACACAGATACTTGATAAGAGTCTGGGCCCTGTGTGGGGACTCTGGCTGAGAGAGCCAAAGGGGATCTACCAGGCTACATCTAGACTCTGGATTCTTGCTAAGAAGATTTTTTCAGAAGAGATCTTCCAAAAAAACTTCTTGCGCAAGAGAGTGTCCAGACTGCCTGGATGCTATCTCACATGTAAGCTGTGATTGCTATGGACAGAATGGCCACCAGAGCACGTGTGCTTTTTCCTCTTCCATCTTCTTCCGAAAAAACTCCCTCTTCCCCATCTACACATGCCTTTTTTCCGAAAGAGCTCTTTCGCAAAAAGGTTTCTTCCTCGTAAAATGAGGATTACCAATTGTGCAAAAAGCCCTCTGTTCTTTCGATTTACTGTCGAAAGAATGTGCTTGTAGTGTGGACGTAACTCAGGTTTTGTCAGAAAAACTGGCATTTTTCCGACAAAACTCTGTACTTTAGACATAGCCCTACAGTGTAGTTAGTCACATAAATACATTTCCTCTGTGTTCATTAGCTCTTCCACAATTAGGCTAATTGAAACATAGGACTGGAAGATAATCTGAGCGTAGGCTCTACTCCCCTGCATCTAGTCCATTCCCCTGCACTTTCAGCTTTAGAATAAGTAAGACAAAACAGAGCTATCTCTTGTTGTGGTCTCTGCCCCTTAACAAAAAAGACTTCATTGAAAATCACCATCTCAAAAGAACTATCAGGTTTGGATGGAGTTTGTTTATTAGGCTGGTGTAGAATGAAGGATCAAGCAAATGACAGACAGTGTTTGTTAAAGCGTTCACTAAATTCCAGGAGGAGTAACAGGTAATTCAAACTAAGGACTTAGTTCGAATTACCGTTTAACTGCCGCGTGTAGCTGCGGGCAGCTAGTCTGGACTAGTGGCATTTTAAAATGGCGACCAGATGGGAACATGCAAATAAAGCCAGGGATATTTAAATCCTGGACTTTATTTGCAAGTTTGAATGCCTACATTAGCCTCCCTAGTTCGAACTAGGAGGCTAGTGTAGACATAACCTAAGTAAATGAGATTTTGCTTATCCAGGTGTGAAAAAAGCAGAAAGGGACCTAAATTTATTCTTGTGCAAAAATATGTTCTCTTGGACCCTGCCTGAAGTCAATAAGGCTACCAAAGTGTAACTGTCCCCAAGAATTGGCCTTTGTTCTCACTCCCATCACAAATTGCAGTCATTCTATGCTTACCCAACATTTTCCACTTGGGAAAGAAGTTAGTTTGATTTGGGGCAGAAAAAAGATGAATGTTGGGTTTTTTTAGTTTTCAGGTTTTGGAATGAAACCAGAGGTGAAAGTAAGGTGGTGCATCCTGGTGCTCATGCAATAAGAGCCAGTAGGGGTGCTTTGTCGCAGGGGGAGGTGGATGCGCTCACAGCTGGGGTCCTGGAGCTGTCCCGCAGGCTGCAGTGCTAAGCAGCAGGAAGGTGAAATGGGCTGGCTGGAGGTGCACGCCACACTGATCCAGGACTGCCTAAGCAACCACACAGCCCCATTTAGGAAGGGCAGAAGGGGATGAGGCCTCCCCCCGATTCCTATCAATCTGCCTGTTGCTTGCTGTTCCCCTTCCATCACTTTCACGGAGGAAAGGGAGCTCCTTCTAAGCCATAGAGGGCTGCTTTACCTTGTCTTTCTTGCTGACATGAGTGCTCCATGCTCCAATAGGACTATGTGAGCAAGCTCACTCTCCCTCCCTCACCCGTCCCATCCCTGCCTCTGGCCTGAGCAGAAGGGCCTAAACAATGGGAAGGCCTAAGGCTTTAGCCTTAATAGCCTAATGGTTAATCCAGCCCTGGGTGGGAGCCAAAGGTGCTGCGGCTGTGGGGAAGTGGCCCAAGGAATCAGGTGGTAGAGCTAGAGGAGACAGTGAGAAGCTGCAGCTAAAAGCCCAAAGTGTTGGGTGGGCCTAATCCACTCTTCTCCCCTTCACTTGCCAGTGATGAAGGTGACCAGGATAGACTGCAGTTTGCCTCTGGAGTAAGAGGCTAGACTGAGGATGGTAATGGGCTGCTGAGGTAAGTGACAAGCCAGTGGGTTGCTGCTCCCCCGGAAGTGTGGAGGGGCAATAGCTCTGGGACTCAGTTGGAGGGTTGTGCCCCAAGGTGGACTCTGTGGATTTGGACCAACGTGGGACCAGACAGGGAACAGAACAAATGATGGCAGCTAGTAGAGAGTGCCATGGGGTGTGTGTGCTAGAGTTAATTCCCAGCACTACCCGCAGGGGGTGCTGTGGCAGTGGGTCAAATACCATGACATAAGGTCTGGAAGGCTGAGAGATCCACTCCTCAGATACACCAGTGAAAAGCCTGTACCTGGGTGACAGGACATGTTCTTTCTCTTGCTTTCACAAACCTTCTCCTTCCTTATCCCACAGTGTGCAGATCTCTGCCTTCATCCTGTGTTTCCCACAGTTCCCCAACCTCCGTGCTATGCACCTGCCATTCTTCCTGCAATGCGTTCACTCTTTACCCTCAGTGTTATTTCTCCTTTTGCCTCCAGCAAGGAGGCTTACAGGATCTAACAAAAAAGGCTTTCTTTCTCGACAGATGCCCCTCTAGACTGCTGCTTTTTGCCGATAAATTGCTGAGTCGGCAAAACACGGCAGCCATTTTATGCAAATTAGGCACAGGATATTTAAATCCCTGCCTCATTTGCAATGTTAACCTGCCTAATCTGCATCCCTCTGCCGATAGAGGGATGCAGTCTAGACATACCCCTTGTGAGGACTGTTCTTTCTTTAGTCTCTACTCCTGCTTGGATTGTCTCGTCTTCCTCCAAACTCTCAGGTCATCCTTTGTCATCCCTCATTCTCTCTCTCACACTCATGCACTCACCTACTTCCCATGCTAGGGAGAAGGGAGGGAAAAGAACACATCTTATGCAGGTGAGTGTTTGAGGTCAAAATGTATGAGCTACCTTTCTCCAAAGGAGATTGGATTTCAGGATGGTAAAAGGCTTCAAGGTTTTGCTTTATATCAAAAAGAGCTTGTGGTTTAATTTTCAAACTATCTTTTTGATGATTGGGCACCTAAATCCATGTTTAGACACTTAAATAAAGTCCTGGCTTTCAGGGAGCGTTCACCACATTCACTGTGGTCTGTCAGAACCTCAGATGTTCAGCAGCTCTGAAAATAACTGTGCCGGCAGTACAGATCAGGATATCCAGCTTTAGGCAATTTCATGGCCTTACTTTAAAAATCAAAATAAAAAAATAGTAGTTCTCATTTATCCTCACTGGTCTCCTCATTCAAAGAGAGCACATAAGCCATAGCTTTGCAGAACACAGATCAGCAGCCTTACCTTTTGTTCTCTTGCTCTATACAAGGCAATGAATTGCAGCACAGAGAAGTACATCAGTAAGAACACACTGCATCTAGATGTTCAGACTGAAGTCCTCATAACAAAAGCATCCCTGATGACCTTAAATGTTGTGACTAGGCAGAAGAAAAAAAAGAGGTAAATGACCTTTCAGCTGGATGTGTGGATGAGTGTGGATGCGTATGTATATGTGGATATGTCTACACTACAAAGTTAATTCGAACTAACAGACGTTAGTTCGAATTAACTATGATAGGCGCTACACAGGCAAACCGCTAGTTCGAACTTAATTCGAACTAGCAGAGCGCTTAATTCAAACTAGGTAAACCTCATTCTACGAGGACTAACGCCTAGTTTGAATTAAGTCGTTCGAATTAAGGGCTGTGTAGCCACTTAAATGGGCACGGTCTGGCTACGGTGCCCGTGCCAGGTGCAAGACTGCCAGCACCCAGCCAGCAGACCCTGCACCTAGCACAGCACAAACCAGCCACCCGCTGCCACCCACCCCTCCGCCTCTTCCTGGGACCAGGCTGGTGGTTGCCGGGAGCCTGCCCAGGTCCGCAAGAGGCGGGCGCCCACCTGGTCTAGTGTGGAGATCGTGGACCTCATCCACGACCTCCACAGTAGGCACAGCAAAGTGGCTATCTAGGGCAGGAGAGCTGCCAGCCTGGCCACCCAGGAGCAGGTTTGCATGGAAATCAGGGTGCTCCAGTGAGACCCCCGACCCTGAGCCCTGAGCTTAGAATGGCTGTACTGGGTCAGACCAAAGGTCCATCTAGCCCAATAGCCTGTCTGCCGACAGCGGCCAACACTAGGTACCCTGGAGGGGATGGACCGAAGACAATGACCAAGCCATTTGTCTCGTGCCATCCATCTCCAGCCTTCCACAAACAGAGGCCAGGGACACCATTTCTACCCCCTGGCTAATAGCACTCCATGGACCCAACCTCCATGAATTTATCTAACTTCTCTTTAAATTCTGTTATAGTGCTAGCCTTCACAGCCTCCTGCAGCAAGGAGTTCCACAGGTTGACTATTTGCCTTGTGAAGAAGAACTTTCTGTTATTAGTTTGAAGCCTGCTACCTATTCATTTCATTTGGTGTCCTCTAGTCCTTCTATTATGGGAACTAATGAAGAACTTTTCTTTATTCACCCTCTCCACACCACTCATGCTTTTATTAGACCTCTGTCATATCCCCCTCAGTCTCCTATTTTCTAAGCTGAAAAGTCCCAGTCTCTGTAGCCTCTCTTCATATGCGACCTGTTCCAAACCCCTGATCATTTTAGTTGCCCTCCCCTCTCCCAACCTCTCTCTTCCCCTCTCCCACCTCCTTTTCCCAGTCTCTCCCAGTTTTGTTCAATAAAGAGAGTTTCTATTTTTGAACACACATGTCCTTTATTTTGTACATCAGGAAGGGGGACTAGGGAGGGGTAAGTGGAAGGAGGTGAGGGAGGAATGGGGTATGAGCCCCCAACGGGGAGGACTGGGGTGGCTCTGCGGGCTCCTTGGGGTGGAAGCTCTTCTGCAGCCCCCCGATTACTCCCCCCCCGGATGGCAGCCTGCGGCAAGTGCAGCCGGACTGATGGCCGAGTGCTGTGGTGTGCCCAGTGTTGGCATTCAGGGCACTCCAAGCCAGGACTGCTTTGCAAGCGGGGAACCCCTGAGAACTGTCTGTCCGGGGTGGGGGTCGGGACCCTTTAAGCCTAGCCCTCAGCTAGCCTGAGACAGCAGCTCCACACTCTAAGTCCTAATCTGATGCCGTGCCAGAAATGCTTCCGACCATCCTTAACCTCGGTTCAGGGTCTACTCAATGTGGACATGCTAGTTCGAATTAGCAAAATGCTAATTCGAACTAATTTTTAGGTCTACTTGCACTAGTTTGAATTAGCTTAGTTCGAATTAACTAATTCGAATTAAGTTAGTTCGAATTAGTGCTGTAGTGTAGACATACCCAGAGTGTGCATGTGTGTGAGATAGAGAGAGATCAAGCAAAAGAACCAATACACTCGAGTTCTACATTATAATTTAATCAGTTGCATGATTACTAAGTTCTTGTCTTGTTTCTTTAACAGGGTAAGCAAGAACAGCTCTCCAAGGGTATGTCTACACTACCACCCTAGTTCGAACTAGGGTGGTTAATGTAGTCAACCAGAGTTGCAAATGAAGCCCGGGATTTGAATTTCCCGGGCTTCATTTGCATATTGCCGGGCACCGCCATTTTTAAATGTCCGCTAGTTCGGACTCCGTGCCCACGGCTACACGCGGCACGAACTAGGTAGTTAAGATTTGGCTTCCTATTCCGAACTACTGGTACACCTCTTTCCACAAGGGGTAACGGTAGTTCAGAATAGGAAGCCTAATCCGAACTACCTAGTTCGTGCCGCGTGTAGCCGCGGGCACGGAGTCCGAACTAGCGGACATTTAAAAATGGTGGCGCCCGGCAACATGCAAATGAAGCCCGGGAAATTCAAATCCCGGGCTTCATTTGCAACTCCAGTTGACTACATTAACCACCCTAGTTTGAACTAGGGTGATAGTGTAGACATACCCCCATTTAGTAATTTGGGGAGAAAGAGTGAGCCGGTGAGTGTGTGTCTGCAAGGATGAGAAGAGAGGAAAGAAAAAATCCCAAGCGAGAGCTGTGGTTAGGACAGGAGCTATACTGTGAGTTGAATTCATCTGTTAAAGATTATAACTTGGGGATGCTCCAGGTTCTTGAGATGCTATTGGAAAGAAGAGAAATGGCAATACTTGAAGAGGACCAAGAATCCAACAACAACTGTCTGAGCTGGTTAGTTAAGATAAGCATGAGTTTCAGTAAATAAACATTTAATGAAGTATCAGAAAGCTGATACTTGGCAGCTTGCATTTCTCCTGCTCTGTATGAAGAAACAAGGCTGTGCAAGCTCTACCTACATGGTGGTTTTTATTAAAGGAATAAGCAAAAATGGCAGAAAATGTAAATAAAACCTTAAAGTTTCATTTGCTACCAAGTCCCTTGTCCCCTTGCCGGAACACCAGCAATAGTTGTGGTACCCACATGCATGCATGACTTCATTATCATGGGTGCAAAACTATCCTTCCCCAACAGTCATGGACAGTTGAATAATCAAGTAAATGTAAATTGTATCCATGTGCAGAAACACGCTGACCTTAACAGTAAGTAAACACCTTCGGCAATCAATTAAATAGCTATTAAGGTTTGCTTTTCTCAGACTACTGAGCCAGGATCAAGTTTCATCCACTATGCTTAGAAGTTTCTCTTCAACTGTAGAATCTACCCCAGGGGTGGGGAAGCTTTCTTGCATTGGGGACCGCTGACCCACAGAAAAGTCAGCCAGGGGCTGCACAAAGTGGTAGCAAAAAAATAAAACAAAAATTCCCTCACTTGGGGCGTATCTAGACTAAAGGAATGGTCAAAAGAGAATATGCAAATTCCATGGGAATTTGCATATCTTCTTCCGATTGCAGAGCTTTCGAAAGTGAAAGTAATTAAGACATGGCTTTTTTGGTGAACCACCCCCTTTGTTGAAAAGCCGCTCTTCCTCCAAAAAAAAAGGTTTATGTGGCTTTTCAATAAGGGTGGGGGGGTCACCAAAAAAGCTGCGTCTTAATTACTTTCACTTTCGAAAGTGTGATCGGAAGAAGATATGCAAATCCCCTCAGAATTTGCATATCCTCTTTCAACCGTTCTGCGTAGTCTAGATATGCTCTGAGATGGCCCCTGACTGAGAAGGAGAACATAAGAACGGCCATACTGGGTCAGACCAATGGTCCATCTTGCCCACTATCCTGTCTGCTGACAGTGGCCAATACCAGATGCCCCAGAAGGAGGGAACACAACAGGTAATCCTCACGTGATCCCTTCCCTGTCACCCATTTCCAGACAAAACACTCCTCACATTCTCCTCACACACCAGAGCCTGGGGAGGGGGGGGTGGAGAGGAGGGTAGTAGATTTTGGGTGCTCCAGCCCTGCGGTGGGGCAGTGAGGGCTTAGGACCCCAAGTGCTGGGATCGAGGCTGAACCTTGGGGGCTGGATCCAGGCAAGCTAGGGGCCACATCGGGCCCCTGAGTGGTAATATTATAATAAGGAATAAGGACAGTACTGATGTTCTGTGTCCACAGAAGACCCAATAGACAGGAAACACAGCGAAGGAGTTGGGTTTAGATTGGAAACTCTTCTATGGGGATGACAAAAGGAGGCATGATGAAGTTGAAAAGGAGAGCTGAGGAAGACGGTGTTTGAACTTATTAGAGTAAGCACCAGATTGAGGCCTGTATGGCTGTGTCTAGACTACATGCCTCTGTCGGCAGAGGCATGTAGATTAGACACAGAGGCAAAGGCAAATGAAGCCTCAATTTAAATGATCGCTGCTTCATTTACTTTTACATGGCGGCCGCGCTGCGCCGGCAAACAGCTGCTCAGCTGTTTGTCGGCTCGCACACTAGTCTGGACGCTCCCCTGCCGACATCAAAGCCCTTTGTCGGCAGCCCCGCTTATTCCTCGTGGAATGAGGTTTACCGGGGCTGCTGACAAAGGGCTTTGATGTCAACAGGGGAAACGTCCAGACTAGCGCGCGAGCCGACAAACAGCAGATCAGCTGTCTGTCGGCTCAGCGCGGCAGCCATGGAAATTTAAATGAAGCCGCGATCATTTAAATCGTGGCTTCATTTGCCTTTGCCAAAAAAGCAAATCTACATGCCTCTGCCAACAGAGGCATGTAGTTTAGACGTACCCAAAGAGTCCAAGGTAAAAAGTATGTCATGTTCATGATATTGGTTTATGTGTGTCAACAGAGAAGGAGAGCTTCTGTCAGGACTTGAAGGCATTAGTAGACACAACATTCTTGGAGCAGGTACTGTTAGTGTCAGGAGATCTGACTGCACACCAAGGCATAAACAGAAGGCTGTGTGATATTCGTGAAGGCTATATGAATGAGGCAAGGAAAGTGCTTTTAGACCTGTGAATTGACAACTAATAGATGATAGCCAATACATGATTCCAAAAGAGGGAGTCATTTGGTTATGCACATTTGTGGTGGAAAACAGATTAATACGATATTGAGGATATCTCAACTGAGTCAAATTAGGGACTGGAAATGATATCTAGAGAAATGGAAGCACTGTAACAGAAATGCCTTATGGCAAAGATTGTTGCAGAATGTTTGGTAGAGGTAAATACACTGAAAAGAAACAAGATCAAAGTATAGGAAATTAGAGGGAAATGTGGCGAAGAAGTCTGTGCAAGAAGTACTAGATAGTGTCTGGAAACAGGTTCAGCAGGGTGTGAGGAGAAGCAGAATCACCTGGAAAGAATATGAATTGCAATAGTGGAAAAATTTTGTGGATGATGCAGATGGGGGAAAAAAACAAGGGAAAGAGAGGAATGGTGGTTCGATAATGTCATGACCATGAGGGATGGGCAGCAGCCTGGGGACTAAAGGGTTAACTGTACCTAGCCAGGTAGCATTCAGCCCAAAGAAATGCAGGTAGGGATTTCAAACTGAGACAAAAGAATTTTTTGGTTTCCCCTCTTTTGTCTCTGAGCCAGTTTTGCACTCTAAACACTGAGGGAGACAGAAGGCAAGTCTGTCTCCAAGAAAAAGACTCTTCAAAATGTGTAAGTATGGTACAGTTTAGATAAATCCATTAGGTTTTATTGTTTTCTGTTGTGGGACTTTGGATCTGATGTCTGTGCTGTTAGAAATGGGTTTTCCTCTCTTTTGTAACTAAGTTTTCACCCATGGGAGTCCCTCATGAGTATATTAATTGGTGACTTTTTCCATTTAGTCATTATGTTGCAACAGGAGTATTGTTTTGATAATAAAGTTCTTTCTTTTTTTATTAACCTGGTCTTGGTTAGTTTCTGTATCCTGGAAAATCTGTCTGTGGATACCTGCATGCCTTTAACTAGAGGGTAGCTACTACAGATTGCAACTGGTATTTTTCTCTTTTCTTTTTCAAGTTCTTCTTTGGAGAAAAGAGCTTGAGGTGCCCTGGGGGTGGTTTCAAGTGTCCACCCGTTTGTGGGTTCAAAAGCACTTGATGGTGGCAGTGGATTTTTATCCCACAAATCTAGGTGTTTTTTTTTAGGATTTTGGGCAGAAGTGATAAGCCTGGAAAGATAAGATTTTAGGATTGTTTTGAGGGCCCCCACTTCGGTATTCATCGTGCCAGAGTGGGGAATCAGCCTTGACAGATAAATAGTGATCCAAAATAAGACAATTCTGTGTAAAGAAAAAAATAATGTATTGAATGGAAATGAAAAGGAATACAATGAAGTCACGTGAGCTACCAAGCATGCAGTGAGGAAGGCCAAAAAGTGCCCTAGATAATTTGTACACCAACCCTGTAAATGTCTCAAATCAGGCTGGCCGAAAGATCTGGGCATTGCAAAAATAAGACCCAAAGAGAAGGGAGTGATACTGTAACATCATTTTTAAATGATGATTAGGGAGATGTCTAGTAATGCCCAAACTAGTGAAGGAGAGGTGGAATAGTATTTGAAAGTTTCTCAAATGAAACAAATACTAATGGAGTGCCACAGCCTGGCATAACAGAAGAGGATTTGAGAAATGAAGTACAGCAAATGAAGACTGGTAAGGCAGCAGGACCTGATGGCCAGTGTAGTCCGATAAAGTCATTTCTGCTGCTTCCAGTCTGACACCACAAGGTCAGCTCTACAAAGGATTTTATATGGTTTTATCCACCAAAGATCATGATACTATATACAGGGACAGCCCGAGGTGGGCTGCTGCAGCTGGTGTCCCAGATAGAATGCGGGATCAGCACTCCGGCCTGCATGGCCCTCAATGGCGTGATGTCATCATTGGGCGCCCCATTGAAGGCGGCACTGTACGCAACGACCAAGTCAGCCTATACGCATGGTCCGCCCCTGACTATATATATTTTTCTTAGTCTCTGAGGTGCCACAGGACTACTTATTGTTTTTAAAGTAACAGACTAACACGAGTACCCCTCTGAGACATTTTATCTTATATTATTCGCTGAGCCTAATTCAGAATAGTACTGAATATTTGTCAATATAATGTACCTAATTGTTCTTTCTATCACTCAATATTACCTGGTCTTTCTAGTGTACTTGTTCCTTTCTTAATCCTTTAGATTACCATGTATTTTCTCTAAGGGCTTTATAACATTCTGAATATTTGATAGCTAATAAAAAATCTGGGGCATATTTCAAATCTGCCTGCCTGTAATTGTAAAGTATCGTAAGGCAGAGATCAACAGGTATTTAGGCATCTAAATATGCAGACAGTCACTCACTGGGATTTTCAAAAGTGTCTCTCATAGATCATTCACCTTTGCACACCCTGCTTGAGACACCTAAACAAGACACCAAAATAAGGAATCGTTCACAGCAGATTGTGCAGCTCTTTGTAGGATCATTTCTTTTATTTCTTGTATGCTGTGCATACAGTGACATGAGAAACTTAGCTTGCTTCTTTCTTGGGTGCTTTGATTAAAATTTTTGACAATACACACAGAGATAGTTTAATCATCCTCCTTAGTCTTTAGCTTTAATACCATATTGTTTACACCTTTTAGAGCTATTGGTCCAAGCTGTTTAGATTGGTTTATGTCTCGTTCACCATTTGATAGGTACTTTCACAAGTAGGGAAGGCTGGAAACTTTATTTTAATGAAAGCTTAGATTCTGGGCACAAGATGTATCCTCTAAGAATTACTCTTATTGAACTACTACCACAAAGCCCATTCAAGCCGTGACCAATTGCTTAGGAAGGGTATGGAGCTACAAATCTAGAACATGACTCTACATTATTCCTGGACAACAGCTGCCTCTGCAACATGAGAAACACTTGGCTGTAGAAATACTTGACAAG
This sequence comes from Pelodiscus sinensis, assembly GCF_052426305.1. Taxonomy (NCBI): domain Eukaryota; kingdom Metazoa; phylum Chordata; order Testudines; family Trionychidae; genus Pelodiscus; species Pelodiscus sinensis. The sequence continues at coordinate 22,422,577 of NC_143052.1, read as the reverse complement.
TCATGAGCGTAGAAGCCTACGCTCCACAGTCAGATCAGTACTTCTCAACTCAAAGAAAAATAGGGTGCAAAAACTTCTAGGAATATGACACCCTTATGTGCATAAAACAAAAACCCAAACGTTTATTTTCATGTGCCACTGTGCCTGTAAAATCTACTTAAACAAAATTCTGAACAAGATTCCATAATGCTAAACCAGGTATAAATGGGATCTAACTCGAGAGTACAAAAATAATATGCCAAAAAAACCCACCTTTGAACAGAAGATTTGAACGAGAGCATTTAGCGCCAACAGTGAGTCTTATAACTTGCTTCACACCTTCTCAGGATGAAATTCTCCCCCATGCAAAGGTCCAAGTCCTATATAAATCCTTACTGAAGAGTGTTAAACGAGGGCTAGGTGAGACAATGATGTCAGGTGAGACAATGAGGACCCTGTAGTGTTCTACCACTATTGATCTCTTGTTGCTAATCATAACCCAGGGCCTCATAGTGTGGAACACAGGCAATCCCCAACTTACAACCACCCGACTTACGACCCCCCGCATTTATGACCATTTTTTAATGCAAGATAGCTCCTAAGCCCCCTTCCCCCCCAATTTATGTCCCAGCTCGCATTTACGACGGCTTAAAATGCAGACTCCACACATCATCCCAAAACAGGAAACACACAAGGTCAGTCAGACTCGCCAGTCTGCAGCTACTGCTTGAATTGAGCGCATCTCCACCACATCAGTCTTCACTTTTTAATTATTTTTGTGCATTATTTGAACTATTTAGTTTAGTTTTCCTCTATTTCCATAGTCAATTTTTGTATTTTTAGGATATGAAATGCAACGGAACCACCATTTATAACGTTGTGTCTATGAGAAATAAGGGTTTGACTTATGACAGCTTGACTTATGACAGTTCTCCAGGAACCAATTAGCTTGCAAATGCAGGTGTTGCCTGTACAAGTTCTTTCTTGCAGATGGAACGTTCTGTGCTGATAATTGAAGTTCCCTGGAGAAACTAGATTTCTCTTTCTACAGCATGGCCCTTTTGAGGCACTTCACAGATTATTACTGTCTCTAAAGTGTCTCTTCAGTCACTTCCTCCACAAACCAGACATGAGCTCTAGACCCATGAACCTGTTCCTCTCCCATTCTCTGACTTGGCATAGACATTTGGGTCAAGTCATATCATGGTTTTTGAGCCTTACAGCTGTGGAATCCAACCAAATACCTTCTCAAATGACTCCACATTTGTTTGCTCCAGCTGTGGTTTAGTGGTGCAGATGACATTGCATGGGGACTGTACATAGGAGGGTGCACAAGACCGATGAACAACTCGAGTCCTATATAATATATCTAAATAGTATCTAAATGGTGCATAAGCCTGCTAATGGTTGTTTTCATCCTAAGAAGGACAGAGTTACATAAAAATACCATAGCCATCACTTATCTAGCTGTTTACATACTAAGAGCTATGCAATTATAAACTAAGTCTCTCACCACACCTGGAAAAGTAGGTAAATACCAACACCTTTATTTCACAGAGAGGAAAAGGAGAAGAAGGACTTGTTCACAACTCTTTAGTCATGACTAAATTTTCAATAATGTGTGTGGGGACAAATGCTTGTGTGTGTACTTCAGGGTGCAAGAGAAGAATGGAAAAATCTCTGTAAGTGGGGTTGTGTGCATGCTCAGGACATTTGGACAATGGAAGATATAAAAGGATGTGACTAGGTAGATTGTGCGTGTGATCTGAGAAGACTTACAATGACTTTGGAACACACATTATGTGCAGGACTAGCCATATATTTGTGCATGCATTCTCATTTGCTTTGTTGGATTACAGCCAGATTGTCAGCGCCTTGTGGAATACAGCCCTTCACTTTGGTTCTTTTGTTCTTGACCTGTGCACAGGAAGGTAAAATATACACAAAATCTGTTAATTTTAGCTTAAACACACAAATCATCATAAAGCGGGTGTGAGATAACACAATCTGGCAATGTATTTAGATTAAGTTCTCTGGACTGGGACTATTTATATAGAATGAACAAGAATTATAAATATACTGTGGTCCTGTGCCCATATTTCAGACCTGTTTTTTGGTTCTCTGGCAATTAAAACATTGTGGTTTGGGGTCATCCTAACAATTTGTTTTATTTTAAATTTTTGGCAAATCAAAAAAGTGAAAATAACTTCATTTTGGGTTAAGCTAAACATTTTGTTTCAGCCAGAATGAAATGTTTTATTTCAAATTTGACCATCTTAATATACCAGGATTTTTAAAATGACATTTCAAAAGAAAAATAATTCTGAACTGAAAAATCAAAATACAAATATTGTATTTATTTTGAACACGTCAAACGTATTTGATACTTCTGGGATTTTTTTGGTTTTGTTTTACCCAAACAACATGGTGAAATTGATACAAATTCACAAAATGTTTCAGTATCCTTGAATCTGCATTTTTGTTTGCTGAAAAAAAGCTTATTTGAAAAAATTTGCACAGCTCCACTCACATATCTAACTGGAAGGAGGGTAGTGATAAAATAGAAACCTCTTATCAGACATAATCTTTCACTTACTGCTATATTAAGGAGCATTCAAGAGGCAAATAACTTGCTCTTTAGTATTAATTTCATAACCCTCATGGATAAGGCCTCTCTTCCAGGAGTGATTTAGAAGTCTCCATCAGAAGCAAGGATATCACTCAAACTCTTCCATCCATTCAGTGGCAGAATTTTAAAAGGATGTTTTTAAGAATCATCTCTAGCACATTTGTACCCATCTAGTTCTAAGGAGATTTTTAGTAGTATATGCACGAAGCAATATGAAATATAATCAGGCCAGGGATAAACAGCTGTAGATGTCCATGCAGAGTAAATGAGAATTTAACATTTTTAAATGGGCAAATTCTCTCTTGCACATACATGTCTGTTCACATTTGTGTTTTCAAGAACTTGTCCAAACAAATTATATGCACTTAAAATACAACTACAGAATCATAGAAGTGTAGGACTGGAGATGACTTCAAGGATGCATCTATATCTTATTTCAATCTTATTTCAATATAGCTTATTTCATAATTTGGTGCTTTCTACACAGCGCCAAATTTTGAAATAACCTACTATTCCGAAACGTCCCTTACTCCTTGAGGAATGAGGTTTACAGAGACATTAGAATAGTGAGTCTGAAATAACAGGCTTGCTGTGAAGATGCAGGATAGCTATTTTAGGATACTCCAGTATCCCAAAATAGCATTGCTGTGTAGATGTAGCCCAACAAATCATCTAGTCCAGTCACTTGTACTCAAGGCAGGACTAAGGAACAACTAAATCATTCCTGATCAATGTTTGACTAACCTTGTTCTTAAAAACCTCCAGTGACAGAGAGTCCACAAACTCCCTAGGCAATTTATTCTAGTTCTTAAACACCCGGGCTATGTCTACATTGGCACCCCTTTCCGGAAAAGGGATGCTAATGTAGACTTCGGAATTGCAAATTCCGTGGGGGATTTAAATATCCCTCGCGGCATTTGCATTTACATGACTGCCGCTTTTTTCCGGCTTGGGGATAAGCCAGAGAAAAGCGCCAGTCTAGACGTGATTCTCTGGAAAATAAGCCCTTTCCTTGAAAGTAGGAATAAGAGATCCTCCAGAAAAGTGAGGAAGAGGCAGGGCCTGCTCACAGAACCTGGCATGAATTGGTACTAGGCACCGGCTACATGCACATTCCAGATGGTAATGTTAATACCTCATTAAGGCTACGTCTAGACTACATGGCTCCGTCGACGGAGCCATGTAAAATAGTTTATTCGGCATAGTCAAAGAAGCGGGGATTTAAATAATCCCCGCTTCATTAAAATAAAAATGGCCGACACAGAACAGCAGTCTAGACGTGGTGCGGTCGACAAGGAAAGCCTTTGTCGACCGTTCCGGTATGCCTCGTGATTGCTTTGTCGACAAAGAGTGTCCAGACTGTGGGACGCTCTGTTGACAGAAGAAAGCACCTGGAAGTGCTTCTGGAAGGTCACAGGGGCAGCCATAAAGCCCAGGCAGTGCTGCATGCTTTCTGCAGAGACACGTGCTTAAAGGGATACTCCTGGACAGCCGTAGCTCTGCTCTTGCTTCTGGCTTGCCTACCTTATACAGGGAAAGCAAAGCTGCTGCAGTTTTTCTGGCTCTGGTTGCCCGGCTTTGTCGGACACAACAGCAGTTTATTTTCTGGTTTGTCTGTTTGTTTGTGTGTGTGTTTGTTTGTTTGTTTGGGTTTTAGCTTTTATAGTTGTTTGTTTCTTTTGTTCTTTTGTTGTTTGTGTGTTATTTTGGCATTTTTGGTCATGGAGCCTGAGCTGCCCCTGGGCAGGTGATGGCCCCGTACCGTGCTGATGGAAGCTCTGCTGCATGCTCAGAGCTGGATTCTGAGCCCAACTTTGAGCCCCTTCCTCAGGCTGCAACTCTGCTGCCCTTGTCCCCCAACTTATTCCTAGAGAGGCGAGTTTGGAGGCTGGACACCAGTTCGGACTGGTGGGATCGGCTAGTGCTGCAGCAGTGGGACGACGATCAGCGGCTCTGGAACTTCCGGATGAGGAAGGCCACCTTCCAGGAGCTCTGTACCTGGCTCGCTCCTGCCCTGCAGCACCAGAACACCCACTTGTGGCCTGCCATCCCCCTGGAGAAGCACGTCACCATTGTGCTGTGGAAGCTGGCCACCCCTGACTGCTACCGCTCTGTGGGGCATCTGTTTGGCGTGGGGAAGTCTACCATCAAGCCATCTTGATGGAGGTAAGTCACTCTCAGGGGACACTCCAGGGAGGCAGTTAGGACCAGACACAGGGAATTGGGGATGGGGTGGCAGAGGTAGAAGCCCTCTCAGCCTCACCCTGCCATAGCGCGGGAGGCGGGGGGTGGGAGAAGGATTGTTTGAGGGGGGGCTGTTGTGGTCTGGGGGGGTGGGGAGGAGCACCCCTCAGCAGCTGAGCCAACCCCTCTAATGTCCTGTTCTGTGTGTGGTGGTGAAAACGTTTGTGCAGTTTATTTAACTGTTGCTTTTGGAACAAAATAAAATAAACTCCTGTGATCAGAGAAAAAAATATTTGTTTCTTAGAAAATAAATTGTTTGAAAAAAAATACAGTGCGTCTCTCAGTTTGTGTCACTGGTGGGAAGGGGGAATGTCAACTTGGAAGGGGGGAGGGAAGCTCAGGGCTGAGGGTGCTGCCTGGAGGAAGAACCCCTGGCAGACTGGCTCTGGAGGCCTTCTCTCCTCCAGCTGCATGTGCGGGATGTAACAGCAGGGAGCTGGGAAGGAGGTGGGGCTGGACCTGGGTCTGGGATGGCAGGGGCTGAGGGGGAGGGGCAGGCTGAGGAGGAAGGGCAGGACCAGGCACAGGACTGGGGAAGGCCATGGCCTCCCGGATTGCTACGCAGATGTCCCTACGCTGCTGGGCGAATTCGGCCAGCAACTGCCGGTGCCACTCGGCCTCTGCCTCCAGCCTCCTCTCCGTTGAGTCCTGCAGCCTTTTCAGGACTCCAACGTGCTGGCGCTCCAGGTCCAGATAGGTGCTCCAGTGCCGCCGGGTTCCCTGTGGCCATCTGGGTGGTGGGGCAGGTGTGGCGCCCCCCTCCTGGTCAGCTGGTCCGGCTGTGGAGGACAAGAGGGAAAAGTTGTCAGTCATGCATGTTCACCCTTTCCCTGAGAGGACACGCCCTCCTTCTTGTCAGCAGGCAGTGCCTGTCCTAGGGTCAGAGGCTTCTCATGTGCATCTCCGTAAGGCATGGTGTGGCCTGGCCCGCAGCCACATCCTCCCTGGAGCCTAGAAGGTGTGCAGGCCACCATCCTGGCCCCCTCCACTCCCCAGCACACACCCTGTGGCCGAGCAGCAGAGACAAGTGTCAGGCCACGGTTGGGGTTCCTGCAGAGTATTGAGAGGCCTGCAGCTGTGAGGCAATCCCAGCATCCCCGACCCATGCCTGCACCTGGCATCACTGCCTGCAGGAGCAGGTAGTGCCTAGCAGCTCTGAAGGTGCAGGGGTATGATGGCCCTCCCTGAGGGTGGCCATGGGTGTGCTCCCCTTCCCCCAGGCTGTGATCAGCATGACATGTCACAGTACTGCACCATGCACTTTGCTCCTGCCTGCCCTGCCCTGTGTGTGTTGGACCCTCACAGCACTCACCTGATGTTCCCTCCCCGGTGTCCGAAGTTGCCTGGGAGGCCTCCTGCGCCTGAACGTCAGGCTCCTGGGTGCTCCGGGTGCTGTTCTCCTCTTCCTCCTCCTCCTTTAGGAGCTCCGGGTTCTCAGGCTGCTGTTGCGGCCGCTGCTGAGCAGGGGTCTCCAGCCTAGACTCCACCAGCTGCTCAGGAGGCAAGGGTTCCCGTGGCCCCAGGATCCTGTCCAGCTCCTCTAAATATGCATAGGTGTGTGCTGTTTCCCCGGAGCGGGAGCTGCCCTCATGGGCCCTGATGTACCCCTGCCTGAGCTCCTTGACTTTGGCCCTGACCTGCGGTGCTTTGTGGGGGTCGTGGCCTTTCCTGGCCAGGCTGTCAGCCATTCAGCTGTAGATGTCAGAGTTCCTGTGCCTGCTCTGATGGAGCTGAAGAGCCTCCTCCTTGGCCCACAGCTCCAGGAGGGCTTTCATTTCTGGCCCTGACCAGGAGGATGCCCACCATTTGGTGCCCCTGGCTTCCCGGGGGGATGAGTCCCTGGAAGGGCCAGGGAGGTTTTGGGGGGCTTGTCCCTGGGACATGGCTCACCACACAACAGAGCTCCACCATCAGGGTCCTCTCTGGCGGTGGCTTGTTGCCAGAGTGCTGCTCCTGGGTGCCTGTGCCTTTTAAAGATGGCTGCAGGCAGGAACAATAGAGTTGAAAGCCATGGCAGGAGTGTCCACCAGGGATTCTTCCTGGAGGCCTTTTCTGTCGACATAGCTTCTCCCCTGCATCCACACCTGCCTTTTGTCGACATAACTATGTCGACGAAGGAGTTATTCCTCATGGAATGAGGTTTACAGCCGTCGACAAAACTGCTGAGTTATGTCGACATTATGTTGGCATAACTCAACGGCAGTGTGGACGCAGGTTTAGTTTTGTTAACAAAAGTGGACTTTTGTTGACAAAACCCTGTAGTCTAGACACACCCAGAGAGTGGTGAGGGAATCTGTGTTGGCACATGGCAGCTGAAGCGAACTATAGTGAAAAAAGGAAACGGGCATGGGACTGGCATCATCATCCAGTTTCTCCTCCTAGTCTTAACTCCCTTCTCTCTCCTTGTCCCTATCTTTCAAATCCTGCTATCCCTTTTCCATTTCTAACATCCCCCACACACCCTGGTTTCCAGTCCGTAGTTAAGGAGCTGGCTTTTTTATAGTTGCTGACATACGCTATGTAATCTTGTTGCTGTCTCTGCCAAAGGCAGTTTGGGATTGCCCTTTCCAATATTGTCTTGAAAGCCTAAGTGTCTATTTGTACCTAAAGGAGAGGCATGTTTTGAAGACATGGGCATAATTACAAGGCGTGGTAGCACCACAAGCCTGTCTCACAGCCTCCATGTCTGGAAAGGCCTGTTTATAACTCTGCTATCTCTCCCTTACACATCTAAAGAAAACTTTATTCATTTTACTGTTGAAAGCACAGAGTGGCAAGGGGCATGCTACCAGCTATGCCAAGGCCAAGAGGGGCAGCAGCATTTGGTCATTCCAATGGCTGCAAAACACCCCTGTGTGTCTTTCTCTGCCTCATTGCTAGCCCCACATTTGGTGCAGCTCAAACTACTTGACTATTCCCCCCAGACTGCCCAATCCCATAAACCACCAGAATTGGCCCTCTTCTGGCAGCTCTGCAGGTGAGAGGCCAGGAAGTGGCTGAATCTCTGCCTTGCCTATTCAGATTTCCTCCTCTGCTCTTCCTACAATCTTTCTTGTGAGGCTGAATGATAGGAGAGTGCTGAGATACCATCCAGGCAGGAAAAAAAAATCAGTGGATAGGGGAAAAGCAGAAGCCACTCACTCCTCTCTTAGTGTATGTCTACACTGCCACCCTAGTTCAAACTAGGGTGGCTAATGTAGGCATTCGAACTTGCAAATGAAGCCCAGGATTTAAATATCCTGGGCTTCATTTGCATGTTCCTGGGCGCCGCCATTTTTAAATGCCCCGTATTCAGACTACCTGCCCGCGGCTACACGCGGCACGGACTAGGTAGTTCAAATTAAAGTTCCTAATTCGAACTACCATTATTCCTCCTGCAAGGAGGTTTAATGGTAGTTCGAATTAGGAGCTTTAATTCGAACTACCTAGTCTGTGATGTGTGTAGCCGTGGGCAAGTAGTTTGAACTACGGGTCATTTAAATATGGTGGCACCCGGGAACATGCAAATGAAGCCCGGGATATTTAAATCCCGGGCTTCATTTGCAAATTCGAATGCCTACATTAGCCACCCTAGCTTGAACTAGAGTGTAGACATACCCTTAGGGAGTTAGGGAGGGGAAACCAGGGTGAGGGAGGGATGTTGGAAGTGGAAAAGGTATAGCAGGGTTTGAGAGACAGGGAGAAAGAGGGAAGAGAGCTAAGGCTAGGAGGAGAAAGAAGGCTGATGTGGAGATGTGTGTGAAGGGACAGGAAGCAGACAGAATGAGGGGAGGGCCGTGAGGCTCTTGATTTGGTCGAAGGAGAGGACAGGCTATAGGATATGATGGTGAGGAGGGGAACAGTGGGAAGGTGGGATGGTGAGGAGGGGAACAGTTGAATGAAGGAATCACTAGAGATATTTCAGGGTGGGAAGGAGAATTTTGGCGGGGGGATGACTGGCGTTTGGAAGACTCTGTTGGGTGGGAAAAGAGGGGACTCAAGTTTTTCAGTGAAGGAAGAGGAGAAGCATGGCACGAACCTGAAGGAAGTTGCTGGGAGCCCAGATGAGACTCATGCAGGCATCTGGCCAACAGGATCCCAAGGAGGCCAGATAATGAGCAACAGCAGCAAAGTAAGTAGAGCTGGCTTGGGAAATTCAGCACCAGTGAAAATATATAGGCAAATGGAAACCAAATTCTGTATTTTTTCCCCTTTTCCTGCCCTTATCTTCTGACTTGCTCTTAAAGTCAGTGATCGTGATGGGAGGAAGTGAAAGCGCATGGAAAATGGATGGAGAGCACATTAGGCTTCTGGGAGTGGAGCTGGGAAGGTGTTTTATTTTCCCAATTCTCTCCCTTGCCTTGGGGCTGTGCATATCCATCTGAACAGGTTTTATCCTAATGCCACCAGGCTTCTCATTTAGGGGCTGCTCAGTCTGCTCCCCATCAAAGTCCCAACGGAGCGGAGTAAGGCTGGTGCCCTATACCTGGCATACCAGTGACCAAATGCTGGAGCAGCTCAGTGCTTGTGATCAAAAGGCCTAGCCAGTGAGTTAGGCCAAAAGAGATAGAGAGAATGGGTAGCATGGATATATTGGCTTACATTTTCCTGTAGCCAATAAGATCTTGATTCAAAGCCCACTGAATACTTCCATTAGCTTCAGTGGGTTTTGGATCAGCCCCTAAGTATAATTGTCCTCTAGGTCCACATGCATGAGCCTCCATTCTCCTAGCAGACACCTGGCCTGGCACTGTATTTCATAAATAGCAATCAGAATTCCAGCTGTGGAGATTTAATAATGATGCCTTTGCTCTTAACTCCAGTAGGTGTTGTGAGGATTAGTTGTTCTTTGCAAAGATCCTTTGGAGATAAAGCACCATGTGAATGCTAAGGAACAATGCCAAGGATTTTTTCTCAGTTAAATCTATTCACGCTGATCGTGCAATAGCTTATTTTTCAGCTCAGTTATTTGACAGGAAAAAGAGATCGGAGGCAGGGGTTGGTGTGGAAAGGGTTTCTTTTGCTGATGCTTTAAGTAAAGAGGAAGTGGGAAAATGGGTTATCTCTGGTCACAAAGCTTATGTTTCCATCTTTTGAGACAGCTTTGCCACCAGAGGGTTTAAAAGGTCTCTGCAGCTTGCTTTTCTTTTCATTGTCACTGATGACAGATCAACAGACTCTTAAGAGGACTGGTCAGCCTGGATTGCAAAAGAATTGCTACAATCACCAGATGTCTCTGTGAACAAGGAGCGAACTTTGCAGGCTCCTCTGCAACAATCCCTTCTGGCTGATGGGGGTATCGAGAGCAGCTGTCTCACTTTACAGGTATGTCTCTACATTGATAAGTTAAGTTCAGTTTCAGAGCATGCCCCTTTGAGAATAGCTGTCATTGGACCACATTGCCTGAAAATGCCCTTATATATGTAATGTCATCTTCCGCAAAAAGTTGCTCACCTCATGTTTCTTGTCTGTGAATTGCATATTTGCTAGGGCAAACTTTAGGAAATACTAAAACACATTTTTGAAATGCTTCTAAAATGAGGTTCCATACATGTTAATGCATACTATTTTGCTGTATTTTATAATGACAAGAATTATATATGTATGTGTGTATACAGCTAATATAGTATATATACCTCAGTGTATGCAAATCATTGTGCAGCTTATCGTGACTGTGTGTGTATGTGTACTGTAGTTAGTATTGCCAACAGTCCCATATTATAAAGGACATCCCTTACTGAAATAGAGAATTGTCTGCCCAATACTAAATCCTTGTGGATCAACTTTTATCCCAAATGTCAACAGCAGTAATCGCAAAGACATTTTTTCACTTCCCTCCTATCCTGACCCATGAGCATGGTCTTGTTTGCTTTCCCCATGCAGCACTGACAGGTCAGAGTCAGGAGGGGATGCACTTGTGAGTACTGTCTCCTTGCTGGACAGGGACTTGTGCTGAATCCAACTCTTCTGCACAGTCCCCTCTGCTCTTCCTGTGCAATCTGTGTCTGGCCGGGCAAATGGACTAAGCTGTATGCTCTGCATCTGTGCTGATGAGCCAGAGTCTGATTCACTCTGGCTGGGGTGGGGCAGTCGGTACTTCCAGGGTGTAGCCTCCTTGCTCACAGAGTCTCTGCCAATGTCCCCAGCAGAGCAGCATAAACACTAGTTGGTTGGATGCTGCAGCTGTAGCTGTGGGGAACAAGATGCACAGGAAGCTTGGTCCTGGCAGTGGAGACGACCCACACAGAGCCCTGTCCACATCCCCTGCCCCATCCCGACTCCTACAAAGATTTCTTCATCCCTGTACAACGAGATCAGGAGTTGCCGAGTGCAGCAAAAGCAGCAAGAAATATCCTTGGCAATTGTAGGTGAGCACTAATTATTATTAAGTGGTAAACAAGGATGCTAAGAACACAGTCCCTTGTTTTTGAAATACAGTATTGTCAGTGCTAACTATGGTATATACTATAGATACACCTAATTCTATTCATATATGTGTGTGCATTACATAGAGTGTGTGTTTAAAATTTAAGCAATTATGATATAATGCCAAATAGTAAAAATACTGAGATGTACATTACAGCAATTATTATAGTTTAGCTTATCAGTAAATTTGATAAGGATGTTTATGCAAATAATTAGTGATTTTTGTTTGATGCACAAGTCCAGGTTCAGCCGAACCCCTAGACAACAAAAGCAAAATGGCATTACAGTTAGTACAATTGTACCAAACTGTGGACAAATAGTTAGATAATCATTTTCTTCTTTTTGTGTCCCTAATTAATTGAGACAGCTATTATATCATACTTTCTGAAAAACTTCTAATTTGTAATAACTTCAGGTGTTTTTATCATCTGATTCTCTTTAACAACCAAGTAGTAATAAAGATAATTAATTTTAATGCTTGCAAAAATGTAATAACAGCAGTGAATTACAGTAATTAATGCAAAATAACTCTTTGGTTAGTTTATTGCATTGTTTAAGCACGACTTACAACATTCATCATTTTTACTGCTAGGAAAATAGCGGTGGAGGTTTTTCTCTATTCTATTATTATGTTTTGAAAATACTCACGGCATAACTGATAGTTATGATACAGAAATATGTCAATGGTTTGATCTAAAGAAATAGCCAGTTCTCCTCTTCAGTTTATGTAAATCAGTATAATTCCATTGACCAACTCTGATTTATATCAACAATCAATCTGGGCCATGTCTTTCATAAAAATCATAGCAGTTTGAGTTGTTACACATGTACTAGGTCAACTCTTCCATGCCTTGATGGTACAGGGATTTCCCTGACAGTATGCTTCCTTGTGGTCTGACCTGCCTAGTTTGAAATGTTTCTTTGTCTACAATAATTCTTCACATATTGTTCTTGACTTGTTTTATACCCCTTGGGACTTCATATGCTGCCAGAAGAGTCTCTCATAAGGCAAGGGTTATTTTATTTATTCTAGTCTTCTCTTGTACCTTTTTTTGTTTGCAAAAGCAAAGCATCTTTCAAGGAAAAAAACAAACAAACAGGAGACTTTCCTTTTTCATGTTTCAGTGTATGTGTGAGGAGGAAGATGTTATTTTCTGGTACACGGTACGGATGGGAAAATCCTCCTGTGCATAATAAAAGGCTTTATGCTGAAGGGTGTTGTCTTTTCTTCAGAGCCCAATACTTCAGAGCCACAGTACTTGAAATATTCAGGGAAGAGGGGAATCTCTATAGGAATTCTGTCACAAAAATTGGAGTCATATGAGAAGCATTTAATGGCAATCACATCCTAAGAGATATACAGGAGGCCTAGAATCTCAAGTGTGGTTTCACTGGAGCCTTGTTGCCAGGACTTCCCTCCAGCTGCCATCTTCTCTGGGTTTCCCTGCAAATGAACTTGGCACCAAGAGCGACTGGTGAGGGACTGCCACAGGCCATGTGACCTCTCCTCCCCCAGTCCAGGGAAGGGCCAGAACAATCCTCCTTTGCCTCAGACTCTGCCTCTTCCTGCACCACCTCACTCATGCCACACCATCTGCCCACCTACTCCCCATCTCTTCCCTGCCCTTGCTCTGACCCTGCCTTGCTCTTGCCCCGTCTCTTCCCCCAACTGAGATGGCCCAGGGTAAGAGGCTGGGAGGCCCCTGCACTCACTGGCAGCAGCAGGGGAAGCAGAGCAAGGCAGCCCCAACTCACTCTACTCCTCCAGCCACATTGTTACTTCCTGCTGGGAAGTGTGGGGCAGTTCTACCCCTTTCCCTGAGCGATGCACTAGGAGAACAAAGCAGCTCAGTAGTTCCTAGAATTTGGAGGGGAGGTCTGCTGACACTACTAGGAAGAAGGTGCAGGGGAAGTTTATCATGGAAGAACTGTCTCAAAGGCTCCCATGCCAAGAATCTCTCTCCTTCTTTGGAGTGTGCACAAGATCTGTCTGAGGGAAATGGTTTTTAGTTAGGAGAAGAGAACACTGAGGGTATGTCTACACTAGAGAGCTTTGTCAGAAAAACAGCTGTTTTCCGACGAAATTTGAGGAACACTGCAATCGCGTTCTTCAGCAAGAAAATCAAAAGAACAGAGGGGGCTTTCCAGCATTAGTCATCTTCATTCCATGAGGAAGAAGCCTTTTTGCAAAAGAGCTCTTTCACGAAAAGATGTGCATGGATGGGGAAGAGGGAGTTCTTTTGGAAGAAGAGGAAGGAGGAAAAAGCACAGGTGCCCTAGTGTCCATTCTGTCCATTGCAATCAGAGCTTATATGTGAGAGTGTCCATTCAGTCTGAATGCTCCTTTTGAAAAAGCAGATTGCTTTTCTGATGTGTTTTTGCAGTATGGATGTTCTCTTTCAGAAGAAGTTTTTTCAGAAGATCTCTTCCGAAAAAAGCTTCTTCCAAAAGAAGCCGGTAGTCTAGACATAGCCTAAGAGGGGTGAGGGTAACAGGTTTCAAGGAGGAGGGAGAAAACTTGTTCTTGTTAACCTGTGAGGACAGGCTATATAGCAAGTGGGTTTAAATTGCAGCAAGTGAAGTTTAGGTTAGACACTGTGAAAAATTTCTTAACTGTCAAGGTGGTTAAGCCCTGGAATAAATTGCCTAGAGAGGTTGTCGTAGCTCCATTTTAACAGGAGGTGAGACAAACACCTGTCAGGAATGGTCTAGATCGGTGGTCACCAACCAATCGATCACGATCGACTGGTTGATTGGAGGGCTCGACCAGTCAATCACGAGGCATTTGGGGCCCTCCCATTTCTCCCCACTCTCAAGAAGCCCCACTACTTACCTCCAGTGACAATGGAGGTAGTGCCAGCTTCCTGCGGGGTGGAAGGAAGTCCGGCAGCTACACGCCACTTCCTGGGTTTAAGGAAGTGTGCTCACTGCTCCACCTCCTCCAAACAATGGGCACGGTACCACAACCGAGGTCTGTGGTACGCCAGGGACTTGCTGCGTGGGGGGGGGGAGGAGTAGGAGTCCCCAGAGGAGGCACGCGCTGGGGCTTCCCTCCTCTGAAGGGGAAGGGGAGGAGTCCTGGGAGGAGGCTCATGCTGGGGTTTCTCTTCTCGGGGGGCGGAGGTGAAAGGGAGAGATGTCCCTGGAGGAGGTGCGCACTGGGGCTTCCCTCCTCTGGGGGGAGGATGGGGTAGGAGTCCTGGTAGGAGGTGCCTGCCGGGGACTCCCTGTCTCCTACCCCCACCAACACGCTGTCACCTGTCCCCACTGGCACCCTGTCCCCTGCCTCAGAAGCTTGTCACCTGCCCCCACTGGCATACTGTACCAACTAGCACCCACTGGCACCCTGTCCCCTGCCACAGAATCCTGTCGCCTGTCCCCACTGGCACCCTGTGCCCTGCCGCAGAACCCTGTCGCCTGTCCCCACTGGCACCTTGTCCCCTGCCGCAGAACCCTGTTGCTGTCTCCACTGGCATCCTGTCCCCACTGGCATCCTGTCCCCACTGGCACCCTGTCCCCTGCTCCCACTGGCACCCTGTCCCCTGTCGCAGAACCTTGTCCCCTGCCCCAGCACCCATTAGCACCCTTCCCCAGTACAATGTCCCCTGCTTCCACCAGCACAATTGGGGCCACATTAGTGAGGCTTGAGGAGCGGGTGGGGGTTGTAGGAGTTATTTTTTTGCATCTCAGTTGTGTGGCCCCAACTGACTTTTCTGTGGGTCAGTGACCCCCTGACTCAAAACAGGTTCCCCGCCCTTCTCATAAATAAAGACAACGCTGAAACTTTTTGTGTTTGGCAATATTTTATTTAAAAATGAAGCTTGGCCAACAAACCCCCAACTGGGTCCAAGCCCCCATCTGGCCACAGCATCATAACACTCCTGCACCCCCTCCCCAGGCCCTAGATCATATACTGGAACCCCCTGTCATGAGCCTCTCCCATCCCCAAACTCTTGCACCCCCACATCCTCAGTCTTTTTCCACAACACTTTTGCACCATCCACAGACCACAGATCTGTGTCCTGAGCTCATCATATTCCCAACATCCCTGCCCTGAGCCCCTCACATACCCCAACCCAAACTCCTGCACCCTCACATCCACAAGCCTGTGGCTTTCTCAGTACCCCAACCCGCCACCTGACACCAACACTTCCCAGCCTGGAGCCCCCTCCCTGAGCCAGCATCCCCTTCTCCACCTCCTCCTGCATCCAAATTCCCTTCCAGAGATTGCACCTCTCACCCCTTCCCATACTCAAATCCCTCACTCCCACTCCAGAGCCCACACATCCTATCTCAACCCAGTGAGGGTATGGCTAGACTGCAGGAGTTTTTCCAGGATTCCAGAGGTGTCCCAGAAAAACTCTTCCACATCCAGGGATGAGATTGTTCTTCTGCTTTTTTTTAGTGGAAGAGAAACATGCTCTTTTGGTAACCTCTGTATTCCTTGTTCCACGAGGAGTAAGGGGGCTTCCGAAAGAAGGTGTTTTTCTAACATTTGGTCCAGTCTAGACAGGCCAAAAGTTGGAAAAACCTCTTCCTACAGAAGAATCGGGGGAAAAAGCAGCAATGTAGCTGTACCCTGAGAGTGTAGCTGGGGATAGCAAGTGATGGAGAGGAGAACAGAGGGTGGGGCTTCAAGAAAGGGGTGGGGTCTCAGGGGAAGGATGGGGCGGTAGATCTTGGCTTGTTCTGACATTTAAAAAGTGATCTTGGGTGTAAAAAAGGTTGGAGACCACTGGTCTAGATAATATTTAATTTTACCATGAGTGCAGAGGCCTGGACTAGATGAGCTTTCAAGGTTCCATCCAGTCCTACAATAGTATGATTCTAATTAGCAGATGGCTCCCCATCCTTTGACAGATTGTCAAATAGACTTTCAACACTTGGCTAATGAGACAGTAGGTTTGTTTATTTAGTTGGAAAAAACATTGAACATTTTTTTTTATTAATGCAGAGTCCAACCCACGGTGAAATTTGGGAGCACAAAAAAATAATTAGGGCCACCCTAGCCACTACACAGAATCATCTCCTCCCCTTCTATTGACATGGATGGTGAGGCTGTCTCTTTCTTGAGAATCTGGGGATAACTTAGCAGAGGCCATCCAAACCAGGTGTCAGAGTGAAGCTTTGATCTCAAATTTCATCATTATGCTGTGAGGCAGGGAGGGAAGTTTCACAGGAGGGGAGTATGTCCAAATGGGGCTAGAACAGATCAATACATTAAGCTGCTTCCCTCTCAATTCAGCCTTCTTTACTTGTCCATCACATGGAATCGTCCTACTTGTTTCGCTCCCACTAAGTAACACTTTGATATTCTTGCAGACCTGAAATAGTTGATTTTTTCCAATGGCTCATTGTAGATTCTGATTCCCTCATAAAACTGAGACATGGCCTCAGAATCTAAGGATCTCGTATTAGTGCTCACTTCTCTAAGGATATGTCTACACAACAGAGTTATTTTGAAATAGCTTATTTCGCAATAACACGTCTACACACAAAATGCATTTCGAAATAGGATTTTGCTATTTCGAAATAGCGTGTCCACACTGAGTGGACTCTGAATTGCATTTAAGGCTGGACAGAACCAGTTCCAGCAGGGTACCAGGTCAGGAGTTACTTTGTGTGGCTGCTGCCTGAGGCTATCTGAGGTCTGTGCTTAAAGGGCCCCCCCTCCTTCTTCCTCCCCCCACATCTTGGACAGCCAGTTCTCAGGTTACCCTGCTTGCTTGTGTACCTCGATGAGGGACAGCAAAGCATTTTGTCTCTGCGTGCTCTGGTTGCCCTCACTCGGGACACCACAGCACTCTGCAACATGGACACTCTGGTGCTTCTCTTGGATGTGTTGCTATGAGCCTGGCTGCACTTTCTGCAGGCTGCCATCCGGTCCATCGGGGGGCTGTCAGTATCCAGGAGGCCCTGCAGGAGAGCTTCCACCCTGAGGAGCATTAAGAGCCTCCCTGGGCTTGTGCCTCATTCCTCCCTCACATCCTTCCACTTACCCCTCCCCAACTCCCCTTCCTGATGTCAAATAAAATACATGTATTTTCATGAACACAAACTCTCTTTATTTAACAAAACTGGGGGGGGGGGGAATGAAATTCTGATGAGACTGGGAAAAGGAGGCGGGAGAGGGGAGAAGAAAGGGTGGGAGAGAGGAGGGAGAAACCTGGGAGGAGGGAAGTGGAAGGGGGAAGCAAAGGGAAGAAGGAGGTGGGGAAGCTCAGGGCTCAGGGTTGGGGGTCTTGCCGGACCAACTTGGTTTTCATGCAAACCCGCTCCTGGGCTCGTATGTGGCCTTTGGTGGCCAGGCTGACAGCTATCCTGCCATAGACAGTTGTGTTCCTCCATCTAGTGAGGCGATCATGGATGTTGGGGGCATCCCCCCCAAACCTGAATAAGGTCTATGATCTCCACCCTGACCAGGAAAGCACCCGCCTTCTCTGGGCCCTGGCAGGCTCCTGGGAGCTGGCAGACTGTTCCTGGGGAGTGGTGGAGGGCTGGCTGCCAGTCACTGCTGGCTCATGTTTTGGGGCCACTGGGTCAGGGCAGTGACTGCTGGCTCTGTGCTGGCAGGCTTGGAGCTGGCACAGGCAATGAGGCCAGAGTCTACCCCTTTAAAGGCTCCAGGAAGTGGGGGAGGGAGAGAAGTGTTCTTGGTTGAGGCCAGAGTAGTCACCAGGGTATCCTGGGAAGTCTGGAGGCCCCCTAATTTGAAATAAATGTCTAGACAGCACTTATTTTGAATTAGATATTTTGATTTTGGTGTTATTCCTCATAGAATGAGGTTTACCAAATTTGAAATAAGTGCTCTGCTATTTTGAATTTATTTCAAAATAGAGGTTTGGCTGTGTAGATGCTATTAAAGTTAACTCAAAATAACGGCTGTTATTTCAAATTAACTTTGTAGTGTAGACATGCTCCATGAGAACATCCCAAAGTTTGCATTGTGTTGTTGCAGCATCCTGTCACCAGCCCATGCTGATACTATATACTGAGATATTTTCCATATTACCAAAATGTAAAACACGTGCATTTTGTTTCGTGTTGTACTCTAACTGACACTATGATGCTCTTAAACAATGACACTTGTTGTTAAAGATGTTTTCTCTATGTATGCAAATAAACCAGTTCTTTAAAAAGGGAAGTGGGAAATATGACAGTCCATCATGTGTTGTTACCAGAGTCTTTTTAAATGAGTGGTTTGTTTGACTCACTCACAGGATAATGCTACACAGCACTTACTTATGATAGCATAGAGGATATATGCTGCACCCTGCTGTAGGAATATAGATAGGGAGGCACTGCTCAGGCAAGTAAACACATACCCTACACAGCTCTGCAAGTGCTCCAGATATCCCTTCCTCCTCTACTCAGCTGGAGATTTTCCCTCACCCAAGGAACAGCTGTGGCACGTGGTGGCAGAGGCAAAAGTCTTCCCATTGCTGAAGGCTTTCTCTGCTGCCTCCCTTCTGTCAGAGCCTTTCACAGATGTATGCTGTGGTTCTCTTTTAACTGAGGCATACAGCTATACATATCCTTGACCCTGGGTTTGGGGGAGGGTGTAGACATAGCCATAGAGCAAACATCATTAGATTGACATCTTATAATTGTCGGTTATTAACATTCTTAACCCTCTTCCCCTCGAGTCCCTGCAGTTGCTCCAGCTCCACCTGCAAGATCCATTGTGGGGAAAGGACAGGTCCCTATTATTCCATGGGGAAAGGAGTCAAACCCTGACCTCCAGTTAAAGATTCCAACTCATGGAGTATCCTGGCCCTGTGTAGATATAACCACCACCAGACAAATTTGAACCTGGATTCTTTGGAGCTTAGTGTTGGAGCCTCTACAGCTTGAGCAATAAAATTTTATAGCTCAAGCTGTAGAGGATCCAACACTAAGCCCCAGAGGACCCAAATTCAAATCTGCCCAGTGGAAGTTACAAGTAAGGGCTCCTGTGGGATCTCAGCTGGGTCTCTGAAGTTTGGGAAGTGCTTCCTCAGCTACGGAAAGTGTGTAACCCACACACCTTGGCTGCAACTTCACTGCAAGTTCATTAACATAAGTTGTGATTTCATTAGCATATTTTCTACCGTTTCTTTTTGCACAAGGGGTTTTTGCGTAAAAAGAAGCCGTGTGGACTTATGCATGTCCCGGAGAGGCATAAGGATCTTGCGCAAAATGGGGGTTTTGCACAAAAAACCCCCGTCCACACTGTTGCTTTTTGCGCAAAAATCCCTTGCGCAAAAAGAAATGGCATAAAATATTCTAATGAGATTGTGATTTATGCTAATGAGTTCCTCATTAGCATATTTTCTGCTTGAAGAACTGGCAGTGAAGACATAACCCTAGTGTGGTTCACTGTCCCATGTATTGTCACCGAGACCACTTACAGCGAGAGATAACAAGGGAGCTCTACAGCTTAAGCTGAGTGCCAGCTGGCTTTACAGCTCAAGCTGTGTGGTGGCTCCTCTATCAATCTTCCCAGAGGTCCCAGGTTCAAATCTATCTGGTGGCAGCTACATGGGGTCCAGTAGGGCTTTTTGACAATAACACTGATTTTTTTTCAGTGCAATAGCTGAAGAAAGCTTGTAGTACCACTTTGTTTTCGTTGCAGTGCACAGGAATGAAGCTGCAGCATCCAATGGGAAAGAAAGCATCCAACTAGTTGAACTCTAACACAGAACTGTCCATAAAAATAATGGTCTGCTTCCTGTCCCTATTATTTCAACATAATAAGAGGAAGGGATGCAGTTCACAATAATTAAAGAACACACAAAGTCTTCTGAACAATTTGAATTCAAATCAATGGGGTCATATACTGTTTACCCAAAGGTACTCAAGAGATTAGCTGAAAAAAATCTTGGAGCCATTGGTAACAACATGTACAAACTTATGGATGATAGGCATAGTCCTGGAAAACTGGAGAAGGGCTAATATAATGCCCATCTTGAAAAAGGGAAAAAAGGAGGATCTGAGGAACTACAAAAATGTCAGTCTTACTCTGTTACCTGGGTAGCTACTAGAATAGTGTATAAAATATTCAGTGTGTGAATACCTGGCTGATGAAGGAGTGATGACTAGCAGCCGGCATGTATTGACTGAGAACAAATCATGCCAAAGCAGCTTGATTTCCTTTCACAGGGAAACTGGCTAGTGGATAGGTGGAAATGTGGTGAATCTAATATAGTTGGACTTCAGCAAGGCTTTTGACACATTCCCACATAACATTCTTATAAGTGAGATGGACAAATGTGGGCTTGACAGAAGTATGTTGCACACGTCTGCAAGCATGCCCTGGAAGCTCCCACTGGTTGAAAACTGGCCAATGGGAGCTGCAAGGATGGTCCTGAAGGCAGGGGCAAGGCATGCAGGTGCAGATACTGGACAGGAGGCACTTACCATAGCAGCACTTATGACACTGCCACATAGCCCCAAAAGCTGGTTGCTTTGAGAGGCGTATGCGGAGGGGGGGGGGGGCACAGCAGGCAGGGATTCTGCCTGTGAGTCCTGCTGGGCCACAGGACATGGATGGCTTAGTGGATTGTGGTAGGCCAGATCCAAAGGTTTGGCAGGCTGGATACCACCTGCAGTTTGTATTTTACCCACCCTTGGTTTAGACACAATAAATCCTGTATCTTGGTACAGGGTTAAATTGGATGACCTTTGTGGTCCCTTCTTACCCTATGATTCTAATTCCATTCATAACAGAAACATGTGTGATAAAATGGGGGCAATAAATTGCTTGGAGTTGTGATAACCGAGTGCTTGCAATGAAAGCCCAGTGTTTGTGTAACAAAACAATAACATCCAAGGAATGTTTAAAAAAACCCAATGAGTATAACAAAGCATGGAATTGAGTATTACTCAGCTCCATCCTTCTAATCTGACAAATGGGATGGAATAGGACACAGAACAAATGATTGGCAACTAAAGAAGTAAGTTTCCCTTTATCTCCCTGACCTCTGTCTTACTTGGATCAGAATTTGACAAAAATTGCAGCTGCTGAGTATTTTACCACCAGATATAGGTAATGGGTTTTAGTCAGACTGTAAAAATAGACCCCATACAGCAATACTACATCACTTTTCCTTCTAGCAAATTATAATATTCAAGGATGTGACATATTGCAATATATAAACACTCCCACATGTTTGGAGTTTTTGTCTTCAGTGTGGGGATTTTGATGTTCATCTCCTGGTAACACTGATGCAAGTCATATACTGAATCCTGATGTATTTAGCTGAAAATTCATTCATTTTCCTTCAAGGTAAGTCAGATAATGCAAAGGTAATAATGAGAGGACTCTCCAATTATTTAATTATGAGAGAAGAGATCTCCAAGATACTTACTTGTAACTTAATGGGAGAATGGCAGATTTTGAAACGTTCTTCTTATATAAATGACATTGTCAAATGAAACATGTATTAAAACAAATACGTTTTTTTTCCATGTGTTACTAATAACATGTATTCACGGTTGTCAACTTCCCTCATTTCGTATGTGGTTTGTGATATTTGGTGGTTTTATTACAGTGCTAGTTCCTTGTGTCATGTGACTAAAGACAGCTTTTTTTTTTTTAACTAAAAGGAAAATTGTAGTCCTCAGTTGTGGAGGAAGCTTCAAAACATGACTTTAATGCACAGCAAACAATCAAAAAATAGAAGACAAATGAAAATCACTGCCAATGTAAACTTTTTAAAAAAATCATGATTTTTTTAACTCATGACTCATGATTTTTGAACGCATGAAATTAGCAAATCTGTTTATTATTAACACTGAGATGTTTCAGAATCCATTTAACTTTTCACTGTTCATGCTACTTGTTTCCCATTTGTATTTCACTCTGCCAAGACAATGACCCAGTCTTCTTACCTCACACCCCTCTTTACCCATGTCCACACGCCCATCTCATCTGGGACTGGGTGAAGCGCCAGGGCTCCAGGAGGAGGGGGTGTGGATGGGATAAGAGGGCCAAGGCTAGGGCCACAACTAAGGAGTGGGGCTGGGTCCAGAGACTTGGCTGTGAGCAAAACTGGATGGTGCTTCTTCCTCACCCATCCCCATGGAAGGTTGGTTCAGACCCCTGCCATGCCCCTTTCCTCCGCTCCGATGTTTCTCTGTGGCCCCTAAGGGAACATGCCTGACAGGTTTGGGGATCTCTGCCATAAAGGATGTCAGTGATGCTTTCAGGAACTTAGAGCTCGAGAGTCTGGATGGCTAAGAATTGTAAGGCAGAGCTTATTTGTTTAAAAAAAAAAGCAAGTGAGAGAATGTCAAGAACATCTTAGGAAAAGGTTGATATGGTTCTTAGGCTTTTGTAAAGACTTTTCTTTTTACATAGTCTAAATTTTGGACTGAACTGGATGAGTTGGAGTCCCTTTAAACAAACATTCTTAACAAATACAGAGCCTGCTAAATAAAGACAATGCACTTTTAAGGACTTTTTTATTCACCCCTCCCCCAAGGCAGTGGCTCCCCAGAATTTTGCAAAGATATTTTAAGCTGTTCTCATAAAATAAAGGGGTTTCCAAGATCAAGTTCATAAACAGCAATAAGTAAAAAAACCTTAGTGTATCGTCATGACCAGCATTGCAGGAAGGGGCTATTTTTGGATTGTGATGATAATGCTAAAATCAATTTGTTAATGCTAAAATTAATTTTTTCATAGTACCATATATAATATTTTGTTTTGCATTACAGCTATACATCATAATGATGGAGTAGATATGTTCTGCACTGTAACTTATTTTATCAATTGTTTTATAATATCTTTATCTTCATATGTTAATCAGCTGTAAAATTATAATAGCTAAGGCAGGGGTTCTCAAAGTTTGCGAAACGCGGAGCATACATATTTCTATCTACAGCTGAATATTGTCAGTAACCTTGTAGTTATCTGAAAGTAATTAACCAATATAAAAGATTTCCAAATTGCATAACTCAGGGTGTGTCTAGACAGTTATTGCATTATTTTTAGTTGGACAGTGGTGAAACCCTTACAGTTACAAAAGTAGGGAATTTTGACAAAAGTTATTACCAACCAATTGACAAATCAAGTTTACGACTTTCATAAAAGCATAGATTTTAAGGCCAGAAAGTAGTTTTAGATCACCTAGTCTGATTTCTTGTATAACACAGAGGCCAAAGAATTTCATTGGAACTGGTCAGAGAAATTTTGATGGGGCAATATTCTGCTTGGCAATGCAGTTCTGTTGAAAGTGAAATACCGGTTGGAATAAAGGAGGTTCAGACAATGTTAGAATATCACATTTCAACAGTTTTGGGACAACACATTATATATTATAGTATAATGCAATTAAAAATCAAACTTGAAACAAGATGATATATATTTTAGAAATTTCCTTCAGAAATTTAAAATATTAGGGTTTAATTCAGACTGACAATAAAGCCAAATGTCGAAATCTTGACTTCATTTGCATTACGGAATGTTTGTTCTCTGCAGAGCTCTAAATTAACTCAGTTGCCCCTGTACTGCGGCCAGTGGCTTATGTTTGATTGAATCATATCTTCCACAAAGGCATCCAAATGTGATCTGAAGGCATCAAGAGATTGAGAATCCTCCTGTTCATTTGGTAGTTTGCTTCAGTGGCTTAATCGTCCTCACTACTAAAACTCTGTGCTTTATTACTAACTTGAATTTGCCTGGCTTTAGTTCCCAGCCATTGGTTCTTATTACTCCCTCTCTGTTAGGCTAAGGACCCTTTCAATAACCTGGTATTTTCTCCCTGTATTTTGTATTTATGCATTATTAGCAAGTCAACTCTCACTCTCCTTTCCAATACATTAAAGAAAACACCTTAAATCTTTTACTGTAAGTTATTTTTTCAGACTGCAAACCATTTTTTGGTTCTTCTCTGCACCGTCTCCAATGTGTAAACTTCCCTCAAAGGACACCAGAACTAGACAGAGTGCTCTCATTTGACTCTTGCCAATGCCACATACAAAGATAAAATTGCTGCTTTACTCCTGCTTGCTACTCTCTAGTTCATACATATAAGGATTGTATTAAGCCTTTCTGCCATAATGGTTCATTGAGAGCTAATGTATGTCCACTTACAGTAGTCACTGCTTTGCAGTATTCTTTCTACCCTGTAGTTCGATCATGTGTGTTTACTTAACCCGAAAAGAAAATAACTGCTTTACAATTAATTTAGCCTAATTCCTATAAAGTCAGTTAACAGAAACTGTTAAGAATCGATAGTAATGCAGGCAACAACTTGCAACATGCAGCAAAGAGCAGCTGTTTTTTTCTTATCCTGAGATGTTGGGTTAATAAAATTTGGCAAAACTTGTGACTGTGGTGAGCTCTGAAACTGCATAAATGAAGAACTAACCCACTTTCCCTCTCCCAAGTTCTACTTTATTTGGCAACAAATGCAGCCTTAGGGCCCCATCTGCCTAGCACTAATGGGAGCTGAAGGCTCACCAGGCCTTGTGAGGCCATATTTTTGTGCACATACTTATCAAGACTGGCCAGCCACTAAACTGCACGGGCACTTGCTAGAAGCAAGGATGAGGGCCCATTTAAAAACTAGAGTCCTTCTTCTTTCTAGCACTGAATGGTCATGGTTTTATGCTGCAATTCTCAAATTTTAGCAACCCAAAGGCTCCCATTTTGATTTAAAATTTTTAATGAACTCCCAAACTCCCCTCACCCCTCAGCTTCAGACCCCACCCCCACTCCACCCCTTTCTCCAAGTCCCCACCTCCACCTCATCTCTTCCTGTTCCTGGTCTTCCCCTGCCCCCTCCTTTTCCCTGTCTCTTTCAACCCCCTCCACTGAGTATGCCACATCCCTGTTCCTCCTACTCCCTCCCAGGGCCTCCTGTACTTTGTGACATTCACGAGACCCTGGGAGAGAGGAGGAAGATTTGATTAGCAGGGCTGGCAGATTCCCTGCTGTAAGTTCTCTCCTTCCTAGAGGTTCATGGTTTAATGTATGTAATCATACCTTAAACCTGCCATGGAGTGAAGACTGAATACTTCCCATCCTCTGCTGCGTACTAACATGCTGTAATGAGAGCTTTGAAATCTGGGAGAGATGAAGGAAACATTTCTTGAGTAAGCAGATTTTCTAAAATGACAGCTGTATGAAGTTAAAATTAACTTTGACACAGATGGATTAGTGGGTGAGTGCAGAGGAGGTGCATAAAATTTATCATATGGTTCTGCTCTTTACCACCATATCATGGCATTTACGGTATCTAATCTAATCCCATTTGATCTGTCCGTGTATTTAGAACACGCCCTTCATGGTGGCATGTGAACTCCCAACACATGGTACCATTCTGCAGGCAGAACTCCTGATGACATCTCCAAGGCCCTAGCATGCCTATTCAAAACAGCACATGGACACTTCCTTAACTTCAAGCCCATGCTAAATGCCCCTGAGGACAATGTTCAAATTAATCATGGGCTTAAATTCAGCCATAAATATGGATGGATGGAAGCATGTGCTTAAATTTTACCTGAATCACTGTCTGAGAGTCGTCTTCAAAGGCACACTAATAGCATATGATTTAATTATTATTAATAATATTTATCATGCTGTAACTCTGAGGAAGAGCATAAACTGATTCCAGGGCCCCACTGTTCTAAGGAATGTACAGACAGGTTATAGTAACAGCCAGTCCCTTTCCTCACCAGTTTACAATCTAAATAGACAATGGATATGGGGGGAAAGACATGACATAAAAGCAGAAACAATAAGGAGTCCTTTGGCACCTTAAAGACTTAAAGAGTTATTTGGGCATAAGCTTTCATGGGCAAAAACCCACTTTGTCAGATGCAGCTGATGAAGTGAGGTTATGTCCATGAAAGAGTGTTCACAAATAAATCTGTTAGTCCTTAAAGTGCCCCAGGACTCATTGTTTTTGTGGATATAGACTAACCTGGTCACCCTTCTGATATAAATGCAGAGTGAACAGTGGGACGGTGACATGTATCCTGTTAATTCTGTGATTCAGGGGGCTTTCAGTGGCAGGGAATTAGAGAAACAGAAAGATTTGTGAAAGGTGGGCAGGGGACAAGAGGTATAGATGGAAGGAGAACAGATGGGTGAAAACTGGAAGGACAAATTGACCTGACCATACTGTGAGGGAGGGAACTAGAGTGAACAAATAATCAACAAAGCAGAAAGACTGTCCAGAGCAAAAACTGAAGACTGTCCCCCATTATTTCTGAAGTTCTGCCCTGCTCCCCGGTCAGCACATGCACATGCCTAGGGACTTGAGACACTGCACAAACACTTACAAACACATTGCATTTAAGAACATTAGATGGTTTTTAAATGTAAGAGCAGCACATAAACTATTTCAACAGCCAGGCACTGCTTATAAGGCTTTAAAGATGTTTTTACCATACTCTGAAGTAATTTTCCATTTGTGCGCCTCCTAAACTTGCCCTGTGGAAAATGGAAATCTACATTCCTTTTTTGGCACTACATTTACAGCAGTTGAGTTCCTGCCATTCTGTGTTTTAGAAGAATCCATTTTCACTGAAGTTTTTATTCAAGTATGTCAATTTCCTGATTCTGTTACCAAAATAATAACAATAATAATAATAATAATAATAATAATAATAATAATAATTTCAGTGATTCCTGCATAAGGTAACTCCTGATTCAGCAATTCTGACACATTTCTGTTTTATCCTGACATAATTTTACTGGCATCAGAAAATTTACTCCTATCTTACACCAGAATAAGTGAAAAGAAAAATCAAGTTTAAGGAAAAAAGGGCTTTAGGAACACATATCTGATCTTAGATTCACATGCACATTTACCATTTGCCCTGATTCAAATTGCTTTATTTATACTGCTATAAATGTAGAGTATGTTGAACTCAATGTAGCTACATAGGGTGCTAACCTGTCACTTTAAGCAGAATTACTACTAATGCATGTCTTATATTAGTATACTTAAAGGCAGAATAGAGTTTGGTGTATTCTAAGTTCATTTGTAGGTCATTTTATGCACAATAGATATTTTCTGCATGAAAGGTGAAGGATTCAGTGAAGATGTATCTAATCAGGTCATAAGCCCACAGCTTATCAGAATCACAAAGATGGAGTATTATGCACAATTTGCTATATGCATTATTGTGCACTTAAAGAAACCCTGCCTTTTCAGTACCTGGCAGGATTCCAAAGCAGATTCCTAAGTGGACCATTCCAGTGTGGCAAATCCTCTGGGTCAAATTATGGAGTTTTTACTCAGTCAAATTTCTCATTGCAGACTAAACAGTTACCCCAGTAGGAGTTTTTACTGAATAATGATGAAAGTATTGGGCTGGATGAAATGAAAATAAAAATGAAAAAAGTACTCATTGTTTCAGATAACTTCATGCAACAAATAGATAAGGTGTCAAGGAATCAAGAAATAATGTTTTTTCTGCCAAGACCTCATTGACAGAGGGGTTAAGTTTTAGCACATTACAACTTATCTTCCTATTTGTTTCTCTGTATGTACTTTGGACTTTGAGCACTTGATAATGATTTTTTCTCTCTCCCGTTCTATTAGCAGTTTCTCTTGACAAGATCGGTTGATGCATTGGGACCACACAGATATACAAGGACTTCAAGCATAGAAAAAAAGCGGACAAAGCGCACTCTGAAAAAAGAAGCAGAATGGGCTGTGGCAAAAACTGTGGGCTGCTCACTGGGGCGATCCTTGGTGCAGTGCTGGCTATATTTGGAGGTGCCCTCATACCACTTGGAGATCACATTATTAACAAGACAATAAGAAAGGTACCAGTTCTGGTCTCCTTTAATCTCATATGATTTTGGGTTATTTCAAATCTCATAATTTTCGTTGGGAAAATTTACACAATACTGTAATTAGACATGAGGGCTTTTCTTTACTGTGAAGGTGAACTCTCTCTGATCCATGCTTTTAAGATGAGGTTTACCGGGGAGGTCGATAAAAGGCTTTCATGTTGGCAGGTGAGCGTCCAGACTAGCGCGCTGAACTGACAAACAGCTGATCAGCTCTTTGTCGGCTCAGCGCGGCAGCCATGTAAATTTAAATGAAGCCACGATTATTTAAATTGCGGCTTTATTTCCCTTTGCCGAACAAACAAATCTACATGGCTCCATCGACGGAGCCATGTAGTTTAGCCGTACCCTAAATGTCCTCTAACAGTCCAGTAAGCAGTGGAAGTATTGGTAATGCTGCTAGACAATACTGACCTTCTGTGGTCCAGAAAATTCTCTGGTTTGGAAATGGTCAGGTCCTGAGGGTGCCAGACTAGAGAGGTTCAACCTGTATTTCAACAGAAGTTGGTTTGTTTTTCTCTATTTCAAATTTAGCATAAGGGGAAAATGGTAAGAAGTAGAATCAGAAATGTAGGGGTGGAATGGACCTCAAGAGGTCATCTAGTCCAGTCCCTTGCTCTGAGTCAGAATCAAGTCTGCCTAAACCAACCCTGACAGGTGTTTGTCCTACCAGTTCTTTAAAACATTCAGTGATAGCAACTCCACATCTTCCCTTGGAAACCTGATCCAGATCTGAACTATCTGTATAGTGAGAATCTTTCCCAGATAGCTAACTGAATCTCCATGGCTGGAGATTAGGCCAATTTACATCATGTTCACTGAAGGAAAGACCAGGAGAACAATGAACCACTGTCTTCTTTATAACAGCTCTTACCATCCGGTTTTCCCCTCAGTCTGCCTTTCTTAAACTAACCATGTCCAGGGTGGTTTTTTTTTTTTTACTTTTCCACATAGATCAGGTTTTTAACAAACTTTTTTAATGAGTATTTTTCTTCTCTGGACTTTTTTTAGTTTGCCCACATCTTTCTTCAAGGGTATGTCTAGACTACAGGCTTTTGTCGACAGAAGTTTTGTCGACAGATACTGTCGACAAAGCTTCTGTTGACTAAGAGCATCTAGACTATATCCAGTTCTGTCAACAAAGCAAGCCACTTTGTCGGCATGACAGTGTAGACGCAAAGGACAGTATAGATGCAATAACACCTTCTGTCGACAGAACTCTGTCGACAAAAGGCATTATTCCTCATAGTATGAGCTTTACAGCCGTCGACAAAACTGCTGAGTTCGGTCACCATTTTTAAAACTGCTAATTTGAACTAAGGGGTTTATCTCGGAATCGCGCTTCTCTGCTGCGTGTTACTTCGGGCTAGTCAATTTCCAAAATGGTGACTGGCCGGGAACATGCTAATCAAGTGTGGGATATTTAAATCCCATGCTTCATTAGCAATTTCGAACTGGGGGCTAGTGTAGATGTGCCCTGTGTGCGTCATATGTGAATCCTCATAGGATGTGAGTGATGTACTCAGTTGGTCTAAAACTGTGCAACTCCTCTGACTGTAATAGAAAGACACCGACAGGCTTCAATCATACTGTAGTCAATGGGCCTTTATCCCTGTGCTAAACTTTAGCATGTGCATAAGTCTCTGCAGGATTGAATATCTGGTTCATGAAGATTTGGAAGCTATCATTTTTTTCCTGTTATATTATTTCCTTTGTTTGTTAATGTTCAATTGCTTACTAATCTTTGAATTTTTTTTCACATATGGCTCAATTTTGCAACAGTGCAGTCACACTCATTAGCTAGTGTGAGTGTTCCCAGTGACATGGTGTCCCTAGCCTCCTTTTGTATGGAAATGTCTGACGAGGAGGGATCACATGAGGATAACTTGTTGTGTTCCCTCCCTCTGGAGCATCTGGTATTGGTCAATGTTGGCAGACAGGATTCTGGGCTAGATGGACCCAGTATGGCTGCTCTAATATGTCTATGTTTTTATGTACTATAATGCCTTCTGGTTGAACCTTTCTGCCTGAAAAAAAAAACCTTCAACAGCCACAAGAGTCTGACCGTGCCCACCTCTTTGCATTGAGGCCCTTATGTATCACTAGGACAGTGTGCAGAACAATGAAATGAAGCCTAATAGAACTAGGTGAAAAATATATTCCATTTTGTGGAGGATTTTACTATTTGAAAAGCTGGTTTAATTTCAATTTGGAACAAAAAATTAAAATTTCAAATTTCTCCATGAAAGGGGATGAAGTCCTAGCATCCCTGGCTTTGGGGTGATCTGCATGGGCCACAGGCCCTGGAAGATCAGCTTCTCCAGAAGCCCAATAAGGAGGCTGCCAATGAGCCAGGTGAGTGGGCTGGCAGGTATCCAGACAGGTTTCCACTAGAACCTTTGCGACTTCCAGAGGAACGTCATCAAAATCATGTTGTCTCTACAACATGTTTGATTTACACAAATTGGCAAATTCAAACAAAAAAACTGCTTCAGTGGAATTTTTGCAATTCTAATACCTAGTTTAGTTCAGATTAAGTGAAAAGTCAGAAAATAGCTAAAAGCACTGGTGCATCTCAGTAGGCAATTAACCATATTCATCTAGCAATATTAGGGCTACATCTACACTAGATTTTTTTTTTTTTGCCGAAGAGGCAATGCAAATGAAGCACTCATTAGCATTTTCCCACACTCATTTGCATAATCTCTATTTTACAGGCATAGCCATCTTGCGCAAAAAGGGGCTTTTGCACAAAACAGACACGTCCACACTTCTTGTTTTTGTGCAAAAACCTCTTGAGCAAAATGGATTGGAAGAGATTATGCAAATGAAGTTCAAGAAAATTCTAGTGAACACTTCATTTGCATTGTCTCTTCCTCAAGAAGTTCGTAGTGTAGACATAACCTAGGAGATAAGAACCATTCAACAAATATTTTTGCAAACATTTTATAATTGATTAAAACTTGAAGAAACATGTCATTATAAAATATATATCACTGATATAATCTTGAGCTATACTCAGGTTTTTGGAGGTTATGCATTTACTTTGGATTAGACCAGAACATTCTTTCGGTCTTCATTTTTTTCAACATTTAGAGCATTTATGTTGCTTACATTATTGTACATTCATTTACTTGATCTAGGTATATTTTTTAGATTACTTTTATGACAAACATATCTTTACAAATGTCTACCTGATTTTTGTGGAAATGATGCATATTTATAAATACGTGTGAATTTCAGATGAGCTAATCTTTAGCTTCTTTCTCTTTTATTTCATTATGTCTATGATAATTTGTGTCAGATTCTTGAATTTTTCACCATTCACCTTCTCTGTTTCAGAGAGAGCACCACACTGAATTACAGGAGTTCGCTTAAAATTACTCTGTTAAATCATAAAATCATAGAACTGGATGGGATCTCAAGAGGTCACTGAGTCCAGTCCCATGCCCTCACAGCAGGACCAAGTAATGTCTAGATCATTCTTTATAGATGTCTGTCCAGGCAGCTCTTAAATATCTCTGGTGATGGAGCCACAATCTCCCTAGGCAATTTATTCCAGTGTTTAATCACCCTGACCCTTTCAGTGTATCTACAACGCACCATTTTTCTGGAACAATGGCTGTTATTTTGAAAGAAAATCAAAATAATGGAGGGCTTTTTCCGATATTGGTAAACCTCATTCCACTAGGAATAATGCCTCTTCCGAAAAAACTCTTTTGAAAGAGGGTATGTGTGGATGCTCCACTGCTGCTATGTCAAAATAGCCCCTCATCAGGGCCATTCTAAAGTTATTCCTCCCCAGTGCCTCCTTGGGCTCTAAATTGAGTTAGGGCATTCACATTAGGGGAGCCTGCCTCAGTCTAATTTTGAGGCTTCCCTGTAGTGTGGACATGCTATTTCAAAGTAAGCTTGCAGTGTAGATGTAACCCTTAGGAAGTTTTTCCTAATGTCCAACCTAAACCTCCTGGCTGTGTCTACACTGGCATCCCTTCCGGAAAAGGGATGCTAATGTAGCACGTTGGAATAGGCAAATCCGTGGGGGATTTAAATATCCCCCGCGGCATTTGCATTAACATGGCTGCCGCTTTTTTCCGGCTTGGGGAAAAGCCGGAGAAAAGCGCCAGTCTAGGCATTATTCTCCGGAAAATAACGCTTTTTCCAGAGGATTTGTTATTCCTACTTGAAAGTCTAGACTGGCGCTTTTCTCCAGCTTTTCCCCAAGCCAGAAAAAAGCGGCAGCCATGTTAATGCAAATGCCGCGGGGGATATTTAAATCCCCCGCGGATTTGCCTATTCCAAAGTCTACATTAGCATCCCTTTTCCGGAAAGGGGTGCCAATGTAGACATAGCCCCCTTGTTTCATTTTAAGTCCATTGCTTGTTGTCCTATCATCAGAGTCCAAGGAGAACAATTTTTCTCTCTCCTCCTTGTAACACCCTTTTAGATATTTGAAAACTGCTATAATTTCCCCCTCAGTCTTCTCTTTTCTAAATGAAATAAGACCAATTCTTTCAGCCTTCCTTCATAGGTCATGTTTTCTAGACCTTTAATCATTTTTGTTGCTCTTCTCTGGACATTCTCCAGTTTTTCCACATCTTTCTTGAAATGTGGTGCTCAGGACTGGACACAATATTCCAACTGGGGCCTAATCAGTGCAGAGTAGAGTAGGCACTATAGGATTCCATTTGCATTACAACTCTGCATCTAACATGCAGAGTGGAAAATGGAAAAAAACCTAGATTCCTTCTACCTTGCTTATCATCATCACCACCAGTCAAGTCTGTTTTGATTATTTTTTTTCAGGAAAGTTTCTCAGGTTCAGGGCAGAATATTCGAAAAATGGAAGGAAGCCAGAATAACCAACAATGTGGTAATTTAGGGCATTCATTTCAGATGTGAGAGATCTAGGTCAATTACCTGATTCAGAGGAGGAATGTGACCCTCTATCAGGTTTATGCACTGCATTATTAGCTATGAATGGGGTTTTTAGTTATCTCTGCTGTTTTGGGGTATCTATAGAGGGCTTTTTAAAGAAAAATGCCTATCTCTGTTTAATTTCAGAATGAAACAAAAATAAATTTTCAAATCAACATTTTTTTAGACAGCAGAATTACCATTTTCTGTCCAGCTCTACTGCTGAGAGTGAAAATGTGATTTTTACAACTGGTTTTTGAGAATAGAATCATAGATCCATATTTCAAAGCTTTTCACACTGGGCTCAAATCTGGTGAGAGGACACAGGCAGTACACTGCCCATTCTAGTCCTGAGTTAATCCCTGTAGCATAAAGTGGTTCATGATGGCTCTGGGAGATGTAATCTGATATGCATCCAGAGTCAATTAATTTATTTTAGAGTCTTATTGCTGGGATTAAGGAAGCAATTAACTGGCCCTTTCAGCTGCTCAGGGTCGAAATATGACACTTCACAACTACAGTGAATAAAACAGTCACAAACTAACTTCTTACTGACTTTTATCCACAATGTGCAATCACCCTGAACCTATCCAGTTCACCCCAAACAAATCCTGTTAAAGCAAATGGGACTTTGACATCAGTAAAATGGGAAAGTTTTGACTCCATAAATTAACACCATTAAACCACGAAGAGCTGAATTATGTTTTACTGCTCTGGATTGAGTTACAGAGACAAAGACATGAACAGAAGCCTGAATAATGCCAATAATGCCTGAATAATGAATATTTTTCCCTTCTGGCCCAAACCCTGCAGCCTTTACTAAAGTCAGTATGAGGTTTGCCTAAGTAGCATTTAACTCCATGGCAGTCCTTTGCTTCACTAAACATATATATTTCCATTTCATTTTTGTAACCCTAATACATGTGAGGATAATAAATCCCGAACCAGATGCACTTAGTAGTTTGACCTCTAACTCCACCATTATCTCCTAGATAAGGGGCTGTGGGCAAGTGCTTGACATATCTTGCTCTAAAACAAAGTCCACACAATATGTGGAATCAAAAAAGTCACCGTTCCTAGGATTCAATTTTCTTAACAAAAACATAGAATAACAAACTTCAGCTCAAACATTCTCCCCTAGTTTCACAGCCTCTAGGGGCCCTAGCTTGTAGGAATAGCAGAGAGCCAAGACACTGTAATCATGGTAAATGCAGGAATGTCTTTATTTCCTGTTTACATGGATTGTTACCTCTTTACTATCAGGCCTTTGACCTATGCCTATATTGCAGCTGAGAGCGCCTCCCAGTCTGGATAGACACATGCTATTTCTGTTGAAGCTGATGCACTAAAACTATCTCCATGGACTTTGCAGCTTGGGCAGCAGTTCATGTTCTCAAGCCCACTGATCCCCTGGGTCTGAATGTGGGTCGATAGCCCATGTCTCTGCCAGAGCTGCACTATTCACACTGCTAGTTTTTGGGGTCTAGCTCAAGGGACATTAGTGTGAGTCCATATGGCCATGCTGGGGGGCTCATTCCCAACCCTGGGTAGAGCTGCCCTTAGTGGTCACTCTGGATAGGAGTTCTAAACATTCACAACTAACATCACAAAATTAGGAGCTTCAGGGTGTAGCCGAGTTAGTCTGCTACAGAAAAAAACAACAAATGGTTTGGTAGCACTTTATAGACTGACAAATGATGGGGATGGTATCATGAGCTTTCCTGGGCACAGCCCACGTTGTTTTTAACACAAAATTAGTTCATCACAGACAATTAAAATTTCCCATTTAGAAACTCTGAAAACAAAACTTTTTTGATGTTATTGGACGTTTGCCTTCCTCTCTTGCCAGCCACCGGTCTGATGAAATTGACATGATTTCGCAAATCATTTTGATTTCAGCAGAACAGCATTTTCTGACAGAAGTTAGGGTGACCAGATGTTCCAATTTTATAAGGACTGTCCTAGTATTTGGAGCTTTGTCTTATATATATGCCTATTATCTCCCACCAGGTCCTGATTTTTCACCCTTGCTATCTGATCATACCTAATGGAAGTTTTTCTTAGCAGTGCTACCCAAAACACTGTTTTAAGGAACTGCTTAGGCCAGAAAAATCTCTAATGTCAGCCTTCTAACCATCTCATCCTATGCACCTGGCATAATGAGCCACCTGCCTCAGTGAGCTCATAGAATCCAATGTTCCTTGGCCAGTTCAACTCCTGATAACAAAGATAACTCTGATAACAGTTACCTTTTAGGTAAAGGCTACCAGCCTGCTACAGGTTCTGAACAGCAAAATACTGAAGTGTTCCACTTCCATCTTGCTGTGCAAGACTCACATTGCCAGAATTAATTTCCTGCATACGAAGCAATAAACATATCAGTATAATGATAACTGTTCTTAGTTTGACTGTCTGCCTATCTGTTATCTGTCACAGGCCTGATCCTCCTCTTTTTTATGTCAGTGGGAAGGGCTTGCTCCTTATTAACAACCGTGTATTTGGAAGGAGAATTTGTCCCTGCTTGCTTATCCATACCAGTGACACTATCTAAATTCCCAGCTTTAAGCACACACAGCCCTGCCCTTCAACTTGATCACCCTGATATACCGGTCCTTCAGCCCTCATATAGATTGCATTGATCAAAAAGTGTCCTACATTCTTCTTATATCCTGGCCTTCCTTCTCCATCTACAGCCATGTCTTTTCAGCTCTGTCCATAATAAGTAACAAGCAGAGACCTAATTCTACAGTGCCTAGTTGGGGCCTAACCAATTAAAAAAAAAGCCTTCCTTGGCTTCAATAAGACTTTTTTTCACGTGTAGGAACTGAAGAATTTGGCGCTATTGCGCCTGAATAAAGGTTTTCTCCTACATAACAACCATCATTGTTATCATTGTAAAAGCAGGAATTTAAAAAGGCAAAGTACTTTCAGGTAGAAAATAAAACCCTGAGAATTATTCCTTCGTTAGGAATATATTTGACTCAGCTTTACAGAAGTTGGAATGCACATTTTCCATTGCACCAGGCAGCTGATATACATATATAATGGTAAATGATAAAGTTGGACTAAATCAATGGTAACTTTGCCACAGCCTGAGGTACTCACAACATGGTCATCCCAGAAATTGTCATATTTGGTGCCCTATTCAGAGACATTATCAGGCAGCAACGTTCCTTGTTTTAATTATTTTATCACCAAACATGTTCATTTCATCATTGTGAGGCTTCAAAATGAAGCTGATTCCTGCATGGCACGTTCTGGGCGGCACACTCCAAGGGCTGGCTGAGGAGCAAGTGGTGCTGCACGGTCCAGGCACTACTGAGGGCTGGATGCCTGCGGGCTTGCCCCTTCTGCCTGACACTGCACCCTCTTCTGGGAGCATAGAGCTAGGCTCCTCTACACCTTGCCCAGGTGCCTGGCAAATCTGTTGGCTCTCCCAGGTATGTTCAATCCAGGAGCAAGTGACTGAGTTTTTCACTGGGAGTTTTTCACATTTAGGCCACAAAGAGAATTTAATCCTGTGAATTACAGAAGCACTAAATCTCTCACTTAACACACTGTAACCAATAAATGTGATATTAGAAATGGTCAGAAACATTCAGTTGGAACATAGTTTGTGGGGAAAAAAGCTTTTTGAGGAAATGGAAATATTTGCCGAAAAAATCAGCTTTTGTCAACATTTTGGGGAGTTAGTTTTTAAATGAGAATTTTCAAGGTCTGATTTTATTTTAATGAAATCCCAAAATATTTTGCAAGAAAAAATAATAATTTCACAACCTCCCCTGTAAGAAATTCTTCCCTAGGTATCTGACTAGTGGGTCTTGCTGATATGCTCAGGGACTAACTGATCACCATATTGCTGGTTGGGAAGGAATTTTCCTATGGATCCGATTGGCAGAGACTTGTGAGGGGTGACGTTTGTCTTCCCCTGTAGTATGGGGAATGGATCACTTCCACGTTTAAACTAGTGTAACTTGAAGTCTTTAAATTATGATCTGAAGACTTCAGTAACTCAGCCGAGATTATGGGTGTATTACAGGAATGGGTGAGTGAGGTTTTGCAGCCTGCACTGTGCAAGAAGTCAAACTAGATGATCATGATGGTCCCTTCTGACTGTAAGTCTATGAGTCTATTTTAGCCTGTGCAGTCTTATCTGTTTATCATGAACAGCAATCAAAAACTTGGAAAGCATCTTGGGGTTTGCACTTGATTACCCAATATCTTAATTTGAGCTGACAAATATAAAAGAGAAAAGAAACTGCTCAGGGCATAACCAAAGTCTGGAGTCCCTGTCTGATATTTCAGTGAAAAGGTCATCCAAGAGACAAGACAACACAGCATGTGATGAGCTGGTCTTGGTTTCTAGCTGGGGATTTTGCAGATCACAAACAAAATCCCAGAAGAATCATAGAATCATAGACCTAAAAGAGGCCTTGAGAAGTCTGCAAGTTCAGTCTCCTGCACTCACAGCAGGACCAAGCACCTTCTAAATCAGGGGTGGGCAATATTTTTGATGGAGGAAGGCACACCAATAATTTGGTAAGTAGTCAAGGTCCATACTTTTTCATGATATTAATAGAGGAAGTGTGGGGTCTGGGGTGGAGGTTGGGTGCAGAATGAAGTTTGGGGTTAGGGACTGGGGTGCAGGAGGAAGTGTGAAGACTGGGAGGGAGTTTGGGTGAAGGAAGTGGTTGTGACCTGGGGCACTGGACTGGGGATGCAGGGGTTTGGGTTGTGAACTAGGACAGGAAGCGGTGGTGACTGTGATGAACGGGTTTGGGTTGGCACCTAGGGCAGGGGATTGGGAAGCAGGCGTTCGGGTTGTAACCTAGGAGAGGAGGGGATTGTGACCTGGGACAAGGGCTTGGTGTTGTGGATCTGTGAGGGGATATGAGTGCAGGAGGGGGGCAGAGAGTTTGGGTTATGTGGAGTAGGGAGTAGAGGGTTGGGGAAAGGAAGGGCTGGGGTGCCAGAAGAAGGCTCTGGCTGGGAG
Organism: Pelodiscus sinensis; assembly: GCF_052426305.1. Lineage (NCBI taxonomy): Eukaryota > Metazoa > Chordata > Testudines > Trionychidae > Pelodiscus > Pelodiscus sinensis. The sequence goes on along the minus strand of NC_143052.1, from coordinate 22,384,615 downwards.
ACTTACTTGGGTGACTCCCAGCCAGCAGCCCAACACATTTCTCAGGCAGCCTCCTTGCCTGCCCCACCCTTGCCAGGGTCATGTGCATCTGTGAATAACTACAAGGCAAAGGGGAGAGGGATGTGGTGCTTCATATGTTGCCTGTTATTCAAACAAACATCTTCCATTGGCCAGAAACCAGCGAATGGGATTGTGCTGGGTGTGGAGCCAGCTCATGAAGCCACCCATGGGCTCACAGTTATGAAAGAGAAACAGCTTGGCAGCTGCTTTTCTGAGCAGCGTGCAGATGGGGGCGACACATGCGGGAAGTCTGCTTGGGATCCCTGCTGCATCCGTGGGCCAGATCCAATGTCTTGGAGGACTGGATTTGGCCCACAGGCCATATTTAGCCCAGACTTAATCTAAATCATCCCTGAGAGATGTTTGTCTAACCTGCTCTTAAAAATCTCCAATGATGGAGATTCTAGCCCCAGTTCTAGTCCCTCTGGCTACATCTAAACTGCGGGTTTTTTCGGCAGAAGATATGCAAATGAAACACTCATTAGCATATCTCGCACGCTCATATGCTTATCCTCTTCCAGTCCTTTTTGCGGAAGAGATTTTGCTGTTAAAAAGCCCTATGTAGATAGGGCCATTTGTTGGGAAAATAAACCTTTTGTGCAAGATCCCTTATTCCTCAAAAAATGAGGTTTACAGGATCTTGCGCAAAAGGTTTTTTTTTTCCCCTACAAATGGCCCTGTTTACACGGGGCTTTTTAATGGTAAAACCTCTTCCGCACTTCATTTGCAGATCTTCTGCAGAAAAAACCCGCCGTGTATACGTAGCCTATATGAATGTATAGGACAATCCCAACTTCTATTTTAAAATAGGAGTCTATAGCCTGTTTCTTACAAATGTTCCTTTGAAAATACAAACTGATTTTCTGTCCCTGGAGATTAAGTTTTTCTGCTTTGATAACTCACCCTCTTTCTCCATGCAGGGCTGGAGACTTACCAAAGCCTTTCACAATGTGTTCTTGGAGAGCAAACAGCTAAGTCAGTGGTTTTGGGATGCAGTGCTCTGACTTTACTGCCAAAAAAGGTGAGATTTTACCATGGGACAACTGGTGTGAGTTCCCTCTCCTGCTATAAAATGCTAATGGAGATTAGACACCTGTAGCGTTACCTAGGCAAGGTCAATCACAGTTGCACATACAATGTGGCATTCGCAGAGTTACATCATTGCAAAAATGACAGGTGCTTTATGTCCACTAGGGCTTTACAACAGGAGAGCTAATGCACATTTGTTATCCCATGGTCAAAAACACGCCCTTTTTGGTGGTGAAGATAGTCACAGCACGCCTTTCATAGGGCTAGAACCTCTGCCAGCTCCCAATTATCTGGAGGCTGCGGCAAAGCCAGTGTGATCGGCTGCTATAGCTTAATAGCATGAGAAGTAGGGTGGAATCGAATAGTAAGCATGCCGCTGAGAGGCAGAGACTCCTGCATTGTAATCACAGCTCTGGCACAGATTCTATACACAAAAGTTGAGTCATGTAACGATATGGTATTATGAATATGGTGCAACCTTCCTTGTTGATGTTCTTATACTGCTATAGACACCATTGCATTGGTACAATTGTGTCACCACCTGGGCTCAGACTAGTGTAATGCTCACAGCCCTACCTGAAATTGTTATACTGGCATAAAAACTGTTTTCAGACCAGACCTTAGTCAAGTCACATAACCTTTCTGCAATCGCCTTTGCTTCCGCAAAGTTAGCATAGTACCTACTTCCTGGGGCACAGGGCGGGCCAGTGTAGTGATTCCACACTATATGTGAGCAAACTATTGCTCGTCAAAGGAAAAGAATGATATAAAACCAGCCTGTGCCTGGGACCAACTACTCTTCTTATTTGGAAAATTTTCCCGGATGTGCAAAATATAGCCCAGCGAAAGTAGATGGACCCCACTTCTTCAGTAGCAGGGTGGGAGGTGGGTGGCATGGTCCCATTTTTTATATAAAGTATGTGAGTTAAAGGAGGGGAAATCCCAAAGAGGCTGCAGCTTGGATGTGCATTGAGGTGTGCTCATGGAGGATGGAACATCTGGAGAAAGCAGCTGTGAAAATTTATTTCTTAGGTGCACCCAAAAAATGCTAAGGGCAGCTCTGTCCTGAAGATAACACCCGTCCCTCTCAATAGGGCAGAGAAGGAGATCAGTCAGAGGAGGCTTCTGGTCAGGGAGGAATGTTAGTTGGTCATTGGTGGGGAAGAGATTTTCAGGCAACAGCTCCACTGATTTTGTTCTGACTTACCAAGGTAAATTTTATTTGAAAAAAAGAAAAGGCACCATTTAGATTTTTAAAAAGGAAGTACGGTAAAGATGTTGACTAGAAACCCACCTCGCTCTGCTTCATCTGCTCTCCATTAGAGGATTGGTGACCTCCTGCAGACTTTTGGTAGAGGTTGGCCCTCTGGCCTTTTCACTATTGGTCAGGATCCTTCCCAGGTGTTTATAGGGTCAAGACTGAATTCCCACTGGTGAATCATCTCCAGCTATAGGGGATGCGGAATACAAACCACAATTTGACACACAGCAGAGGGAGTTGAACAGCACTTACATGAACTCCCTTTGGGTCATATGGGGAGCTCTCTGTGGCCATCATAACCAGGATACCCCACTTCCTCCCCTGCCCAAGAATGTGAGGATAATTATTATCAAACTTAAGGTGCTTCTCCTCTAAGAAACCCATGGGAACTGGTGTTGAGCTGCCATCTCAGGGCCCTTGAGTGTCTAGGTGCTGGCTTCCTCGACAGCAAGACGGCCTCATAATGGAAGACTGATCTTTCCCCTGGATTAATATACTGCTGTGCTAGCATCTCTTGCCTTCTGGGGATTGCACGATATTAAAGGCCTTTTACTTTTTGTTGTTGTTGTTGTTGTTGTTATTGCTGATTCCTACCCTCTGCAAAAGAGCACAATGTGAAGCAAGTCTGTTGCTGCTGCATTTCTGCCCCTTCTCACACAACTATCTGTGAACATAAATTATGGCAGATATTCAAAGAGCAGTAGCAGGTTTTTAAGCTACTAGCAGGATATTTACAAAGCAGAGTACAAACTGGTTATATTTACACAAAGCAGTTATTTTAAGCAACATCTTTATGTAGCACTAAGGCAAATTCTAAATGAAGTGGTTCCTTATTACTGCCATTCTCTCTTTATGCAGCTCAGGTTTGTGCGGGGCAATATCAAAATGGCAAAATTGTGATGCAAAGAAAATCTGGAGAATTTTAATCCAAAAGTCTCCCTCCTCCCTTTTTTAAACAACATTTTGAATGGGAGCCAGCATTTTGGTGTCTATTGCTGTGATGAGTGCTGCAAATGAACTATTTAGCATTGCATGGAACTGTTACTAAGTACACGTGTGTGAATTTTTTTGGACAAATAGTTTATTCATGAAAAATACAGTCACTGGTTGGCAAAAAATGGGGGGAGGGAGGGAACAAAAAATGGAGACAGTTAAAACCATTCAGTTTGGCATTTTCAAAATTAAATATTTGACCATATTAAATTTATCTCAACTTAATTTAGTCAGCTCTTTGCTAGGCGGTTTTCTGTCTCTATTTGCAAAGTAATTTACTAAATAGTTAAAGCTTGGTTCCTTCATTGAACAATAGGCACAAATAAAGATTTTGTAAGCAACATGCAAAATATGTTGTTGTTATATTTTAAAGTTCTCTGTCCAGACTACTCAGTGGATGTGGTATTGGGACTGAAGCCAACTCCGATTTAAGTTGATAGTAACATTCCCTTGGATTTCACTGAGAGCGCTATCCGGTTATTGGTGACTTACATTAGAGACCAGATTGCGTCCTCATGTATATCTGACTCCATAGTCTAGCCTGACCACTGTTGTTAAAGATTCACCAGAAATGCTTGGCACAAGCCTCATGAGAGTGATGATCTGATTTTTGTGACCTGTTTGCAGACCCGTTACTATCCTTCTGTGTAACAAAAGCCTCAACTCCCTATCTTAGGCTATTGGTAGAAATGTAGCCGTGTTAGTCTGGTGCAGCTGAAACAAAAAACAGGACTGTGTAGCATTTTAAAGACTAACAAGATGATTTATTAGGTGATGAGCTTTCGTGGGCCAGACCCACTTCCTCAGATCAAATAGTGGAAGAAAATTGTCACAACCATATATACCAAAGGATGCTGGCCTGTGTCAGCTGATTCATAGTTGCAGGGCTTGGGCTAAGAGGCTATTTAAATTCAGAGTAGACATTCAAGTTCAGGCTGGAGTCTGGGCTTAGTGACCCTGTGAGGAAGGGAGGTCCCAGAGTTTGGGCTCCAATCCAAGCCCCACACTGTCCTTTAGCCCTAATCAGCTGACATGGGCTGGCTGCATGTTTAACTGCTGTATAGTGATACACTTAGATATCCATCACTATGGTATTTTTGTGCCTCACAACAACGCCATTCCCTTAAAGACCTGACAACATGCGTCTTACAACAAAGAGACTTTTAACACCAGATTACAGATGGAGACCTCAGAACTTTTATTTGTGCTAAAATTCGACATGTTGTGAATGGGCCTTAATCAAGATGATAATTATCTTACACATTACTAAAACGGGCTCCCCACCTTTTGATATTCATAGTGACCCAGATTAGCCACTTAACTGACTCTTACAGTAAGCAATTTCCTCCTTCCTTGTCACTCTCCCCCTCGCTCCCACCTTCTGTTCTATGTAGCTGATTTGTCAGTTTGTATTTTTGTACTTTTTTTCATTGTATTTCTCTGTTATATAATGGTCATGCCCATTCGCTTTCAGAATATGATCTGAAGAAGTGGGTCTGCCCCACGAAAGCTCATCACCGAATAAACTATCTTGTTAGTCTTTAAAGTGCTCCATGACTGCTTTTTTGTTTTAATATAGCCCCTGTGACTTAGCACTATTTTCCCCATTTTACAGCTGGGAACACGGAGCGTGGTAAGTTATTTACCCAAGGTCATAAGAAGTCTGATGGAGAGTGGGTCTTAATACCTGTTTCCTAGGCTACTGTCCTAACATAATTCTTTTTTCCACCCTGCAATGCTCAGAACAGTGATTTTACTGTTTTGCTTTTGTGCTTACAGCAAGATGTCATTGAAAATGGTACAATAGCTTATGAAAACTGGGTGGTGCCAGGGAGTCCCATTTACAGGCAGTTTTGGTTCTATGATGTGCAAAACCCACAGGAAGTGATGCAGAATGGCTCCCGGCCAATACTCAGACAAATTGGACCCTACACATACAGGTAGGCAAATGGTTTCAAAATATGTTATACGCCATATTAGTTGGATTGTAAAAGTTGCTGAAAGTGCTTCTGAAGTATTCTGAGTATTCAGAAGTAATAGATATGCCTTAATATCTGCACACATCCATTGCACACACAACCGCTTTGTTTTTATGTGCACAGATTGAGTAAATGCACATATTAATAAGAAGTGAAGTGCAAAATAATCTGATGTTCATGTGGGAATGCTTGCTTGGTGACTCAGCATGCTGGATCATTCCTGAAAACATGACTCCAAGAAAAAGTGCATTATGAAAATCTTAAGTTATGGCAGGACTCGATAGAATTGAGAAAGTTGGCAATGCGGTGTTGCATCTGTAGCTAAAATATTGGGTCTGAAGCTTCAAAAGTCTGATTAATATAGTCTGCAAAACTTCAAACAACCGAAGTATTCCTTTTCCCAAATTTGTCTACCAAGGTCCAGGTTGAGTAGTTCATCCTTGTTGAGCAAATATATAAGCAGGTGAGTGTCCTTATGGCCAATTCACAACAGGCAATAGGCTTCTTCCACCTCAGAGTCTTCTGGAGTATAATCTTTCTCTCCCAGCAACCTATTGACCCAGGAAAACAAATATAATAGCTTCTATTGACATAAGAGTGGCTCATCCAATCAGAGAACCTGAAAAATGTATGATATGGTGAACTCCAACTAATTCAGATCAAAACTTTAAGAGATCCATAGAAATATTTGTTTCCAACAAGATAATGTATATGGCCAGGGATTATCTAATCATGCATTGAAGAAATTATAGAACTCTTAGGGTGTGTGGGCAGTGCAAGTGAGGTGTATGAGTGAGGCATCTGTAGGCATATCCAAGATAGCTTAAATTGAATGAGCACAGGTCCCAACAGCAGTGAAGTCACCTCAGCATTGCTTTCAGTGAGGGATGTACATGTCCACCTAATACCCTGGATGACTCAGGCTACTAGTCCACAATGCTTGTTTGGCCATGTCTTCATCACTATTGATACCTGAGCTACCATGGTTAAAGACAGCATGGGTATAGCTACACATGCTGCCATTACATCTCTGGCTGAAGGGCAGATGTTGCAGAAGAGGGATATATTTAGAATCTTTTCACTGTCACAGTTAGAACTGGTTGGAAAGCAGTGCACGATTTTCATGAGAAAATTTTGGAATTCCCCAGGAAAACTTTTCAGCAACATTTCAAACAAGAGACACCAGCACTAGTCATGTCCAGAGAGCCATACAGCTCTAAAATCAATGTTAAACTATGCTCTGTTTTTGTTTTGTATTTGAAGGATGCGATATTTACCCAAAGAAAATATCACTCAACATCCTGACAACACAGTGTCTTATATGCTGCCAAATGTTGCTATCTTCGAGCCTGATATGTCAGTTGGGTCAGAAAATGACACCTTTACATGCATCAATCTCGCTGTTGTTGTAAGTAAAGAAAGGAAACTATAATATCCTAGCTTGGGTGTTGAAAGATTAAGAACAAAAGGAGAGAAGTTATTGCTAATAACAAACTGCAGGGTGGGGTCCATCATCTTAAAACAAAGGTGCTTGGTTCTTTGTTGCACTCTAGCAGCTTGACAATGGGCATACCATATTACATGTATATTACATGTGGGCTCCTTTACACACAATGTACAGTGTCTTTAGTTTAAAGGCCATCAGGCCCAGGGACCGATTAGTATCAAGAAAACGCAAAGCAAACAGCAAAAATTTTGGGGTGGGATTTAGCCACATAGGGCAAAGGGAATTTATTGGCCAGTTTTAATGAGGAATTGAATTGATCCTTTTGGAGACTGGAGTTTCCTCTCCATTCAGATTATAGTACAAGCAGTGCCCTGCCAGTTTTATGCACTGTTCTGACAGTCTCTTCCATCCTGCTCTGGAAGGAGAGGCTGGAACAAATCCCATGCTCATTCTATACTTGGTCTGCCTACTACAACTGCTACCAATTGTCCTAATTGGAGTCAATATGGTAGTGTCCCCTCAGCCATCCAGTCCTATTGAGATCACCGCCCTTTTAAGAAAAGCACCTTGCTCCAGAAGTCTGGGACATGAACTGGAGAATGGTGCTATACTTGTGTCTGTTTAAATTATTTAGGCATTTTCATATCACGATGACATTTGGCTTTGACATTATAAAATGCATATTCATACAGGCTCCTGATTTTGTTTCTTGAATTATCCTGAGCTCAGACAAATATTTTGCACTATTATCTTGTGTCTCCAGATTTTAAGTGGCCCTGCTTTTGTAATGCCATGAAGTGGCTCCTGTTAAAACTGCTATTCATTCATTATTATTATAATAAACTATAACAAGCTTGATGCTGTGGAATACAGAAAGGAAAAAAACCAGGAGTCAAATGATAGTACTGTTATTAAGGCACTGGACTGGGGCTCTCAAAATGTTGGTTTAATTTCCAACTTTTTTATAGACTTAATTTCCCTGTGCTTCAGTTCCCCATTTGTACAGTGAGAATGACAACACTTCCTTTGCCTCATCCTTTGTCCAGCTTGCCTATTTAAACACTAGAGTCTCTCTCACTGGCTGCGTCTAGACTGGCATGATTTTGCGGAAATACTTTTAACTTTAAAAAATACTTTAAAAAGTGCTTTTGCGCAAAAGCATCCGTGGCCAGTCTAGATACAATTTTGCGCAAGAAAGCCCTGATCGCCATTTTAGCCATCGGGGCTTTTTTGCGCAAAACAGTTCTTCCCTGTCTACACTGGCCCTCTTGCACAAGTATTCTTGCACAAGAGGGCTTTTTCCCGAGTGGGAACGTGAAAGTATTTGTGCAAGAAGCACTGATTTTGTACATTACAAAGTCAGTGCTCTTGTGCAAATTCAAGCGGCCAGTGTAGACAGCAGGCAAGTTTTTGCGCAAAAGCAGCCGCTTTTGTGCAAAATCTTGCCAGTCTAGATGCACCCACTATGTCTTCATACTGCTCTTAGCACAACAAGGCCTTCATGCTGTTTGGCACGCAAGGAGGTGGTATAACAATTTTGGGTAATGTGTGTAATAATTTTTGTGATTTTTAAGAAACCAGCTCTTAATTCTAAATTAGATAAACACAGCTCTTTTCAACTGAGAACATCCAAGAGCTTTAGCAACATTTATCAAAGCTAGTATTTCAAATCTGTATGCACCAAGTTACGCACCTACATTCCCATTAAGGACCTAATTCCAAAAAGCGTATGCTAACTTGAAGTCTCAGCTCAATTCTGGACTCTCTGTGCTGTCCCAACTGTTTCCTTGCACCATGGGAGCAGTGGCCAAAACAACTAGCTCTCATGCCTCATGTCTTAACTTGCATTCTGGATAGGCTGCATAGACGGAACTTATTATCCCTTACTCTACTTCACAGCTTCATTAATCCCAGTCCGAATCTGTCCTGCTCAGTACATATAAAATAATAAATACAGTACATCTTCTTTGGCACTGAATGTGTATAATAGCTCATACTAACAGTTATTATTATTATTGCAGGCTGCACCTGCCCTGTATACAAACTCATTTGTACAGATACTGATGAATACCTTGATCAAGTCATCTAAATCGCACATGCTACAAACCAGAAGCGTGAAAGAAATTCTTTGGGGTTACGAAGACCCCTTCTTAAAAAAAGTACCAATTTCTATGGAGCGAAGAGTTGGTGTTTTCTACCCGGTAAGTAAAATCTGTAAGGAGAATCACCTTTACTGTTCTGTGGAAAGAGTTTTGGACAGTTAACTGACAGTGGGTGGCCTAAGGGTAAGTCTACACAGCACTCAGGGCCCGGATCAGCAAAATCCAAGCGTGTGGGCCTCAGGCTAGAGCGTTAAACTGTGTAGACATTCAAGTGTGACTGGGATGACTATAGTTTGACACGTTCTGACAGCCAGGATGGGGCTCAGGTTTCAGAGCCCAAGTTGCAGACAGAGTCACAATATCTACACTGCTGTTTTAATAACTGCTGTAGATCTTTTCTCTGAGATGCGCCACCATAGGTTCTAAATCACAACGTAAACATACGAGGCTATGTCCCACTACTCACAGAGGCTAATATTACTTCATGTGGAGCAAAAAGAGGAAAGAAATGGCCATAATTACTGGAAGAGACTGGAGCGCAACAACCCTGACCCAGATAATTCTGATTCTGCAAAAATACCCCCACACGTGGACCTTGCTTCTTTACAGAGTCCCACTGGAATCATAGAGTCTATGGGTTTGTGGACTCTGTTACAGGAGTGAAGCCTACGATGACAATGATTAGGAAGTGGGAATAAATAGCTTCTCAGTGGCATTCTTGTACCTGATAACGTTGGCAGAATGTGCATTCTTCTGTTTTGTTACAGTATGGTGGAGTCATGTGGGGGTGAGAGGGCTCAGCTAAGCAGAGTGGCAGAGGTGCTAGCCAAACATTTTGAGGATAAGTGTGTGAGCAGCTGGATTTGGAAACAGTGTCCTGTTATTAGAATCCCTTTGGGAATTACTATGGATTTGTCTGCTCCTCTGCTGTGTGGCAACAGACAGAAAGACAGCTATCCAGCCAGCAAGTACAGTTCCACCTTCCTAATCTTTCCCCTAGCACTTAGTTGGAATCTTTCCCAGCTGCTGCTCAGATAAGAAGAAATACTTTATACTGTCTCCCTATAAAAATGCATCTCCCCATACTAGGCAACTGGATCTGACTCTTCAGGCCCTGATTTAGCAAAGTACTTAATTCAAGTGCTTAACTTGAGGCATATTAAATCCCCATGGAACTATTCACACATTATCAAGTTTAGCACATTCTAAAGTGTTGCACTGAATCAGGTCCTTAGTTTCTGTTTTGCTATTAGCATTAAGAAACATGCGATTCCAAACATCAGAATCTCTATCCCAACCGTAACTCCAAAATGTATAAGAATAAAAACCCACATCTGATGTTTGCATGGTCAAGAACAGCACAAAAGTCTGTAGAGGATATGAATATAAAAGGGCAATTAATCATATATGATCTCATTAAAAGTCCTGGGAGTCATAAAGCCAAACTGTTGTTCTCTGTTCTTGTGTCTTTTGCAGTATAATGGCACATCTGATGGACTGTACAGAGTCTTTAATGGGAAAGATGACATAAGCAAAACTGCAATAATTCAATCCTATAAAAACAAAAGGTACCATAAGCATTGTTTATAAGAGAAATGGACATATTTCCTAAGCATGACTCTAGACAAGACATCACAGGCCCAAGCCAGAGAGCCCATGGTAGTCAATGGAAAGGCTCTTCTTTACTTCAATGAATACTGAATCAGGTCTAAAATCATCAAAACCATATTCTCTCCTTTAGCCCACCATCATTCCATCATGTCCTTGAATTTCACGGTGTCATATAAAAAGTCTTATGTGGGGCCTGCAGCTCAGCAGGTCCAGGATGGAAGTTTCTATCCTAGGTTTACACAGCATGGTTACCTTGGACCCTGTAAGTGCAAACACCAGGTGTTTTCTATCAGACAGCCTTCATCGGCCACAGCTCCTTCTGCTTGTTAGCTGAGAGGAGAGTATGGGATAAATAACATAACCTCGGCTCTCAACCCCGTGGGAATGTTGAGAATGGCAGTGGGCCAGCTTGCGGACACTCAGTACACAGCTAAAGTATAAGATCACTGGGAGCCCTGCCCCAATGGGTCTCACCTGGGACCCCAACCTCAAAGGTGCCTGGGATTCCCCCATGCTGGATCCACGTCCACTGTGGTCCAGGGCACGAGGTGACAAGGATGGAACTCCATGCAAACTGAAGGGACATGAACATTTCTAAGTGCCTGTTACTCCATATTATGCATTGTTCTGTGTGTGTTGGTGTATAATGTCACTTTGCAGTCCTTGCATTGTGTAGCCAGCTGGCAGCATTAACACTGTAGTATTAGTATCTTAGAGTAATTAATAAAGCAACTGTCTCTATCAGCTCTGTGTAGAAGCAAATCCATAAACCTGTTCATTCACGGCCCTAGGGATCATGCTGTGGGCTGGCACAGGGAGTTACAGGTAGTGTGATCTAATGTATTGCTGCTGTTTTCCATTGCAAGTTATTGGATCCTTTTAATCCCCTATGGTCACTAGTTTCATAGAATATGATTGGATACAGTTTGGCCAAGTAAAAAGACCAAAAGGAGTTGCCACCCTTTTCTACTCTTATACCTTCTTCAATGCCTTGAACAAGTGACTATTTTATAGTGGAGCCATTAAAGCTAGAAAGTCATAGCAATACCAGACACTGATATTCAGCCATTAAAATATTAAATAAAAAAATAGTAGTATTTTTGAGGGAGCAGAGTAATCTGCTGATCCTTATGAATTACCTGTTCCGGGGAAGTCAGCAATAGCTATTGTGAATTCTAATCATGTCCCTACAACTAAATACTGGGGTAATGCACCATCACAAGAGACAGTTCAAAGAAGATAGAGGGATTTTGTGTAGTTGGCAATCTTTATTAGTCCTTTATCCCCAAACAATGTGATCTCTTAGGCCTGTTCACAGGGAATTACCATAAAAAAAAAGATTGTTCAGATTGTGTGGAAATTTAGCAATTTTACTAAATGCTATTTGTTTTCATAGATATTATTAATATTTTTCATGTAGAACATTTGTTTTTGGTAGTGAATACTTCTGAAGTATATTTTAAGTCCATATATTCTATCTCATCTGATCTTTCTCTAAGACAAGAGTCTAAACACTGTCAAATAGCCCACCAGTGTTAGGAAACACATGGATTCAATAGCATGCAAATAAAGTACTGTTGAAACTTTTTGGACACATACTTCAAAGACATTCATTTCATTAAACAGGAATTCTTATTTCCATAAGTGGCCACTGAACCTTTTGTTCTTTTCTTTTCAACCAGGAGATCTCATCAGATTTCTTTGTTATGTGTCCCTATGTGTGAAGATCAAAATGTGCACTTTTCAGCCTAGATTACATTGATTTCAGATTAAAGGAAATAACATGCAATGGAAGAACTAATTCAGAGCCCCTTTCTCCTTGCATTCACATCGGAATAGTTACAGTAAAGTCAGTGGAGCTATACCAGTGTAATTGAGGAGAGTCAGGCCCAAAACCTCTGTGAGAAGAGCAAGTGATGCAGTCCACTCAGTAACATTCTGCATCTGAATTGAAAACCAAAACAACAGCCCCCTGCATCATGAAGGGGGCCGTCTCTATATTGAAAGCATCCCTGTTCAGTGGCTACATGGGCACTGCTTCGGCACCAGGGGTATGTCTAGACTGCACCCCTCTGCCGACAGAGGAATTCAGATTAGACAAATCGAAATTGCTAATGAAGTGGGGATTTAAATACCCCGCACTTCATTAGCATAAAATGGCCGCCACTTTTTTTGGCACGGAGCTTTGTCAGAGAAAGGGCATAAGGGATCTATCAGAAAAGGCTTTCTTTAGCAAAAGATCAGCCTCTAGACTGCCACTGTTCTCCGACAAAGCTTCGTGCCAAAAAAAAGCAGTGGCCATTTTTATGCTAATGAAGCGCGGGATATTTAAATCCCTAAGTGGTTCTAACTACATTTCAAGGCCTAGCTAACTAGGTAATGAAACAGATGACATTAAACAATGCACAGTATGTAGCTTGACCAGGAACTGTTTTTGTTTTTTGTTAAAGCACTCTTTCCATCTGGAAAGGCCAGTGTGACATGATCAATGGAACAGGTGAGTCTCTCTCTCTCTCTCTCTCTCTCTCTCTCTCTCTCTCTCTCTCTCTCTCTCTCTGTTCATGAGAATTCCCATCTTAGCAAAAGCAACCCTGGGCTGCAGAAAAGATTCCAGCAGCCTTTTCCCCTTAATTGTGTGCATGGCGTAATGCATCTGAGATTTATTTTTTGTGTAATATCTGACTACAATCTGGATACCAAAACACTACAAAGAGGGAAGTAACTCACTCACAAAAAACTACATTAGAAAAAGTATTATGCAATAGATGCTGGAATCTGGTGAGTCTGTGTTTATGGATATCACTGAGAAGTCTATTACAGTAGGGAGAGTGGTGAGGAGTCCTGTGGCATCTTATAGACTAAACGAAGTGTTGGAGCATAAGCTTTCGTGGGCAAAGATCCACTTTGTCAGATGCATGTCTGAGTAGTAAGAGTGTTATAGACACAGACAATAAAGACAAATGGGCTTCTGAGCTAAGAGTGGTAAGAGATGATACAACATTACAATGGAGGATATGTGTTAAGTTTCTGTCTTCAACACATTTAGATGAAGGAAATGTGAGATGAAGCCACAAATTCATTTGGTCAAAACAAGTAGCTAGGGTAGACACAGAGGTGTTACCATTGTCATTATACAAATAAGAGCTAAGATTAAAGATACACCAAGAAGACCAAGAGGGAGAAGGTAGATAGCAAAGAGCAGAAGACCAAAATATTAATCCCATGGGATTCCACCTGAGCAACAACACATGGAGACACAAAAAAACATTGATCAGTTTATCTTGCATGTTATGGGCACCTGCAGTTCTCTTCCCAATAGGCCGTAAGCTAGAGAATATGAAACCTGACAGGTACTTGGCTGTGTCTAGACTGGCAAGTTTTTCCGCAAAATCAGATGATTTTGCGGAAAAACTTTCCAGCTGTCTACACTGGCCGTTTGGATTTCCGCAAGAACACTGACAATCTCATGTAAGATCGTCAATGTTCTTGTGGAAATACTGTGCTGCTCCCGTTCGGGCAAAAGCCCTCTTGCGCAAATCATTTGTGCAAGAGGGCCAGTGTAAACAGCACAGTACTGTTTTCCACAAAAAAGCCCCGATCGCGAAAAGGGCGATCGGGGCTTTTTTGCGGAAAAGCGTGTCTAGATTGGCCAGGGACACTTTTCCGCAAAAAGTGCTTTTGCGGAAAAGCATCCTGCCAATCTAGACGTGCTTTTCCGAAAATGCTTTTAACGGAAAAGTTTCTGTTAAAAGCGTTTTCGGAAAATCATGCCAGTATAGATGTAGCCATGATGTTTATTATGAAGGCAAAGTCAGGAAGGACTGGTTCTTTATTGCAGTCTGAGCTAGTGATTATTGGTTAAGCAGTATTGTGAGCTCCTGGGATATTTCTCCATTTCTTTCAGTTTTGACTTGAAGCTTTCACCCTTTCACTACCTTTATTTTGCTCTTTCTTGTGATGCCAGGCCTGTAAACTGTAGACCAGTGAGAGGTCACCAAAGCTAGTGAGTGGGCTGCAAGAATGTTCCTCCTTCATCTCAGTGGGCCACAAGATTTCCGTAACCAAGATGGTCTCCTGAGACACAGTCATTTTGCTAACTGAGCTTGTGTACCTAGAATTTGTGGGGTTTGCTGATGGAACCATAGTAGCACTTTGATTAGATGTGCACAGCTCTAACAATCAGTTTTGTGTGCAATCAATGCACATTTCACTACACGTATCCTTGGTTTAAGCACTTGGTGACTTAGTAATACTGATGGGGGGAAAAAACCCTATGTGGTTGAAAACCAGCAGAAACTGGCAACTTTGTGAGTCGGCAATGGTGAATAGAATGTCTCATGGGCCACATCTTGGAACCCCAATGGGCTCTATGCAGCTCTTGGGCTGCAGGTTGCCCATCAGTGCTATAGACTATATACATTCTATGGTAAATGGATTCAGTGGATCTGGTGAAGTATAAACTCAAGTTAATAAACACATAATCGATTAATATAACAGATTTTGCATATACATTCACAATGGCTGCTCAAGAGCATTTATAAGCTTGGAGAATTAAACAGTGCCCTAAGATCCTCCTTTCAACACCTATGAGAGCTGCTTCTTTGATAGAGACTGGATATGAGAGCACATGGATGGAGAATGAAGGAAAGTGTTTCATAGCCAGAGATGCAGCTGAACCAATTGTGTCTGTTCTCATTCTTTTACTTTGTTTCTTTTATGGTTGTTAACCTGTTCTCATCCTAGAATGAAATGTAACTGTGGGAATAGATTTAAAAAGGAAGGTATTCAATTCCACATCTTTCAAACCAGACCATTATTTTAAAACAGATTTTGAAATAACAGGCTTGCTATTCTGATGTCCATGTAACCCTCATTCCACGAGGATTAAGGGACATTTCAGAATAGCGGTTTATTTCAAAATTAGATTGAAATAAGATACACAATTTGCGTGGTTCAATTGTGTATCTTATTTCAACCTACTGGTGCAGTGTAGATGTATCTTGTGTGATCCAACTCAGGGTACCTCTACACAGCAGGACTAAAGCTGAAATGAACTATGCAACTTCAACTATATCAATTGCACAGCTTAAGTCAAAATAGCTTATTTCGGCTTTTAGCACTGTCTACACAGCAGGAAGTCCAAGAAAGAGCATTCTTCCTTTGACTTCCCTTACTCCTCATAAAATGAGGGTTACAGGAGTCAGAGTAAGAAGTCTTCCAGCTCGACATTATTTTGAGATTATGTTGAAATAACTTCTTGTAGTGTAGACGCGGACTATGTTATTTAGGAAAATAATAACATTAGTTATTCCAAAATAACACTGGTGTGTAGATGTACCCTCAGGCTGTGTCTAGATTGGCATGTTTTTCCACAAAAGCAGCTGCTTTTGCGGAAAAACTTGCCAGCTGTCTACACTGGCCGCTTTAATTTCTGCAAGAACACTGATGATCTCATGTAAGAAATCAGTACTTCTTGCGGAAATACTATGCTGCTCCCATTCGGGCAAAAGGGCCAGTGTAGACAGCTCAGATTTGTTTTGCGCAAAAAAGCCCCGATCACGAAAATGGAGATCGGGGCTTTTTTGTGGAAAAGTGCGTCTAGATTGGCCACGGATGCTTTTGCAGAAAAGCATCCGTGCCAATCTAGACACTCTTTTCCGCAAATGCTTTTAACGGAAAACTTTTCCATTAAAAGCATTTGCGGAAAATCATGCCAGTCTAGACGTAGCCTCAGTGTTTAGTGGATATTCAGTTTGTTGTCACAAGCAGCAGTAGGTGCAGCTAGGCTAACTGCAAATCAGAGTTCTGTATGGCAAGAATTCCTCCTTTTGTGGACTCTCACAGGGTGGAGCTGTTTTCCCTTGCTAGGTTAAATGAAGGATTTAGATAGCCAAATTAAGCACCAGAGGCAGTATTTTCATCCAAGGATTTGAAAGTAACTCAGGTTTTGCCAACCCATTACCAAGCTGTCAGGATTTAGGAATTGCACACAGACATGTGGATGGATAGAATCTGGGCTTGTATGAGAAAAGACCTTGCTGGTAACAGAAGTTGAGTGATTGCATATAAGAAAGTCTCCTTGCTCTTGTCATCTAGCCTGAGATAAGAGAAGCATTCATAATCACAAATATTTGTAAAGGATGCTGTATAATACTTAAATAGAAGCTGTTACAAGATGCAGAGAATGACGTTAAAGATTAGTTAGAACATCGTGCTGGGTAGAAGTCATATTCAGTGGGATGGTGGAGATGACATTAACTGAATATGTGGTTAGAAAGGCGAGTTTGAAAGATTAAGGATATGAGATACATAAGCACTGAGTATCCCTAATTCCAATTGAATCAATAGGACGTTTGACTCTGAAAATCAAGTCTCAAATGTTCTGGCCATACAAACTCTGGAGTTGAATCTACTAGGCTGCAGGGACATTAATACTTTTCAATGTCCCATATAAACTATGCCACATGCCCTCATATTTGTTAATAATATTGCCAGCTCACCATAGACTGTATATACTAAATTTAAGATTAAAGATTAAATAGAGCCTTTCAATGGGGTTCCAAAGTTAGGTTTATAGGTATGTCTACGCTTGCCCCCTAGTTCGAACTAGAGAGGCAAGTGAAGCATACCGAAGTTGCTAATGAAGCGTGGGATTTCTTGATTAGCATATTCGCGGCCAGTCACCATTTTAAAATGCCGGTTGCCCCATTTAACTTGCCGCATATAGACGCGGTAGTCTGATCCAAAACCCTTCCCTCGAATTAACTGTTATTTCTCATTACACAAGGAGTAACAGTTAATTCGAGGGAAGGGTTTTGTATCGGACTACTGCGTCTACATGCAGCAAGTTAAATTGAGAAACCGGCATTTTAAAATGGCGACCGGACGCGAATATGCTAATCAAATGCAGAATATTTAAATCCCACACTTCATTAGCAACTTCGGTATGTTTCATTTGCCTCCCTAGTCTGAACTAGGGGGGGAAGTGTAGACATACCCTCTCTGTACAAGCACTAAATTTGTCTTTCTTTGTCAGAAATGTATGGAAAAGACCCCAGTAAACTGTGGCTTTGTCAATGACCTCATGTCGTCAAGTGGAATTGCATTGTATCTCCTATTTTATTTCATCCACAGATGGTGCATCATTTCCTCCTTTTGTAAAGAAGAACCAGATCCTGCGCTTCTTTTCCTCTGATATTTGCAGGTAGGGCATTTGGAAGTACCTATATTATGCACCAGTTCCCATAAGTGCTTACCAAAATAATATTATCTGAAAATTATTGATGAAGTTGATGAAGCTGCTCTGCTTCTGTAACCCACACACAGTGAACTACACCCATTAGGTGTGTGTTGGTCTCTGGTCACTGAAGCATCTCAATAACCAAACCTTTGGCCTTAAAGTAAATGTGAGTCTGCTGTCTCAATGATGTTCTACTTAAAGCCTGGCTCTGCCATCCAGTAAGTAGCAGATCACTTGTGCTGGTGTAATTCAGGAGTAACTCCAATGAAGATCATCATTACACTGGTAAAAGTGAAAAGAGACTCAGGCCTCTTGAGTTCACAGGGACTATTCACACTAGTGCTCAGTGTTCGGGTTTGGGCCACAGGGCTCATCTATATCTGGGGTCAGAGGTCAGAATCCATCAAGGGGTGCACTAGTAAGATGCAAAAAAAAACAAACAAAGGAAAGAAAAACAAGCTCTCACTGATGTGACCCCTGTCTGAGAAGCAGAAAGACACTCCCCACATTTCTCTTTCACACCAGAGCCTGGGGGGCGGGAGCAGACTAGTAGATTTTGTGAGCTAAATCCCTACAGGAAGCTGGTGGGGGGCTGGAGCATCAGCATGGGCTCCCCAATGCTGGGGAGGAAGAGCCCTAAGCCTTGAGATGCAGATTCAGGCAAGCCGGAGGCCACATCTGGCCCCTGAGCTTTATGTTCCCTACCCCTAATCTACATGAATAGCAGAAATTGTGTCAGTGAGCCTGAGTCTAAAGATTTGGGCTTGTACAAAAGTGATTAAAAATAGTAGGATTGACATTTGGATTTTGTCTGGAACTTAGGCCTTGATGCCTCGGCAGGAGCCTGAGCTCAACCCTGAGCCTAAATGTCTACAGTGCTATTTTTAGAGCTATAGCACAAGCCTTGTCAGCCCAAGTCTACAGACTCAAGCTCTAAGACTCAATGTCACAATCTGCTGCTTGTTTGTCATCATAAAATCATAGAATCACAGATTAGGGTTGGAAGACACCTCAGGAGGTCATCAAGTCCAACTCCCTGCTCAAAGAAGAACCAACCCCAAATAAATCATCCCGGCCAGGGCTTTGTCAAGCCAGACCTTAAAAACCTCTAAAGATGCAGATTCCACCACTGCCCTCAGCAGCCCTTCCAGTGCTTAGCCATCCTCCAAGTAAAATAGATTTTCCTAATATCCAAACTTGATCTTCCCCACTGCAACGTGAAACCATTGCTCCTTGTTCTGTCATCTGCCATCACTAAGAACACCCTGGCTCCCTCTTTGAAACTCCTCGGGTAGTTGAAGGCTGCTATTAAATAACCTCCACTCTGCTCTTCAACAGACTAAATAAGACCATTTCCATCAACCCCTCCTCACAGGTCATGTGCCCCAGACTCCTAATAATTTTTGTTGCCCTTCTGGACTCTTTTATTTATCCTTTCTGTAATGGGGCCCATAATTAGGTGCAATACTCCAGGTGAGGCTACGTCTACACTGCAGGTTTCTTGCGCAAAAACTTGCAGAGTGTCTACACTGCACGCGCGTTCCTGTGCAAGTAAATTTACAGTAAAGTTTCGGAACAGAGGACATCTTACACAAGAGTTATTCCTCTCTCCACAAGGAATAAGCCCTCTTGCACAAGAGCTCTTGCGCAATAAGGCTGTGTGGACGGGCAACAGGGGTTTCTTGCGCAAGAAACCCTTATGGCTAAAATGTCCATCAGAGCTTTCTTGAGCAAGAAAGCATCCACACTGCCATGGATGCTCTTGTGAAAAAGCACATCTCTTGTGAAAAAGCACATGGCAGTGTGGCCGTACTCTTGGGCAAGAACTTTAGAGGTTTTATGATATATATTTAAATAAATAAATAAATAAATACATAAGAATATACATAGGACCATAAGAACGGCCATACTGGATCAAACAAATGTCCAGTATCCCATCTTCTGACAGTGGCCAATGCCAGATGCCCCAGAGGGAGCTAATAAAACAGGAAATCTTCAAGCTCTCCCTTTCCTGTCATCCATTCTCAGCCTCTAACAGAGGTTAAAGACACCATTCTGACCCATCCTGGCTATTAGCCATTGATGGATTTAACTTTCATGAATATATGAAAGTTCTTTCTTGAACTTTGCTAAACTCCTGGTCATCATAACCTGCTCTTGCAAATAAACAAACAAGCAAACAAATACATACAAATCTCATTGCTAGGGATTGTTCAGCCTTTCCTTTCTGCTTTTGCCACACACCAGTGCACCAGTTACAGACACTGCTCAATTTATTTTAAGAGAACAGAAGTTTAATTCTTTCAGAACATGTATTTGTGGGCTCAAATTTGACTTTCAGTGACAGGAATGAGCTTTTCTATTCTTTAATTTAAAATGTGTCATTTAATTTGAAAGTTTCATTAAAAGGGATCAGTGTTTATAAGTCAAATTCTTCTCCTAGAGCAGCTTACACTCCAAAACTGAAATCTGCCAATTATACCAAAGGACTTTTTGTGTACTCAGTGAAGAAGAGAGAAACTGTTTCTTTATGTAGCCTGTGGGTGCATTCAAACCTTGTCTGGCTCTTAGTTCTGAGATGAACTAATCATAGTCTCTTCTTTCTAGTCAGGCTTGCTGATGAGGGAGCCAAAGAGGGAAACAGCCCTGAGAACCAGAGATTTAACGGGGACAGGGCTCCTGGACACTACTGCTGCTACTGTAGTAGAGGCAGCAGTCAGTGCCCCAGACCCTTTAAATGGCTGTCAGAGCCCCACACAGTGTGCTGCAGAGCACCGGGCGGCAAGTGAAGGATGGCACTGGGGGGGGCAGTCCGGGTGGCATTGAGGGATGGCTGCCTGGCCCCACCCCTTCTGCCAGAGACCCCGCCCATTCCAGGAGCATGGAGTTGCTCCTCTCCACCTTGCTCAAGAGGTGTCGGCTTGCCTGTTTCTAGTAATATCAGATCTGTCTGATTTGTAGCTTAGCCTCAGCAGTTAGAAAAGAATGCAATTGAGGGCACCAAGGCACGCAAAACACTATTTTTTTTCCCTAATGGCTTATCCACACTAGAATGTTTTGCCACTTCAACTATACCAGTAACCAACAGGACGGTATGGATGCAGCTGTATCAGTATAAAACGATGTACACTAGTACTAATTCCAGTTTGCCAAGTGAAATAAACAATACGAGTATAAGGCATCTTAATACTGACCGAACTACATCCAGACATGGGGTGTGTCTACACAGCAAAGTTATTTCGGAATAATGGCTGTTATTCTGAAATAACTATGTGAGCATCTACACAGGAATTGTGTTATTTTGAAATAATTTCAAAATAACAGACAGCTTATTCCGACTTCTGTAAAACTCATTCTATGAAGAAGAAGAAGAACTATTCCAAAATAGCTATGGGTGTGTCTAGACTACAGAGTTTTGTCGACAAAAGTGGACTTTTGTCGACAAAACTATACCTGCGTCTACACTACCGCTGAGTTCTGTCGACATAACGTTGACAGAACTCAGAAGTTTTGTCGACGCTGGTAAACCTCATTTTACGAGGCATAACACCTTGGCTACGTCTACACTGGCCCCTTTTCCGGAAGGGGCATGTAAATTTCATGAGTCGTAGTAGGGAAATGCGCGGGGGATTTAAATATACCCCGCGGCATTTAAATAAAAATGTCCGCCGCTTTTTTCCGGCTTTTAAAAAAGCCGGAAAAGAGCGTCTACACTGGCCCCGATCCTCCGGAAAAAGCGCCCTTTTCCGGAGGCTCTTATTCCTACTTCAAAGGATTACTTCAAAGTAGGAATAAGAGCCTCCGGAAAAGGGCGCTTTTTCCGGAGGATCGGGGCCAGTGTAGACGCTCTTTTCCGGCTTTTTTAAAAGCCGGAAAAAAGCGGCGGACATTTTTATTTAAATGCCGCGGGGGATATTTAAATCCCCCGCGCATTTCCCTACTACGACTCATGAAATTTACATGCCCCTTCCGGAAAAGGGGCCAGTGTAGACGAGCCCCTTCTTTCGACAGAGTTCTGTCGACAGAAGGTGTTATTGCATGTAGGGTTGTGTCTAGACTACAGGGTTTTGTCGACAAAGCAGCTTGCTTTGTCGACAGAACTGAATATAGTCTAGACACTCTGGGTACGTCTAGACTACAGGCTTCTGTCGACAGAAGTTTTGTCGACAGATACTGTCGACAAAACTTCTGTCGACAAAGCGCGTCCAGACTACATTGAGTTCTGTCGACAAAGCAAGCTGCTTTTGTCGACATGGTAGTCTGGACGCAAAGGACAGTTCCATTCAATAACACCTTCTGTCGACAGAAACTCTGTCGACAGAAGGTGTTATTCCTCGTAAAATGAGGTTTACATACGTCGACAAAACTGCTGAGTTCTGTCGACGTTATGTCGACAGAACTCAGCGGTAGTGTGGACGCAGGTATAGTTTTGTCGACAAAAGTCCACTTTTGTCGACAAAACTCTGTAGTCTAGACACACCCTCTTTGTTGACAGAAGCTTTGTCGACAGTATCTGTTGACAAAACTTCTGTCGACAAAACCCTGTAGTCTAGACATACCCTATTTCAAAATAAGGCATGTATAAATGACCCACTTCTGCTATTTCAAAATAGCCTCTCATCAGGGCCATTCTAAGTTATGTTTAAGTCTCGGCTTGAAAAAGCCCTGGCTGGGTTGATTTAGTTGGGATTGGTCCTGCCTTGGGCAGGGGGCTGGACTTGATGGCCTTCTAAGGTTTCTTCCAGTTCTATGGTTCTATGATTCTATGATTCCTCCTGGGGCTTTAAATTGAGATAGCACGTCTACATTAGGGAAGCCTGGCTTGGGCTAATTTTGAGGCTACCCTTCAGTGTAGATGGGCTATTTTGAAATAAGCTATTTTGGAATAAGTATTCTGGAATAGCTTAAGTCTTATATAGGTATCATGTTATTATGAAAAAAGATCATACCTCTGACATAGTAAAACTCTTCTAATATAAAGACAGGTAGAAACATCTTTGAAAGACTTAAAACATTCCTTCACAACAGGCCCCCATAGGTGTGTCCCTCGAAAGGAGCTATGTGTACATTTCTTCTTAACTGTATATGTTTGTGTTGCTGTATTTTATATAATAGTATCATAGAACCATAGAGTTACAAGAAAGGGACCACAAAGGTTATATTATTTGTCCCCCTGCCAAGAGATGTTGTGTTGGAACCATCCAAGATAGATAACTATTCCACCTATTTTTCAAAAATCCTCTAGTGAAGGAGAGTCTATGACGCCCCTAAAGTCCCATGGTACTATTGTTCTTAAAGTTAGATTTTTTCTTGAGACTTATAAAATCACCACTTCCTCTGTCTCGTTTTTGGAAAAGTCATGTACACTTGATCGTTGTCTAAGCATTTCCACCAACTGATAAGCCAGAGCTAAAGGAGCCTGAAATCACCCAAACTGTTCCCAACAGCACTTTATCATTAAAAAAAAAGAAATTTCTAGGGACCAAAACACCTGTAATTATAATATAAACAAGAGACAATTGAAACATTTCTCTTTTATCTTCAGATCTATCTATGGCATATTTGAGAGCGAGCAGATTGTGAAGGAAATTCCCCTGTATCGTTTTACAGTACCTCGTGCAGCATTTGCGTCTCCCCTTGAAAGCCCAGAAAATATTTGCTTCTGCACAGAAAAGGATTTCTCAAAAAATTGCACATCAGCTGGAGCCCTGAACATTAGTGCCTGTAAAGAAGGTATAGTAGTAAGATGCCACTAATCCAAACAAGCTATTTGTCTTGTGGCTAAGGTACAAGCCTGTGAGTCTAGAAATTTAATTTCAGTTCTTGACTTTGTCAAGAATTTCCTGTGACCCTGAGGAAGTAACTTAATTTCTCTGAAGCATTCAATTCCTTAAACAGGAACTTGAATACTTCTTTACCTTAATAGGGGGCTGTGAAGATAAATTCATGAATGCATGGGAGATGCTCGGAGACTGTAGTGATGGGACTATTTATATAGCTTTGGAGATGGCACAAATGCAACAAATAAAAATATGGGAGATGGATAAAGAAGAGAGAGAGAGATGGAAGTTTCAATACTATTTACATATTCAATACTAAATTATCCTAAATTATCTCTCCTGTGTCTGTGATGGGGTGGGGAGAGGCGGATAAAAGAAGCTTCATTGACTGCATAAAAGTCTTGAATACTCACAAGTGCCTGGCTTCAGGAGATCTCATATACATGATGGGATAACTATCCGTGCATATTAGCAGAGTGAGAGCAGCAACTGGAGTAAACTTACAGCTGGAATTTGGCCCATATGCAGTAATTGTAATAGCAACTAATTTTACTTATGCAAACTATCTAGATGCCAATAGAATCTCTCTCTGCTTTAGGTTTAGTAAATCTGCAGAATGAATGTGTATTTTTGTGTGCATATCATTCACATACATGTCCCCTCAGATAAGACACTTCAATAAGAAAAACAAGACTAACAGTTAACTTTCCAATTTTGTTTGTCTTTCTCTACTAGGAAAACCAGTGTTTATTACACTTCCCCATTTTCTGTATGCAAGTGAAGATGTGTCCAACCATACTGAAGGACTGAGTCCAAATAAGGATGAACACGAGACCTTTTTAGATATAGAGCCTGTAAGCCAACATTTATAATATTTGTTTCTTGATGGCCATGCAGAATATTGGTTTTACAGTATAGATATAATATTAATTCATTTCAGATATGATTGGAGGAGCCCATATTTTGGAGTTTGGGTTTTGCCAAACCACATTAAATGGGGTTTAGAATTAAGCCCCAATCTTATTCTGACCTCCAAAGTTTGGTGGCTCACATAAAAGTGTTAATTTTGACTCCTCTCTCTAGTT
This sequence comes from Pelodiscus sinensis, assembly GCF_052426305.1. Taxonomy (NCBI): domain Eukaryota; kingdom Metazoa; phylum Chordata; order Testudines; family Trionychidae; genus Pelodiscus; species Pelodiscus sinensis. Next base: position 22,360,028 of record NC_143052.1, on the reverse strand, counting down.
AGCAGATTGGGGTCATTTTGGGTAGGCAAAATCTCACTCAGAATTCAGTTTTTACAAAACTATGCATAGATTCCATTTGATACAGATCATCAGAATTCAGAGATTGCCACATTGTCTTTCTTTCAGCACAAAATACAAATGTATCTTCACAATACTGTTCAGCTTATCAATATACAGGTCGAACCTCTGAAAACCAGCACTCTCTGGTCTGGAAACTTCATGGTCCAGTAGGACCTGATCCTGAGAACCTAATGGCAGGAGGGCCAGCAGCCCAGCTGGGGCTGGGGGCAGGAGGCAGCAGGTCCAGAGCCTCACAGCAGTGGGGCCTGGACCACTGTCAGCCTGTGGCAAGTGTGGGGCTGGGGAACCTTGTCTGCAAGTGTGGGGCTGGGGAACCTTGTCTTCCCATGGCAGGACAGGGGCGGGGGCTGGAGAAACTTAGCCACTTACAGTAGTATGGAGCTCGGGAAACCTGCCTGCCACAGCAGCATGGAGCCAGAGAACCCCAGTAGCCTGTGTCAGTGTGAGGTCAGGGGCCAGAAAACTCTGGCTGCCCATGGCAGCACTGGGCTGGCAACTGGAGGAGTGTGGCTACTGGTGGCAGTGTGGAGCTGGGGGAACCTGGCCACCCACAGCAGTGTGGAGCTAGGGCCAAGGGCTGGAGAAACCCAGCCATATGTGGCAGTGAGGGACAAGGGGCCTGCGGCAACAGAACAGGCAGCCTGGCTGGGGAGGGAGTAGTGGGGGCCAGAGACAGGGGCCTAGCTGGCTTGGAGCCAGTGGCAGGGGACACCTCCCCTGATCTGGCAAATTCTCTTGTGCTGGACCAGGGAGGTCCAACCTAGTCATGAAACCAGCTCAATTGCAGTACAGTCTGGTCTGCTTTCCGAATGAATGACTGTAATAATGAAGTTCACCATTTATCTGATTCCAAGGGCATTTGATTGCCACACTTTTCATCTGGGATAAATCCCAATCTAAAAATATTGCTGCACGTCTGATTTTAGTCAGTTCAAATTTTCACTCTACTTGAGTGCTAGTCTTGCAAAGCATGTGCTTAACTTGAAGTATGTGAGGAGTCTCATTGTATTATTGCAATCCAGCTAATTGCATTCTTCAAATTATACACTTTTTATGCTGGATTGGTTCGTGGCTGAATTATTTATAAAAAAAAAACAAGTTAAAACAAACAGATGATACCAAAATGTTTTACCTTTAATATGAACATTAAGATTAACTCATGTGTCTGAAAAACTAGTTGTGAGTCTCAGACCTCTTCTTAAGGCACAGATGTTCACAAAAACACCTCTGTAATTGGTACTAATGAAAGGTAACCAAAAATGGAATTCTGCCCCATGAAAAATTGGTCTGTCCTGAAATGGGATGGAAACTTGAATTCTTGGAATTTTTCACAAAACAAAATATTCACAACTATTTAGTTTTGACTTTATAAATTATAACAATGTAATCTAAATTAAGTACCTGAAGTTAGATTAGAGCAGTGTAGACAGCTCACAAGTTTTTCCGGAAAAGCGGCTGATTTTCCAGAAAAACTGGCCAGTCTAGACACAGCCTTCATGAATAGTGGCAACCCGAGTTTATCTGATGTACCTGTTCCAGATTTAAGCTTGTATTGTCCACCATCACACACATTAAATTCACTGTGGTTGTTTTAGTTGCTTTTGTTTTATTTTGTGTTTTCTCCTTTTCCATCTTTCTGGCTTTAGACCACTGGGTTTACATTACGATTTGCCAAAAGGCTGCAAGTAAACTTACTGGTGAAGCGTGAACCAAAAATTGAGTAAGTATTTTCTCTTTGTTTCTAAAACATAAGTACAATATTTTGGTTGTTAGCTCTTTTGCTATTATGGTAACTAGCTCTACAAAAATGCTTGCTAGTGTTATAGTCAATATAATTTAAATATTAAATATGCATTTCATAATGACCATGTTATGATAGTGTGTCTCAGTTCTGCAGTAGGGCAGCTATGGGTTTACATTCCTAAACCAAACCTCTGAAAATCCCCAGCACTGGGGAAATCTGTGGGAAGAGTAGATGAATGTAATTGTTCCACTACAGGTCACATCTCAGCAGTTGGCACAGGATACATGGCAGGGGTATCCTTACACCCTAGTGATCCCTGAATGCTGGAATGTCCCTTGGGAATCGGTGTGTAGCGAGCTAGGACTGGGAGCCATTAAGAAGCTGGGCTCACAATATTACAGTGGTCTCTGATTTCAGGAGAAGATTCACTTGGTGTTTCTCTCCCACCAGCTCTGAATTTAATCCAGTAATTAAGGTCCAACAATGGATACTATTTACTTTTATAAATAACTTGGCTTTAATTTTGTTAATAGAGATTTAGGGGTCTGTCCTGCAGGGTGAGGCATACTTTGGCCCTGAGCCTGCAAAGCACTTAAACATGTACATGTCTTTCAGCACATGAATAGTCCCACAGATTTCAGTGCTGGGCTAGAGTAAGGATGGCGTGCCTTGCCACTTGTAAAATTCTTTTCCAGCACTTCTGTATTTTCTGATATCACCCAAAATGGAGCTTTTAGAAAAAAAATACGAGTATACTTCCTAACTAATTTGTAGGTCCATTGGAATCAGACATAATTATAAATATAAGAAGATGCACAATTTTGTAAAATATAAAAAGTCAAGTCTTAAATATTTTCCAATTTGTGACATTTCAAAATGCAGAATGTTTCAACATGATGTGTGAAATATTTGTGAATGTCGTGAAATGTTCTGTTTTTAATTTTAAAAATTTGCTGATATTTTCATTTTTAAAATGTCCTTCTACTCAAATATTTGCAAGTAAAATTCGAATCTCCATTTTCTTGGAAATGGCTATTATGCACTAAAGCCTGATCCAATGCTTATTACGGTCAATAGAAAGTCTTTCATTGATTACACTTGCCATTGAATTGGGAACTAGAGGTATGATATGACTCTACTATCAATACAAGGGAAGAGAAGCAAAAGCAGAATTAGATACTATATGGAGAATATGAATAATATTCCAAAAACTAGTGTCAATGAAAATGATAACCTGGACCATTTAATATTCAGGAGACATACACAGGAAACATACTTTGTATTTCTTCAAAAATTGCTTACTTTTGTTCTTCATTGTTTAATTTAAAAACAAAAGTCATTCTGACTGAAAACTATAAGTAAAAATATATATTCAAGCATTAACCTTGGAATGATCCCATTATTGTGCATGCATATATATAAATATTTGGGACAAGTGATACATGTTTTTCGGATTGGACAATAATCCTTACATTAAAAAAAATCTTATTTCAAGTTAGAATGAAAGATTGAAATCTCAAACATTTTTACTAAATACAAATCCAAAACATTTTTTGGTTTGGGTCATCCAAAATAGATTGCTTCATAATTCTGAAAAATTTCATTTCAGTGTTACCCTTTTTTTCCCCTTTACCTTTATTGTAAATATAGTGGAATTTGGAACCCCAAAATAGAAAATTTCTTGTTCTTTATTACCTATGCTTTGATAATCTTAGTATTTTTACTGACCTTTTTATTGCCATCTGTTTCATTGAATTTGACACTGTTTAACAGTTTTAAATTTCAACAAATATGCATTTTTTACAACGGCCAGTCAGTCCTAACACACACACACACACGCGTGAGCACGCGCACCCTAAATATTGCAAAAGAGATTACTGTTTCCATTCATGGTTCTTATTTCAAGTACAGGTTGAACCTCCCTGGTCTGGCACTCTTGGGACCAGAGTGGTCCTGAAGAAGGGAATTTGCTGGACCAGGGGAGGTCAGGCATCCAGGTTCTCCAAGGGCTTCCTTCTTGGCTGCTGCCCCAGGAGAACCCAGAGGCCTGACCTACTCTGTACCACTTGCTTGGCTCTGCTGCCCCCAGTTCCCACATGGTGGCAGCTGCTCCTGGGGTTCCCTGATCCTAGTCCTGCATGCGGCAGCAGCTACTCCCGGAGTTTCCCAGCTCTGGATCCACACACGGTGGCAGCTGCTCCTAGAATGCCATGAACCCAGGTTGGGGCTCTCTAAACTCAGGTCACTGCCACTGCAGGCTTCTGCTGACCAGACCAACTCCACTCCTAGCTACTCTTAACCTCTGCAGCTGGGGTTCTCTGGTCTAGCAACATCTGTGGTCCTGATGGACCACGGATGTTACCAGACCAGGGAGTCCCAGATGAGAGAGGTTCAACTAGTATAAAATATATTTCTCAAACTAGTAGAAGCTTTCAAAATGGAAGAAACCTTTTAAATGTACCCACTGTATGCACACATCCACCTTCTCATAATTATTATTTACATGTGGGAGCACCTACAAGAGATACAAACCTCATTGCGGTCTAGGTACTATACACGCATTTAATTTAGAATACAGTCATAAAGTCTCCTCCCTTCAACCGACTGAGAGTTTGTAATCTAATTATATGATGAAGGACAACAGACAGATATGAAACACTGGCTTGGGGAGGGAAGATACATAAGAAAAAAAATATTATGATAATAATAAAGATATAGATAATTATACAGGTTGAAAGTCTGTGGTCTTGGAATCTCTGGTCTGACAACATCTGTGGCCCAGCAGAACTAAGGATTTTTGTAGGACTGGAGCTCCCCACTAGCAGAGGTTGCTGGCAGCTCGGAGCGAAGCTGACCGGCAGGACCAGCAGGGTAGTAGAGCCCTCAGGGGCATCAGAGCTGGCAGCTGGCAGGGCAGGGAAGCTGGCGGTGGGGGCAGAACTCATGGGGTAGTGGGGTTTGCATTTTCTGGGGTCTCTGGAAATTCTGGCAGAGTGGCAGGGTGGCCGTGAGACCAGTTGGACTACCGGGAGCTCTGGTGAGATAGCAGGGCTGCACGAGGTCAGTGGGGTGGTGGGCCCAGTGAGAACTCCAGTGAGACTGTCACAGCTTGCGGGGACAGGAGGCTGGGGACAGAAGCTCAGGTGGCTGGGGAGAGGAACCCAGCAGGGAGGTTTGCATCCCACCTTCCAGACCTCCCCTGATCTGGAAAAATTCCTTGTCCTGGACCGGTCAGGTCTTGAGGGTGCTGGACCAGGGAGGTCCAACCTGTACATACATTATCAATCTATCTTCTTTTTCACATACTTTTTCACACTATGTAGGATTGCTATAGTTTGAATTTACTGGAGGTTTCCCACGTGTTTGCATACAGATTGTGCTCTCTGACACTTTCAGAAAAGTGGTAGAGTATAGTGTGTGAGAAACTGCTATCTGGAAATTGTAAATATGCAACATGTAAATAATGTGTTGTTTTAATTCTTTTATCTCAATATTTCTTACAGTGCTTTATCAAAAATTAAAGAATCCTACATCTTCCCTATTCTTTGGCTGAATGAGGTTAGTATGTTTTCAGGTTAGACATTAGGAAAAACTTCCTAACTGTCAGGGTGGTTAAACAGTGGAGTAAATTGCCCAGGGAGGTTGTGGAATCTCCATTACTGGAGATATTTAAGAGCAGTTTGGGTAGCCATCTATCAGGGATGATCTAAACGGTGCTCGGTCCTGCTGTGAGGGAAGGGGACTGGACTGCATGATCTCTCAAGGTACCTTCCAGTTCTAGTATTCTATGATTCTATTAATCATTCTAATTATTTCAGCTTTATTAAAAATAATCTAGGAGATTTACTAAAAAAGTCCAGAGCTAAAATTTACAGTCTTGTTGGCCTGAAATTAGGCACCTACAGCTAGAGCCATAAAAGCTCATAGATACCCAACTTTCACAGAACCCCCACTCAGCTGCTGCCTAACTCTGTTAGCACCTGAAGTTTTCTAGATGCGTAAGTTTCTCCCAGTGAGCATGAGCACAGGTTCCCCAGTTGCTCATGTCATATCTGAGCCTTTGCAACTTCCTCAGACTAGGTGCTAACCCTGTTCTGCCAGTGGGGTCCAATCCAGCAGGCATTGTGCCCATATGCCTCCAAATACTCAAAACAGCTGGGCTGTGTCTAGACTGGCCAGTTTTTCCGGAAAATCATCCGCTTTTCCGGAAAAACTTGCCAGCTGTCTACAGTGGCCTCTTGAATTTCTGCAAAAGCACTGACTTTCTACTGTAAGAAATCAGTGCTTTTTGCGGAAATACTATGCTGCTCCTGTTCAGGCAAAAGTCCCTTTTGCGCAAAACTTTTGCGCAAAAGGGCCAGTGTAGACAGCACAGTACTGTTTTCCGCAAAAAAGCCCCAATTGCGAAAACGGTGATCGGGGCTTTTTTGCAGAAAAGTGCGTCTAGATTGGCACAGACGCTTTTCCGCAAAAAGTGCTTTTGCAGAAAAGCGTCTGTGCCAAGCTAGACGCTCTGTTCCGAAAATGCTTTTAATGGAAAACTTTTCCATTAAAAGTATTTCTGGAAAATCATGCCAGTCTAGACACAGCCCTGGAGTAGGAGCTCATAGGCACTCTCCTGAAAGGGGGAGACCCTTCTCTCAATGGGGCAGAGAGGATTTGAGCCCACGTCTCCCACATGCTCATGCAGGCTCTAATCACTAGGCTAAACCTCCTTTTGCAAATCTACACTTACGTTTATAAGGAAATAAGGAAAAGTTATTTACTTGTTCCCATAACATAAGAACTAGGGGTCACCAAATGAAATTAATAGGTAGCAGGTTTAATGCAAACAAAAGGAAGTGTTTCTTCATGCAGTACACAGTAAACCTGTGGACTGTGCTGGAGGATGTTGTGAAGAACAGGACTTTAACAGGATTCAAAAAAGAACTAGATTAATTCATGGAGGTTAGGTCCATCAATACTTATTAGCCAGAATGGATAGGAATGGTGCCCCTAGCCACCGTGTGTCAGGGACTCAGAATGAGTTACAAGAGAGGGATTAGGTGAGAATTACCTGTTCTGTTCCCTCCCTCTGTGGAGTCTGGCATTTGGTCACTGTTAGCAGACAGATACTGGGCTAGATGTACCTTTGTTGGCCGTTCTTATGTTCTTATGTATTATAGGAGAGGTATTTTACTTCAGGGCTCCTCCAGCTCACCTAGACTTAGGTGCCCAAGACCCTAGGGGAAAGCGCTTCAGACCCCCATTCCTCTCCTTGATATATTTCATCGATTAGTTCTGGAAGCTCCCTGCTTGGCAAGCTGACTTATGCAGCTCCCATTCTTAGGTGCCTGGCCCTGCCTAGGCACTGTATAGGGACCCGGGCATGTAAATCAGGACTGTGGAATCCACTGGGTGGCAGAGCAACAGTTAGGCACTGCAGTATGGAACATTGCAAGGATCCAGTCCTTGCCCTTTAATCCATGTATACGCCATCACACTGTTTGGTGAGAAAGGACTTGCATGCTTCAGCCGCAAATGCTCTTGCACTGTTTCAGACGGCGACTATTGATGATGAGAAAGCAACAATGTTCAGATCGAAAGTGATCTCTCCGATGAAGCTGCTGAGTTTGCTGCAAGTGGTGCTGATCATAGTCGGTTCTGTGATGTTCCTAGCATTCATCGTCTCATATTTCATTTGCCAATCAAATAAATCAAGTAAGTAGATCTCGGGTGCTAATTGTGCTGTCCCCCATGGCAGCTTCACCAGAGAAGTGACTTCAGATGAAGGTTGCCTTTTTTGGTTGGATGGAGGCTTCATCACATGCCATAATCTTTAATTAAGGATTAATCTTTAATTCCTGGTGACTCCAGGACAAGCCTAAGAGGCCAGCCCCAGAATTATTTAATAAACAGCCATATTGCATTCTAATTTTCACTCAAACTCAATACACACCCTTTCTTTTCAGGTCAGGTTTTCTTTTATAAAGTTCCAGCCTTTTTCAGCTGACATTTGCTAATGCGGTTCCTAGCCATGTTCAAACATGGTGGCTACGTCTACACTGGCATGATTTTCCGGAAATACTTTTAACGGAAAAGTTTTCCATTAAAAGCATTTTCGGAACAGAGCGTCTAAATTGGCAGGACACTTTTCTGCAAAAGCACTTTTTGCGGAAAAGAGTCCGTGGCCAATCTAGACGCAGTTTTCCGCAAAAAAGCCCCAATCGCCATTTTCGCATTCGGGGCTTTTTTGCGGAAAACAGTACTGTGCTGTTTACACTGGCCCTCTTGTGCAAATGATTTGTGCAAGAGGGCTTTTGCCCAAACAGGAGCAGCACAGTATTTCCGCAAGAACACTGACGATCTTACATGAGATCATCAGTGTTCTTGCGGAAATTCAAGCAGCCAGTGTTGACAGCTGGCAAGTTTTTCCACAAAAGCAGATGATTTTGCAGAAAAACTTGCCAGTCTAGACACAGCCAGTGTTATTGACAGACTGGAATTCATGCAAGATAAGACCTTGGGAATTGGTAACTTCCAGAATGACCTCTTGTTTTCAAAGAGTCAGTGGGGCTGTTTCAAAGAGTCAACCATACCTGTTGCCCATTGCCCAGATCAGAATTGCCTCTTTGACTGCTCCAACTGCCCATCTGTCTGGTAGAATGTCAGGTGAAACCACATAGGTGTAAATCCACATGATCTCCTAGCAGCAAGTCCCTGCTGGAATCCCTAAATCTCCTGTGCACTGCATTGTAGGGCCGCCCTCTCAGCAGAGTGATCAGGATGTATGGATCTCTTCCACAGGGTTTCCAAATTGTCCCTCATCACTACTTTGTAGCAGAACCACACCAGTTTATCTGGGTTTTGGCCCTATGCAGCTCCAGAATATAGGACAGGATATAGTTCTATGATGCACAAAGAGGTACAGCAGAGTAGTTCAAATAATAGATTTGATATAAAAGTTTAGGTGGGGATATTGGGTGAATTGAAGGAAATGAGTATATAAGATCAACATTTCAATAATATCAAAGTAAAAATATCAGATTATATAGTACAGAACAATGTTTTGTGTCACATAATACAAAACAAGAGATTGTAGTTACCATAATTACCCTTTCTCTCAGGTCAACTGAGTTAGCTATTTTGCAGGAATACCATATGGGAATACCGTATACCATATGATTAATTAACTTCTGACTTTTTCCATTACAGGTGACAAAGGAGTTTCCATGTAGGCAATAGTTACTTCCAATTTCAAACAAGAAGTTTGTACAATTCAGTGGCAGAACAATCTGGTCTCGTGACAGTGTTTATACACATTAAAACCCTATGGAATTAATGTATCTTTCCTTTCTGTGAAGAACATACAGAATCCAACTTCTTATCCAGCAACTCCTTGATATTTCAAAAGGCTCATTTTTACTGCCTTCATAAAGAGGCCACCACAAAATCATAATCTGAAACCACTACTGTGGTACCACCCTCAATTACAAATAACATATTTGCAGATGAAGACTGAAATCCAGTTTGGAATCCAGCCTACATACTCCCATTTATATGACTTGCTGGTATGCTTCTCTGGGGACTGTGAGAATAGAAGTAAAAGCCAGTGACTGATCTGGTTCCAAGAACACAGGATGGTGACCTCACAAAGATCATGAAGTTTTCTAGAACTTACATGCAGTATTTTTTTTCCTCACAAGCAATGGATGTTCTTGCAATAAAACTGCTCTCCTCTCTTCAGAGATGTGAATTATAATGACTATCAAGTTTATTGTGTAAAGTGGTTAACCATAATATCTGAATGTCAATAAAGGCTTTCTGAGAAGCTTTATTTTAAACAATGTATGTACAGACATGAACCAAATACATGCATGACTGCTAATGGTGGCTGAGATGTACCCACACACTGTTTCCTTTCTAAACATTTGTACAGCAGCCCTATCCCTGTTCTTGGTCTGTTGTGTTGTCCCTCTCTTCACCTGAACTTTCTGGCATTTCCTTGGCCAATAGTTAGGGGCCTACCAATTCACAGTCATGAAAAATCCATCACAGACCATGAAATCTGGTCTTCCCCATCAAATATGATATTTTGTGTACTTTTATCCTATACTATCAAGATTTCATGGGGGGAAGACTTGTGTTTCTCAAACTGGGTGTCCCAACTCAGAAAGCGGTTGCAGGAGGGAGAGGGTTTGAGGGACATTATTGAGAGTTTGCGGCATTGTCACTTGATTTCTGGGCTGCCTTTTGAGCTGAGTGGCTGGAGAGTGATGGCTGCTAGCTGGGCACTCAATTCCAAAGGCAGTGCCACTGCCAGCTGCAGGGCAAAAGTCAGCGTGGCATTATAACAACCTCCTGGCAATAAACTTGAGATCTCGCTGCAGCCCCCTTTTTGAGTCTGGTCCCCTACAGTTTCCACAGAGTACTATCAAAGCTTTCAATATCTGAAATCATGACACTTATAATTTTTAGAATCCTATGAGTGGGAAATTCATCAATAATTGCCCACAGCCATCTATGATTGGGCTGATCACATGGTTAGGATGCCTGACACATGCTTACCTGAACAGATTTTCTCCACTCAGCCGAGGCCTGGGATGATTATGATGGAGATGTGTTGTGTGGTTACTGGAATGAGAGTGCTTGAAGCTCAGCACTTCTCAGGACTTGGTTGGCTTGTCCTCCAAGGTGAACTGCAAAAGAAAAATAAAGCCTGAGGCTGTAGTCACAGAAAAAAGCAGCCTCAAATGCTGAACAGCATGGGCCTGGCATGTGGAAGCATTGCTGCAATCAGGGGAGCTGACATGATTGTTGGGCCCCTGAGCAATGTAGGAAGGGCAGCTTCGTGTGCCTGGAAGGAGTAGGGATTTGGGCAAAAGGGGCAGGGAGGGGCAGCCAGTCCCCAGCACCATCTGGCAAGCAAGGTTCCCTCTGAGCTACATGGTAGCATGGACCCACAGCTGCTTAATGAGCACCACCCAACCAGGGGCTCCAGGCTCTGTGCACGGAGTTGCTTAGCTGGGGGAGAGGCACTTCTCTGCATTAGCTCTCTGATGAGGGAGAAGTGCCCCTCCCCCAGCTAGGTGGTCCTGATCTCCTGGCAGGGAGGGGCTCATTAAGCAGCTGTGGGGCCATGCTGCCACACAGCTTAGAGGGAACTTTGCTGCACGGTGCAGTGCCTGGCCCCTGCTGGCCCTCAGAGCTGGCCAGGGCTTTGCAGTGATTCTAAAGGGCATGGGGCTCTGGCTCCCACTGCTGCTGCAGTAATGGCAGTGGTGGTGGGAAGCCCTGCCCTTCAGAATCACTATGCCCTGGGGCAATTGCATCCTCTGCCTCCCATCCCCCGTCAGTGGTCCTGGCTGCAATGGACTTGAAGCCAAGGGACAATATAAGTTAGTTTTTGGCTGATCTCTCACATCTGGTAGTGGAAAAGGACAGAAATTGATGGAAATGCTATTGTGTGTTTACAGAACATTGTGCTTGGATTAAAACATTAAGCTCCTCCCTGAAGTAAGGAAGAACTGACCAGGCATATTGACGGGAACGATTTGACCCTTTGGAACATGATGCATCAGAACAAATAAGCTATTTATTCTCATTTTATTTTAGGGTTTGCCCCAAATGGCTATAGGAGCTATAGAAAATCAATACTATTATTCTTTCCTCTGAGCTAGCATATGTTGATATTGATATAAAATATAAACACTTGGAGATCTTTTTTCACCAGTATTCCAGGGTCCTAGCCTGATAAAAAACCAAGCCCGCTGAGAAAAGCACACAGAGCACATTGGTAACAACAATCAACATTATAACTACAAGGAATTAGAGCTGGTGGAATTATTAACTTCTTATGGTTGGCCAGATCCTCAGATGATGTAAACTGACGTAGGTCCATTGAAGTTAAGAGAGGCAAACTGCTTTACAGCAAAGGAGGCTATGTCCCAGTAATTGTTGGAACAATTTAGCTATGTTCCTTTTTGCTAACCATTTGTATCCTGATCTTGATTGCTGTTAAATTATTGTAAGTGTAACCCTTCTGCTGGGTAGGCCTAGCAGTAACCAGGGCTGGGTTCAATATCTTGGGGTCCATCTCACACAGAACAGGCTCAAGCCCCCACTCAGTAATCTGGGAAATTCACACACCCCTGGGTGCCTCTGAGAGGCAATGCTTCCCCACTCGCAAGCACTGAGTCTGAGTGTAGGAAAGATACATTTAATGAAACAGAGAGGCTACGTCTAGACTGGCATGATTTTCCGCAAATGCTTTTAACGGAAAAGTTTTCCGTTAAAAGCATTTGCGGAAAAGAGCATCTAGATTGGCATGGATGCTTTTCCACAAAAGCACTTTTTGCGGAAAAGCGTCCATGCCAATCTAGACGCGCTTTTGTGCAAAAAAAAGGGCCGATTGCCATTTTCGCGATCGGGACTTTTTTGCGCAGAACAAATCTGAGCTGTCTACACTGGCCCTTTTGCACAAAAGCTTTTGTGCAAAAGGACTTTTGCCCGAACGGGAGCAGCATAGTATTTCCGCAAGAAGCACTGATTTCTTACATGAGATTATCAGTGTTCTTGCGGAAATTCAAGCGGTCAGTGTAGACCAGCTGGCAAGTTTTTCCACAAAAGCAGCTGCTTTTGCGGAAAAACTTGCCAGTCTAGACACAGTGGCTATGTCTAGAATGGCCCCAAATTCCAGAAAAGGGATGCAAAGCAGGTAAGTCAGCATAGGGAAATCCGCGGGGGATTTAAACATCCCCCGCGGATTTAAATAAACATGTCTGCCGCTTTTTTTCCAGCTTGGGGAAAAGCTGGAAAAAAAGCGTCTAGACTGGCGCGATCCTCCGGAATAAAGCCCTTTTCCGGAAGATCTTTTATTCCTACTTTCAACTTGAAAGAGATCCTCTGGAAAAGGGCTTTATTCCGGAGGATCGCACCAGTCTAGACGCTTTTTTTCTGGCTTTTCCCCAAGCCGGAAAAAAAGCGGCGGACATGTTTATTGAAATCCGCGGGGGATATTTAAATACCCCGCGGATTTCCCTATGCTGACTTACCTGCTTTGCATCCCTTTTCCGGAATTTGGGGCCAGACTAGACGTAGCCAACGGCTGTGTCTAGACTGCATCCCTTTTTCGTAAAAGGGATGCAAATTAGACCTATCACAATTGCAAATGAAGTGGGGATTTAAATCTCCCCCACTTCATTAGCATAAAAATGGCTGCCGCTTTTTTCCGGCTCGGAGCTTTGCCGGAAAAAAGTGCCAGTCTAGATGCGGATCTTTCGGAAAATAAAGCCTTTTCTGAAAAATCCCTTATCCTTTATTTTAAGAGGGATAAGGGATCTTTCGGAAAAGGCTTTATTTTCCGAAAGATCTGCGTCTAGACTGCTTTTTTCCGGCAAAGCTCCGAGCCGGAAAAAAAGGCAGCCATTTTTATGCTAATGAAGCGGAGGAGATTTAAATCCCCGCTTCATTTGCAATTGCAATAGGTCTAATTTGCATCCCTTTTATGAAAATGGATGCAGTCTAGACACAGACAGCCAGAGAGAAGTCATACGTCATTAACTTGGGGGAAACACCACAAACAGAGTTCATAATACAAACATGAGCTAAGCCCTGCCCCAGCCAAGAATCACCTGAAGTCCAAAGAGTCCGACACCCCAAAAGTCTCTGTCCTTGGTCTCTGTGCCACCCAGAGTCCCAAAGTTCACCCACAGGGTTTCACCTCCCAACCTGGGTAGAAATGGGGGTGACGGGATAGATAGGGGGCACCTTACAACACTCCGCCATGCTCCACCAGTTGTCTTGTCCTACGCCACTGGATGCTCCGCTGGTCGCCTGCCACTGCTGGTCACCGCTCCTCGTCTGCTGCCACTCCGCACCACACTGCTGGTCACCGCTCCTCGCCTGCCACTGCTCCACGCCATGCCACGCCACTGGTCGCCGTGCCACACCGCTGGTTGCCGCTCCACACCGCTCCTCGCCTGCCACCACTCCACGCCACGTTACGCCACCAGCCAGTGATGCCCACCAGCCACTCTTCTGGTCGCCATCACTCCACTGGCTGCAATGGGTCTGGCTCTCAGCCAAACCAGTGATTTCAGCTCTCCATGATTTCAACTCTTTAGCCACCAGCTGGACTGGCAAATGAATCCAGCATTCACTGGACTAGCAAAAGAAAAGACTCCTCGGGGGCTGTGTCTAGACTGGCCACTTTTTCTGGAAAAGCAGCTGCTTTTCCGGAAAAACTTGCCAGCTGTTTACACTGGCCACTTGAATTTCCGCAAAAGCACTGACGATCTCATGTAAGATTGTCAGTGTTTTTGCAGAAATACTATGCTGCTGCCGGGCAAAAGTCTTTTTCCAAAAATCTTTTGCGCAAAAGAGCCAGTGTAGACAGCAGAGATTTGTTTTCCACAAAAAAAGCCCCAATCACAAAAATGGTGATTGGGGCTTTTTTGCAGAAAAGCTCATCTAGATTGGCCACGGACACTTTTCCGCAAAAATTGCTTTTGCAGAAAAGCATCCTGCTAATCAAGACACGCTTTTCCAAAAATGCTTTTAACAGAAAACTTTTCCATTAAAAGCATTTCCAGAAAATCATACCAGTCTAGACATAGCCAGGAAGCCTGCTTTAGGTCTGTCCTTAAAACAAAAGGGGAAAGGGGCAGGTTGAGCCAGTCTTTTTGCTTACACCTGGCAGGTGTGAAGCAGGCTGACTCCAGCCCTTTAACCCTTCACCCCAGCTTAGTTCACTCAACTCTGGAAGGGGGGAGGCTTGTTCCTCCGAGACCTCTTCCCATGATGGTGGTGTCTCTCCTGCAAACACTGGTGGCATGTTTTACAGTTCCCACATTTAGGGGTAGCATGATTAGTGACCCCCACAACAGCCCCAAATTAGTTACAATTCTCCACATTCCATTCTAACACTGACCCTCCATCAGCCCTGGCTGAATGGGATTTACATAGCCACACCTCGTATTCTCTACTGAGCTGCATTTATATATCAACAGTTAATTACCTTGCAGAGCTAAACAATTGTAGTGGGCACAACCACCCCTTCTTTTAGCTGGCTGATAGCAAGCAGCAGTTCAGCCCCTGCTTACATTAGCAAATTTCAGCCCATGTGTTTCTCATAAGTTGTTTACTCTGAGCCTGCTCTCCACTGCTTTGTACTTTGTATATTTATTTAACTCTGGGCAAAATTATAGGAAAGAAACTGCCCTGCCAGATCATGAGGTATTGCCAAGGCACATTTCCAAAAGTTCAGAATGGGGAAGTCAGGAAGAAAGGTACCTTTCAGCTGACTTTCAGATCTGCTGATCCTGGAGCAGTTTGTGTGTTGGTCGGGTCATGGGCACAAAGTTAACTTGCACTCGTTGCTAACAACCTTATGAGGCTGCTCTGACAGCCAAGTATTATTGAGGTCCAGTGATGACACTTTCTTTTCCCCAACTCTGAGTGCTACATTACTTTGAATGGCCCTAAAGACAGTGGCTGTGTCTAGACCGCTTGAATTTCCACAAGAACACTGATGATCTCATGTAAGAAATCAGTGCTTCTTGTGGAAATACTATGCTGCTGCCGTTCGGGCAAAAGTCCTTTTGTGCAAAAGGGCCAGTGTAGACAGCTCAGATTTGTTTTGCGCAAAAAAGGCCCAATCGCGAAAATGGTGATTGGGGCTTTTTTGTGCAAAAGAGCATCTAGATTGGCATGGACACTTTTCCGCAAAAAGTGCTTTTGCAGAAAAGCATCCATGCCAATCTAGATGCTCTTTTCCGCAAATGCTTTTAACGGAAAACTTTTCTGTTAAAAGCATTTGCAGAAAATCATGCCAGTCTAAACGTAGACATTTGGTGTAACTTAAAACAGTTCTATGTTACTCTTATTTACAGTAGAGACTCACCACATACCCAGAGCAGGGGTCATGGGGGCATAAAGGTCTCTTGAAGTCAGTAAGATACCTTTATCCCTTCTCATTTTAAGATGAATCAAACACGGCTCTACATGCTCTGACTCCCAGATCCCATGCAATAGCTGGTCTTTTTGTGCCATAGTGTAAGGGTGAAATTTCACCCCCTTTGCAGTGTTTGGCAAAACTCCCATTGACTTCAAAGGGTAAGGATTTCACCCTACCGTTTTGGCCTGATGTCTATTGCCAGCAAGTCACATTTTCTTGGCTTCATGTCTGTTGCAGCTGTGGTCCAGAATGCCAGCTCATGATTTTAAAGTCATTGGGTCCAATCCCACAGACATAAGCCCAACTGGTCTCAACATACTATTGAGCGGTTAGGTAATACATATTCACCAACCAGCTTGCCCTTGCAGTGTGGTTGGCAGTTATTTTGCTCAGGGCACTGTTTACAGAGCTTCTAAATTTATGTACTGAAAACAATAAGCTAATGTTAATTATATATGTTTGTACTTGAGTTACCAATAAGCTCTCCATTTCTCCTTGTTAAGCCACATACTGAATATGCATTTATGGCAAATGGTTCCAAGACTTACAAGTGGAAAATAAAACTCACCACGGAATGAACACCCTCCATCTGAAATTCATGACTGAAGGTATAATTTACTACATAAAGGAGATTTGGCTGAGGCTCATTTCAAGGTGCATGTGTTTCATCTATGGTGTACAAGTCACAGTCTCTTAAAACTCCATTTCACTTTTATACATCTATAGTATTTATCATACCATAAATGCTTATGGCATTCTGTGTTTATACTATACATCATTATAATTATGCTTCAGATTATTGGAGATGGCCTCCCAAGTGGAGTTGAAATAACCTATAGGATGGATAGCAGCTTTTTACAATCTGGGGCACTTCAGAGCCAAGACCAAAACCATACCAGCATCATTGGAAGACCTTCAGTACGCTGATGATGCCCAGGTCATCGTCATCTCAGAAGATGGGCTCCAAGCAATCTTCAACCTTTTTTCCATGCCCTACCACAGGTTGGGACTGACTCTCAATGCATAAAAGACCAAGGCTCTCTTTCAGCCAACAATCACTATATTGTTATCCAAACCAACAATTACAAGTACTGGAGAATGTCAACAGCTTCACTTATCTCGGAAGCTATCTGTCCAGCAATGCTGACATTGATGATTAAATCTCCCATTGAATCTCCAATGCCAGCACAGCTATTGGACTTTTATGGAGGTGAGTCTTTGATGACCATGACAGACCAAGAGTGATGTCTACAATGTCATAGTCATCCCAACTTTGCTGTATGGAGATGAAGCCTGGACTCCCTATAGGTGACATATTAAAGGTCTGGAGAAATTCCACCAAAGGTACATGAAGAGAATATTGGGCATCATGTGGCAAGATAGATGAACCAACGTTAGTGTCCTTGGAGGGGCTGATTCCTGCAGCATTGAAGTAATAATCGCCCACAGCCAGCTATGATTGGCTGATCACATGGTTAGGATGCCTGACACATGCTTGCCTGAACAGATTTTCTATACTCAGCGAAGGCATGGGATGAGATCTTGTGGTGGGCAGAGGAAATGCTACAGGGATGTTCTTAAGAACACTTTGGTAAAATGAAACATTGATGCTGACATCTAGGAGAGGTAAGGGAAGGACTGGGTAACCCTGAGGACAACCATCAAGAACGGTTCCCAACACTTTGAGATCAAGTGATGTCTTCATGAAGAAGATCAGAGAGTCTGATGTAAAGAGTGTGCCTGGGTTCGTATTTGTGCTGCTGGTGTCGATGCCACTGGAGATAAAGACCTCACATACAGCCACTGCCAGAGAGTGCTCCTTGCCAGAACTGGCCTCATTTCTCATCTATACACTTATCAGTTATAGGCAATCAAGAGGAAATCTTACTCTATTTGAGGGATCCCAGAGAGAGAGAATATAAGGGCTAGATTGTGCCTTTCAGGACACTCCTAAGCAAGGGTGGAGTGTGACATGCATCACCTCAGGAGCAATGCCAGGAGACCTTGTGTCCCTTCCTGCTTCCCTATGGAATGGGAGGAGTAATAATCTATAGATGGCCTATACTGGCAACAAATTACAACAGCTGGCTCAACTGCATAGGTTGGCTGCATTAGAGAGCGGAGCCTTTGATGCACTCATCTCACCGTGCTTTTTCCTCACCTGTTCTAACTCCTTCATCACTCCTTATCTGGAGATCCCAAATAATCTTATTCCCATCACAGGTGTGGCACCTGACTCATAATCTGTTTTGGGATTTCAAACTTAATTTGTTCTTTCAAATCCTTCCTTAACAACTCTAGCAAACAGCAGTTCACCTAGATTAGATGTGCTGTTACATCCTACTAAAAACAAACTGCAATCTCAGACATCCAGATGACACAAAAACAAACTAACCATTTAACCTAATCCAAGTCACATTTCTGATTAGGTACAATGTGTGTTCTCCTGTCTCTTCTACTCTATTCTAAATGAGCACCGAATTTGTTGGCTACTTCTACGTAGAATTCTCAGCAGCACTGGATATAACTGGGTTGAAGTTTTTCCTTAGACTTACAGAGCAAAAATCACCAAGCTACTGTAAGATTGTACCAATTTTGATCACTACTCAGTTCAAGAAGGACTAGAAAGCTTTGAGCCATGCGCCACCCAATGGACACATATTTGGCTACATTTTTTTAAGACTGAAACTTTAGTGAGGCAAGATGGGTAAGGTAGTATCTTTTATGGGGCCAATGTCTGTTGTTGAGAAAGGCATGCTTTCAGTATCTAGAGCTCTTTTTCAGGGCTGGGCAACAGGAGCTGACTTCTTAGAAGATATTTCCTCACCCACCTTGTCTCCCAATTTAAACCTAGCCCATTGTGTTCTCTCCTAGCTTTGGCCCAGTAACCCCTTTTATACAGAAGGCCTGAAATGTTTGGTGCTGAATGCTAACTCCTCTTCTATCACTTCTCCGTGGGTCCATGGAAAGAACAAAACTGGAATCTAGATCCAACAAATGGAATGTATAATGCCAATATGATTGTGTCTTCTCTTTAGATTCTGTATTAGATTAATCCAGAAATAATCTGGCTGCTTTAAGCGTAACTGGAGCTCTATCCATATCTGTGTAATCTACCCTGAATACTGTTACCAATACTTGCATTGGACTAGAGCTGAAATCCCTTTTTTTTTACAGGGTGATTAGCCACTGTGACGATGTATGTATTTATCTTATGACTCTTTGGCTCCTTGTCAATCAATAGTGATACTGAATTACCAGGCACCTTTCCCTGCACATTTTAGCTGAACTCATACACAAAAACATCATTGGCCTAAAAGTTCTGTTGTCTACACCAGTGTAAAGCAAGAGTAAAAATACTTAAGTCTATGAAGTTTCACCCTTGTAAAACTGGGATAAAAAGAGTATCCGACGCCTATCGGGTTTCATTTATGCACTTGTTATTGCTGTTGCTAATAGCAGGCCAAACACTAAAGTCTTTACTCTGTAGAGCTGAGTCAATGGCACAACAATTGCATACAGCTAGGTATTCATTCGAATTCAAAAGCAGGTTTGTATTTAGTTGTCTGTGCTCACCTGTGATACTCACTTTTGTAGACAGTTCAAGTGCTCAGGTTTTACCAGAGCCAGAAAACTTTTTAGCTGAAACATTCAATTATTGGTTGAGTGTCATATTCAGCTATATTGGGTAACTAACGCTTTCTTGATTAATTTCAGAAGTTATATAGCCAGAACACAATTGCAGCTCAATTAATGTGTTAGCAATTACCTATCTCTTTCAGTTACTTCCCCCCATAGTGCATGATAGTCTTACTTCTTTAGGTTTCCAAAAGGCCCAGGTCACAGTCAGCGTTCCCATTGAATACAATGAGGATTTTATTCAAGTGAGACCTGCAGGATTTGACAGTAGATGAACACACCTGCAATTCAAAGACATTCAGTTCTAGTTCAGCAAGGGCCAGATGATACCCCAGAAAGGTGAAACATAAATACCATGTGATTGTGCAAGTAGCCAGTGCAGTGCAACTCGTCACTTTTTAGCCACCATTCTGAAAGATCTGCACACCCAGAACTAATCACTCAAGCACAGTTTGTACAAGAAAATATATCTTTTTCAGTGCTCACCTCAAATTTACAATCTGTTTGCAAGAAATTTGTGAGCTGGAAAAAGGACATCCTCTTATACCATTCCATTTGGAGATTATTCTTTTTCTGAGCAGCTCCTTCTGTATCCCATGACGAGACGTGGACAGGGCAGATCTCCCTGACTTAACACCTGGTTCCTAACCATTTCCACTGTCTGGTGCTTTGGCAAATGTATCTTAAGATTCTGAGGATTTCCATAGTCAGGCCTTCTACTTTTTTGATATGTCTCTTCAGAAATAACTTCACTCTGAAGAACTTTGACAACCCTGTTTATATTTGAAGATGTTTCATTACTGAATATCTTGCATTGAATGTAAGGTGGCTGTCTCAGTGTGTAATGGTGGCAATGGCCACTAGATGGCAATACTATATCTAATGCTGACTATTTTGAGTTTTCCAAAAAGCCTTCCATGCAGGCTAGTTCTACCCATTAGAGTGGACAAGAAGGGAATGTTAAGATTGCCTTTTTCATTAAATTTAGCACATAAAACAATATTGTAGCATCACCTCACAAATGTTATGGTGCAATAATGGAATAATTTATTTGTGTGTCCCTGTTAGCGTGAACAGGATGGGTTGAACACATAAGCCTGACTGATGGCAGCTTGGCACATGGTAGCTTTATTGACTAATGAGGGCCAGTTACACTGAATCAGATAGGGCAGGCATGATTATAAGTAAGGCCTAGTTCAAATGTATGGATATGGAGTGGGAGTGGGGTATCTATCTATCTATCTATCTATCTATCTATCTATCTATCTATCTATCTATCTATCTATCTATCTATCTATCTATCTATTTAAAGTTGTTACAAAAAATGACAAAGAAAACAATCCAAATTCACTATAAAACTTTAACTAAAATCATGTTCCACCACATTAATGTCATTAGCATACACAAAACAGCCATTAGCCCACTGTGCATGATTTATGAGCATATCTTAATATTTTACACTACAGCGTGTGCATTACGGACTTTGTTATGGCGCTTGGTTTAAAATAAACACATGTGTTTTGACCTTATTTCTGTATGTCATCAGGAAAATGTTATTTCTACAAAACAAATGTACCTACATAGGTATTTTTAATAGAATTTGAACTTTTAATCATTATTGTTTTAATATGTAATAAATTATCTAAAGCTCCAGTACATGAGAACACAGCCTGGAGTGGGGCCAATAATAAAGTGCAATACCATGTGTGGGGGAACCAACTGCGCACACCTCACGCCGGCCCCAAATCAGATTAAGTGATGGTTGTGGAAGCCAAGCACACACAGGCCTGATTGGCTGGGGGTGGGAGATGGGCGAAACTAGACACACACATTCGTGACTGATGGTTGGAAAATACGGAAGGACTGTCACATGCAGACTTGATTGATAGAAAGAACTGGGCATGTTTAGTTTAGAAAAGAGAAGACTGAGAGGGGACATGATAGCAGTTTTCAAGTATCTAAAAGGGTGTTGTAAGGAGGAGGGAGAAAAATTATTCTCCTTGTCCTCTGAGGATAGGATAAGAAGCAATGGGCTTAAATTGCAGCTAGGGAGGGTTAAGTTGGACATCAGGAAAAACTTCCTGCCTGTCAGAGTGATTAACACTGGAATAAATTGCCTACGGGGGTTGTGGAATCTCCATCTCTGGAGATATGTAAGAGCAGGTTACACAGACACCTGTCAGGGATGATCTAGGTAGTGCTTGGTCCTGTCATGAGGGCAGGGGACTGGACTTGATGACCTCTCAAGGTCCCTTCCAGTTCTATGATTCTACGATAGACATGGGGCACACTTAAAGCCTTCTCCAGGAGGAGCTGCCACAGAGGAGGGATTATGCACAGCGGCATGAGATCATGTGAAAGAGCTGACAGATAAGCTATTTCCCTCTTGTACATTTGTCCACAAGTCTGCCTCCCCATTGGTGTCTACTGTGACCACACCCAAGTAAAGTAGGCTTTAAAACCCCCTAGGCTTTTTAATTAAAAACCCTACACCAAAAGGCTTTTCCATGAAGCAGTTAGGGTCACTACATACACAGCATACCAGAAACAAACCCACAAGAAAATGAAAGATAAAGCCATATAGCAATGTACTCCCTCTACTCCCCTCCAGCATCCCCCAAAATCCCACAAACCTTCTCATTACCACCACATCACAACCTAACTCCCTGCTCAGGAATGCTAATCTTCCATCACCCACTTCGGCCACCATTCTGAAAACACCCCTTTGCCACCCTGCCATCTCCCAACATAGACAGCTACTACACCAAACATCTGCAGATATTGAAGATGGAGAAAAATCTGGTACAAGGGTGACTCAGAAGGTGACATTCAGACAAGTGACATGTCTCATGGCATTTTTCAAAATGAATATGGGATTCCCCCCAGCATCTTGGCCAACATACCATTCTTGCAGAGAGAAAAAGATGAAGACTCAGGCGTCGTTGATTACTCACTGCTGTTTTGTATTTGCAACATATTGGTGAAGTGAGTCATCCCCTCCAGCCTTCACATCTAGTGCCTGGACCACATGAGAGGAGATCAGCTTGCTACTGCTTCCAGCCAACAGACAATCCTTTCGCCTAGTAGCAGAGATCTGCGCTTTACAGGGAGAGATTTCAAGGTCAATTCCAACTGACAAAGCAGCCAGATATCCATTACAGGCAGCTAGTGTGGTCAGCACAGCACAAACCACCCCCTCATTGTACTAGGAACATACAGTGTACACAACCCGACAATAACGCAACCCCAGCAAGGACCTGACAATATAGGGAGCTGTGACCACTTTGAGGCTATGTCTATACTGCAGCCTTCTTCCACAAAAGCTTATGCAAATGAAGCATGGAGTAGAATATCGCCCCTCTTCATTTGCATAATTAATTAGCAGCTGTTTTTGCGCAAACCCTGCCTCTTGCACAAGAGCCGTTCTTCCTCATTTTTTTCGGGAAGAACGGCTCTTGTGCAAGAGGGGAGTTTTGTGCAAAAGCCTCTTACGCAAAAGCGGCTGCAATTAATTATGCAAATGCAGCATGGCGATATTCTATGCCGTGCTTCATTTGCAAAAGCTTTTGCAGAAGAAGGCTGCAGTATAGACATAGCCTGAGTGATGGCTGAGTAGTCTCAGGTCCCAGAGACTTTGGTATTTATGGGTCTGGGCCTTACAGGGATTTAAAAAGAGAGAAGGCCAGTGAAGGCAGATCTTCTGGCAGAAGCTACTATTGATAATAACTAGGGCCCTACTGAACTCACAGTCCATTTTTGGTCAATTTCATAGACGTAAGACATTTACAAATGTACATTTAATGATTTCAGCTATTTACATTTTAAATTTTCCAGTGTTGAAACTGTAGGGCTCCTGACCCAGAAGGGAATGGGGGGGAAGGAATCAAGGTTATTGTAGGGGGATCATGGTATTGCCACCCCTCACTTCTGTGCCACCACTAGCAGTGATGCAGAGCTGATGATGGCATGGAATGGCCAGGCCTGCTTCTGTGCTGCTGCCTTCAGAGCTGGGACCTCCACCCGCAGGTGCCATTCTCCAGCCACCCAGATGTGAAGAAAGCAGTGCAGTAGCATGGGTGGTATGTATGGCATTGCCACCTTACTTCTGTGCTGCTGCTGTGGGGGCTGAAGTAAGGGTAGCAGTACTGCAGTCCCTATATAATAACCTTGTGACACCCACTGACCCTCTTTGGGGTTGGTTTCCCCAGTTTGAGAAAAGCTGGTCTCCCCCATGAAATCTGTGTTGTAGGGTAAAAGCACACAAAAGACCAGATTTCATGGGAGAGACCAGATTGCCCGGCCTGTGATGCTTTTTTCCAGAGCTGTGAATTTGGTAGGGCTTTAATAATAACTGTAATGCTCAAGAATGTAACACTTGACTCCTTTCCCTGGCAATGCTCCCTTGAAATCCATTCCCGTTGGTCACAGGCAGGGCTGAGAATGAGTTAGCTATTGCTGTGCCTATAGCTAACCAGTTTTCCTGCATGTTTTAGCACTGACAGGCCTGCCACAAGGGGAGGCAAAGGGGGCAGTCGCCCCAGGGCCCAGTGATTCAAAGGGGCCTGGGGCACCCAGACACCACTGCTTCTACTGCGGTAGAAGCTCCGGGTCCTTTAAATTGCTGCTGGAAAGCTGCTCTGTGCAGCTTGGTGGGGGGGGGGGGCGCAGTCCTATGGCCCAGGAAGTGCGGAGGGCTGGCTGCCCCGGCCCCACCCCTTCTGCCTAAGGCTTCACCCCTCTGGGGGTGTAAAACCAGCCCCCTACTTGCTCAGGGGCCCATGAAAGCTTTTGGCCCCCCTGCACTCAATCCAACTCCCACTGATTTGTATCATGTACTAAAACTTGCAGGAAAACTTATTATACATATGTACAGCTCACACACAATTATGGGGGCCAATGCTGTTGTCCCTAAAATCAGTGGAGTCTGTCCATTGACTTCAGTAGAACTTGGCTTACACCTTTTAAACCAGCAGAGGATCTGGCCTTCAGCCTGTACCCTCAGTGTGTATTGTAGAGTTCTTCTGTGCTGCCGTATCTATTTGTTTGGATGGTGAATGCTGGGAACACACACATGTGAACTTAGTCATTTGTTAGCATTCACTGAAAGTCCAAAACTTTTGCTCTTCTGCATGTATGTTTTTCTATTGCAATCAGTGTGAACTGCTGTTTAGCCAAAGGTTGTTAAATGTACCAGCTTTCAGCATCTGGAGGGATATTAGTCCAAAACAAATTGAATGCTTCACTTATTGTTTAGTTCTGGTGTGGTCATTTGATTCCTGAGAAATGAACACATTCTGCATGTGCAGGACGAGCTCTTCACCCTGAGAGCTGCGATATCGAGCAAACACCAGCTGCAGCGAGCTTTCGCCAATAGACAGGAGAAAAAAAATGGAGAGCTCAGTTTGCAGCTGTGATCGCACTGAGCAATGTGAGTCTCTTTCAAAACGTCAGAACAAAATTGGCTGGCAGGGTGAGCAAACTCAGGCCTTAAAAGGTGAAACATGTCCTGATGATGAACTTTGGAACTGCAGCACGGTTTGCTTGCCGTGCTTTCCCAAGCCAATGATAAATCCCTCCGTCTTGTGTGGTTTGATTTGACTGAATGGCTCGTGCAAGTCTTTCAAGTAATGAAAACATGCCCTAGACCAGGAGATTATGTCACGGATAAAGGAGCCCGCTTTTGTGCTGTCTAGTTCATGATGAGGTTGGGTGTGCTGAAATGCTGATACAGTCAGCTATTGATTGCAGCTGCAGATTCAGTTACAGCAAATGGCATTATCTGCTCTCCTGCTGAATTACTTAATGCAGTCCCCTGGCATTGCCACAATTTCCATATTGAAGCGGGCGGTTCAAATATAGCTGTAATGGAAGGAGATGAGACAATGTCTCTGAAGGCTGTCATACCGTGGCCTGGGGCCAACAGAGGTTTTCTATGAGTGAATTAAACAGTCTAAAAGCACTGTGGATCAATTGGGATGCCAGGGTTAAAAGGAAGGCTGGTCAAAGTGAATCACGGGGTAGTGAGAGATGATGCTATGGTGGTTCGCTTCCTCCATGTAGAGAGTAGCTTCAGAGAGAGAAAGTGAGACATATGCTGAGAGGAGCAGTCGTCTGAAGAAGGAGTAAAGGCAAGAGCCTCTATCGCAGATTGTCCAAGGGTATGTTTACACTACGCAGCTTTTAGCAAGGAGGCTGGGTCGACACAGCCTTTTCATTTAAAGTTGGTATGTGAAAAGTGGCTGATTTTCTGGAAAAACTGGCCAGTCTAGACACAGCCCCTATGTTTGTGGATTAAGGTAATTGTTCAACATCACTTTTTCTCAGGAAGGGTGGCAGAAATAGGCCTTAAAAAATCAGGTAGTGATTTCTAAATTTCACAAGACAGTTTCCTTGTTGCAGTAACCTTGGAACCTGCTACTCCACAAAGTGTGTTACAAATTTATTCACAGGCTCTTTGTCCTTAAACAGACATTGTTTTCCTTAGATGGCTATAAACAGCTGCATCAATATTTACCTTAACAAAAAGTGTTTGATCTGCATCAGTTCCTGACACGTTGTTGTGCTGACATCTGGGAAGAACATGATTTTGGTTGCTTAAAATTTCACACCTGGTATTTTTGTTTTGTCATTTTCCTTGTAGAATGACTGCTGTTGTTATTTTGGTATTTTGGTGAGCTGCATCCAGGGTTCTGTTTCTGTTCTTGGTTTGTTTTATTTTGTTTTTTTGACAGGGATTGTGTGGAGGCTGGCTTGCTGCTGTTGGCAGTGTGTTTTGTTGCAGAAGGCCTGAAAAGATTCCCACTAGGTTTAGTCTCGAAGTAGAGTATCATCAAGTATTTCTACAGACACACATGAAGGCTGTGTCTACATTGGCATCCCTTTCCGGAAAAGGGATGCTAATGAGACACATCGCAATTGCAAATCCGCGGGGGATTTAAATATCCCCTGCGGCATTTGCATTTACACGGCTGCCGCTTTTTTCCGGCTTGTGGATAAGCCAGAGAAAAGCGCCAGTCTAGACATGATTCTCTGGAAAATAAGCCCTTTTCCGGAGGATCTCTTATTCCTACTTTCAATAAGAGATCTTCCGGAAAAGGGCTTATTTTCCAGAGAATCACGTCTAGACTGGCGCTTTTCTCTGGCTTATCCCCAAGCCAGAAAAAAGCGGCAGCCATATAAATGCAAATGCCGCGGGGGATATTTAAATCCCCCGTGGATTTGCAATTGCGATGTGTCTCATTAGCATCCCTTTTCCGGAAAGGGATGCCAATGTAGACACAGCCTTCATGTGTCTCTGTAGAAATACTTGATGAATTTAATTCGAACTAATGGAGCGCTTAGTTCGAACTAGGAAAACCTCATTTTACGAGGATTAAGCCTAGTTCGAACTAGCTAGTTCGAATTAAGGGGTGGGTAGCCCCTTAATTCGAGCTAGTGGGAGGTTAGCCCTCCCCAGCTTGCCCTGGTGGCCACTCTGGTCAACACCAGGGAAACTCGTCTGCCCCCCTCCCGGCCCCGGACCCCTTAAAGGAGCACCGGCTGGCTACGGTGCCCGTGCCAGGTGCAAGCCTGCCAGCACCCAGCCAGCAGACCCTGCACCTGGCAGGGATTGAGCCACCCACCCGATGCCCCCCAGCCCTCCCGCTCTTCCCGGAACCAGGCTGGCGGCTCCCGGGAGCTTGCCCGGGACCGCAAGAGGCGGGCACCCGCCTGGGCTAGTGAAGACATCTTGGACCTTGTCCATGATCTCCGCACTAGGCACAGGAAAGTGGCCGTCTAGGGCAGGAGAGCTGCCAGCCTGGCCACCCAGGAGCAGGTGTGCAAGAGAATCAAGGGGGTCCACTGAGACCCCCGACCCTAAGCCCTGAGCTTACAATGGCCGTCCTGGGTCAGACCAAAGGTCCATCTAGCCCAGTAGCCTGTCTGCCAACAGCGGCCAACCCTAGGGACCCTGGAGGGGATGGACCAAAGACAGTGACCAAGCCATTTGTCTCATGCCATCCCTCTCCAACCTTCCACAAACCTTGAGCAGGGACACCACTCCTACCCCCTGGCTAATACCACTTCATGGACCCAGCCTCCATGAGTTGATCTCACTTCCCTTTAAACTCTGTTCCAGTTCTAGCCTTCACAGCCTCCTGCAGCAAGGAGTTCCACAGGTTGACTCTTTGCTTTGTGAAGAAAAACTTTCTGTTACTAGTTTGAAGCCTGCTACCCATTCCTTTCCTTTGGTGTCCTCTAGTCCTTCTTTATGGGAACTAATGAAGAACTTTTCTGTATGCACCCTCTCCACCCCATTCATGCTTTTAGAGACCTCTATCCTGTCTCCCCACCGTCTCCTCTTTTCTAAGCTGAAAAGTCCCAGTCTCTTTAGCCTTTCTTCATATGGGACCTGTTCCCAAGCCCTGATCATTTTAGTTGCCCTCTCCTCTCCCACCCTCTCTTTTCCCCTCTCCCACCTCCTTTTCCCAGTCTCCCCCAGTTTTGCTCAATAAAGACAGATTCCATTTTGGAAGACACATTATCTTTATTTTGTACATCAAGAAGAGGGGCTAGGGAAGGGTAAGTGGAAGGAGGTGAGGGAGGAATGGGGCACGAGCCCCCAATGGGGAGGACTGGGCTGGCTTTGCGGGCTTCTGGGGGTGGAAGCTCTCCTGCAGCCCCCCAATTATCCCCTCTCCCCAGATGGCAGCCTGCTGATGGTCGAGTGGTGTGATGTGCCCAGTGTGGGTAGTTCGGGCAATCCAAGCCAGGACTGCTTGGCAAGTGGGGCACCCCTGAGAACTGTCTGTCCGGGGTGGGGGTTGGGACCCTTTAAGCACAGCCCTCGGCTAGCCTGAGAAAGCATCTCCATGCTCTAAGTTCTTCTCTGATGCCCTGCCGGCACTGCTTCCGGCAATCCTTAAGCCCAGTTCAGGGTCCACTTAATGTGGACATGCTAGTTCGAATTAGCAAAACGCTAATTCGAACTAGTTTTTTAGTCTGGATCCATTAGTTCGAAATAGCTTAGTTTGAATTAACTAATTCGAACTAAGTTAGTTCGAATTAACGTAGTAGTGTAGACATACCCGGAGAAGTTGGATATGATGGAAGTTATAGATTCCTCCCAAAGACTTGCTTTCTTCCATCAGCTCTTTCAACTCCGGTGTTCCATGTAGCTGTCACAGTTAGGATATGTCTACACAGCACCGTGTAGCTTGAAATAAGCTACACAATTCGAACTACACAAATTGCATAGGTTATTTTGAAATAGACCACATTCCGACATGTCCCTTAATCCTCATGGAACAAGGTTCACCAGGATGTTTACCTGTTATTTCAAATATATTTTGAAATAATGAGCTTGTTGCTAAAATGCAGAAAATTCTATTTTGGGATACCGGACGTATCCCGAGATATCGCTGCTGTCTGGACATACCCTAAGGGCTCGTCTACATTGGCCCCTTTTCCGGAAGGGGCATGGTAATTTTTGAGATCGTAATAGGGAAATCCGTGGGGGATTTAAATATCCCCCGCGGCATTTAAATAAAAATGTCCGCCGCTTTTTTCCGGCTTTTAGAAAAGCCAGAAAAGAGCGTCTACACTGGCCAGATCCTCCGGAAAAAAGCCCTTTTCCGGAGGATCTCTTATTCCTACTTCAAAGTAGGAATAAGAGATCCTCCGGAAAATGGCTTTTTTCCGGAGGATCTGGCCAGTGTAGACGCTCTTTTCCGGCTTTTCTAAAAGCCGGAAAAAAGCGGCGGACATTTTGAAGTAGGAATAAGAGATCCTCCGGAAAAGGGCTTTTTTCCAGAGGATCTGGCCAGTGTAGACGCTCTTTTCCAGCTTTTCTAAAAGCCGGAAAAAAGCGGCGGACATTTTTATTTAAATGCCGCGGTGGATATTTGAATCCCCCGCGGATTTCCCTATTACGATCTCAAAAATTACCATGCCCCTTCCAGAAAAGGGGCCAGTGTAGACGTAGCCTAAGTGTAAAATGTGGGATAATATAAACTCCAATTTATTTTGAATAGAGCCCAATTTTCTGACCAACTGCAAAACACAACAAACCCACACCCCTCTGAACAGACATCACAGCTCCTTGATGTCATTCTTTGCACTTTTTCCTTTGTGTAAACTCAGCCATGGACAAATTGTGTGGATGATACAATAATCAAAGTACATAACAAACAGAATCAGAGAACCAAAGTGCAAAGCAATCCAGAGGGATTACTGGGGCAGAGACTGCTGAAAAAGGGGAAAAAAATTAATGCAAAGATTGAAGCAATGATGTAAATCTTATAGAGGCAAATCTTATTAATGCAAATAAGAAATGATGAGGTAACCTACATTGAGAAAGAGGAAATAAAGAGCAGAGGTACAAAAGAGTGATATATAGCCAACCATCCACACCCATTCTCATGTGGTGAGATTCTTCTCATCTTGATCATTAACAATGTCTTAATATTAATGTAACTGAGCTTCACTAGTAGCTAGAGGGAAGGTGTGGGATTAGGATGCAGATGGGTTTCACCAGGTTAAATTTTCTAGTTTAAGAAAATAATGCAGAGTCCTGCAGGAGAGTGACTCAATGCTAGAGTAACTCTTTGTGGCCAGGTGTGGCATCACAGGGCCTTATCTTCCATTGCCTCTCACCAATGACCATGTGGTCTAGCTAGGCCACATCTAGACCCATCCCTTCCGAGGTTGACAAAGAGTCCAACAAAGAATAATCTACCAGCTTCACACTAAGTCTTCAGCCCAAGTCAGTCATCTAGGGTGTGTCTAGACTACATGCCTCCTTCGACGGAGGCATGTAGATTAGCCAGATCGGAAGAGGGAAATGAAGCCGCGATTAAAATAATCGCGGCTTCATTTAAATTTAAATGGCTGCCCCGATCTGCTGATCAGCTGTTTGTCGGCAGATCGGGAGAGTCTGGACGCGATGCCCCGACAAAGAAGCCTTTCTTCATCGACACAGGTAAGCCTCGTGAAACCAGGTTTACCTGTGTCGATGAAGAAAGGCTTCTTTGTCGGGGCATCGCGTCCAGACTCTCCCGATCTGCCGACAAACAGCTGATCGGCAGATCGGGGCAGCCATTTAAATTTAAATGAAGCCGCGATTATTTTAATCGCGGCTTCATTTCCCTCTTCCGATCTGGCTAATCTACATGCCTCCGTCGAAGGAGGCATGTAGTCTAGACACACCCCTTTATTCCTTGTATCAGGCGTTTCTATGCCGCATTCCCTGTTGGGACTGTAGGGGAACCCAGGCTTTCTGTATATTCTCTTAGCTCAGTGTGCATCCGCATCTCCCTCAGCCTGCTGCAGAGAGCTGCCTAGACTTTTCTGCCATGCAGCTGGTTGAGCTGCAGGTGAGTTGGCTCAACTCCCCTTTCAGGTCACCACTGGCCCTGCATGCCTGTCTTCCAGAATAGAAACCTCTCTTCCCACTACTGTTCTTCACAACTGCTTGAGACTCCTTGTTTGGACTAACCTTTCACCACAGGAGGCTCTGACAGGCCATCTCTCCCCAGACCATCAGACAAAGCACCACAAATAAACTTACTCTATAGACTAGCTTCAGGCTTCCCTCAGGGAGTCTGTGTGCCTGCAAGCCAGCTCAGCACGCCGGCTTCATCCAGGCATCACTCCCTACATGAGACCCAGAGAAGCCGGTCTCCTTTCTGCATTTTGCTCTTTTAGCTCCTCCTTACCAGCTTGACACCTAAACCACATGTAACACGCAGGGCTGACTGGGGCCACAGTGAACCTCCTTATATATTGTGGTATGTACTCACCAAGACAGGTACAACAAAGTTGGAGAGTACTGTTCTCTGACCAACAGTGAGGAGAGTGTGAGCCACACAGTTACCCAAACATACCAATATATAGGTGTGCTCTGGCACCATCTAGTGAACTTGTAGGGTATCTCACATCAGCAAATAGGACCAAAATGCTCCTTAAGAGACAAATCTGGACACACTGAACTCTTCACCAAATAAGTAAAACTGTCTTTAAAAGAAAGAGTTTTAGCTGAAGTATATGGGGTGCATGGATGTTATAAACCAGTTAGTCCAAAGTATTTTTGCTCTGTGAAGAAGGGCAGATTGAGCCCAAAGTAATGGCTACAGCTAAAACAAGACGGCTGTGTCTAGACTGGCAAGTTTTTCCGCAAAATCATCTGCTTTTGTGGAAAAACTTGCCAGCTGTCTACACTGGCCGCTTGAATTTCCACAAGAACACTGATGATCTCATGTAAGACTGTCAGTGTTCCTGCAGAAATATTGTGTTGCTCCTGTTTGGGCAAAAGCCCTCTTGTACAAATCATCTGTGCAAGAGGGCCAGTGTAAACAGCACAGTGCTGTTTTCCGCAAAAAAGCCCCGATGGCTAAAATGGCGATCGGGGCTTTTTTGCGGAAAAGCTCGTCTAGATTGGCCACGGACGCTTTTCCACAAAAAGTGCTTTTGTGGAAAAGCATCCTGCCAATCTAGACGCGATTTTCCGAAAATGCTTTTAACGGAAAACTTTTCCGTTAAAAGCATTTCTGGAAAATCATGCCAGTGTAGACGTAGCCGACTTGTCAAAGGAAGACAGAGTTATGTATTTAATTACTATGCTAATTATGTAATGGATTTAGCAGAATTGCTTCTAATTGTGACCTCTGGACCTCGCTAGATAATAAAGAGGAAGAGTAAATACTTTACTATCTCAAGGCTTTAGTCCTGGAGCTCAGGACTGTAGGTGGGGGGTGGGGAAAGGGATTGGGATGCAGTTGCAGCTTTGGGGGTGGGTCAGGAATCCAAGCAGGGATGAGGGGGTTAAGTCTTTTGGCCCTGAGGAGTACCAGGGATCAGAGCTTCAGCCCCAGCACTCTGTTCCCAGCTTCATAGAATCATAGAATCATAGAACTGGAAGAGACCTCAGAAGGTCGTCAAGTCCAGCCCCCTGCTCTAGGCAGGACCAATTCCAACTAAATCAACCCAGCCAGGGCTTTGTCAAGCCGAGACTTAAACACGTCTAGGGATGGAGACTCCACTACTTCCCAAGGTAACCCATTCCAGTGCTTCACCACCCTCCTAGTGAAATAGTCTTTCCTAATATCCAACCTGGACCTCTCCCACCACAGCTTGAAACCATTGCTCTTTGTTCTGCCATCTGTCACTACTGAGAACAGCCTCTCTCCATCCTCTTTGGAACCTCCCTTCAGGAAGTTGAAGGCTGATATCAAATCCCCCCTCACCTTTCGCTTCTGCAGACTAAACAGACCCAAGTCCCTCAGCCTCTCCTAACAAATCATATGTTCCAGCCCCCTAATCATTTTGGTTGCCCTCCGCTGGACCCTCTCCAATGTGTCCACATCCTTTTTGTAGTGGGGGGCCCAGAACTGGACACAATACTCCAGATGTGGCCTCACCAAAGCTGAATAAAGGGGAATAATGACATCTCTGGATCTGCTGGCAATGCTCCTCTTAATGCAACCTAATATGCCATTAGCCTTCTTGGCTACAAGGGCACACTGTTGACTCATATCCAGCTTCTCATCCTCTGTAACCCCCAGGTCCTTTTCTGCAGAACTACTACTTAACCGGTTGGTCCCCAGCTTGTAACTATGCTTGGGATTCTTCCGTCCCAAGTGCAGGACTCTACACTTGTCCTTGTTGAACCTCATCAGATTTCTTGTGGCCCAATCCTCCAATTTGTCTAAGTCATTCTGTACCCTATCTCTGCCCTCAAGCGTATCTACCTCTCCCCCCAGCTTAGTGTCATCCGCAAACTTGCTGAGGGTGCAATCCATCCCCTCATCCAGGTCATTAATAAGGATATTGAACAAAACCAGTCCTAGAACCGAACCTTGGGGCACTCCACTAGAAACTGACCACCATCCTGAAATCGAGCCATTGATCACTACCCACTGGGCCCGGCCTTCTAGCCATCTTTCTATCCATCTTACTGTCCATTTATCCAATCCACAATCCCTTAACTTGCTGGCAAGAATATTGTGGGAGATCGTATCAAAAGCCTTGCTAAAGTCAAGGTATATCACATCCACTGACTTCTCCATGTCCATCGAGCCAGTTACCTCATCATAGAAGCTAATCAGATTGGTCAGGCACGACTTGCCCTTTGTGAATCCATGCTGACTATTCCTAATCACTTTCCTCTCATCCAAGTGCCTCAATATGGATTCCTTAAGAATCCCTTCCATGATTTTTCCAGGAACCGAGGTAAGACTGACCAGCCTATAGTTCCCTGGATCATCCTTCTTCCCTTTTCTGAAGATGGGCACTACATTTGCCTTTTTCCAGTCATCCGGGATTTCTCCTGATCTCACGACTTTTCAAAGATAATAGCCAAAGGCTCCACAATGACATTTGCCAACTCCCTCAGTACCCTCGGATGCACTAAGTCCGGACCCATGCATTTCTGTACGTTTAGCTTTTCTAAATAGTTCCTAAATATTTCAGATTGGGCTTGGATCAAAAGACTGTAATGTCTTGTTTAAAGTTCCGGATATTTCAGAGTTACAGACAACCTCCTTCCCAAAGTGTCCATAACTCTGAGCTTCTACTGTACTGGGCAATATTGCTTTCTGATTTGGCTGCAAAGAACTAAGAACTGATCCACCCCAGCATTTTCCAGTGGCTCAATGTCAAATGTAAGGTGCAGCCTTTGTAACGGATATTTGCTTTCACCAGAAAATAATATGTGTGCAGCATCAGAGCATCTTACAGCTAAAAAGATCACAATCAAAACCTGTTTGGAAATCATGTCTGTCTCAGGTGTCATAGTGAGTGTCAGGTGTACCTTGGTTTAGATTTCTGCTTGTGAGCTGAGACTGAATGAAGTTTAATAAGGACAAATGCAAAGTATTCCACTTAGGAAAGAACAATCAGTTTCACACATACAGAAAGAGAAGTGATTGTCTAGGAAGGAGTACTGATGAAAGGTATTTAGTGGACAAGTTAAACATGAGTTAACAGTGTGACACAGTGGCAAAAAAAGCAAACATTATTCTGGGATACATTAACAGGAGTGATGTGAGGAAGACAAGAGAAGTCATTCTTCTGCTCTACTCTGTGCTGATGAGACTTCAGTTGCAGTATTGTGTCCTGTTCTGGGCACCACATTTCAAGAACGATGTGGAGAAATTGGAGAATGTCCAGAGAAGAGAAACAAAATTGATTAAAGGTCTAGAAAAAATGACCTATGCGGGAAGACTGGAAGAAAGGGGCTTGATTAGCTTAGAAAAGAGAAGACTGGGAGGGGACATGATAGCCATTTTTAAGTATCTAAAAGGGTGTTATAGGAGGAGGAAGAAAAATTGTTCTGTTTGGCTTCTGAGGATAGAACAAGAAGCAATGGGCTTAAACTTCAGCAAGGGAGGTTTAGGTTGGACATCAGGAAAAACTTCCTGCCTATCAGGGCGGTTAAACACTGGAATAAATTGCATAGGTGGGTTGTGGAATCTCCCTCACTGGAGATATTTAAGAGCAGGTTAGACAGACACTTCTCAGGGGTGATCTAGACAGTGCTTGGTCCTGCCATGAGGGCCGGGGACTGGACTCAATGCTTTCCAGTTCTAGTCTTCTATGATTCTATGATTGTGCCTCTACAGAAATGGTGCCGTGGTGTGGTAAAGGAACTTAAAATAACAGGTCAGATTCAGTGGCACACTGTGGTTGTTGCTGTGAAAGCAGCTGTGAAACCCGACATATCCACCCAGTTAAACTGTTTACGGCTGTTATGCATGGCAAGAGTGCACCATAAAAGAAGCCCGAATTCTCTAATCCAGGCATGTCCAAAGTCCGGCCCGCGGGCCAATTGCGGCCCGTGTTCCGGTTTAATACGGCCCCCCAGGTAATTTGGCAATATCTGTCTTTTATGGCCCCCAACGAATCCATATGTATTGAGATGAATACGTTGTAAAATCTCAGTTAATGTCAGTTGGTCTAAATCAGTTATAAATATATTTGGACACAACATGTATACTTGGTGTTATGTTCCTGTTCATATTTTTTTAACTTAAAAGTTGACAGACAACCTTTATTACCAATAATATGTAATGTACTATACAATGTTCCTGACATATATTTCAGCTTCCTGGATTTTTTTTTTCATCTGGCCTTCAGATATGAAAGGCAGAGTGATTTAACACCTGTGTAGATTTGTCATCCATGTGACGAAATGAAAAGTATGCCGTTTGCAATAAACTTTGCATAAAATAGTTAATTTGCATTTAATTTTAATGGTTCAAAGAATGTCAGGCAAAATGGTCGGCCCTCACGCATGTTCACTTCATCAAATCTGGCCCTCTTTGAAAAAAGTTTGGGCACCCCTGCTCTAATCCAAATGTAGCTGTCTGAAAAGAGCAGCACTTTCACTCTTGTTTCAGGTAGTGAGTTTCTTAGGCTTAAGAATAACAACATCTCTTTGCCCCTGACAGGAAGGTGAGAGCAGTTCTGAGTGGGTGAATTCAGTATGGTATGGCCCTGTCTGCCATGATCAGCAATAGTTCAGTGAACAGCTATTACTGCAGAGGGTTCCCTCCGAATAACATTTATTCTTGGCATCCAAACTTAAATGTTCTCTATGCAAAATGACTTGTACAATTTCCAAGATTACTGGTGGCTGACTTTAAAATTGGCTGGAGAGAAGCAGGGGGAATTTCTGTTCAGCTTATATGGCTTTTGCCTTTGTGTTGTTAGCTCCTTCCAAAGTAATGGCTTGCGTTCTTGACAGGAAAAGAATAAACTATCGGGGCAATTTTTTCTTTGTTAATCTTTCACTGCAGCCCAGCAACACTGAAAAATGAGCTGTTTTGAATTTCAGGGAGGGCCGCTGGGTCATAATACATACTGGACTGTAACAGCATGTATGGCAGGAACCAAGTATTTTGCTTCATGGTGTCAGCTGGTCACCAAATGGCATCAAGACCTTTTCCTTTTATCGATACCAGTATCAGGTATCAAACGTTGTTTGAGGCAGGGCTGGATGATCCTAGTATGTGCAAATCTCATGCATCTGGACTCCCTGCAAATCCTAGAGGGGGAGGGAAGGCTTCTTGGGCATCCCTGGGAAACTCAGGATATAGAGGCGCCTACTGTGCCCTATTGCTAGGGCCCCGTCTAGGGCTGTGTCCAGACTCAGGGGTTTTTTCGGGAAAAGTAGCCTTTTTCCGAAAAAACTTCCCCTGCGTCCAGACTCAAGCCGCGTTCTTTCGAAATTAAATCGAAAGAACGCGGCTTTTCTTTCGATGGCGGTAAACCTCATTTCACGAGGAAGAACGCCTTCTTTCGAAAGTTCCTCTTTCGAAAGAAGGCGTTCTTCAATGTAAATAGGGCTTCTTTGAAAGAGAGCATCCAGACTCACTGGATGCTTTCTTTCGAAAAAGCAAGCCGCTTTTTCGAAAGTTCAACGTGCAGTCTAGACGCTCTCTTTCGAAAGAGGCTTGCAGTGTAGACATAGCCTAGATGTGAAGCACTGCAGTGGTGCAGCTGTACCAACATAGCTGTGCTGCTGCAGCACATGTGCTGCCGATGGGCAGGGCTCTGCTATCAGCATAAAAATCCTACCTTCCCAAACGGCAGATGCTACTTCAGTGGGAGATGCTCACCTGCACACAAGCACTTATGTCAGTTTAAGTTATATCACTCAAATGTGTGTGGTTTATTCACCCTCCTGAGTGCCATAAATGAACCAGCATAAATTATAGTTTGACACAGGCTAAGTATAGAAATGAGGTAAGGGACAGAGCACTTGCCTGGGTTATTGGACAAGGAATTAGGGGCAGAAGTTTACATGGGCTCCATATTGTCAGATAATCAGACTAGCTATATATAAATATCTGAATATTTGGAAGTTTTTCTGAGCAGAGCTCTAAACTGATCGCATGAGCTAATGGAGGCATTCTGAGTTATGCTGTTTATTTTAAAAATAATCTAATCAAATCTAATCTAGTTACTGGTACTCCCTCCCATCATGTGCTACTGAAGAGCCTGAAGAAAAATATCCGTATTTCTGTGCTTTGAGCTTTCTTCAGGAGACTTGTAAGGGGTATGGAGGAGGGCATATACTGTCATTGTCAAATGAGACAATACACTCAGGTGATGATATTGTTCTGAGGAAAACTAAACTGAAAAGATATGGCATAGTATGTTTTTTATCAGGGAGGTTTGAGAATGCAGACAAGTAAATAGCAAGGGTTTGAAATTTAATCATAGACCTGAATGTATTGAAAGGTCCCATGTCACTTGAAAGTGGCACCTTTGTTTGTTTTGTTTTTAACCAAACATTTAAGCATCAAGTTCAGCAACAGTGTTCCCTATGTAACCCTTCTGAAGGCAGCGTCGGCAGCAGCCAGGGCTGGGTTCAATATCTAGGGGTTCCTTTTCATCCATCTCACACAGAACTGGCTCAAGACCCCACCCAGTAGCCTGGGAAATTCACACACCCCTGAGTGCCTCTGAGAGGCAATGCTTCCCTACTCACTAGCACAGAGTCTGAGCATAGAAAAGAAACTTTAATGAAAGAGAGAGAGAGAAGTCACATGGCATTAACTTGGGAAAATACCACAACTAGAGTTCATACACCCCATAAGTAACTGTTCCCGCTCAAATGGATTGAGCAATGTCCTTTGCCTCTCAGACTCACTAGCCCAACAATGTAATGGTCCCATGCACCTACCCAAAATTTCTCTGTACCCCACTTCAAACGCTCCACTTACAGCTCTATCCAATCAGTGCAGACCCAAACACATCACCCTGATGACTCCACTCATTGAACCTGGGGCCTTGTCACCTTTTTGCTGCTCCTGTGGCTCATTTGCTCCTACCAGCCACCCTGCTAGTCACTCCCACCAGCCTCCCTGCTGGCCGCCTGCTCCTGCCAATGGCCCTGCTGGCCATCTGCTGCTGCTCGTACCAGCCAGCCACCTGCTGGTTGCAATGGGTCTGGCCCCAGTTCAAACCAGTGACTTCAGCTCTTAGTGATTTCAGCTTTTAGCCACCACCTTGGCTGGCCAAAAGATTCCAGCTTCCACTGGAATAACAAAGAGACTCCTTATGGAGTCTGCTTTAGGTCTGTCCTTAGAACAGGGCGGGAAAAGGAGACAGGTTGAACCAGTCTTACAGCTCACACCTGGCAGGCATGAAGCTAGCTGGCTCAAGCCCCTTTCCCCCAACTCGGTCCACTCAAATCTGGAAGAGGGAGGCTTGTTCATCTGAGACCCTTTACGATGACAGTGTCTCTCCTGCAAGCACTGGTGTCATATTTTACAGTTCCTACATTTAGGAGTAGTATGGTTTGTGACCCCAAAGCAGCCAAATTAGTTACAATACACAACATTCCATTCCAACAATACACCATCCTGAATTGGATTTACATAACCACACTCTGGATTCCTTCTCCATTCCAGCATGAGTTGTATTTACATATCAACAGTTGATTATCTTGCAGAGCTAAACAATTGAGAGAGCATAACCACAACCAGGGCTACTCTCCCATTTCAGCTGTCTGCATTGCAAGCAGTCATTCAGACCCTGCTTACATCTATAAGCTGTGTGCTTGCACGGCTGCTCAGAAGTACTGACCAGCTGATTAGCAGAGTGCCCACAGAGGGCACTTTCCCAGAGAATTAGACTGAAGATCAGAGTGTCTGACTAGGCTACCTGCATCTGCCAACAGAGGCATGTAAATTAGACTACCCAACATAGTCAATGAAGTGGGGATTTTTATATCCCTCCACTTCATTAAAATAAAAATGGACACCGCGCTGATCATCGGCACAGTGCAGCAGTCAAGACACGGATCGGTCGACAGGGTACACCTTTGTTGACTGCTCCTGTAAGCCTCATTTCATGAGGCATAAGGAAGCGGTCGACAAAGGTGTTCCCTGTCAACCGATCCATTTCTTGACTGCCGTGCTGTGCTGACGATCAGCTGAGCTGGCACAGCGCGGTGGCCATTTTTATTTTAATGAAGCAGGGGATATCTAAATCCCCGTTTCATTGACGATGTTGGGTAGTCTAATTTACATGCCTCTGTTAACAGAGGCATGTAGTCTAGACATACCCTAAAGGTTCCTGGTTCAAACACAGATACGTTTGTGTTTCTCCCAGTGGTGTACAGTCACACCTTCCTTGGTACACATAATAAAATTTATTCTGAACATTGATATGGAAAAGATTCACACAGATGGAAAATATTAGAGGGAAAATTGCTCAGCAAAAGCCCAAAATGCTGTCCCAGAAGTGCAGCATTTTCTCAGGAACAAACTGGACAATGCATTGGAGAATGGCTTGGCATAATGGATAGAATATTGGCCCAAGCCCCTGGTTTTGTTCTTTGGTTTCTCCAACTGTAAGTGGTTACATATATACCAGCCTCCTTTGTAAAGTCGATTGAGTTCTCCTCTTTCTACGTACAATCTTTATTGTAACTGTTTTTTTAATCAAAGCCAATGAGCACAGCTGGGACAAGTAGAGACTGACCGAAGAAGGGAAAGGGATTAAGGAGGCTAAAAGAAGAGAAGCCTGGGGAAGAGATGGCTGGAAGAATTTACAGCAAAAACAAAGGGACATTTCAGAAAGAGAGGCAGTGAAAGGGCTTGGTTCAACATCCACTGTAAGCAGTGAAAAGCATGATTGATTTCACTGAGATTTGGAACAGGGTCCAAAGAGGAGAGTGAAGAGAATCTTCAAAGAGCCACACTCCTTCCCTTATAAAACAAGTACATCATTCAGTAATAAATGCCAATTGCTATTGTGCTTGAGCTCTTCTTATGAAATATTCTATTATACGGTACTTTCTGTCTCCTTCCATCATTCTATTCCTGTCTGTCTGATGCTTTGATTAAACCCATAAATAGTGCTGCAGTAGTCCTGCTCCAAACGCCACATGAAAGAGCAACATTTTAGGCAGATATTGTAGATTACTGTTATGTTATTTCTATTACGGCTGGATTAGATATTCAGGGTGAAATGATGTCCTGGAAGGAGAAGAAGAAAAACATGACCTTGGACGCAAATAGAGACCCTGTGTCTCTGTGGGACCTTTGCAAGGAAAAGAGAAAAAGAACAGATACTGGGAAGAAAAGCACTGCAAAATAGCTGGTCGAATCTCAAGATACCCATCTGGCCAAGAGAATTATGAACCAGAGATTAAATAAGCATGTTGTTATTTACTCTCTCCTTGTTATATAAGGTTTTTAGTCAGAAAACAGTCCTTTTTTTTGTTTACTCTTAGTCATTTCTTGTGGACATTTGTTGAATGTAAATGTCTTTTATTTCTTTCTACAAGGCATTTTTGAAATATTATAGGGTACTTTAAGATGTAGGGTGTTTAAAAATCCCCCTAAAAGCAAAACTCAGCAAACATTCGGGGTCATGTCTGAGCCTCACATTCAGATCAAATCTAATGAAGAGAATGGTGTCCTACAAGGATGTGAAATATCGTTTGCTCTGTAGTGCAATCTGTTGAATCTGGTAGTGAGTCCTGGGCTACAGAATTATCTTTCACTGTAACACAATTACTTGGTGACTTCTGAACCAGTTGTGCTGAATTTGCTTCTTGGAATATTCACAGTGCCAGAGCATCCTTTAAATCTCTGTCTTTGGTTTAGATTACACATGTTAAATTATAGCAGTTTTGATATCTTACAGTGTAGTAGAGAGACTAATAATAAAAGAGCATTTCTTGTCTTGAGAAACTCACCAGCTTTTACAGGGCATAGAACAAGGAAAACTAGAAACACAGCTGATTAGAGGAAATGAGTGCTAGCACCCCAATTACTGGGCTATTTGAAATGTAGTGCTTCCTTTGAGGTTAACAAGCATTCATCCCACAGAGCTGTTGAAGGTTTGTGACTTTGGGGCCTGATTCTGCTCCCTTTGAAATAATAGGAATCCCAGTGATGGTATAAGAAGTTGTCTCAGGCCCTGTAGGAATCAAGCAGCGCACTTTGAAAGGGAACATGGTTTCTCATTGCACCCCTGTGAAAAGTGCCTAACATGGATGTGTGCAAAGGTTTTAGTTGGTTTCTATTCAGTTGAGTTTGTAGCATACTGAAGGGTCACTTTCATTTTGGGATTCAAGTACAGGTGTGATGTGTGTGGTTGGCATGGACACCAGGCAACTCCAATGAAGCTAATCATAGAATCATAGAACACTAGAATGGCAAGGGACCTCGAGAGGTCATTGAGTCCAGTCCCCTGCTCTCACGGCAGGACCAAGTATTGCATAGATCATTCCTGACAGGTGTCTATCTAACCTGCTCTTAAATATCTCCAATGATAGGGTATGTCTATTACAATGTTAGTTCGAACTAACGGACGTTAGTTCGAACTAACATTCATAGCCGCTACACTAGCGCTCCGCTAGTTCGAATTTGAATCGAACTAGCGGAGCGCTTAGTTCGAACTAGGAAAACCTCATTTTACGAGGATTAAGCCTAGTTCGAACTTACTAGTTCGAATTAAGGGGTGTGTAGCCCCTTAATTCGAACTAGTGGGAGGCTAGTCCTCCCCAGGTTTCCCTGGTGGCCACTCTGGCCAACACCAGGGAAACTCTATGCCCCCCTCCTGGCCCCGGACCCCTTAAAGGGGCACGGGCTGGCTACGGTGCCCGTGCCAGGTGCAAGCCTGCCAGCACCCAGCCAGCAGACCATGCACCTGGCACGGCACAGAGCCACCCACCTGATGTCCCCCAGCCCACCCCCTCTTCCCGGGACCAGGCTGGCGGCTCCCGGGAGCTTGCCCTGGACCACAAGAGGCGGGCACCTTCCTGGGCTAGTGCGGACATCGTGGACCTCGTCCATGATCTCCACACTAGGCACAGGAAAGTGGCCATCTAGGGCAGGAGAGCTGCCAGCCTGGCCACCCAGGAGCAGGTGTGCATGAAAATCAAGGGGGTCCACTGAGACCCCCCGACCCTGAGCCCTGAGCTTACAATGGCCGTCCTGGGTCAGACCAAAGGTCCATCTAGCCCAGTAGCCTGTCTGCCGACAGCGGCCAACCCTAGGGACCCTGGAGGGGATGGACCGAAGACAGTGACCAAGCCATTTGTCTCGTGCCATCCCTCTCCAGCCTTCCACAAACTTTGGGCAGGGACACCACTCCTACCCCCTGGCTAAGACTACTCCATGGACCCAACCTCCATGACTTGATCTCACTTCCCTTTAAACTCTGTTCTAGTTGTAGCCTTCACAGCCTCCTGCAGCAAGGAGTTCCACAGGTTGACTCTTTGCTTTGTGAAGAACAACAACTTTCTCTTACTAGTTTGAAGCCTGCTACCCATTCCTTTCCTTTGGTGTCCTCTAGTCCTTCTTTATGGGAACTCAGGAAGAACTTTTCTGAATGCACCCTCTCCACCCAACCCCTGCTTTTAGAGACCTCTATCCTGTCCCCGCTCCATCTCCTCTTTTGTAAGCTGAAAAGTCCCAGTCTCTTTAGCTTCTCTTCATATGGGACCTGTTCCAAACCCCTGATCATGTTAGTTGCCCTCCCCTCTCCCACCCTCTCTCTTCCCCTCTCCCACCTCCTTTTCCCAGTCTCCCCGAGTTTTGTTCAATAAAGAGAGTTTCTATTTTTGAACACACGTGTCCTTTATTTTGTACATCAGGAAGGGGGACTAGGGAGGGGTAAGTGAAAGGAGGTGAGGGAGGAATGGGGTACGAGCCCCCAATGAGGAGGACTGGGGTGGCTCTGCGGGCTTCTGGGGGTGGAAGCTCTCCTGCAGCCCCCCGATTGCCCCCTCTCCCCAGATGGCAGCCTGCGGCAAGTGCAGCCGGGTTAATGGCCGAGTTGTGTGATGTGCCCAGTGTGGGTACTCCGGGCACTCCAAGCCAGGACTGCTTTGCAAGCGGGGAACCCCGAGAACTGTCTGTCCGGGGTGAGGGTCGGGTCCTTTTAAGCACAGCCCTTGGTTAGCCTTAGACAGCAGCTCCACGCTCTAAGTCCTAATCTGATGCCTTGCTGGCACTGCTTCCGGCCATCCTTAACCTCGGTTCAGGGTCCACTCAATGTGGACATGCTACTTGGAATTAGCAAAATGCTAATTCGAACTAGTTTT
The DNA here is from genome assembly GCF_052426305.1 of Pelodiscus sinensis. NCBI lineage: Eukaryota > Metazoa > Chordata > Testudines > Trionychidae > Pelodiscus > Pelodiscus sinensis. The sequence continues at coordinate 22,316,579 of NC_143052.1, read as the reverse complement.
TAGGTCTAGATGCACTAATTCGAATTAGCTTATTTCAAATTAACTAATTCGAATTAAATTAGTTCGAATTAGTGCTGTAGTGTAGACATACCCATAGGCTGTGTCTAGACTGGCAAGTTTTTCCGCAAAATCAGCCGCTTTTCCAGAAAAACTTGCCAGCTGTCTACACTGGCCGCTTGAATTTCCGGAAAAGCACTGACGATATCATGTAAAATCATCAGTTCTTTTCCGGAAAAACTATGCTGCTCCCGTTCGGGCAAAAGTCTTTTTCCGAAAGAATTTTACTCAAAAGGGCCAGTGTAGACAGCATAGTACTGTTGTCTGCAAAAAAGCCCCGATCGTGAAAAAGGTGATCGGGGCTTTTTTGCAGAAAACCGCGTCTAGATTGGCCACGGACGCTTTTCTGCAAAAAGTGCTTTTGCGGAAAAGCATCCTGCCAATCTAGACGCGCTTTTCCGAAAATTCTTTTAACGGAAAACTTTTCCGTTAAAAGCATTTTCGGAAATTCATGGCAGTGTAGACGTATCCATAGTCTTTAAGGTGCCACAGGACTCCTGTTCCATTTGAAAATGTTCACTGACTTTTTTTAAAAAACTTTTTTCATCTCAAAATGAAATACTGAGCGGGAAAAATGAACTCCCCTAATTGTCCTCCTTTCTAAATCCTTTATATTTTCTCAAACTCCAATTTGCTGCCAGATAATGGTCAATTGAAAATTTCAGCCAAATCTTCCTTCATGTCATCATGGGGAAAACTTCATGATGCGAACGCTTACAGCAGTGGTTCTCAACTCATTTCAGTCCACGGACCACCAGGCCAATCAAAAAATTTTCGTGGACCACCTCCTTTTCCAGACATGAAAAAAAAGAGCAGACAGAAAGGTGTAAAACAGCCTAACGACAGCACCTGCTCATGCCGTGTGACTTTGGACAATGTTCCTGTGGACCACCAAAAAAGTCACCATGGTCCTAGAGGCTCAATCTTGCCCTTAGAGTTACAATAATACTAAACTAATGGAATAAGGTATCACATGACCAAGAGGTCAAAAAAGACTTACTGCAAATCTTGAAACAAGCATGTTTTGCATGGTTTTATTGTAAAGTCATATGGGACAGCTGTTCCTCTGATAAGCAAGAAAGTTCTTGGTTGTTAACAAATATCTACAAAGGGAAAAGCAAAACAAATTCTGAAATGGTTTCAACACACTTTATTTTGTCAAGCAAATAATATTTTATGTATCCAATTAAATACCACTGTGTTAAACTACATTTTGTTTTTTTCTTTCACAAGATATAAGCAATATTCACTGTAATGACAGTTTCATCATGCTAGGAACTATACACATACATACACTTTTTTTTTTTTAAAAAAAAAAGAGGGTTTCTGAATGAAAAACATTTATCTACAGTACCAAAGATTGCAAAGTACACATCGTTAAATCAGAATTTCAACAAACTTTACAAACTACACAAAATAAGAACAGCAAAAAAGTACACGTATGAAGTTCTTGACAGAGAACTTATTTTTAAATTTGGCAAAGTTATGTCTAGAAGGTGTTTCATTAAAAAAGGAATAAAATTATATACATTATTCAGTAATCTTCAAAATAGGAAGTTATTAAATAGCACAAATATCACAATCTTAAATGTCTATGTTACATACAAATGGGGATGTCTATTTTAAAAATTAAAAAATGTCTATCCTGTACATTTATGGCCAGGCCCTCAGAAGATGTAAATCTCTGTAGGTCTATGGACTTCAAGGAAGTTACAGCTATTTACATCTGCTGAGAATCTGCCCCCTAGCTATGCTGTACCCAGAGGAGATCTGCTAAAGTGTGGAAGGCAGTACCGGCTACACATTGGCAGAAGTTTGTTATGTATACACTTAAGTTTTCATGCAGCATAAAAATGTTAGTTTAAGTGTAATCCCTTAAACAGTCATACCATAAGAATTGTATGTGAAGCAGCTTTAAAAATATTATTTTATAATCATATGAAACTCAGAGCTATTCTGATTGTTTTAACTGAATCCCATATTGCCAGTATTCTGTTGAAAACAATGTAACTATCATTTTTGAGGCCTGATGGGGCCTATTAAAATATCACTATAGTCAACCACTCAAAGAATAAATTGAACACTTAAATACTTATTAAATGCCATATTTCACTGGAATCAATTATGAGCCTCACAACAGACATTAATGTTTTACTAACTGTGCAGTGAGTCTGCTGGATAACATTGGCAGAGCAAGTGTAGCATACAGTGTACATAAACTAATGTCAGTGTAGGAGGTAGTTTTGTTTTGTGGAGCCCCAAACAACTTTTTGGCTTGTAAATTAAGTACTGAATGATCAGAAAGTCTCCCATCCTACCCAAAAGATATTTCCTCCATTGCAAGACACTTGTCAATCACTGATTTTCCTTCACTCATTTGTATTCAATCTTTGTAGACTCTACCCTGCCAGTTCTTGATCCTGACCCTGATCCAAGGCTCAATTAAATTAAATTAAATTAATGGATGTCTTCCCTTTGGTTTCCATGGGCTTTGGTTCAGGCCATTAAACACCAGTGTACATATCCACTAAAATGCATTTGGCCTTGATTCAGCAAAGCACTGAAGTACAGGCTCAGATTTAAGCATATGAGCTATCCATCCGTTTGTAAACAAAGCATTTGAGTGTGTGCCAAACTTACAGTGAAATATGAGTGAGTCCCACAGATGGCAATGGGGCATAAGCCTGGGCATCAGTAATCTGCAGAATCAAAGCATATTCCCCATCTCTTCTGTCACTGAAGTGCCTGATCGATACTACTTGCATCAGTTTGAAACCAGAACAATGCAAGTGTGGCAGATTCTGCATCACACTAGTGTAAATCTAGAATAATTCTACTTGCTTCAGTAGACTTTTCTCCCAATAGATACCAATAGGCATGGGATAAGAATCAGGCCCAAAGAACTCCCACTAACTATTTAAAAAACCATACAGTGAAAATAATAATGGGTAGAATAAGGGGTTCTCAAGCTTCATTGCTTTGCGACCCCCTTCTGACAACAAAACTTTACATACATTATCCCAGGAGGAGAGATTGAAGCCTGAGCCTACCTGAGACCCACTGCCCTGAGTGGGGGCAAAGCCAAAGCCTGAGCCCTACTGCCCCATGAAACCAATGCCCAAAGGCAAAGCCCTTGCCCCATTGCTTCAGCCTCAGGCAGGAGGGTCTGTAATGCAAGCCTTGCCACCCAGTGCTGAAGCCTTTAATCTGTGGTTTTGGCCTGGTCCCCAGCAAGTATAACTCCACCCCGGTGACCTCATTAAAATGGGGTTGTGATTCACTACAGGGTCCTGACCCACAGGCTTCAAACGGTTGATATAGATACTTTGAAGGCATCACTTTATTAGAAGTGCTGGATTTTTTTTTAGATCATCTCTGGGGTTAGAGGTTATTTTTCCTCAATTCGTAATAAAATTATCTTATGTTGGTTAAATATCTCATATCTTTAATTAGCTTATTTTGTTGCAGACAGCCATAAGATGTCACTTAGCTAAATATGAAATTCTGTAGTGCTAGCTGTGACTAATAACTGTCTTATGTGAGCAGTCCTACTGGATTGCAAGAAACTTCTCACATATGTAAGGGTAGCAGGATCAGCCCCTGGTATTTTGCATATGATTGAAAAATGGTGATTTTTTTTAACCAAGCTGAATGGATGTACGGACCGAAAAACATCCACCTAGTTTTCAACCAGTTCTATTATCATGTTACAAATTATCACTTTCATCAGAGTTGGTGGTGATTTTTTTGAATAATTTTTTTTTCTAAAAAATGTTTTTTGAAAATGAAAATTGCCCACAAAAATCTAGCTTTGAAATGTTCCTTTTATGGGGAGGGGACAAATTTTTATACATTTTTTGCCCCTTTCTAAATCTTCCTTTGTTTCCCCTTTTCAGCAACTCCTACCAACTGGGTTATTTAAAAGAGGGAAAGGATGAAAGAAACGGGAAACATTGAAAACTGAGAAAATTTTGAAATAAAGTATTTTTGGATATGTTATTAATGATTATTTTCCCTTACGTCTTTGAACTTGCTCTAACCTTTATCATTTGGGACATTATAAAATAAATCTGTGGTTCTAGTAGTTGAGGAAATGTAATATACATCCACATTCTGCTCACAGGAAGGTAACATTTTCAAAAGCACCTTGTGACTTAAATACTTTTGAAAACATTACTTATAATGTCCTCATGTTGCTTACAAAGCTATGCAGTTTTATTAGGCCAATATGCTAGTTGAGGTTATTATGAGCAGAGATATTTGTAAATGTAATCTCAAAATGTATTACAGCTCATATTATGACAGTAATTAATGTTTCCTGAAGTATAAAAGCATTTTTTTCTCCTTTTTGTCCTGCTTTTACTTTAATGTTACTTTCAGGTTTTTTTCTGTACTATCCACTTCTACTGTACTTTTCTTTTGCTAGCTTCTTAGCTACATGCACTTATGTGACATGTACAACAAAATGAAACTGTAAACCCAACATAGAACCGTAAACAATTAGAAACTCAGAGACTTAAATGCAGTGAAAGAAACACATGAGCATCTCCCATATCTGAACATCTACCTTAACCTAAATGGTCTCTTTTCCCTTCTGTTCTGTTTAATCCCAAAACTGCAAGTTAATGCACTGTTTTTTTTCTTTTAAACTATAAGTAAATATCAGTATATCAAATGGGTTAAGGTAAATATTCAGTTTTGCTGATGCAATAGGGGCCTACAAGTGCTAGTGAGCATCACACAAAGAAAATACTTCTTGTATATTTGCTTGAATTAATTTACACTGCATTTTACTGGGAGAAGGGTCATTTCTCAAGCTTGATTTACTAGTTTTTTTTTTAATATGCTCTCAACAGACAAACAAGAGCCCCTGCAGGGAGAACAAACATATATGCGACTACAAATAAAAAAAAATTAAGATCCTGGTAATTGATTCCTTCTGTTCCTACTTTTCCTGCTGTTAATCAGGGCCTTTAACTTGCCATAATCCCCTCTCATCTTCTGGGATTCTTCTCCATGCTGCCCTTGCTGTCTACTGTCTTTGCAGTATTGGTTAATCATCTGCATTTCTGAATGGGTGAAAGCCCCAATGAAGTCCTTTGGATGGAACTGCAGTGCTCGGACAGAGCTTGCCCAGGTCCAGGGGGACCACTTGTCAGTCATGAAGGCCACCATATCTGAATCTAACACTTTGAAATTGATCTTTGCTATGGTTTGCTTGAAGCTGTTCTCTGTTGCAATGCAGTGGTAAAGTCCTCTATCAGTATCCTGGACAGAGCGAATCAAGAGTCCTTGCTCAGTTGATATGATCCTTTCATTAAGTTTGACCTACAAAAGGCAAAATAAATGTGATGGGCCAGTTACTTAGACAAGACACATATAATATCTTTGGGTAATTCTCTTTTTAATGTGCTTGCTCTGTGGTGAGTTTTTCTGAAATGTATCTTTATTGTTTCAACAGTTACTATTAAAATTTGAGATGATCAAGCCATAGAGATCAACCTAGGCTCCTGGGAGGAGCCACATAACGCAAGATCTTCAACCACCTCCAAAGAGGGTAGACACCTGGAGGTAAAGAGACCAGCATTAGAAATCTGGTGAGCCTGCCCACTATCGTCAGAGTGTTCTGCTAACATCTGTGGAAAGGAAAATGGAGCCTCCAATACCGGTGGTTGTTGACTCACTGGACACTGGGTGGCTTTGTGCTAAATGCTTTATTTGGACACTGGCAATGGAAGGCAATTCTATGAGGAATTATATACCTAGTCTAGATTCTATAAAATGGTGTAAAAGTGTCTGTAGGAACAATGTTTTTCTGTATTGAGTTTTGCAGAGTTTTGGAGACATTTCTATAGCACATTATTCAATTTAGTTTCATGCCTATGACAGTTGATGAGGGTCTTTTTATTTCAATGTATTTCAATGTTGTGGCAAGTCACAAGTTGGCTGTGTCTACATTGACATTCCTTTCCGGAAAAGGGATGCTAATGAGACACATCGCAATTGCAAATCCGCGGGGGATTTAAATATCCCCCGCGGCATTTGCATTTACATGGCTGCTGCTTTTTTCCGGCTTGAGGATAAGCTGGAGAAAAGTGCTAGTCTAGATGCGATTCTCTGGAAAATAAGCCCTCTTCCGGAGGATCTCTTGAAAGTAGGAATAAGAGATCTTCCGGAAAATGGCTTATTTTCCGGAGAATCGCATCTAGAAAGGCGCTTTTCTCCGGCTTATCCCCAAGCTGGAAAAAAGCGGCAGCCATGTAAATGCAAATGCCATGGGGGATATTTAAATCCCCCGCGGATTTGCAATTGCGATGTGTCTCATTAGCATCCCTTTTCCAGAAAGGGATGCCAATGTAGACACAGCCAACGTGTGATGCTTTTTAGAAATCTCCATCAATTTTTTCACATTGAATTTCCAGTCCTGTTCCTCAAGCAAAGGATTTCAGAATTCAGAGAGTTTCAGTGTAGCTGCAAAGAAACAACCCTCTGATCCTTTTGTGCTTCACCCGTTACTAATTCTAGCATGTGCTATCCCAACAGAACTGCAAAACAGAAACACAGAAAGGGACTCAGCTACAGTGCATGCTTTTTTCTTGAGTAAGGAATAAAGAATTGAATCTATACTACTAGTACAAGGTTGAGTCTTCGCTGAATATGTCTAAGAAGCAGCATGTTTAATAAACACCTTATTATCTCTCTCTCTTATTTCATAGCGTGGTCTGACATTAGTGTAATATGTTCCATTATTTATATTCCATCACCTGCACCATGTTGCCATCTTATTCTTACAACAGATGTTCTTTTTTTTTTCTTCAGAAAATATTTGCCTGAGATTTGAAATGGAAATAACTTTTCCTTTTTGTATCACTCAAGAGTGGCATTATTCTGTATGTTCAAGTGCTGAAACTTGAGTACCTTGGAGTGTGCAGCAGTAATGGAAAATGTGATTACACCACAGTGAGGAAAATGCCTGAAGCCTTAAGCATTTTTTGCTTGGGCTAATTTCTTAGGAAACCTGCCGAATTTCCTCTTACTCTCCCTTTTATTTTCTCCTCTGCATAAAGGTGCTGCTGTACCCAGACTGAGCTCTTTGATTTGACACATCTTGTTTCTTTTATGCCTACTTCCTCAGATCACCACTGTGTTCTGACTGTACCAATATTCCCATTACAATCATCTTCTTCTGGAAGAAAGATTTTCTACTTGGTGTTTTGAATACGGTTGTAGGCTGGGGTTTTCCATGGAAATTAGGTGCCCAGCTCCTATGAAAAGTCAGCTGGAGCGAAGTGCCTTATTCACTTAAGTTCCTTTCAAAATCTCAGCTAAAATTCATAAGGACAGCTGGCCCGCCTCATGTCAAAACACTCAAATATGTTCATGCAACTTTCCTAACCTACTTCATCAGAACCATCCTGTCTGAACCGCCTGACTGAATGCACTTTCCCCCCTTTGATTGATTGGTGGTGCTGAACTGCATTACTCACCTCTTTCCTTCGGTCATTGTCTTTCTGTAAGAGCCATTTAATGGATGCCTGGGGAGATTTAGGGCTGCACTCAAGGAAGGTGGTGTTATTTTTCACACCATACTGGATAACTTCTGCGGCATTTCTGTATGCTAGGAAGCAAGAGAGGGCAGATAAGACCACTGTACTTCAGGTGCCTGATTCTGACTTGGAAAGCAAACATTTACGTGTCAGCAAAACTAGCAATCAAGGCTCCCTAATCTAGCTACATCGCACCCAATGTCAGACTCACTAAACTGAAGATGCCCAAGAATCTATAATTGGGGTAAATACTACAAAAAGAATGAAGTTTGGAGTAACTTCAGGAGAAACCAATCTTCAAATATTTCTGCTCTGGACACTATGGTGGCCAGATAGCAAGTGTGAGAAATTTGGCTGTGGGTAATGGGTATCTATAAAAGACAAATATTGGGACTGACCCTATAAAATTGGGACATTTGGCTACCCTATGAAGCACGGACTGTGCTGAGAAATTAGGGCACTTGCTTGTGGGTCTCTTAGCAAATCCTCGGTCAAATCCTGGTTTCTGTAGTCTAGGAATAATAAAAGGGCACAGGGAACTTCCTCTCTCCAGTGTTCCCAGGCAGCAGCAGGCCAGGGCGTGATCCTAATGCTTTCTGTAGCTCATTGGCAAAAACTAATAGCAACAATCTCTAGCAGCTTGAGATAAGACAGCAGATGGAAGGGCTCTGAATTCAAGTGGTATCCAAGTCACAGTACACCCTGGAGCTATTCCTGGAGTGGGGGTACAGCTTACACATCACCCCATATTCAGGGCTCTGCCCAAAAGCACAATGTAGCCCCAAATGATTTTGCAATTCAAAATAAGCATCAGGGGTAAGACTAAACTAGGTGGGTTTAAAAGACATGGGCAGGAGTGTGTGGGGAATGATTTCCTTCCAGATTTCCTTTCTGATGACCCAAGTCAGTACTTCCAGACTCTCATTGCATAATATCATGTAAAACAAAAGGAAAGGCTGTTAAAAACAAACAAAAACCTATCTCAGGTTTGGGAAATGACTGTGGTTTTTTTGCTGCTTTACCAGCAAACCACATGGCTGATGTGAAGAATGAGTCACATGAAGGAAAATTCAAGTGCTCTTTAATTGTATCATCATCTTTCAATTATAGTACCTTTCAGGTTAAATCCTCGGCACTGAGTCATAGGATTTCCATGTCTCACATCTTGTCTGCGACTCCGCCTGAAATATTTGGGAAGTACAAACTATTAATCCAAAATAGCCATATTGGAAAACAAACTATTCACCAAATTATATACTAGTATCAGTGGTCATGACTTAACTGTAAACAATTCCATGTTTTGCAATTGGCATGCATATCAGACCATGATTTTAGTTCTGTTTAAGTCAGTGGAAGTTTTCCCACTGAGGTCAATGGGCGCAGAGCCGGATGCTAAAATTGACCCTATTTATGATAACAACAGATTTTTCTGAACCCCAAAGAAGGTGAGCTGTATTCAGACTTCTGAGAAAGGGTTTGTATTGTATCCAAACTGGCTCATCTATTGTTTACTGTCAAATGGTCTCTGTTGTACAGTGGAGCAACATAAAGCTCAGAAGTGTCACATTACCGGGGCTCGTACCAACGTTGTCAGTTCCTTTTAGAGGCCAGGGAAGCCTTGTAAGGGTAATAACTGCTCCTCGTCAATTATTCACTCTTCACCTTTAGGTAAATTACTTAGGACAATGTTTCTAGCTAGCCTAAATGGTCTGATTACCAGAGGTACTGAACATCAGGACCTGGCATGAATTTGCATTGACTTATTTGTAGTTGCTCTTCATCTCAGAAAATCACACCACTAATTTTGGTGCTTAACTATGGATTTATCTGGTCAGTTCTAGGCAACTGGTTTGGAAATGTGTGCCAGGAGCTCTCCATGCATTGGTTTTCCTATCCGTAATATAGGATTACAGATAGGAAAATCTCCTCTGCCTCAGGGAGATATTGTGAATTTTAAATCATTAATGTTTGTGAAATGCTCTGGGATAATGAGATGGGCATGCTTTAGCCTATTAGAACTATTTTTCTCAGCGTGAATTCATGCCTTTCAGCCTAACACAAAATATGGTGGATCTCTCTGTTTTTCTGCCTGACTAGAATTTACAACAAAACCTTAAACCAGGCAAGTGTTAGGTGGCTTAGTATTTTACTGTCCTCTTTTGCATTTAATATTCAGCATTACAAATGCTGCAGCAGAATAACATAGTCTGAGAGATCTATAGATGAGAGAGAAAACAGTGAAGAATTATACGATGAACATCAGTAGGAAAATATTGAGGTAAACCATAATTTGCTGTGGTCTTTCAGAAGCTGCTCCCACATCCCACTAACCTAATCAAGCAGTCTTATCCTGACAGTTTACTATATACCCAGAAATAAGAAGTGGAAATGTTTGTTTGGGGAGGATGTGTTTGTGGGTGTTTTCAGGACGTAAGAAAAAGGTCAGGTGTTTTGAGGTTATGCTGTGTAGGATGACATAAGCGACAATTCGTAGGGCAAAGAGGTGGCAAGAGAGATTGACCAAAGAAAGATACTACTGTCTAGACTTGGAGATTTGGCTGGAATTACTGAAGTTTTCTCCAGCATAAGCTGTTTCTTTAGATAAAGAAACAACTCATTTCCTTAGCTTATGAAAAACAGATTGTTTTCCATACTGTTTTTGGTGTTTATTTTGGTCTGCTATAAGAAGCACATTACAAACAAAATGTTAGCAGCAGTTTAAAACCCAATGGAAACAACATGGATATATATGATGGATATGGCAAGAGGTCAGCTGAAAATTATAAAATCATGTTGGGCTTGAGTTTTCACTCTGGCGTACCTCTAGATAGTTTTAAATTGTGTTGGCTAAAGGCAGGCCCACTGATGGGGGAAGAAGGCTGTGCCTCGGGGCCTAGTAATTCAAAAGGGGTTGAGGCTCCAGGCTGCTGCTACTGCTGTACCAGGAGAACCCAGTGTTTTGGGTCCTTTGAATCACTACTGGAGCACCATTCAGTGCGCTCCCAGTGACTGAAGGCTGGGAGGGAGGCATAATAGTCTGGTTGGCTCTGAGAGCTGGCTACCTCTGGCTCCACCCTTCCACCTGAGTCTCCACTCCTTCTGGAAGCATGGAACTGGCCCTCACCGCACCCAGAGAGCTGGAGTCACATCCTGATCATTCTCCATCCTCCCTCCCTGGACTTTGCTTGGTGTCTGAATGAATCTATTGTGAAGAACAGAGGAACCTGCACCATAAAATATACTTTCTTCATTTAGGGCTAGCTTGTGCGTTACAAATTAATGCTGCACAAGCACTGGCCTGTAGGTGCCCTAACCCAAGAGAAATCCAACAAATTGTCTCTGTTTCTGCTTCTGCTTTCAGATGTTAGTAATTGGCTACTGGCACCTCACCAGGTGATTGGTCTGTTTGGAATTAAGCTACGGCTCCACCCATTTCCTATCCCTCTCTGTCTGCTCCTCAGATATCTGCAAAGGGAGAAGTACCATGCACACAGTTCCCAGGCTGTTCCTTGCACCAATGAGATACAAGAAGGTTACACTGGGGAATGTGGGTTTCATTCCCCTTTTGCTCCTGCATGGGCCAGGCTAACACTCCACTTGTTTAGTTTCATATTTCTCACAATGTTCATTTGATATTCTTTTGTCATTTGTGCAAGCAGTGAAGCTCCAGTAATATAAGACCTCACTACAGCCTTCTGCTATTCAATATTTCCCTGGAGAAGTGGAGCAAGGCTGCTACTTTGCATAAAAAGTACAGTTTGTGCCATTAGCTCAGTGAGAACTAGAGACCTTTTCTTGTAAATTACAGAAAAATTGTGTTCTATGTCTTCTCTAATGAACCTCATGTTGACAATACAAAATATAGTGGATATAATATAGAAATGAAATTTGCCTGAATTTGTCTGTTTCCCAGAACAGGGTGAGAAACAATCTTCTTGCCCTGAGAATATTTTTGAGAGTTTGAAAATATTCACCATCCTGAATGGGGCTGAAAACTCAAAATCTCAAAGATATTTGAACATTTATTTTTTAAAAAATATTGGTTCATTTCAATTGAAACATTTTGCTTCAGTGATTTGTAAACAATGTTTTGCTTTGATTTCATGTATTCTTTTTTAATCTATTTTGGTCTAGTGAGAGTAAATTTTTAACCAAAATGTTTTATTTTTGTTGTGTTTCAAAAAAGATTAAATGGAATGTTTTGACAGTGTTCTTACTTTTTTTTTCCAACATTTTTCAAGCCAGGAGATTTGCTGAGACAGCCCCAGACTTGTGAATAGTTTTGTGGTCAATACATCAGTGGTAATTTGATGGAAAATAAGTCATCAAACAATTCCTGACCAAATAATTTCCATATAAATAGTGCTTTTCAGTGAGCAGAAATACAGAATGTAAAGACATAATACATCAGACACACTCTCAGATACTGTGATGCATGAAATGGATTATCATGATGTTTACATCCTGAGCAAAAAGCTGAATTTAAACAAAGGCAAACACATCACCAGCTTCTGATTCTATCCAGCACCAGCATTACCTTAATGTAACTCCATTAGCTTTGGTACTTGTATACAAGTAGAGGATTAGGCCCTTGTTGCATTAAAATAAGAATGAAATCTTTCTTTCACCATATAAAACTTTAAATATAAAAAGTGACATCTTTAACAGATAGTTTTGGTTAGTGTGCAATACCAAATATTTCAGGATTATTTTCAAAGAGGCCAGCAACAACAAAATCACCTTCCGCTCTCACGTGACATGACCCATGACTACATATGAAAGTAAAACCCTGACTTGTACTTTTCTTGCAAATCTCATCACACTCCTCACCTTTTCCCTGTTGGGTAAAACCTGGAGCAGGACTTGCCATCCCAAGCACAGTAAGGATCTCTGGCCAGGCAGCAGTCAGCACAGGCTGTTCCATAGATGTGGCAGCGATGCAAAGATACCTGGGTGATCCCTTCCTCCGAACTCACATATAACTGTTGCTGTGGAAGGCAATGGGAAGATTTATTTCAGATGTGGAGCCTAGAGGAGGAGCTTCACTCAGGAACTTAGCTCACACATGCATAAAGCCTTCAATTCATTTTGGAATTAACCACAGCCCAAGAGGTGATCCACTAAAGTGTTCAAAACCAAAATAAATAGAAATCTCCCAGGTTAATGTGCCTACAAAATTACCACCACCTGTTAGAATACTATATGCTATGGAGAATGCTAATGGTTTATTAGCTATCGAGTCTCATTTTTTTCTCCTGCACCAGAAGGTCTGAATTGAAATAGTTCAGATTTGAGGGCTTGGGTCTTACTGAGTGAGGATTACTGAATCAAGCCTTCGAGCTAAGTAACTTCTCTGCAAACAAGTCTCCCTAAGAAATATTTTGCAAAGCTTCTAGCTAGATTTCTCCAAGGCAGAGATTCCAGAAACAGAAAAATGAGTAGTCACTATGGACCAGATTCTGAGAGTCTTACCTTCAATAAAACCTTAGTCCATGTCAATGGGGCCACTGGAGTCAATGAGAACACTCATAGAGTAAGAATCATTCAAGGGGATTGAAGCCATCAGAATCTGGAGCCAAATGATGGGTTCTAGCCAAAAGCCAGTTCTATAGAATTTCTTAACACAATGATAAATCTGGATCTAAACTGGGGTGCCTCCATCACAGTGCTGGCAAATTTCACTGAGTTTAATTTCAGTACATTTCAATTATTTGAATGCAGAATTTTAGCTATGTTTTATTTTGGTTGTGCAGTCACACAACTAGGCCCCTTGATGAAAGAGTGGATGCAGGGGTAACTGCCCCAGAGCCCACTAATTCAAAGGAGCATGGAGCTCCTGGCTGCTACCACTGCTATTGAGTCCATGGCGGTGGCCGGAGCACCTGGTCCTTTAAATTGCTACCTGAGCCCCATGTGGTGCACTCTGCAGTGCTGAGGGCAGCCTGGGGAAGGCACAGCAAACTCCAGGCACAGCTAAGGACTGCTTGGAAGAGGCTAGCCTCAGTCCCACCCTTCCGCCTGAGCTACACCTCCCTCACCCCTGCACCTTGCCCAGTTCCATGGCTAGTCTGTCGGCTCCACTGCATACAACTCTTATGATCATCATCACTGTATCAGTGATTCATTTCCAAATATCCATTATGAATTCGCTTGAAAGACACGAGCTCATCATGAGCCTCCTACCACCTTTCTTACGCTCCCCAGGAGACGAATGAATAATTCAGACAAGTAGCTTCTGTCTATAGATTGTAGTGTAATTGGTTATAGGGTACATTTTTGTTCCCTAATTGGACTGTTGACACTTTTTATCAAGTGCAAATAACTAATACTGAACAATGTGCTAGTGGATTTTGTCCTGAGATCGTTAGCCAGCGCAGATTTGGAGTCAACAGTACTACACTGAAGATCTTTGTGTCCCTATTGAGTATGGTGTATCATAGGTAGCCTTTTAGCACCTTATGTTAATTCTTTCTTCAAGTAATAACCACTGAATGAGTGTTTCCCTTTTCTTTACCTTTTTAGATGAAATCTTCATTGTTGTTATGGGAGCATTATTCTGAAAGACAAATGACATTTATATGCCTTCTTTATTTATAATGCCATGACATTACATTTTTAGCATTATGTAAGCCACAATCATTTTTAGATAAACCGTTCTTTTCCAGACTCTTGATGGGGTGTCATCCACACCTAATCATCTTTTGTCACAACTCAACAAATATGACATCAACACAAAGCTGGAGTCAGTAAATATATTGGCTACATGAACCTCTGGACTTGACTCAGACACATTAACAAGTTCTCTCACACTTCTGGCTGATCTGCTCTTAAGAGCTGCCTTCTCACTTCAGATAGGCAGCATGTGTTTTCGAACCATCACTCTCTCCTCGTAAGGCACAGCCTTTGTTCTTGGAGGCGACAGCATGCAGGAATCATGTAACAGCTCATACGTAATTAGCACATGATCCGGACTAGGAGAATTAATATTTTTTCTACACTGTATCTATGATACATACACTTTGGTTACTGTCCAACACATGGCTTTAGATTATCAACAAGAAATGCCAACATTACAAATGACGTGTTGTGTTACTGATTTTTTGGTTTTGCTCAGTGTACACTGCTCACTACTGTATGTAGTTTTCAATATCTTTCATTATCTGTGTCAAACTGAATGGTAAAGAACGCCCGCTAGAGTTATTACATCCACTGCTTTAAACCAATGAAACAATCCATTATTCTCATCAGATTTAATGGCACTGCTGCTGGCAACAGTAATGGTAATCATTATTTAGAGGATCGAGGATCTTCTACAGCAGTGGTGGGCAAAGCAGCCAACAGGCTATTTGTTTACTTTTGTCCACATGCAGGGTTGCCAGATTCTACTGGTTTCCATACATATAGCTTTTTTCCTACCAAGCATACTTAGCAAAACTACCCTATCCTAGAAAACCGTCTCTGTCATGACAATTTTGTGTCCCACTGAGATGAAGGAGGCCCACTCATGCAACCCAGTCATTAGCCTAGGTTGCCCATCACTGTTCTATAGTAATCTCAGGAACTGAATGATACTGTGGTACATCAGGATTAAAGCACAGCACACCAGAAGAGCTATGGGAAAGCCCAGGGCTGGAATACCAAGTGGATGTGCAGAGATTGGAGAGAGCACAGAACTGGGACTGTAGGGTTGTAGCACTGCAGCACTGAGTGCGTGGGAACTGCAATATTTGAGTTCAATTCCATTTTTCACCACAGGCTTCCTGTGTGGCTTTGGGCAACTCTGTTTTTCTGGGCCTCAGTTTCCCTTCTGTAAAATGGGGATAATAATATTTCTCAACCTCACTGAGATGCGAAGAGGACTGATACAGAAACCATTATGGAGTGTTCAGATACTACTGTGGTGGGGAACATAAATATCTGCAGTGAAGATTAGTGCATTAGCAGGTGTCAGGGCTCAGGTCTGGAGCAGTAAAAGTTTGGTAGATGAAAAATGATTTATACTGTAGTTGTAAGGGGCAAATGGCTAGATTAATAAGACTGTGGCTGCCAGTTCATGTGTAATGGGTAGTAAATTTGCAGATGTCAGTGTGTGGGAAGTACAAAGTGCCTGTTCCCTCCTTCCTTTGAACCATTCTATCAGCGTCTCATTTTCACAACCACCAAAGTATATCAAAATGTCCCCAATTTGTGACTGCAGTGCTCTTCTGGGGCTTTCTGTCTCTTCTGCTGCCTCGTCTGTCACTGCAATCTGTCAAATGCCACCTTGGGTCTCAGATTCCACTTTCCCTCTCAGAGCTACTTTTCAAAGAGAAAATACTTGACAGCATTACCACATTTTACTTTGGGGATGCCTTTATTAAGTATGAACCTATGTGAGCCTTGTCCCCTCTATTTCTGATAGTCATTAGGAAAGCCCCAGTACAACTACCTATGTTTGGAGCCCAGAGCATATGCTGCAATGCTCTGGAGGGCTCAGAATGCAATGTTGTGTGATGAGAAGGCCAAGCAGTGGACCAAGAATAATGGCCCTGGATTCTCTCCCGGGGTTTGGTACAGACTTCCCATCAGCCCTTGCTTTCCCTGCCTAATTTTCCCTACCCTGGTGAACAAGCCCCATAAAATACTATTCATATGCACTTTTTGGGAAAAAATAGTCTCTGTTTCCCACATAAGGAATAACAAGACTATTTAAGTATATAGGCAACTCATCCTGGGATCCTGGGGTACAAATGGACTGCAACCAGGAATGGGTCCGTGTAGGGGTTTCCCCCTTGTGCGGAGGGGCTTACGTCCGCCCCCCTCAGTTTCTCCGTCGTTAGCGCCTCATAGTGGCCGACTTCGCTTGGTTCCGTTAGGTGGTTGGGGGAAGGGGGTCCAGGCCCGCCCTCGCTCCGGACCCCAGCCCAGGGCCCTAAGGTCGGGGAAAGACTCCCCACCTAGCAGGGGGGGTTGAGACCCCTAAACTCCCCTGCTCTCGGGGTACACGTCCCCGCCCTGGGCCACTTCTTCCCCCACGTCAGCACGTCCCGTCCCCAGGCTCCTGCTCTGGTCTGGCCCAGGGTCGCCAATACCTGGGTCCGTGCGCTCGCTCCCAGGGGAGGTCCGTCTCCTCGGCGTCCTCCCTTCTTGCTGGGTCGTTGCAGCCTTTTGAATTACCCACTGGTCGCAGGCAGATGACGTCAGTCCCTTCGTCATCCACCGGCCCCCTCTCGGGCCGGCCTCCCTGTGACGTCACCTCCCCCGCCTCCTCCTTCCCCCGCCCTCTGACGTTGCCGCTTGCCGGCCCCGGCTCGTCATCCGGCCAGTGCGCCGGCCCCCCCCGCTCGGGGACAACAGACGGCTCTGCCAGCCGCGTGGGGGAGGGCTCCTCCTCCCCGTGAACGCGGCGTCCCGGCGGCTTCCGGGAGGGGCGGGGCTATCCCGCCACAGTCAGGTCTTTATGAAGATGTGCCGAAGAGGATGTTGCGCATGTATGGCACTCCCGTGTATGGCTCACACGAAGGAGGTCCATAGGTCCTCAGGTATGCTACCTGGGTATGCTCAAAGAGGGCTGAGCGGGAGATCAGACCCTTCCCACACTGCAAGTTAGCTGCATCACAGCAAGCAGGTTTCCTAGTCCCTCTTCCCAACAGGCTGAGCTCTCCTGGGTGCAGTGTACCTCTGTAGTGTTCCCTACTGAGCCCTGTGGCTGAGCATCACTACTTGCCCTGATGGTACATGGCAGACCACTCACAAATTTTAAAGAGCTTTCACCAGTAGGGTAAACAGTGTCTTGTTGTTCTAACAGGCAGCTAGAATGATTGACAGAGACTCTTATTATTTTTTCGTTAATTGTTTATGCTTCTTTTCAGCTTAAGGTGATTTAGGTCTACAGCTTTATAACTCCATTGACATCTGGCTTTAAAGAACTAGCACAAAGTAAAAACAACACAAGTTTGCTTCAAATCTGTGGCTCAGAAACAGAAAGCTTATTGTACAATCAAAGTTTTAAAAAAAGAAAGAAAAACTGAAATTTCAGCTGTAAATGGTTGCCGTCTCAATATGAGATGCCAATGATAAAAGTCTGCTGCTGGCAGCCAGTATAGTATATGCTCTTAAAAATGTGATTTTCAAATCCTTTGAGCCAGGATGACAAAATAAAAGGGGTGGAGGAAAGGTATTTGAATACAGGAAAAAAAGATTTTAAGCCTATTTACACTCCTCATTACCCTAGATATCTCTTTATTTCTACTTCCTTCAGATAGAGAGCATCAAGCTGACATTCTTCTAATTTATTTGATCTTTTTAGTAAGAGCTAATCACCCTTGCCAAAGTCTTTTGGACCAAAGTGTTTGTGTGAAGATACATGCTAAAGGAATGAAAAGGGAGCAAGACAAACCTGAAAAACCTCCAGTTCTTCTAAAATCAGTTCTCCATTTGCAGAAGAGTTTGTGGGTAGAACAACAACTTTCTGTACAGTCCCCTGATCTAGAACATAAAAGCAGAGAAGAGATGAATTATTACCAACAAGTAGAGGAAAAAGCATAATGGAGAGAAGGGTGGAAATGATTTTCATACAGTCATAGATTTATAGACCTGATGGGACCATTAGATCATCTAAGTCTGATACCCCTGCAACACAGACCACAGAACTTCATCCAGTTACTCTTGTAATGAGCCCAATAACTTTGTGTGTTTGCTTTCTAAACTATGTGTAATAACTCCTTATAATATGATTTAGGCAATAGGGGTGTAAAGGATCAGACTTTGCTCACTCGTTTTCTGATCTACATAATACTGGATCAAGGGTCCATCTAGCCCAGTATCATGTCTTCTGATAATGGCCAATGCCAGGTACTCTAGAGGGAATGAACAGAACAGATTACTATCAAGTGATTGATCCCCTATCATCTATTCCCAGCTTTTGGCAATCAGAGGGTAGGGACACCATCCCTGCCCATTCTCGCTCGTAGCCATTAAAGGACCAATTCTCCATTAAATTATCTAGTTCTTTTTAAAATCCTGTTATAGTCTTGGCCTTCACAACATCCTCTGGCAAGGAGTTCCACAGGCTAATTGTGCCTTGTGTGAAAAAATACTTCCTATTATTTGTTTTAAACCTACTGCTTATTATTTTCATTTGGTGACCCATATTTCCTGTATATAACATTTCCTTAGTTACTTTCTCCCACACCAATCAAGATTTTATGGACCTCTATCATATCCCCCATTGGCCATCTCTTTCCCCAGCTGAAAAGTCCAAGTTTTATTAATCTTTCTTCATATGGCAGCCATACCATGCTCCTAATCATTGTGGTGCCCTTTTCTGAACCTTTTCCAATTCCAATATATCTTTTTGAAGATAGGTCAATCACATCTGTATTCAGTATTCAAGATGTGGGCACAACATGAATTTATATAGAACATTGGGTTCTCAATGTTTTTGGCCCATGGTCCACTGCACTCAATGTAAATCTTTCCATGGTTCACCAGCCAACCTCCAGCCAACAAAATAGGTGCAGGTGGGGGAAGGGATGCAAGGTCTGGGTGGGAGGGAGGATGCAGGAGCAGGATGGGAGTGTAGGGTCTCAGTGGGAGGGTGTGTGTGTGAGGGCAATGGAGGTGCATCGCCCCTTGCTGCTCCCATTGGCTGTGATTCTCATCAATGGAAGCAGCAGGGAAGCTTCCAGGCGAGCAGTTTCCTGCACTGCTGTTCCCCCAGCCAGGGGAAGGAAGAGCAGCAGCACACGAGGTCATTTCCTCACAAGCCAGATGTGGCCCACATGGCTGAGGGGGTCTCCCCGCTCGCAGCAGGAAGCCAGTGCTGGTGCTCTAATCTTGCAGTGGTGGGGGAGACCAAGGGGCTGGACTTTATTAACCCAATTTTGTGAGATTCTTTTGGCAGGTCTTTGCAGTCTGCCAGGGACTTACCTATCTTGAGCAGTTTTGTAACATCTGCAAATTTTGCCACTTCACTGTTTGCCCCATTCTCCAGATGATTTGTGGATGTGTTGAATAGGACTAGTTCCAGTACAGAGCCTAAGGGCACACCACTATTTACCTCTCTCCATTCTGAAAACTGACCATTTATTTCTACCCATTGTTTTCTATCTCTTTACAGTTACCAATCAATGAGAGGACTTTTCCTCTTATCTAGGGTTACCAGATGGTTTTAAAAAAATACCGGACAAACTTGATCTCAGATGGGTGGGGGGCAGACTGGCTGGGAGAGGAGTGGGGCTGGCTGGGGGAGATTGAGGGTGGAGGGGAGGACCAGACGGCGGGAAGCAGGGCTGGCTGGGAGGGGGTTGGGGGAAACGGGGCTGGCCGGGAGAGGAGGGGGAGTAGTAGGAGGAGGAAGCAGCCGGCGGGGAGTGGGGCTGGCCCAACGTACGTAGATCCCGGGGTGCTGCCTGCCCCACACACGGTCTCAGCGGGGCACATGGGTGAGTCCGGCCCTGGGGATTCCATCTTGCCCTGCCCCCACCCCGCTTTTCCCCTCCTCTCTAATGTGTAGTTCCATACTGCCTGGCTGGTAGACATGCTCACACAGCGTGAGCATGTCTACCAGCCAGGCAATATGTAACTATGTACTGATACTCATTATAATAATAACTTAATTAGAAAATACCGGACATTTATATGTCTGGTATTTTCTTAATTTGTTTCCCGGACAGAAAGCTCAAATACCGGACTGTCCAGTTCAAAACCGGATACCTGGCAACCCTACTTTTATCCCATGACAGTTTACTTTGCTTAAGAGCCTTTGGTGAGGGACCTTGTCAAAGGCTTTCTGAAAACTAAAGTATACTATATCCACTTTTCCACATGCTTGTTGACTCCCCTCAAAGAATTCTGATAGATTGGTGAGGCATGATTTCCCTTTACAAAAACTGTGTTAGTTCTTTTCCAACAAACTGTAATCATCTATGTGTCTGATAATATTTTTCTTTACTATAGTTTCAACCAGTTTCCCTGTACTAAAGTCAGGCTGATTGGTCTGTAATTGCCAAGAACACCTCTTGAGCCCTTTTAAGTGTCACATTAGTTATTCTCCAGTCATTTGATACAGAAGCTGATTAAAATTACAGCTTACATATCAGTTAGCAATTCTGCAATTTTGTATTTGTGTTCTCCAAAAATCAAATATGAATATTTTATGGTCATGGTAACTTATTACTATTTAGTTTATCAATTTGTCCCAAAACCTCCACTAATGACAACTCAGTCTGGGAGAGTTCCTCAGATTTGTCACCTAAAGGAATATGGGAATCTCCCTCATATTCTCAGCTGTGAAGACCAATACAAGTAATTCATTTAGGTTCTCTGTCATGTCCTTATCATCCTTGGGTGTTCCTTTAGTAGCTGTATTGTCCAGTAGCTGCACTAATTGTTTAGCAGGTTTCCTGCTTCTGATATACTTTTTTTTTACTATTACTTTTTGATACTTTGGCTAGCTCTTCTTTATATTCTTTTTTAGTCTTCCTAATTATATTTTTACACTTTATTGTAAGGCAGGTCAAATATTTATCTATTCATTTATTTTTGTATTATTATTTTATAGTACCCACACGTACAAGTCAAAATTAGGTCCTTACTGTACTAGGTGCCATGCAAGGAGAGGAAATACAGCCCCTGTCACAAAGACTTTATAATCTAAAAACCACAAGAGAAACAAAGGAAAGGAGAAATGGACACCATGCTGAATTTCATTTGCAATCCATATAACAGAAATTAATAATATGTAAGCAACCTGCATGGTACATATTTCGTTACAGAAAGCAAATCCTAGTCTGTATGAGCTGGTGTGCACCATCAATAAATGAGACCTTATGTTGCAGCAGGAGAAACTGTTCTGAATGCCACATAAAAATCAGGGATGGACATGAAGAATGTATCAAAATTATGCTCTCACAATGTCACAGTAGGAGGTAGTCTGTGTCCCAAAATCAGTTTGTGAGCACTACAATTTGAAATGGGTATTGAAGTGAAAATCGATGGAGGGTGAAGTAGTGCCTTTATGGATTGGTTCAGGGAGGATGTTCTGTGTGACTCGGGTAGTATAGAATGCAGTGTGTGAGGTGATGCAATATGAAAGATCAAATGGGAGAGATGATTTAATAAAAGAATAATAATAATAATTAATAATAATTAAATACCATAGTGGTAATAGTGTTACCATAGTACCCAGGGGCCCAAGTCACAGACCAGGACTCCAGCATTCTAGGGCCTTCAAAGTAGGGACAAAACGTTCTGTATTTGATGCAAAGGAAAAGACAGTGTCAGAGGATGCACTTGAAGAAAGATATGAGATGGTAAGAAAGATAGACCTGGAAGATGATCTTAGCAGCTACTTTTATGCTGCTAACCCAGGACAGTGGTGGTTCCACATCTACACTACAAGCCAACTATATGTGATTCCTCTGCTCATGTATGGATAGCTCATGCTACCGCTCATAAAACTAGCGCAAGAATAAATAGCAGTATGGACTCTATAGCACAGCTGAGCCTTGGTGAGTAAGTACCCACTGGTTTCAGGTGGGTTTGTATTCAGCAGCACTCATTTGTGCTTCTATTACCCTTACCTCTGCTACTGAGTCTACAGTGTATTCTTGATGGATCAAGGGAATCACAACTTTGCACTCTAGTGAGGTCTTAGCTTTGGATGAAAAAAGGGCTATAGATTTCCTTTGTCAAGTAAAACTAGAACTCAGTCTGACTCTAACAAACCTATTTCCTTCTACATTGTCAAGAAGAGTAAGATGAAGGAGTTTGCATCTCTCTTTTGTCTTGAAATGTTTCAATAATAATACTGTTGAATTGAGCATGTCAGTAAAATGTTAGAGCTGAAGTGTGTGTGTGTGTGTGTGTTTGTGTGTGCACACATATGATGCCAACAGAGGAAGGCAAAAGCGGGAGACTTCCAATTTTGTTTTTAAGGTCAGTGACTAAATATCTAGCTGGAGCTAGAATGCAAGTTGGTTCCTGTAAATAATTAAAATCATTTTTCCCTGGTGTAAGCCAGTATATAGGCTTACTCTGGCTTCAAAATAAAGAACTGTACTCATGTGGAATAATCCTGGCCACCTCAACCACACTGTTGTGTTTTAATTTTAAATCAAGCAACCTAAATCAGCCAAGATATAAAAAAAAATGTATAGCAATTAACTCTACGTGCTTAACAAATGTTAGCCATGATTATTTCATGACGATTTGTAGATGGTTATCATTTGTCCTCATTATGCAATGACATGATAAACCAGTTCCTCCATAAGGAACTTTCTTGAAACTACATCTTTTGACAGTATTCCAGTGGTCTGGACAGGGTGTCAATATTAGGGGTATGTCTAAACTACATGGCTCCGTCGACAGAGACATGTAGATTTGTTTGTTCGGCAAAGGGAAATGAAGCCATGATTTAAATAATCGCGGCTTCATTTAAATTTAAATGGCTTCCGCTCTAAGCCAACAAACTGCTGATCAGCTGTTTGTCGGCTCAGTGCACTAATCTGGATGCTCCCGCGCTAACATGAAAGCGCTTTATCGACCTCCCTGGTAAACCTCATCCTATGAGGGTCGATAAAGGGCTTTCAGGTCGGCGTGGGAGTGTCCAGACTAGCGCGCTGAGCCGACAAACAACTGATGAGCTGATTGTCAGCTCAGCGCGGCAGCCATTTAAATTTAAATGAAGCCACGATTATTTAAATCACGGCTTCATTTCCCTTTGCTGATCAGCCTAATCTACATGGCTCCATCGATGGAGCCATGTAGTTTAGACACACCCTAGCAAAGCTGCTAGCTGAAAGAGACTTGCTGGCTACCAGGACATATCTAGTCACTAAACTTCTTGAATACTGTGGAATGTCTTTTCATGGAGCTGAGATGAAGAGTGTGTGTGTGTGTGTGTGTGTGTGTGTATGTGTGTGTGTGTGTGTGTGTGTGTGTGAGCGTGCACGCACACATGTAAGACAGATAAGGCACCAAGCTTTACCTCTATAGTCAGTCAAGTATCAGAGGGGTAGCCGTGTTAGTCTGAATCTGCAAAAGCGGTGAGGAGTCCTGTGGCACCTTAGTTAGTCTATAAGGTGCCACAGGACTCCTCGCCGCATAGTCAGTCAAGAAATCATGAGTTTATGTAGCTTGGGATGTGTCTAGACTACATGGCTCCGTCAATGGAGCCATGTAGATGAGTGTACTTGGCAAAGGGAATTGAAGCGGTGATTTAAATAATCGCCTCTTCATTTATATAAAAATGGCCGCCGCGCTGTGCCGATCAGCTGATTGTCAGCACAGCGCAGTAGTCTAGACGGGGATCAGCTGATCCCAGATCCCTTTGTCATTAGATCCTGTAAGCCTCATTTCACCCTTGTAGACATAGTCTGTCTCTACACACTTTCCTTACCTCCCTTCAAATTATTATGCTATGACTCTTCTCTGTCCTTTGTTCCCTCAGTATCAAGATATACAGTATCAGGCAACACTTGGGGGAGGAGAGGAGTTGCTGATTGTCATGAATTTTGCAATACACTCTTAACTGCCTGTCCTGTGTCCTCTAAAGCCTTCTTACAGGATGCAAAATACTCCCATGCATATTGGTAGAGACCCTTCCTATCCCCACAGGTGCAATATGGGTCTCTTCCCATGCTGAAGTCAATATACTTCAGCTATGTAACAACCCATGCCACATGCTTTGTTAATGGGTCTTCAATGCACAAACCCTGATCTAGGATTCTGAAATAAGAACTTATCGTAGATGACCAACATGGGCATTTACATAACTAAGCACTGATATGAGCACACAAATTCAAGGATTTGCAGGATTTGCATCCCTATAAGGCACACCATATCTAAAATGTGAGTTCCTGTACCATTAGCTTAGGGGTAGACAAAGTACCGCCTGTAGGCCGGATATGGCCAACCCAGAATTTCTATCTGGCCCACCAAGCTGATTAGCAGAGCCTGCATACTCTACAGCCAACAACATGTGTTCCACTGCCCCTCCTCCCACCTTGCTCTGTCTTACAGCCCAGGGGCTCCCAGGAGCCTCCTGCTAGCCGTGCAGAGGGCAGGGGAGAAGAAAGTGCTGAAGTCAGGGTGTCTTCTTCCCTCTATACCCCATCTTTGTAGAGCAGAAGTCAAGGCAAGGGACATGCTCTAGTCTGATGTATGATGAGTGACTGAGCTGAATGCCTCTCTTAAGAGTCAGTGCACTGTTTCAAGATTTCTCTAGCAGCCATCTCTCTCTCTCTCTCTCTCTCCTGTTATACCCCATCTCTGCAGAATGTGAGAGGGAGGAGACAATAGAGCAGGAGAGACTACCCTGTCTTAAAAACACAGTATATGGTGTCTCTCAGAAACTTATTCAGCAGCAATCAGCACACACACACACACATACACACACACACACACACACACACACACACACACACACACACACATTCTCCCACACACCTACACACCTAGTCTGTCACACATAGTAAATCTGTGTCAGAAATTCTGTTACACACACACACACACACACACACACACACACACACACACACACACAAACTCAGCCTCTCTTTCTCTCATACACACACTCACACTCTCTGTCTAGCTCTCAGCACAGTCCCTTCTACCTAAGGCCCTGCTCCTTCCACTTCAGGCCCTTCTGGGGGCCCACAGCTGGCCCCTGACAACTTATCAAAATTTGTGGATTGTCCCTCCACCCTCCACAAAAATTATTGCCTGCTCCTGCATTAGCTGCAGCAATAGCTTGATGAAACAGGGCAAGCAGATAATATTTCCCATGTACATCTCAATGTATTGTCTGTTGTCTCAATATTATTTTAACAATACAGGTCAGATCTATGTCTCCAGATACTAGGGATGTAAAAATTCATTAAAAAATGTAACTGAAGTTACATGGTTACATGTGCTGCAGCTCTGCAGTATAAAGTAGCAGTATAAGTCTGTAGTGGGGGGACTGGGCCCAATGGGGCTGAAGCATCCCCCTGCCTAGAGTAGGGAGCTGCTCCAGCTTCTACCAGTTAACCAGAACTGGTAAGCCTCATTAAGGGTGCATCATACCAGTTAACTGGTTAACCATTTACATCCCTACCAGATACATTCTTCTGTCATAAAAAATCCACACGGCGCTCTACTGCGTTTATTAGTTCTGACATAATATTTTCAAGGTAATTTATGCAATGTAAAGCATGACAGTGGAAAATTGCCCATTAAAAATATTGTATGCAGGGAGTAACTTTGGCCTGTGGTCACTTTCCCCAACAATGCATAGTCTGTGAGTTGTACCTCAACAATACACAATAATAATAGTTTTATAGTCATTGTTCAGTCTTTTTCTTGGTAAATGAAATAAAAATAATTGTCCCCATATGGTTACCCTGCTTTCTTCTCCAAAATGTTTCATTCTCTAGACTATAAGAACAGTGGCTGTCAAACCAAATGCATTTCTATGTGTTCATCTGAGAATAACTACATTTGGTTTTGTTGCAAATCTAATTTGTTCACTTCTGTTAATAGAATTAAATTCCTGAATCAAAAGGAAAGTTGGAAAGGGTACTGGCAAAACACATGAGATATGCAAATTTATACAGTCCAATGTGTTTTCCAGTTAATTATTCTGCAAGCAAAATACAAGAGGACAAACAATGAATGCTTGTCGGTTATGTTCCTCACAAAATCCTACCAAAATTAAATATACAGAGGGACAATTTCCTTCCTGACATAACTCTATTGACTCCTTAAAGTCATTCTAAAGATTAATTTGATAAAGAACATGTTAGTTCTACTAAATTACTAGACAAGCCACTCTGTCTGCTGCTAAACATTAGAACATACTTAGTTACATAGAAAATTTATGCCTTTTGTTGGTCTCTCTGTAGGTAATACATAACACTTGACCTTACTACAGTAAGGCTACGTCTACATGGAAGTGATATTTCGGGATACCAGAGGTATCCCAAATAGCTACTCCACATCTTTTAACTTGCCTGTTATTTCAAAATATAATGGGTTTGCTATTCTGACGTCCCTGTAATCTTCATTCCACGAGGATGGCCTGGTCACAGTCATTTAAATGTTCCATGTCTTAGTTTATCCCACCTTGAAATGGATAATACTTATACAGCCTACAAACTTGCTCTTAATGAACAACAGTTTGTTCTGCACAACACTTTGGAGTCTCTGCCAAAGAGCAGTGGTAAGTGCAAAGAATTTCTGGACAAAGTACTTTGATCTTCAGCCTGCACCTACTCACTCTATTTGAAAACAAAATCTGAAAGTCAGTGTAAGTTTGAGTTAGAATTGAGGCCAGGTCTACATGGACCTGGGAGGTCAGGTTAAGGTACAGAACTCCAGCTATGTAAAATACCTCGTTGGAGTCAGTTTACCTTAAGCTAATCTTAGAGTTATCTTCACAGTGGGAGGCCAACAGGAGGAAATGCTCCAGTCAGCTTCCCTTACTCCTTACAACTGCAAGAAACTGCAGGGGGAGGGAGAGCTCAGCAGTTTGAGCATTGGCCTGCTAAACCCAGGGTTGTGAGTTCAATCCTTGCAGAGGCCATTTAGGGATTTGGGGCAAAAATTTGTCAGGGATGGTATTTGGTCCTGCTGTGAAGGCAGGGGACTGGACCTGATGACCTTTCAAGGTCCCTTCCTATTCTAGGCAATCTCCATTAATTTATTTATAAGTACCAGTGCTAATTGGAGCAGCCATCAGCATTTGATTTAGCGGGTCTTAACTAGACCCACTAAATCAAATACCAGAAGATCAATTTCTGATGTGGCAACTGGGGACATTGCCTAAAAAGGGATCTCAGAATACAAACCTTGGGGTGAATTTGCAACTCGTAGAAATGGTTGTAAAGTTAAAAAAAACTTTGGGGGAGATGATCACCCTATTTCAGTTTGAATGATTTGCTCATGAACTGTATGAACTGGGGGAAACGTGCTGCCTTTCATACCACTCTGGTGTAAAATCTTATTCCAGAGCTCAAATACAGAATTCAAACTAGTGGCAGGCAGGCTTGGTTTTCTGACCAGATTATCAAGCTCTGTAATGAGTTGTTCATTATATGTTATAGGTTAATTCACTGCTGCATATTACTGTTATTAGCAAAGGTTAGTCTTTCCAAAAGACAGCCATCAGGAAGAAAGTGCTAAAAGAAAGTACTCTAGGGATTTAGTCACATATGTTTCATCCATATTTTAACTTCATGTTCTGAAAGTGCTAAATGCAACCAGTCTTTCATATGACAGGTTCAAACAATTGGATCGGAGAAGGAAAGATAATTAGAATCAAGCACACACAACATTGAACACTGGATACAACATGCACATGGCACAAGTTAAACTGTGTGGAATCATCCTGAAATCTGAAACACTTTTTACAATAGTAATTTAGGCTCCTTTTCAAAGGAGCTGAGACAATTCTTATGGATGGCCAGCGACTGCTGAATGTGCCTCAACCTGACGCAGACATTTAAATATTTTCATAAGGCTCACCACAATAAAGAAAACATACAGAGTTTCATGACTGTGCAATCAGATGCACTCTGTACAAAGAGTTTGGCAATGCAAGTAGTAGGTGGCAAGATTAAAAATAAATATTAATCTAAAAAAAGGCCTTTGTGCTGATTTACTACATGTCTTAGAACTAAAATGGAAAACAACCTAGTAGGACACAGAGTGGAGAATTTGGAAGCTTGGAACATGGACTAATATAATTAAAATAAAATGCAAGGGAAATAAAATGCTTTATGAGCTGCAAAAAGTGACAAGCATAGACCTAATGAAGAAGCAGAGAAACTGAAGAAGAAAACTAAATCCAAGGTCTTGACCTGGTGATATTACTACCCTTGCATAGAGGAAAAGATAATTAGTCTCATTGCCCTTGTCAAATATGCAAATGACTAATTACAATGTGCCCAGCTCATTACAGCTGTGGTTTCTATTGGAATGAAAGGGTATTCTGCACTAACCTATCTACTGCTTAAATAACAAGAAGTCCTGTGGCACCTTATAGACTAATAGATTTATTGGAGTATAAGCTTTCATGGGCAAAGACCCACTTCGTCAGATGCATATAGTAGAAATTCCAGAGGCAGGTATAAATATACAAGTATATGAAAAGAAAGGGGTACCAATCAAGAGGAAGGCCAGAAATAACGAGGCCAATTCAGTCAGGGAGGACGTGGCCCACTTCTAGCAGATGATGTGGATGTGTGAACACCAAGAGCACCACATCATCTGCTAGAAGTTGGCCACATCCTCCCTGAGGGTATGTCTACACTACAACGTTAATTCGTACTAACTTAGTTCGAATTAGTTAATTCGAACTAAGCTAATTCGAATTAACGGATCCAGACTAAAAAACTAGTCCGAATTAGCATTTTGCTAATTCGAACTAGCATGTCCATATTAAGTGGACCCTGAACCGGGCTTAAGGATGGCCAGAAGCAGTGCCGGCAGGGCATCAGAGGAGGACTTAGAGCGTGGAGATGCTGTCTCAGGCTAGCTGAGGGCTGTGCTTAAAGGGACCCGACCCCCACCCCGGACAGACAGTTCTCAGGGGTGCCCCGCTTGCAAAGCAGTGCTGGCTTGGATTGCCCGAACTACCCACACTGGGCACATCACACCACTCAGCCATCAGCCCAGCTGCACTTGCCGCAGGCTGCCATCTTGGGAGAGGGGGCAATTGGGGGGCTGAAGGAGAGCTTCCACCCCCCAGCCCAGTCCTCCCCATCGGGGGCTCGGACCCCATTCCTCCCTCACCTCCTTCCACTTACCCTTCCCTAGCCCCTCTTCTTGATGTACAAAATAAAGATAATGTGTCTTCCAAAATGGAATCTGTCTTTATTGAACAAAACTGGGGGAGACTGGGAAAAGGAGGTGGGAGAGGGGAAGAGAGAGGCTGGGAGAGGGGAGGACAACTCAAATGATCAGGGGTTGGGAACAGGTCCCATATGAAGAGAGGCTAAAGAGACTGGGACTTTTCAGATTAGAAAAGAGGAGATGGAGGGGGGACAGGATAGAGGTCTCTAAAAGCAGGGGTTGGGTGGAGACGGTGCATACAGAAAAGTTCTTCATTAGTTCCCATAAAGAAGGACTAGAGGACACCAAAGGAAAGGAATGGGTAGCAGGCTTCAAACTAGTAACAGAAAGTTGTTCTTCACAAAGCAAAGAGTCAACCTGTGGAACTCGTTGCTGCAGGAGGCTGTGAAGGCTACAACTAGAACAGAGTTTAAAGGGTAGTGAGATCAAGACATGGAGGTTGGGTCCATGGAGTGGTATTAGCCAAGAGGTAGGAGTGGTGTCCCTGCCCAAGGTTTGTGGAAGGCTGGAGAGGGATGGCACGAGACAAATGGCTTGGTCACTGTCTTCGGTCCATCCCCTCCAGGGTCCTTAGGGTTGGCTGCTGTCAGCAGACAGGCTACTGGGCTAGATGGGCCTTTGGTCTGACGCAGGATGGTCATTGTAAGCTCAGGGCTCAGGGTCGGGGGTCTCAGTGGACCCCCTTGATTCTCTTGCACACCTGCTCCTGGGTGGCCAGGCTGGCAGCTCTCCTGCCCTAGACGGCCACTTTCCTGTGCCTAGTGCGGAGGTCGTGGACAAGGTCCACGATGTCCGCACTAGACCAGGCGGGTGCCCGCTTCTTGTGGTCCCGGGCAAGCTCCCAGGAGCTGCCAGCCTGGTCCCGGGAAGAGGGGGAGGGCTGGGGGGCATCGGGTGGCTGGCTCAATCCATGCGAGGTGCAGTGCTGGCTGGGTGCTGGCAGGCTTGCACCTGGCACGGGCACCGTAGCCAGCCCGTGCCCCTTTAAGGGGTCCGGGGCCGGGAGGGGGGCAGGCGAGTTTCCCTGGTGTTGGCCAGAGTGGCCACCAGGGAAACCTGGGGAGGGCTAGCCTCCCACTAGTTCGAATTAAGGGGCTACACACCCCTTAATTCGAACTAGCTAGTTCGAACTAGGCTTAATCCTCGTAAAATGAGATTTAAATTCGAACTAGCGAAGTGCTAGTGTAGCGCCTATTAAAGTTAATTCAAACTAAAGTCCGTTAGTTCGAATTAACTTTGTAGTGTAGACATACCCTGACTGAATTGACCTTGTTATCTCTGGCCTTCCTCTTGATTGGTACCCCTTTCTTTTGGTACCTATATATTATACTTGCCTCTGGAATTTCTACTACATGCATCTGACAAAGTGGGTCTTTGCCCACGAAAGCTTATGCTCCAATAAATCTGTTCGTCTATAAGGTGCCACAGGACTTCTCGTTGTTTATGAAGATTCAGAGTAACACAGCTACCCCATCTGATACTTATCTAGTGCTTAACTCTTGTTGTTTTTCAACTCACAGGCACCTCCCTTTCAGTGGTAAATGAAGAGATCCCCCACTGTGTCAAATTTTCACATCAGCCTGCTGTGTTCTATATGGTGCTTTGGGATTCTTAAGGATGGAAGGCAAAGTGTAAATGTGAGATCCTTATCATTTGATGAGCTGTGTGCAATGTTTCATGCACAACATTAGTCTATGCATGTAGCCTAGAAAAGAAGTATTGTACTGAGATCAACTCTTCACAGGGAACAGCTACAGTGAGTATGACATGCCTGGCTAGGTTGGATGGTGCAAAGGAAATACTGTATTTATTTCACATTGATGTTAAAAAAAAAGACATGGCTGCCTGCACCCTTTCTTTGCCATGACTACATGTTGAAAAATACAGGAGATGCTAGAGCTACTTTTATTATTGTTCACTTGCACTCAGGAACTAATTTATTACTAAGGCTTTCAAGAAGGTGAGGGAAGCTAAACATTTTGTGCACTCTACATCTGGCAAGACATAAAACACCCCAATCTGCAGCATGAGACAGGTCACTGACAGTGACAGACGTGACTGGCAACATCTCAGTTCAGCAGCAGTGACTCGCCACCAGAGAGAATGTAATTGTCACCAGCTGCCAAGTCCCATTCTCTGCTGCTGAGAGGCTCAGGAGTCCTGAGAAATTATCAAACATTATACAATGTGGGTTTTGCATGTGCCAGAAGCTTACATAAAAGTAAACCCCCTCGGCATTTCTTCTGACTGTTAATGTCTTTATCAAATCCTCCCAAGCCTCACAGAAAGCAGAGCCAAGGAAAAGGGTAAAGAGTCATTGTTCTCAGAGACAGAAACTTGATCATTTGTATTTACAAGGGTTGAGAGGTGACGTACCTCTGTCATAGCTGTTTGTTTTACCACAGGGCTATGAAGTTATTTTCATTTGAGGACAAATCTCTGTACCACCAAGGAATAATAACGTCCAAAAAAAGTAGACTAGTGGAAAATATAAATTGCATATAACACAATTCATCAAGTGTATTGTTTTCAGTAGTCAGGGCTCTAATCTTAATTCCTTGAGGTGGTGAATGAAAGTAGATTTTGTAGAATCATAGAGCCATAGAGTTAGAAGTAACCACAAGGGACAAAAGGGATCACAAAGGACCTTTTGACACAAGTGTAACACCCATGCTTCTATACAATACACAAACTGGCTCACAATGGACTGGTTGCTGGTGGATTATAGAACGAAAGCAAACACATATAGCCAGCTCAGGTAAGTTAATACCTTTAATGAGCCACTTGCTCTTTGTGTAGCTAGGGCTGAGTTACATGGCTGCTTTCTGTGAAACTATAAAATGTGGTTGCCTGGACTTATCCCCCTCAATGGAGTATAATGAGGAGTAATTTACTAATATTCAGTAGTTGACTTTGAGACTTGATCCCAGCTCCCACTTGTCACTGGAGATATTTTTATTGACTCCAGTGAGAATTGGATTGGACCCAAATTAACTATTCATCATTGAAATCTGTGACATCATTAATGAGTTTCAATTTAATAAAGTTTGTAAAGTGATTTGAGAGTCTTAGATGGAAATACTGAGAGAGGTAGAGGTCTATAAAATCATGACTGGAATGGAAAAAATGAATAAGGAAAAGTTATTTACTTATTCCCACAATATAAGAACTAAGAGTCACCAAATGAAATTAATAGGCAGCCAGTTTAAAACAAACAAAAGGAAGTTTTTCTTCACTCAGCACATAGTCAACCTGTAGAACTCCTTGCCAGAGGGTGTGGTGAAAGCTAGGACCTTAATAGGGTTCAAAAAAGAGCTAGCTAGATTCATGGAGGTTAGGTCCATCAATGGCTATGAGCCAGGATGGGTAGGAATGGTGTCCTTAGTCTCTGTTTCTCTGGAAGTGGGTGACAGGAGAAGGATCACGTGATTTTTACCTGTAGTTTTTCCTCCCTCTGGGGCATCTGGTATTGGCCACTGTCAGCAGACAGGGTAATGGGCTGGATGGATCATTGGTCTGACCCAGTATGGCTGTTCTTATTCTGTTGGGGTTTTTTTAGTTAAAACAAATCTAGTGCTGTCAAGGCATTACATAAATTAATCACAATTGATTGTGTGATTAAAATAATTGCTTGTGATTAATCTTGTGATTAATTGCACTGTTAAAGTATAGTAGAATACCATTTATTTAAATGTTTTGGATGTTTCCTACATTTTCAGATATATTGATTTCAATTACAACATACAATACCAAGTGTACAATGTTAACTTTATATTTATGTTTTATTACAAATATTTGCATAGTAACCCATCCCCCCAAAGAAATCACCTAATACAAGTACTGCAATGCAGTCTCTTTTTCGTGAAAGATGAACTTACAAATGTAGAATTATGTTAAAAAACTGCATTCAGAAATAAAACAATGTGAAACATTAGAGCCGACAAGTCTACTCAGTCCTACTCCTTGTTCAGCCAATTACTCAGACAAATACGTTTGTTTATATTTGCAGGAAATAATGCTGCTCTCTTTTTGTCACCATGTCACCTGAAAGTGAGAATCACCATTTGCATGATATTTTGTAGCCACGACTGCAAGTATTTACACTACAGATATGCTAAACATTTGTATTTCTTTAATCTTTCAGCCACCATTCCAGAGGATATGCTTCCATATTGATGAATGAAGTTAAAAAAATGTGTTCATTAAATTTGTGACTGAATTTTTCGAGGAAGAATTGTATGTCTCCTGCTCTGTTTTACTTGCATTCTGCCACATAGTTAATCTTATAGCAGTCTTGGATGATGACCCAGCATGTTATTCATTTTAAGAACACTTTCACTGCCGATTTGACAAAACACAAAGAGGGTACCAATGTGATATTTCTAAAAAAGAGCTACATCACTTGACCCAAGGTTTAAGAATCTGAAGCACCTTCTAAAGTCTGAAAAACAAAGCATGGAGCGGGTTTCCAGAAATCGTAAAAGAACAGCACTCTGAAGTAGAAACTAAAGAACTGAACCAGCAAAAACGAAAATCGTCCTTCTGCTAGTGGCATCTAACTCAGATTATGAAAGTAAAAATACGTTGGTCCATGATGCTTTGGATCATTTTCTTGGATCATTAACAAGAAGAACCCATTATCAGCATGGAAGTATGCCCTCTGGAATGGTGGTTGAAGCATGAAGGGACATATGAATCTTTAGCACATCTGGCATATAAATATCTTGTGATGCCAGCTGCAATCGGTCTACGAGAATGAATGCCTGTTCACTTTCAGGTGACACTGTAAACAAAATGTGGGAAGAAATATCTTCTGGAAATATGAACAAACTTACTTATCTGAGGGTACGTCTACACTGCATCCCTAGTTTGGACTAGGGATGCAAATGGAGACGAACGAAGTAGTTAATGAAGCGGGGATTTAAATATCCCGCGCTTCAGTAACATGATCTCACTGGTGCGCTAGTTCGAATCACAGCTGATTTGAACCAGGAAGTGCACGCTGGGATGCGTTAGTTCAGACTAAAGCCCTTAGTTTACCATTTTTTGAGGGGTAACGTTAGTTCGGACTAAGAGCTTTAGTCCGAACTAATGTGTCCCGGCGCGCACTTCCTGGTTCGAATCAGCTGTGATTCGAACTAGCGCGTCGGCGAGTCATGTTAATGAAGTGCGGGATATTTAAATCCCCGCTTCATTAACTACTTCGGTTGTCTCCATTTGCATCCCTAGTCCGAATTAGGGATGCAGTGTAGACGTACCCTGAGAGACTGTAGAACAAGAACTAGGACTGAGGGGCCTTATACACTGTACACTTTGTATTTTGCGTTGTAATTGAAATCAATATATTTGAAAATGCAGGAAAACATCCAAAATGCTTAGTAAATTTCAATCTGTATTCCACTGTTTGACAAGTGTGATTAAAACTGTGATTTTAATCTAGGTGATGGGCTGATATTAATCTATGTGAAAAATAAGCAAGGAAAGAATGTATGAGCATTACTCCAGAGACTTCCACAGTAGCATGCACAACATCTTTCTTTGCTTCTTCTATAGGAAAAGTGTTATAGGCCCAATTGTGTCAAATTAAACCTTAAAGGATTCAGGTGTCCTGGCTTGTTGTTGGATGAACAAGGCTTATTAGTAATGATACACTTTAGGAAAAAAGGTCTTAATTAATATTTATTTCCTTAATTAATCTGATGACTAACAATGAAAACAAAACCAAGACACTTTAAGGCAATTTTAAAACTAATTTTGCCTTAGATGGGCCAAGAAAAATAAAAATGCTCAGATACAAAACTCACTAAATTCTTGCTGTAATTCAATACCCAAACTCTATGCATCTTCGATCGCTGCCATGCTTTATAGTGATGTACACTAGCCACTAGAGAGAGCGTCATTCTGCTTAAACATGCGATAGTGAAGGGATGCCTATGATGATCGTTTGCCATGGGAACAATAAGGGTATGTCTACACTACCCCGCTAGTTCGAACTAGCGGGGTAATGTATGCATACCGCACTTGCTAATGAAGCCCGGGATTTGAATTTCCCGGGCTTCATTAGCATAAGCGGGGAGCCGCCATTTTTAAATCCCCGCTGCTTCGAACGAGGAGTAACGGTAGTTCGGAATAGGACCCTAGTCCGAACTACCTAGTTCGAGCCCCGTGTAGCCGCGCTACACGGGGTTCGAAGCAGCGGGGATTTAAAAATGGCGGCTCCCCGCTTATGCTAATGAAGCCCGGGAAATTCAAATCCCGGGCTTCATTAGCAAGTGCGGTATGCATACATTACCCCGCTAGTTCGAACTAGCGGGGTAGTGTAGACATACCCTAACAGAGCTTTTCTGTATTCTTATTTCCTTTGGTGGCTGGGGACTTGCTTTCAGAAAAGAGTTTCTTTTAATCCCCTCCTCATAAAGTCTGGCAATTTGAAAGATTTTTAGTCTTGTCTTCCTGAGTCTAATAAAAGGATGGTAATTCCAAAACCCATGTGGTTTAAGTTGTAGTTTGTTGGAAAAAACAGTAGTTCCGTATCTCCACAAGACTTGTCTGATGGTGAGACAAATCTGTCTCTAAGGTTATCAGCCTTATTTTTAGTTGAAATTGTTCTATGCTAACAAATAGAATCAAGAAGCCTAGATTGTAGTTTATCAGAGGTCAAGTCCATAAACTCTTCACAAGCACAGCTCCCTACTAAGTCGATGGCGGCTCCAGGTGAAAAGACCACTCGGGATCAAGCCCTAGATCAGCTACTTTAGTCTATTTCCCTGCCACTGCATGATTATTGTCTGCAATTTCAATCCAGTCCCAATATTATTGAACAGTAAATTGAATCACTATCCTCTAGCCTAGAGGTTCCCAACCTTTTCCAGATGGGGACTCATTTTGACAATTCAGGAAGACTTGGTGACCCATGTCACTTCAAAAATGGGGGGAGAAGGGATAGCAGAGCAACTTGGAGAGACACTTGGCGACCCTTTTGAAATGTAATGGCGACCCATATTTGGGTCCCAACCCATAGGTTGGGAAACCCAGCTCTAGCCTTACAGTTCGTAATGAAAATCACTAGACTGGCCAGTTATATTGGTCTCAGTTTAGTCTGGAATTACTACAGATTCACAGAGGTGAAACTAAGAGTAGAATTTGGTTTGTTATGTTGGAGTGTAAAGGAAATATTTGTAGTCACTGAGGCTACGTCTATACTGCAATGCTATTTTGGGATACCAGAGTATCCCAAAGTAGCTATCTTGTGTCTTAACAGCAAGCCTGTTATTCTGGGCTTGCTATTCTGATGTCCCTATAAACTTCATTCCACAGGGAGTAAGGGACATTTTGGAATAATGGGTTATTTTGAAATTTAGTGCTGTGTAGATGGTGCCACATTATGAAATAAGCTATTTTGAAATAAGGTCAAAGTAAGGTACGCAATTTGGGTAGCTCAAATTGTGTACTGTATCTTATTTCGAACTACAGTGCAGTATAGATGTAGCCTGCATCACACTTACACAGGCTCTGCAACACAGGACAGCTAGAGCTACAGCCTTCTCTTTTCTATTTGCTAAAACCTTCTATATTTTTATATGATTGTGAAGTTGTTATTTATGCCCTTCTAACTTTCTGGCCACGTTACCGTTCTTTCCACAGGCAGCTTACCTCTTATGATGTTCATAATTAGTAAAAATTCAAGGCCAGATTCCCACATTCTTACTCAAGTAAATGAGAACATCAATCCATGGAAGTTAATGGTACTACTTATGGGTAAGATGCTACTCAGGATGAATAAATCTAGACCATATTGCATACATCATAGCTGACTTTCGTCTCCAATGAGAACCATGTGAATAAATTCTATATTTTACAATAAATATTCATTTTATTTTCTTTGAAGTTTTGTTCTGATTATAGTTGTTAGGGCATATTTTTGTATACAGTAATCATGTTTTAACAAGCATTTCTGAAGACAATAGGCTGTACAGGGTTTGGAACTGATTAAAAACTACAATGAAGTATATCAAAGTTAAATAATTTAAAAAATTCTGTGTATATCTGCTGTTAAATGCATCTTACCTGTTCCCAGAAATAAGACATGGTATCGTCCATCAGCAGCATTAACTCGGTCCACTGCTATCTTTGTGTACTTGTAATCTGTTCCTGTCCGAATGATTAATGGCCTTTTGTGTATTGGGTAAATGGGATTGAACATCAAGGGGTGATTCCTAATAAAGGTCACAACGTCGTCTGGGAATTCCTTAGTTGTTCGCATATTGGGTGTAAAGGCTCCTCCAGGACACTGTAAGGAAGCATTCATAATATTGCTTAACAACGTAAGCAATCACAGATTTTTTTTATTCAGTTTATCTACAAACATTGACTGATGGCAGGCAACATGGTAACATTTTATTGAAAAAGCACTTCATATTCCATGTGAAAATGATTACATTTAAATAATGGAAAAGCTGTCCTCTACTAGCTGCGTCTATAAACTGTCCTCATTTGGGATAAAATAAACATAAACATATTTGTGTGTTGTTGCAAGTGAGGCTGATGGCAATGCTCCATTCCCCCAAATGGCAATGCTCCCAAAGTTCCCACTCCAAAGAATGCAAGTGACGGGTAAGGAGAAAGATTCAAAGATCTTGGCTTTGGGTAGTACAAAAACAGATGTAAGGCCAACGGGTATATGTAGGTGCATAACTAGGTACCTATCTCTGATATGTTATAATTATTCAATGCACACAATGCTAGATTTGGAAAAGCCTTGGACAAGAAGGGAGAAAATGCAAGGAACCTTTTCCAGACCCTCCAAGACTGTACATGAGTACCACCCAGGGTAGCCTAAACCCGGTGTGAGGAGCCACAGTGCACGGCCTTTCCTCTGTTACTGTATCCTGATGGGTGTTTGCCTGAGCATTTCACTAGAATTTCTGGTGGAATAAGCTGAACCATGCTGTGTTTCCTTCACAATGACTTGTGAGAGAACTGGCAGACAAAAGGACCATGAGAGGCACTGGAGGTTTCATACCCAAACTCAGTCCATAGGTGAGTTTGCCTGAACCCTTTCTGCAAACTGGGTAATTTCTCTGACCAAAAGGAAACAATATCTGGACTGCAACCCACTGCCCCAGCCAGGCTAGTGAACTGGCAATAAGCACCTCTTAAATGTGCTTATGTGTTTTCCTGAATCAGGCTCAAATTTTGACCCACAGCACACAATCCATGAAAAGAGGGGAAATGGCCACATCCCTGCCCTGCACCCAAGTTTCTATTGAAAGAGTCACCCACGATACACTGCTGCATAGCACAAGGCTTACCAGGCAGTTTCTACCACCTTCTTGCCTCGGAGATCCTAAGCCATGTTGCTGTGATTCTCCAAATGTATTCCAAACCTGATATGTAAGTCCTCATGAACAGCAGATTGGCAATTGCATAATTGTTTCAGGCAAGCCCCAGCCATCTTTCTTGGACCAATTCATTGCTCTATTACCAGCCCAAAGGCCAGTGTCATTGAATAATTTCTTTGGCCAGAAAGGCTGGACTCGGAAAAATTCATAGATTGTGTGTCTCCACTGCCACCAGAGAAGTCAGTGAAGTACAACATGAGCTGTTCCCTTCCTCAAAGAGTTGTGTATATCTTTGCAGCACTCCCCTCCCTACAGGCGATTTAAACATACAATCACAAGATTCATAGCACATTTGCAACCTCTAGCCTGCAGAGATAACTTCATAAATTAGAGATGAACTAAATGAGGAGAGGGTTCCTTTGTGTTAAAGTACATTCTTCAACTAGTGATAGATACAAAAATAGTTCTGTAAAATCTGGAAAATAGAAACAACCTTTAAGCAGCTCTGAATGTAGTAGGAAGCTGCCAATTATGCCATAAACATTTTTCCACAGGTAATTTTAGTGTGTGGAAGAAATAAACAATACTTGGTATGTAGTAAAGGGCAACCAAAGACTACAGAGCCTGACTGTGGCTACTGAACATATTACTTAATTTAATTCTATTTAAGCCATGATGCAGCATTTGTGATGTTTACAGTTACAGCATTTTGGCTGATTGTTAGTGCATTTATAACAAACTGTTTAATTTGAAAGATCTATTTATGTAAGTGGAACATATGCTTTGCCGTACTGGGTCAGACCGCTTCCTTTCTAATCCAGCATCCTAGAAGTGGCCAAAAGCTGATGTTTGACAAGAAAGAGGCTCCTACCCCATAATGGAGTTTGGCAAACTTTCTGAACTCGGTTCCCTGAAAACGGGCATCTGAATATGTATTTAAATTTCTAAACAGAAGAGGTCTGCTTTCCAAAGGTGCTGCACCTACACTGATTTCAGTGGGAAATATAATTTAACACTTAATCCTTCCAGAATGTCAGATAGAGAGCCTTCTGCCAATGCAGAAAAGCAGAGACAAGTTAGAAAATGTTTCAGTTAGAGACTGTGATGAAGTTGGGTGGTTTGCAGAGAAGCATCAGGGGAACAGATGAGAGGATAGGGAAGTTTCAAATAAGAAGAATGAAGATCTTAGTCAAATCTGATGAAAATATTGCCCTCAAATGAACTGGATTGGATTATGCAGAACAATGGAGGTACCATGGGAATTGGCTGACGTGACAACTGGAAATCTGTGACAAACTTGCTTGCGTGTTTGTGGAATGGCTTGTTAAAAGACTTTTGTGTAGAAGAATTTGGATAGTTTTGGGGAAAGAATATTAGAGTCAAGTCATGTCTTGTATTGGAAAAACTGGCAACAGAAGGGGGAAAATTTGGCTGAATGCTCAACATGCGGTGATTTGGATACTTGTTCTCATGACCTTCTCTGAACTAGTATTGGAAAATCAGCTATCTAAGGTTTGAATTTGACCTGAAGAAAATATATAAGGAGAAGTTCCACTCAGAAGATTCATATGCAACTCTCCAATCCCTTGGAAATGTGCAGAGCTTTAGGGTTTTGAGATTCCAGTTTTGACATATCACTGATCATGTCCTTATACTATACTATCTGTTTTTGCCTTCTTTAACAAATGTGTCAAACCATCTTTCTGGCTTGTCTTTTAATTACAGCTCCACACTGAACTAACACAAAACCTGATGTATCTATCATGATCCTGAAGAATCTTTCTTCTCAGGTTCCTTTCCATTCAGATTCCATCAGCACATCTGATACAGTGAGACAATGTTTGCCACCATGTAAAACCTAGACCTAAGTTAAATTTTCCTTTCCTTTGTTTTGCCTGATCCCTTACTTGCCCTTCATAAACCTTCAGAAGATGAACCAAGAATAACGTAACAGTGGTTTAGAAAATACATAGATTCAATACTCCTGAAGTAACAAGAAACACTGAAATGTAACTAATCACTAGAACATACAAACTCCTGGTTAAATGAGCCATTATGTTATATCTTCATAAACAGTAAAATTGCAGCAACAGTGAACTCATGAGATTAGGACTATCTGAATTAATTGAAAACAAGAATGCTACCTTTCAACTGCAGTGGAACATGAAATATTATTAACAAACCCTGAAGAGCTTTTGTGACATGAAAGTCATAAATCTGACAGCCAGTAATATCTTACGAGGCTGAACTGACATTCCTGAAGCTATAAAGAATTACATTGCTCTTGTCCCTGTGACAAGAGAAATGTAAATCCCAGGAATGGTCACTGCTGTTGTATACTGAACTAGTCAATTTCAGTGTTTACTATCATCAGCTATTATGTTTCAACTCTAAGTGTATTTGCAAAGCTCTCATAGATAACTAACCACATGACTGATCACTGCTAATAAGAGTATTTTCATTAGTCAAATCACAAACACTGAACGGTTGCTAAGGTGCCAATCTTTGAGGGCACGTCTACACAGCAACATTATTTCGAAATAACTTAGTCTGCTTCTTAACAGCAGGCAGTTATTTCAAAATAAGGTCAAAATACTGTCAAACTGGACAACTTCTTACTCTGACTCCTGTAACCATAATTATACGAGGAATAAGGGAAATAGGAGGAAGAGTGCTCTATTTCGAAATAAGTGCTGTGTAGACACTCTATGTCAAAATAAGCTATTTTGAAATAAGATATGCAATTGACATAGCTTAACTTGTGTAGCTTATTTTGTGTTAAGCCCTGCTGTGTAGATGCACCCTAAGAGAGGGGTTGTTCGTCATAAATATGGTATAACAAGCAAATTCTTCTAGAGTTACGAAGCATGAGGATTTGAGGGCTTTTCAGGAAAGGAGAACAGCATGGGGTAGTTTAAGTCACAGTGCAGAGCCTTGCTTAACAAGGCAACACAGTTCATTAATGCCTGCACAGGAATTGGAGCTTATTCAATCTGTAACCCATGAAGAACTTCATTACTAGTGACAGCTGCTCAATGTGGGAGTAGCGGACACTCATCTATCCTGTTTCATCAGGCAGAGGAGCACGCACTAAGAAGAGAGAGTATCATATTTGAAAAATGTTGAAAGAAAGAAAGAAAGAAAGAAAGAAAGAAAGAAAGAAAGAAAGAAAGAAAGAAAGAAGATCTTACTGGGGGATTGTGAGCCTTTTTTCTTCTGTATGACATATGGAGAAACTATTCAACTCAGGTGAATAAAGAACAATTTAGAGAAAAGGCTTTTTAGTTAAAGATAAAACTCTGAACCCTTCAGTTAAGATGTCACCTCAGAGAACCTCTGCAAATCCCCCAGTAAAAATGGAAGACTCCTGATATTTTTAAAGTAATTGTGGTTGGAGTATTTTTTTTCGGATTGTATTATGTTTTTTTGTTTTTGTTTTACTGCAGGTCTCCTCTGTACATCGCCAGTACTTAAAAAGGGCAAAATACAATTTTATAAATATGCTTATCAGATTTAAGACATAGACCTCACCATTTTTAGTATCCCTAGGTTGATTACCGAAATTCAGTATATCCTGAAACAAAGGCCCAAGAGAGCTCCAACTGATACAAAAAGATGTAGTAACAAAGATTGCTGTGAGCAGATCATTCTGGCCCCTCATCCATCACACAGTCCATTTCAAGAACTCTTTCCTAACTATTAATACTCTCCATGGGATTGACATA
Source organism: Pelodiscus sinensis (assembly GCF_052426305.1). NCBI lineage: Eukaryota > Metazoa > Chordata > Testudines > Trionychidae > Pelodiscus > Pelodiscus sinensis. The sequence goes on along the minus strand of NC_143052.1, from coordinate 22,274,093 downwards.
ATCAGCTGAGAGACTGCCTCTCCCTCAGCAACCATGACCTCCCACCACAGCATCTCAATGCTCTATTGGAATAATAAAACTATTGAAAACTCGGGAAGAAGATTCATGTGCACAGGAGACAGAGTTTTATGGGCACTGGACTTAAAACATAGAACTCGAAACTATGAGAGGCAAGAATGATCAGGATGAAATAAAAAATCACTTCAGTTTGGCTTCTCTTAATAGTCCCTCCCTACTTTTTCTTTGTCTCTTTCTTTGTCTCAAATAGACACATGATTTAAAAAAACCCAGACATCTAATGAAATAATAGACTTTTACCTGCCGATCAGAAAGAGCAAGCAAGCACATGAGACATTATAGTGATGTGCATGATAGGTAGCTTAATAGGCAGATAGGTAGAATTACAATTTATTTTAGATATTATCTATGGTCTGTACTTTAGTACCAGTTTTATTATATTTTGTTACATTTGCCACGTTTGATTTGCAGAAACATTTTTAGTACTTACTGTGCCAGGTCGTGGATATGGAATTCTTCCCTGATATGGGATTAGCTGGTGGTTAGGACCTTCCTTGTGTGCAAAAGGCCCATTGAACACTGTTTGGATATCAGACAGGTGATACACACACACTGCTGAACCTTTAAATACAGAACTAAGAAAAAAAAACAAGGAAAATATTTGCACCACAATTGGCCTTTTATATAACATTTGCTGTCATCACAAAGGGTTCATGATGCTAGATGCTCATAGAGATGATACTTTTAATTATATGTGGCACTTGTATAGCATCTTCTATACATGGACCTCAAATGACTTTACACATATTAATCTACACTTACTCTACACAGCACTAACTTACAAGGCTAGGTACTATTTTTCTCACAAAGTGTATCTATCTTTCCAATGAGAGGAGAATATATTATTATCCCCATTTTACAGACGAGGCAAATGGAGGCAGAGACTGGTTAAGTGACCTCCCCTATATTGCACATGAGGTCATAACCTTCTCCCAATGAAATCAGTGGTCAAAATACCACTGACTTCAGTGACACCAGGATTTGATACTCTGTGTGGCTGAACTGGAAATGGAACATCTCTCTCCCAGCCCTCAGTCCATGAGAGTCCATAGGCACCTTATAAAACACCAGGATAGAACATCCATTAAAATAATAAGTGCAGTTAGACTATTGTAATCAGTATTTAGCTTTCTATCAATAATATGGGCTCAGATCATGGTATTACAGTAAAACCCCATTGGTCCGGCATCTGACGGTCCGGCACTCCTGATGGTTCGGCACCATCAGGAACCTGGAAGTGCTCCGCAGCCGGACCATTGGAGCTGCTCTGCCCCCAGCTTCCCCTATTCGGCCACTGCTAAAACTGACCAGCGGCTGAATTGGGGAAGCCGGAGGCAGAGCAGCTGGGGCGCTGCTGGGTAGGTCCCCTAGCGCTGCCTCTGGGGGCTGCGGGATCAACCCGGCAGCACCCCAGGCGTCCTGATTCAGCCGCTGCTGAAATTGACCAGCGGCTGATTCCAGGAAGCCTGAGGCAGAGTTGTTCTGCCTCAGGCTTCCTGGAGTCAGCTCTTGGTCAATTTCAGCAGCGGCTGACTTGGGAACGCCTGGGGGAGAGCAGCTGGGGTGCTGCTGGGTTGGTCCCGCACCGCCACTCCTCGGCGCTACTGAATCAACCCGGCAGCACCCCAGCTGCTCTGCCCCACACGTCCCCAAGTCATCCGCTGCAGAAATTGACCAGCGGCTGACTCAGGGAAGCCTGGGGCAGAGCAGCTCTGCTTCAGGCTTCCTGGAGTCAGCTGCTGATCAGTATCAGCAATGTCTGACTTGGGGACGCCTGAGGCAGAGCAGCTGGGGTTCTGCCGGGTTGATCCAGTAGCGCCAAGGAGCGGCACTGCGGGACCAACCCAGCAGCACCCCAGCTGCTCTGCCCCAGGCATCCCCAAGAGCAGCTGGGGTGCTGCCTGGTTGGTCTCGCCGCGCCAAGGGTCGGCGTTACCCCGACCAACCCGGCAGCACTCCAGCTGCTCTTGGGGATGCCTGGGGCAGAGCAGCTCTCTGATTCGGCCGTTGCTGTTCAGTTTCAGCAGCGGTTGAATCAGGGACGCCTGGGGCAGAGCCGGACTATTGGAAGGGGGGGCTATGAGGGGTCTGGGGTGGCACCCCCTCGCCCCAGACGCCTCATAGCTGCCCCTTCCGATAGTCCGGCATATCTGATAATCCGGCACCCCCTGGGTCCCAAAGGTGCCAGCTTATCGGAAGTTTACTGTACTTGGAAACATCACCACAGAGGCGAGGAAACCTCATGAAATTCTCCTTGAAGAATTTCCTCTGCATTATTCCATCAGGAGTGATGACCTTCCCACAGACTAAACTAGAATTCGGAGCCACTAACTCCAGGGAATCCCAGGAAATTAGTATGGATCCCGCTGTATAGGCCTTGTGCCTTCACATTTATCTGGGCCTACAGAGGCACTATCTTGGTTCCTTGGTGTGGTGGAGCCATATTGCCAGGGACTTTGCAGTCAGCACATGATTCTAGAACTCTCCATTAAGGATGATTGCCCGTGTCAAGGACATGATTTTCAGTAAGAAGCTAGGATATTGGCTGTGATATTAACAGTCTCCTTCTATCTCCACTCTGAGTGTATTTTTGGGAGAGATAAAACAGCACGCTTTGAAAGTGTATTCAGAGACAAGCATCCAGACATTCCAGATTTGCTCAATAGTAAGTGGGAAATAAGAAAAATCCAAATTGAAGTTTATTGTACACTGAACAGGTAAAATCTAGCAAAGAATATGGAAAATGTTAAAAATATTTATCCTGCAGTTGTAAGTTGTAGAAAAGCAAATGTCTATACATGTGGTAACTGCTAAAGAACATTACTCAGCAATCATCAGTGCACTATTTCACACATGTATTACCTTGAGAAAGCCCTCAGATGTATTATAACCACATGTGCTTTCTGAACCCTCTTTTCCTCACAATTGTTTTATGAAATGTTCCCAGGTATTCATGTAAGATATAAGATAAGGTTTAAAGGGTGCACTTGATTACTGCATTGCATCTTTATTAATTTTATAATAGTTCCTGCTCTAAAAATAATTCACTTCAGTCACAGCCAAGACTGATATAGTTTAGATAAAATTAACAATTATTTTTATCTCGTAGTCTGTTTCTCCAATTACTGTTCTCAGATGAAGTATGCAGAGGTGAAAAAGATACAAGCAGTGCAACAAGATGAAACTCATTATGACTGCTAGATTTAATTACATAACATGTACAATATAGAATTAAAAAACCAGAAGTCTTGTGGTTTGTGGGAACAGAAACCTAGACGAGAGTAAAACCTTGTATAAAGTGAGAAAATGTCTCGAAAGCCTGGAATAGACCAAGTATTCAGTATAGTTTATATGCTGTCTTAACTCAAACTCAATTTCCACTGCAGAAATACCATGAGAATTAGATAGAATAGTTTCCAACTCAGATATGTTGGATCCATAACATAATCATAAGTGTGGTTTTATCACTAAACCTTGCCTCAGCATTTTCTTTTCTTGTGGTATAAGAGTCATACAGTATAGAGAGCCTCCACTATTTACAACAGCAGTTCCCAACTGCTAGTCCATGGACTGGTGCTGGGCCACAAACCTGTGGCTGCTGGGCCACTGGGGCTGCCAGAGCTAAGGGACAGATCAGGGGGTGGGGCTGAGGTACATATTTTGGCAGACAAGCAACATTTATTTCCATATTTACATATTCATTATTTGCATAATGAACATGCAAATATGCAAATAAAATGTTATCAATCTGTCAAAAGTTTGTGAATGGGTTGGCTGGGCTGTGGTATAAAAAAGGCTGGGAATCATTGATTTACAAGCTATAGCAGGGATAGCAACCATGAATAGTCGGTGGGCCACTATCCTCCTTTATTTCAGTGTTCTGCAGGCTTCTGCAGCCCAGTGGGGGTCTACCTGTGGGCCCCGCCATCTGCCTACCTTCTCTCCCATGCCTCTTGTGCACTGGGGTACTGGAGCCCCACACTTACCTGCTCCTCAGCCTCCCTCACAGCATTTTCAGAGCATGAAAATTGCCTGATTCACTCTTTGTCCTCTTTCCTCCCTCTACCTCCCGGAGATGGAGCACCACAAACAGCTGATTTGTAGTGTTCCAAGTCTCTGAGGGAGAGAGGGGAAGAAGCTGGGACAGAGTGCAAATAAGGTGATTCATGGCTGCTTTGAAAGTCCTGGCAGGGAGGAAGGAGGTGTAGAAAGTGCAGAGCTCCAGTGCCCCAGTGTGTGAGAGATGAGTGGGGGAGGGGAGCAGCCAGGTGGTCCATGGGCTGCAGGCAGAGTTCCAGACAGTCTCATGCAGCCCATGGGTTGCAGGTTGCCCACTACTGTGATACAGGTTGTTTTTCCCTCAACAAAATATTATAACATTATCCAGGCCTGGGTATTATGTAAGCTTGAGACCTGGACATGTAATTTATGATGGTGATTGATATGATCAGGAAATGACTTTTTCTCATGTAAAAATGTTCAACTGAAATTATTTTTTCATTTTATTTAAAAATGTTCCATAAAAAAATTACCAAAAAGTCAGTTTCAACAAAGTTCTATTTTTTTAACAAAACAACAACAAAAAAGACTTCTAACTGATTTTGTTTTAGCCAGGTCAAGGTAATGGACTGAAATATAAGGCCCAAGATACTTGAGCGTTGTATGTATTAAAAATATATTGATAGACAGGCAATAGCATTTCATTGTTCAGATAACTGGACAAGAGCCAAGAGCAAAAAAACCCAGAACATCAGGATTCAAACAAAGTTAATCTCTGTTGTTTCTCAGAATGACAGCTCACAGGCCAGCAAACATAACATGAAAACCCGACTTTCCTCAAATAATTATCCATTCTTTTCTTAAAGTAAGGTGGGCCCTTATCTCCAATGAGGTGAGGAGTGCCCATGTTTACCAGTGATCAAGAGAAGACTGAAGACACAGGTTGTGATTAAGGAAGGACTTGATCAAACAGAACATAAGGGTGTCTTTTGGGAGCTAATGCCTTATTGGGAACTATTAGCATGAATTTAAATAGGAATTCTGGGCTTGATTGTTCAGGTGCTAAAGACACCAGATGAGATGCTGAGAATTCTCATTGGACATGGTGAAGTCAAACACTAGGTCCTTGTTCTTCCCTGCTACCTAATAAAAAGTGTAAATATATGTCAACAACAGGAAACAGTTTCTTTTTAAAAGGTTGGGAGCAGAGGGGAAATTTATCCTAGGTATAATTTTCTTGAACCAACACCAGGGATCAATTTGGCACAATGAGTACAGCTCCAGCATGGTTAATTGTGTTTCTAATTTATGAGTACAAGAAGGACTGAAAGGACCTCTTATAGGTGGTGATGATAGGTGCAGGATATGCCAGTAATGCATTCAGTCCCAATTACCTTGAGACAAAATACCTCTTTTTGTGATTATATGGAATTTGAACCGAGGGAGATTACAGAGCTCTACAAATCTGCAAAATTACCTTGATGTTGTAAAAATTCCATACACCAGTGTTGTTCTAGGGTTATCTGTTTCTAGGAGAAATACATCCTCTGTGAGAAAGAAAGAACACAGCTGTTGAGTAGTTGCTCTACCTTGACTTTCAAACCTCAAAACTTTGGGCCCCATCCCACTCACATTGACCTCCATGGGAATTTTATTTCTGATTCAATGAAAGCAGGGGCAGGCTGTCATAATTAAGGTTGATTGTCGTTAAACTAGTATTTACACATTCAAGGCCAGATTTTCAAATGAACTCAATATACAACTGCCTCTATTTAGACACATGAATAAAAGGATCCAATTTTTAAAATGTACTCACCACCCATCCTCTCCAATTCTCCTCAACAGAACCTCAGCTCATGAAACCATTTAATTGTGTAATTGAACTTAGGCAGATATTTCAATTCTCCTGGAATTGAGGTTACAGTGCTTTCAAAGGTTCATATAATTTAAGGCCAGGAGGATTTACCACTTTCCTTTGGATTTCTTCTAATAGTTAATCCCTTTGGGTACGTCTATACTTGCTACCTACTTCGAACTAGGGATACATATGTAGGCGACCGAAATTGCTAATGAAGCAGGGATTTAAATATCCCGCACTTCATTAGCATGATCTTGCCGACTCAACAGCTGTTTCAAAAGTGAAAGTGCATGCCGGGATGCGTTAGTTCAAACCAAACTCCTTGAGAAGTAATGTCAGTTCGAACCAAGGGGCTTGGTTCGAACTAATGTGTCCCAGCACGCACTTTCACTTTCAAAACAGCTGTTGAGCGGAGCAATGCGCCAGTGAGATCATGCTAATGAAGAGTGGGATATTTAAATCCCTGCTTCATTAGCAATTTCGGTCACCTACATTTGCATCCCTAGTTCAAACTAGGGAGCAAGTGTAGACGTACCCTCTCATTGCTAAAAAAATTAATCCTTTAGTCCTTTGTAGTTTCTTCCCATGAAAATACTAAAACACTGCAGCAAAGTCATCTCTCAATTTCCTTTTTGATAAATTGAGGATAACATTATCCCTTTTTGCCACAGCATTATCCTGGGAGCTCATGATCAGTTGCTAGTTCAATATGATCCCCAAAGCCTTAATTCTCAAAGCTAAACATAAGTGCTTTGGTGAATAGGGATGGATCAATGAATCAGGGTCCTGGAGCTGTTGAAAGTAGAGCACTTTTGAAAGGTGACTCTCAAAGTATCCCTTAAATTCTGAGTTTGGTCTAGACTCTATTGCTTTCTTTCAATGACTGAGACCAACAATACATGCCATGCAGTGTTTTGTCATAGGATTAAAGTATAGTGATCCAGAACCAGCTTCTGATAATCTGACTCACATGGAACACCAAATTAGGATTTGATCCAACTCCCTCTACCTTCTGTGAGAGACTCTCAATCAAAACAGTTGCACTGAAATATCTGTAACAATCCACAGATTCTGGATCCCACTTACAGTGGTGAAAATCAAGAGCAATGCCACTCAGGTCAGTGTAGTTACATGAGTGTGGAAGCAACATGAATTAGTCAGAATGAGATCTAGTATGTGGTTCATTAGCTAACAACAGATCTTATCTGAAATAGCATTTCTATCTATGATCAAGAGGAGGCGTGCTGGCCAGCATTTGGTGACTAACGGGTTAAACTAGGGGGTGTTGGTAGGAAGCCAAGGGAGCTAGTGGGAAAGAATGTTGAAATTTAAATGGAAAGATATACCAGCCTGCTGTTTATTTTGTGGGAGTTTTAGGAGCTAGGAGCTGGAGAGACAAGATGAATTGAACCAGGAAGAACTACCATGCCTACAAGGAATACTGGGCATGGAAATGGACCGGACCTTGGAGCACAGATAGTAAGTAGCAAGAAAAATGTCCATTAAGCTGCAATCAGGTTATATTCTTTGTTTTAGTTGTATGGTTAAATGTCTGTGTTCTAAGTCCACTTGCCCCCTTCCAAACACTGTATTACAAGCTGTAGCCCAGAGATACTATTTTCTCTGTATTTTAATCTGTCCTTTTCTCAATTGTTCTGTAACACTTAGGGTACATCTACACTGCAAGCTTCTTTCAGAATAAGCTTTTCTGGAAGATATCTTCTGGAAAAGCTTTTTTAAAAATAAAGCATTCATAATACAGGGAAGCCTCAAAATTAGTCTGAGGCAGGCTCCCCTAATGTGGACACACTATCTCGATTTACAGGAGTCACTGGGGAGGAATAATTTTAGAGTGGCCCTGGTGAGGAGCTATTCAACATAGCAGCAGTGGAGCATCTACATGCACCCTTTTCCGAAAAATCTTTTTAGAAAAAGGGCTTCTTCCTCATGGGATGAGGTTTATTGCTGTCAGAAAGAGCTGTCCGTTATTTCAACTTTCTGTCAAAATAATGCAATTGCAATGTGGATGCTAGTATTGTTTTTCCGGAATAATGGACGTTATTACAGAAAAATGGTGTAGTGTAGATGTACCCTCAGAAATCAAATATGCTTTATCAAGCATATCTTTTTGTTTTGTTAATAAAAATCTCTTTTTAAGGCAATGATTTGATTCTTGAGTCTTGGAAGGTAACAGGAGGTCTGTGTATGCATGCCTAAGACTGAGAGGTCAACTATCAGAGACTGCAGTTTGTTTTTCTTTCTTTATTTCCAGCTCTCTTCTGGTAAAAGAGCTTGAGGGTTCCCCCCTGTAAGAAGTCCAAGTGCTTTCTTCCTGGGTTCAGGTTCATTTGTTGGTGACAGCTACCTCCCAAGGCCAGGGAATCTGTGACTTTGGGGAGCTTTTTAAGCAAAAGTCTACAGAGACAAGGTATTTAAGGTCTCTTCTGGGCCCCCACCTTCTGCACTTGGAGTGCCAGAGTGGGGAACAGCCTTGACACCATCCTTAGCTTCTGAAAGCAAAAGATTCTGCTGTTTATTCATTGATTTAAAGAGGACTAGGGGCAACTGATCAAGGTTTTCATTTGTATTTACTCAGTGGTACACAGATAAGCTCACTTTCCCCAGATGAGGCAAAGCTGAGGTTATCTGTCCAACAAATGGAGTTCAGATCTGTGACAACATCTTAGATAATCAGGCTATGTCTAGACTACAGGGTTTCTTCAAAAAAAAGTGGCCTTTTAAAAAAAAAATTCACCTGCGTCTAGACTGCTGCCGTGTTCTTTCAAAATTAAATCAAAAGGCGGCGGTCTTTTTGACAGCGGTAAACATCATTTTATGAAGAATGCTTTTTTTCAAAAGAGCTCTTTTGAAAAAGGCATTCTTGACCGCAAACAGGGCTTTTTTGAAAGAGAGCATCCAGATTGCCTGGGTGTTCTCTTTCGAAAAAGCAGATCGCTTTTTCGAAAAAAGTTGTGGCCATCTAAACAATCTCTTTTGAAAGAAGCTTTTTTGAAAACTTTTGAAAAAGCTTCTTTCGAAAGAAGCGTGTAGTCTAGATGTATCCCATCAGACACCAGGGCTACGTCTAGACTGGCCCCTATTCTGAAATAGCCATGCTAATTTCCAACTTTGGAATAGGGAAATCCGCGGGGGATTTAAATATCCCCCATGGGATTTAAATAAACATGTCCGCCGCTTTTTTTCCGGCTTGGGGAAAAGCCGGAAAAAGTGTCTAGACTGGCGCGATCCTCCGGAATAAAGCCCTTTTCCGGAGGATCTCTTATTCCTACCTGAAAGTAGGAATAGGGGCCAGTCTAGACGTAGATGTCTACAAACACACATCATTAGATACGTGATCAGGATGTTAATAATCATATTTATTTTGGAGACCCTAACAAAACCTTAAACAAACAAAACATCACACAATTGTTCTGAGGGTGAATTAGTTAATATTTGTAAAAAACTTTGCAGATATAAAAGCATTCATAGATTCTAAGATATTATTCTTAGTAGTACTAGTATTTAGTGTTCTCCTCATCATCAACAATCATTTCTGCTTCCAAAGAGACTTCTACCAAGTGACCCAAAGTAACCTGTCTTGTCATCAAAAAGGCAGTAGTGATGCATCAAAACTGATATACAATACAGTTTAAAATAGTTTAAAAACTAAAAGCAAAGATTAATCATGAACATAAATAGGAACAGCAACAATTATACTCTGCATTTACACCTCTCTTTTAATCAGACGCTCTCCCTGGGTGTGTCTAGACTATAGGGTTTTTTTGAAAAAAGCGGCCTTTTTTCAAAAAAAATCTTCCTCTGTCTCTAGACTGCTGCCGCTTTCTTTCAAAAGTAAATTGAAAGAATGTGGCAGTTTTTTCAATCATGAAAAACCTCATTTTATGAGGAATAACGCCTTATTTCAAAAGTGCTCTTTCAAACTGTGCTTTTTTGAAAGAGAGCATCCAGACTGCCTCGCTGCTCTCTTTTGAAAAAGCGGCTCGCTTTTTTGAAAGTACTGGTTGTAGTCTAGATGTTCTTTTTCGAAAGAGGCTTGCAGTCTAGATGTAGCCATGCATGTGTTTTACAAACGTTAAGTGAGCCTCCTAATACTATAGTCCATTTCAAACATTATTATTCCTGCTTCAGAGATGAGGATGATCATTCAGAGAAATTTAAAATAGAATCCTAGTGCTATTAAAATCAATAACATTCTTGGCATGGATTTAATGGGGTCAAGGTTTCACTCGTAGTGACTTTTCCAAGGTGACACAGGGTAGACCTGGGAAACATATTCAGATGACCTTAACTTCCAACATCTGTAGCTTAATCACAAGCATATCTTTTCTTATTTGAAGTTAATATTTTCAAATACACACAGAGAGGTAACATGACTTGAATACTTGTAAAGACTATACTGTTATACCTAATTCATCAAAGTACGTTTCTGTTCCATCCTCATCCATTACTGAGCACACGAGTCTTGCTTTCAAGAATGTCGTCCACTTGTTTACAAGACTACGCTGTCCGCCAGTATCATTCTGAAAAGCAAAATGAATTTGAAAAAAGTATAACAAAGCAAAATTAAAATCTTACTTAATCCCTGCAATCATTTTTCATGTTATGATGATCCATCATCTGGCAAATACCTTGCTAATATTAAAGAAAAGAATCAGAGATAGGCATGAAGCAAACCCGTCTCAAACACCCCCAAACACAGACACAGTTATAAATGCTGAAATTGAGGACTATCTTTAGTAATGAAAGATAATTAAAGTTCCACTCTATAAAATGGCTTCAGAGAGAGACCAGACAACAACAGTGTTAGTTTTTTAAGCTTGTTAGATCTCAGACTTCAGGATTTAGAACAAGCACTAACTATTAGTGATGATAGAAGACCTCATGTGGAGGGCAGATTATCTCATATCTGCCTAAGGCAAAGTTTTATGCACCATCCTCTGAAGCATCTGGAATTGAGTCCCATCAGAAATGAGACACAGGACTAGCTGGCCTCTGGGTCTTATCCATAATAGTAATTCCTATATTACCTATGTTTATCTATGAAATCTTTTCTACACAGCCCTGAATGCCATTCCAATCATAGAATAGTGATAGAAATGTAGCCGTGTTAGTCTAGGGTAGCTGAAACAAAATACAGGACTATGTAGCACTTTAAAGACTAACAAGATGGTTTATTAGATGATGAGCTTTTGTGGGCCAGACCCACTTCCTCAGATGTGAGGAAGTGGGTCTGGCCCACGAAAGCTCATCATCTAATATTCCAATCATAGTCATTCAGATTCTTCTCTGTGTCCTCCAGTGGATATAATAGATAGAACAGATTTTACAACTTTTCTGAGGAAGTACAACAATCAGCTGGACACTCCTATTTGTCACCCAGCCAGACAGTAAACAACATGTGTTTAATGTTAGCTGTGATTACAAGAAGCACAGGCACAATAACCAATAATGTATGAAAACACATATTTAACTGAGCTCTCGCCATGATGAATAATGCGAACTATTTATTTAAATCAGATTGTAAGTGACTCTATTTAGAACTTACGCATCATAAAACACTAGCAAATAACATTTATGCTACTATTAATCTTGTTTCCAACAGTTCAAATGCCTTCATTTCTGTACGTTTATATTACTGTTGAGCACAATTGGTATCTGCAAGCAGGCCCCCTGATGGAAGGGCAGCAGAGGAGGCAACTGCCCCTAGGTGCAGCAATTCTAAAGGATCTCAGGCTTCTGGTTGCCACCGCTGCTACTGTGGCTATAGTAGTGTCCAGGCCCTTTATGGCACTGACAGAATACATGGTGCACATTCTGGGCAGCTCTAGGAGCTGGCGAGGGAGGGGGTTGTTGTGGTGCACTCCAGGTGCACTGAGGGCTAGCTGCCCTGGCACCTTCCTTTCCACCCAAGGCCCCGCCCTCCCTGGAAGCATGGAGCCGGGCCCCACCATTGTGCCCACGGGCCCAGCCTGGCTGTCAACTCTGCTGTTAGCAAGTCTAAAGTGGGTGCACAAGAACATATATACTTTTAAATGTGTGGCCTTTGAAAATCAGGCCTTTAATATTTATTTTAATAAAAATCAGTTTAAAATGTGTTAGGCATATAGAGTATGGATCACAGTGAATTATTTTAGGAAAATTTGAGGTGGAATCAGAACAATTGTTTACAGCAAAATTCACCCCTTAGTTTCCAGTTCTCCAGTCATTTCTCATTGACAGGGTCTGTGAAGATGAACTATTTTAATTAACAGAACTAAGAGGAAAGTGCTGCTTTAATAGATTCATTGATGAAATAAGATACGATGCATGTAAGATAAAATAACTGGTAAAACATAACGATGCCAGAGCTGGACAAAAATGTCATTAATATAGTTGTCAAGTATTTGTTATCTGAGCACAAGTGACAGGGAAGGCTCCATTCCTAAGACCTAAATAACTAATTTTGTTTTATATAAAGCATGGCAAAAATGGGACTATGTTTTGTAAAAACTCGTTATCAAAATGATGTTAATTTTTTTACCAGTTTAATTCTGCCTTTAATGGGCACATGAAAAAGGAGTTCTGTCCTGCTAGGAAGAGGGGAAGGTGACCTCTCTCATTTTAAACTGGAACTAAGACTTTTCAGCAGTCGGTGAAACTTTATTAGCAGCTGGACCAACAGGCTCAAGAGGCTTGACTATTAACTTCTGTGCTGCCACAAATGCTGTTAGAACAGGTCTCCTTAACTGACTGAAAGTTAGCAGAGCTCATTGCAAGTCAGGCTGATACCTTGTAGCAATGTTTACTCCTTATGGAGGCTGTTACAGTAGATCACTATCAACATGAAGGATCAGCTCTTTGTTCCCTTTAGAATCTATAGGAATTTGCCATTGACTTCAATGTAAGCACAATGAGGCCCAAGTCGTTTTGGAAGCAATCTGGACTTCATTATAATAACAACAACAACAATAACATCCTAACAACGTTTAATGTCTTTTTGAAAAATACCCAGAGGCCATTGGGCAGCTACCCAAAAAAACAAAAAACAATATTATGAGACTAGGTCATATGTCATAATGTACTGCCAGAGCAGGAACCGAACGAAAACCAAAGCACACACCCATTCCCCTGCAGAGCCACATCACAACCATACTGAATACAAAGCACATTGTAACTGGGGGCAGTAGCTTCAACTTGATCTCCAGTTTTATTCCTAGGTAAGGAATCAAGGGCTTATCAGAAACAGAGCCTTATACCCTTTTACATTTACATGAGTCTATGTCCTCAGAATAAAAGGTAGTTGCTTCACTCACAGTGCATGCAAAATTAACTCTGGTTACAGAAAAAAGAGAAATAAAGGTAATTTAGTTATAAGGTCCTGTTTCTGCACGGACATGCATATGCTTAACTTTATCCAGCTGAAATGAATTGAACTATTCTTAAAATTAAACATGTGCATAAGTGTAATTGTTTTAAGAATAAAAACCATGCTTTCAAATGCCTTTACACTGGAATTCTTGTGGGAGATTTGGTACATCCATGATTCAGTAAATCTCACATCTGAATTATGTAAAATAAAGCAAGCTCAGGAAGTTAATGTTATTAACTATACTGTTCCAGACACTGAGATGCACAGATTAATCAACTGCTAATATTCCTACTAAAATTACAGATATATTCCAGATATCTCTAACAAGGTACTCAACAGCCTTTCTTCTTAATTATGGAGATGGAAGCCGGAACAGGAAATTTGCTTGTAATTGGAATTAAGGGCTTTTAAAACATTTTAATGCAATGGATTTATTTTGATTATTCAATCAAGCCAGTAAATCAGCCCCTGAAAATTGAACAAAAATTATTCTTACTGGGCATATTCTAGCAATCATTGAATGAATCTGTTTGGTGCTTCCACTGTTGTCTATGAGCCTTTCTTTGAAGAAGAAGTACACTTTAGCATCATTAGGGTCTGTGCCGTCAGGGATGAGATGAGCATCTACAAAAATAGGGTCTGAAAAGAGAGAGATAAAGACCAAACAATGTGTCAATATAAGGAACTCTTGACAACTACTGACATCTCCAGGTACCTACACAGAATGCATCTGCTGCTGCCCACTGTGTTAGGGCTGGGCCCTAGTTGGGTTAAGCACTAGTGACAGGGTTTTCAGGACAGGGATCTGGGATGGTTTCTCTAGAATCAAGTTGATTCTAGAACAAATTTGTCCTAGTTTTCAAAAAAGTATGTCTGATGCAGAAATAGCAGTGCTAGTTTACTACAGAGATAGAAAACCTTGAAGGAGAAGTATCCTCTGGAAATTTTCTTGGCTACAAGCTATTGAACAGCATTTGAGACATCAAATGACATTTTTTTCTCCACTTGAACGGTTGATATCCAGTACAAACCGCTATTGATTTTTTGGTGTGATCTCTGATGGAAAAGTCACATTTTCATTTTGGATATTTTCTATCCTCTTCAGTCCATTATTAATGGATATGTCAAATTTCATGTTGCTAGAGAGGAGCAATATAGAAACGCATTGTGTGTGATTTTTCAAGCAACTGTATTTTTTAAAATGAACTCTTTTCTGTGCAGTCTATTTTTTTAAGATCCCTAAAAGAGAATAGGCAAGCTTAAGAGAATAAAGATATCTAGTGACAAATTTTAGTCTCAGAGAGGTAGCCATGTTAATCTGTATCTGCAAAATCAACAAGGAATCCTGTAGCACCTTAACCCTGGTCTACAATAGGTAGTTATTTCAAAATAACTCCCCTTATTTTGACATAACAAGTGAGCGTCCACACTACCAAGCCTGTTATTCTGAAATAGAAGCTGATTATTTTGAAATAATAATTCCTTCTTTCCTTGGGAAATAAGCTTATTTTAAAATAGCTATTTCAGGAGTTATTATTTTGAAATAATTTCCTACTGCAGACATGCCCTTAGGCTATATCTACACTACAAGGTTATTTCAAAATAAATTATTTTAAAATAATAACTCCCGAAATAACTATTTCAAAATAAGCTCATTCCTCTTCACAATCAGGAGTTATTCTTTCAAAATAACAAGCCATTATTTCGAAATAAGGGGAGTTATTCTGAAATAACTCCCCAGTGTAGCCATGCCTTAGTTTCTAAGGTGCCACAGAGCTCCTCATTGTTTCGACTAATTTCAGAAAACAGATAGAGTTAACTTTAACCTAGCAAAATCAATGGGACTATTCATGTTCTGAAAATGAAACATGGTCATGGAGTATAGCTGTTTTAAGAATAAAATAATGCAGAGTACATAGGCCTTGTGTGAGGTCCTGGCCTCACAGATGTTTTGGGAGTTGTTCCACTGATTTCAACAAAGCCAGGGTTTTAACTCCTTGCACCTCAGCATTGCCCAGAGATGACTTTTCCTCACTGTGCCAGTCTGTAACAATCACATTATTATAATCACTTTTCCAATATAAAACAATCTCAAATTATTGGGGGTTAAAAAAAACTTCCCCAGGAGGCAAATTAGCCTACACCTGTCTATTAC
Organism: Pelodiscus sinensis; assembly: GCF_052426305.1. Taxonomy (NCBI): domain Eukaryota; kingdom Metazoa; phylum Chordata; order Testudines; family Trionychidae; genus Pelodiscus; species Pelodiscus sinensis. The sequence continues at coordinate 22,258,634 of NC_143052.1, read as the reverse complement.
ACATCCTTCCCTCTAAAGCAGGTAATATGGGCCACTTCAAGGACAGCATACTGAAGTTGATGAATCAGGGGTCTCGTCCAATATGGCAATTCCTGTGTCATATAGAATTCCTATTAATCATTTACAGAGTGCGTTGTCTGGGGTATGTTTTTATTTCTATTTCTGGCCCACCGTTTCCATTAGTAGATTTATTTTAGAATGGGAGATAAAGAACTCATTTAAAAAACCCAACAACCTTTATCTTAGTCACACACCAAAAACTTAAACAAAGAATTGTCTTACCACTCAGCCACTTAGAATTGTGTTGGTCAGTTCTCACTGCATTCCGTTTGGTTAAACTGCGAAAAATAGCTGCATCAGTACCCATGAAATCTATGTACATTCCTGAAAACAGCTCTTCATCTATAAGAAAGTGGAAAAGGAAAGAGGAAAAAAATCTGAATGTGTCTATATTGGCTTTTGGGAAATCCATTTCTAGTAACCTATTTTTGCTTCAGACAGTGCCAGTTCTTTATTTGTATAGCAGTCACTATAAAACAATACTGGGTGGGTGGCAATGGAGTCTCCTCTGAATCATGGAACAATTGTCTAGCCTGAGAAGGAAGCATAAGATATTTCTAAGGACTTTTGGAAACTCCATAATTAAATGTAGCAGCTAGTTTCATGTGTGGTAAACTTTTCATTTGAATTACAGCTTAGGGACTGAACTTACATTGCCAAACACCTATGCACAGACAAGGCAATAACAATACAAGGCATAAAATTCAGTGTTTTACCAGGCCAGTATTTGCGAGTGTAACTTGGCGTACTTCCAATTGAAGTCAATAGGGTTGCACCATTTTCAAGATGGACTTCGGCCTCAAGCACAGTTCTGTATTGCAGAAACTGGAAGAGGATGCTTGTAACATGGCTCAGTGTAATTGGAAAGTAACCAATATCCACCTTACACACTACAGTCAAAGTACATTTCAATGTGGCATGACGGGAATTAGCCATGAAACTCCCATTTACTTTAATAGGATTAGGCACCTCAATTTCCTGTGCAGGATTCTGAAAATTCAGAGAGAGAAAGTGTGTGTGTGTGTGTGTGTGTGTGTGAGCAAAGCCATTTCCACTGGCTAATGGTAAGACACCCCAGAGTACAACACAATGCAGAGCAAAAATAATCTTCAACTCCTGTGCTGGGAGTGGTGGCTGAATGAATCGTTAAACAGCTAAGTCCTTTCACTGATGTTTTCACCCAAATGTCTGTGTGGCCATGAGTATGTGTGGTCAAGCTGGCAAGAGTCATAATTTTTGAAGCAGTTGAGGATTTAATTTTTCTTGTTCGTTCAATATTAAGAACTACCAATTGACCTCTGAGGTTACATCTATACTACACATTTTTATGGCAGAAAATATGCTAATGAGGGACTCATTAGCATAATTCACAGTCTCATTAGCATATTTTCTGCTGTTTCTTTTTGCGCAAGGGGTTTTTGCGCAAAAATAAGTAGTGTAGCTACTTCTCTTTTGTGCAAAAAACACGTTTTGCGCAAGATCTTTATACTTCTCTGGCATAAGGATCTTGCGCAAAACAGAGTTTTTGCACAAAACGGTAGCGGCTAAATTAGCAAATTTTTGCCGCAAAAACCTGTAGTGTAGATGTAGCCTGAGAGATGAAAACTCTAGAGGGTTTTTTTTTTCTTCATTGCTTGCCAGGTCATGAACCAGATCTCTACAGTTGGTAATGCAAGCACTGTGTTGCCTGCATCTCTTTCCCTTAGCTGGGACTCAGTGTATAAGAGAATGCATTGCACAGGGCTAACAATGAGTAGAGTAGAGAGGTATTTAAACAATGTGGTTTATTCCACGATTTATGTAACTGTATACAATGCTGCTAGATCAATAGAGACTTATTACGAAGCTTTCTACATCAGTATGATTACTTCCAAAACCATCTGGTGTCTTATTCCTGTTCTTAACTAGACTGACTGCAGTGGATCGTGGCTACGGTTCTCACAGCACTTTCATGTTCATTCCTGGAAAAAATAAAAAGCCTGGAATGGGGCTATGTAATTCTTAATCCTATTGCATACCAGCTTTATTAGTTATGTCTTAAGCATTCCTAGAGCCTACTAGTCTAATCAGGTACCAAATGACATCTGTCAGCTCCACTTCCTTTTGGTTTAATGCTTAAATTCCACACAACAGTTTGTCTTTGCTGGGTAACCAGTTCACACTGTTTCTCTTTGTTACTGAGGGAATTACTGAATTGATGTATGTCTGCTCTTGTAAATACCTGTGAGCATTGGTTGCGGAAAGAAAGGGAGCATGGATGTTAATCATGCCTTGCCCTCCCAAAGATACATTTTTCATAGCTTTGCTTCTAAAGCATTTTTAATAGCTTTGCTTCTAAAGCATTTGTTGTAGAATGGTGTATTTCTCCGACCTTCAAATTTGTTTGTCATGTGGTGTTTTCCTCTGTGGGACCATTCACATTTCCTGTTATATTTCAAGCTTGTGTTCTATGTTGTATAGGTGGAAGGCGATGCCAGAAATCGACAAGAAACAGGGACCACACTATAAAAGGTTTATGTCATTATACTTTATTAGTTCCAGAAGTATTCCTTAGTTGAGGAAGAGGGAGGAAACAAGATCTTGTGATTAACGCACTTATCTAGGCCCAAAGAGCTCTGGGTTCAATTCCCAGATCTGTCTTTGGCTTCCTAGCTACTCAATCTCTTTACTCTTCCCCTCCTAGCAGTGTATTTCTCCAACCAGTTGAATCTTTTTTAAAATAAACTTTTTAAAGTGTGAGCGCTGTACATTGTGTATCCCAAATAATTCAAAGTTCAGGGAGAAATACTGCTTTGGGTATTGACTAGATATTGGGGCCTGCTCATAGGGATGTAAGGGTTTAAATGTTTAACTGATTAGCATTAGTTTACTGGTTAACCTTCCTGTTAAACTCTTGGCCACCTCTCGGAGCCCACTGGGCAGGCACCTGCAGAGAGCCCATAGAGCATTTAACTGTGTAACTGACTGAATTTCAATCGATTACACAATTAATGTTTTTAAACATTTTCTACATCTCTATCTGCTCAGCCACTTGATTGGGTGATTAAAGTTGATAAAATAACTTCTATTAAAATGAAGAAAATTCCCTTGTGTTCAAAAGAGAAAAGACTTTGTCTAACTGTACATCCTGTATCTTAGAAATAAAATACTTTAATGGGCATTCATAAAACTCAGGACAAAAAAGGAAACTTTGTTCTTTGATGGCAGTAACTCATTTAAGAATATGAAAACTGTATCTGGCATTTATGAGTGGACTAGTCTATAAGGGCATGTCTGGACAGCAGGGCTATTTCCTAGTCTTTTAAACACGCCCATTATTTTAAAATAGATTTCAAATTAACAGGTGCTCTATTCCATCATCCCTGTAGCCCTTATTCCATGAGGTTATAGGGATGTCTCAAAACAGCATGTTATTTCAAAATTTGGAGCTGTGTATATAGTGCAAAATTTTGAAATAAGCTATTTTGAAATATTTTGCGTAGCGCAAATTGCATAGCTTATTCTGAGATAAGGGTGCTGTCTAGATGCACCCTAAGTGACTGGAATCCAATTCCTTTACATGCTGCACATAGATCATTGATGAGGTAAGATGGAAATGCAGCCAATTTAATGAGGTGGAATATCGCACTAGAGAAGTGACCTTTCCCCTTCTTCTATGCAGACTGGAATCCCCTTCCGCCAAGACCTCTGCTCACTACAATACCAGGTGGCCTTGGAACTTTACATTTTACAGTTAAGATACTGGGACAATTCTGTCAAGTTCCTTATTTTTTATAGAGATTTGAAGAGAGTATAATGGACCTGTCCCTGAAGTCCTGATCTTTCACTGGAATGAAAGCCTGGCACTATTACCGCTCATTGACTTCAATGGGAATGGAATGGCTAAGACACCACATGGTGCTACAGTGAAAACCGAAGGATAAGGGCCTCACAACTTTGTGTGCGGTTACTGTGAAACTCAACATACTGTACACAGAGGTCAACAGAATTCTTCTCTTTGTTAAATCTAAGTAAGATTGAGAAATCAGTGCAATTCCTGCTCTTTCTATTGGCTAAAAACACAGCATGTTCTGAGGTGTGAATAGCAGTATGCACCACAGTGCTGTGCTGTAACTCCCCCATGTGGATGCTGCAGGCATGATCTGAAAGAGTCCTGGTTCTCATTTATGTAGTCCTACATTAATACCGACTAGGAACCATTTACTTCCTAACCGTGACTCTGCACAGGGGAGTTACATCATAGTATTTTGGTGCTCACTGTTATTCACGCCCCTGGAGTGACAGCTATGGGGCAGCAAGGATGGGCCTTCAGAGATCAGGGATTAGACACAGATTCAGAATGCAGTCGTCGCTGACCACACTGCAAATCTAATCTACACAGGTTACATATGTCTCCACTGCACGTTCAAGAGCCCCCACGTGGCTGCTGCTCCTGCCTGGCTCCTAGCATCATTGTAAGAATGTACTGCAGGCTGTGAATAGGCAGAAGGCAAACGACACAATCACTTGAGCATGCTTAATGAATTCAGGCAACGTTTAAATTAATCATCTAAGTCCTGGCATTCCAAAGTAAATTCTTTGCATTCCTTGCTGTGGAAAGCTAGTGAGGAGTTCATTATGGACTGACTAACCCAGAGTTATGGCTAAAGCATATCATGCTTCAATCTGGGAGATCTGAGGCTCTGATTACTCCTTGCCCTGTTTCTGCTGTGATGTTTTTCACCAATGCAAAGCCAGTGCAGGTGATGATACAACGTTGCTAAATCAAAGTGATCGGGCCTGATTCTCCTCTGCATTAAGGCCATATTGTACATTTTTATCCACATAAAGGATCCTTATACTACAACCAGAATATAGAATGGTCTTAGTGTAACCCAGAACGAGGCCTGTATTGTGTTACACCCGTTTTACTCTGGCATATTTTCCAGCCCATAGACCACTGGAGATCGGGCATGTTGAAGTGGGGATATGTTGATTTCTCCAGCTGGAATGTGGGAGAAATCTGTTCTCTTACCAGGTGAAATTCACCCCTCTGCAAAGGGCTACACCCATCCTGAGCCCCACTTCAGTCTCAGCAGAAGCTTAAATGGGATTTACGTGGGGGCATTGGCATTGTGCTGGCTGTGTGTGCTAAGATTTCACTCTCAGCGAACTCTCAGCCAGACAGCCCACAGTGAGATGTCAAGGGAACCAGCTGTTGCACTCTCTGCCCTTTCATATGGAAGCGAGCTGCTAAATTTATAGTCAATGATACAGTGGAGGTGGGAGTGGGTAGAAAAGCCAGGCACAGAGGGAAGAGCCTAGCTAGTGCTGGTGGCCTCTGCAGCAGACAGCATACATGAAATGCAGAATAACTCGAGAGATTTTCCAGCAGGCTTTGCTTTTCTAGCTACATGGTGATTTTACAAGTGATTAAATGAGACACAAGAAATGGCCATGATGAATGAGGTCACAAAGCATTTAAAACATGGTTAACATATTTAAAAGTTGAAGCTAACCCTGGGAAAATGTGAAAGATAAAAAGGGGACAATCTTTTGCTCTCTGTTCCTCCCTCCCTCATTGCTGATCCCTTCTGCATTTCCTTCACACGTTCATGCTTAGCGCCATGAAGACTTTCAAAAGATGCCTGACAAGCAGTATGAACATAATGGTTTCTTTTTCATGGCCTATCCCCTCGTGTTCCATTTGTTTATAATACCCCATCATTTCACACCCTGCACAGTAATAATGAGTTAAGCCTCCGGGATCTGTGATTATTTTACTTACTGATCATAACAGATACCGTGTTCACATTAGGGTTGAAAGAGCAGCGTCCCTTCCCTGATTCACACTTGGAGTCGATCATGAAGACTTGCTCCTGTAATACAGACAGGCATGTCACTGCTGTTCTATAGAAACCTTAGTAAATGAAAATGAGAGTCTGAGAAGGCTTTTTCCCTCTGTTCTTCTGGATAATAAGCACAGTCAGCTTTTCACTTAACTACTTAATAAATCTGTCTTATGCTGAGTTTTCACAATCTTCTCACTTGTACAAATTATTTTCACTGTAATTACAAATGCAATGCACTCTCAAATGTAGGGAGTGTTCTCCCAGCTTAACTGAATGAGCTGTTCTCTCTGTGGTCCACCTAGCTTATATGTCAGCAATAACATCTACAGACATTTTTTCTGTAGCCTTGAAATTATCTATGAATTATTTGATGAATTCGTGCTGGCATTTATATCAGGGTCCTAGCCTAAAGCACTTGCAATAAACCACTCTAGTAATAATACACAAGAATGCAAGCTTCTCGTTATATTTGTCAGCTTGTCATACTATAAATCACTAGTGTCTAGGGTTTTATAACTATTTAGATGTTTCTGTGCTCAGCATTGTAATGCCTAACTGCTGTAGAAGTCTAAATGTCAATTTCAAAAGAGATTAAGTCACTTAGGAATCTAAATTCTTCACTAATCAATAGCCCAATTCTCTTTTGAAAATGAGACTCAGGATTCTAAATCAGTTAGGTATTGCCACATTGAATGCAATGACATTAATAGGAGCCTTGCCAGCAGATCTAGGGGAGTAATTATTCCCCTTTATTCGGCACTGGTAAGGCCACATCTGGAGTATTGCATCCAATTTAGGAGCCCCTATTACAGAAAAGATGTGGGCACACTGAAGAGAGTCCAGCGGAGAGCAACAAAATTATTAGGGGGCTGGAGCACATGACTTATGAGGAGAGGCTGAGGGATTTGGGCTTATTTAGTGTACAGAAGAGAGGAAGGAGGGGGCATTTGATAGCTGTTTTCAACTACCTGGGGGAGGGTTCCAAAGAGAACGGAGAGAAGCTGCTCTCAGTGGTGACAGATGACAGAACAAGAAACGGAAATTAGGAAAAACTATTTCACTAGGAGGGTGGTGAAGCACTGGAATGGGTTACCTAGGGAGGTGGTTGAATCTCCATTCCTAAATGTTTTTAAATCCTGGCTTGACAGAGCCCTGACTGGGATGATTTAGTTGGGATTGATCGTGTTTTTAGCACGGGGTTGGATTCAAAGACCTCCCGGGGGCTCTTCCAATCCTATGATTTTATGATCTAAACAGCTTTTAAAAACATGAGGCAGGCTCCTTACCACACTTCCAAAATAATTTCTAAAACATGCTCTTTTTCTTCAAAGCACTATCTCTTGGATTAGTCCCATTACTCAGACACCACAGTGGAAGGCCCCTTATAAATACTAAAAGCAGGTGGAAGACTAGCTCTTTTGCTCATGTTACAAAACTGAGCAATTTTATTTAGATAGTGAAGGACTTTCTACAGGTCATATGCAGCACTACAACTCAAAAATGGATGAAGTGTTTAGAGTAAGAAGAAATATGTATCAGTTCCTTGAACAGACACAGTCTGATCATATTTGGGTGAACTTGCTTTCCCACCCCATCTTGGTGCTCCTCTTATTTTGCTAATTACAGCCAGGACCAGAAAACAAATTGCAAGGGTAAGTAAGGATTTTAGGATACATCTGTCCCAATCAGAAACAAGTCATTCACAAACTAAAAGGTAAGCCAATCAGAATGAAGGTTTTGTGATATGATAGACAATCCAATAGAAACTGGAGTGAATCCTGTGACTCCAGCAGACCAGGTGCCAGTTCATGCCATAGCCCTTAGATCTCAACTAAACAGAGAAAAATACATAGTTGGAAGTCTAACGTCAGTACCTGGCAAATTAGTTGAAACTATATTACAGAATGAAATTGTCAGACATATAGATGAATATAATTTGTTGGGGGAAAGTCAACATGGTTTCTGTAAAAGAAAATCATGCCTTACTAATCTGCTAGAGTTTTTTGAGGGGGTCAACAAACATGTGGATAAGGGGGATCCAGTGGATATAGTATACTTAGATTTCCAGAAAGCCTTTGACAAGGTCCCTCACTAAAGGCTCTTAAGTAAAGTAAGTTGTCATGGGATAAGTGGAAAGGTCCTTTCGTGGACTGATAACTGGTTAAAAGACAGGAAACAAAGGGTAGGAATAAATGGTAAGTTTTCCGAGTGGAGAGAGGTAATTAGTGGTGTCCCCCAAGGGTCTGTCCTTGAACCAATCCTACTCAATTTATTTATAAATGATCTAGAGAAAGGGGGTAAAAAGTGAGGTGGCAAAATTTGCAGATGATACCAAACTGCTCAAGATAGTTAAGACCACAACAGACTGTGAAGAGCTTCAAAAAGATCTCACCAAACTAAGTGCTTGGGCAACAAAATGGCAAATGTTGATAAATATAAAGTAGTGCACATTGGAAAAAATAATCCCAACTATACATACAATATGATGAGGACTAATTTGGCTAAAGCTACTCAAGAGAAAGATATTGGAGTCATTGTGGGTAGTTCTCTGAAAACATCCACTCAGTGTGCAGCAGGAGTCAAAAAAGCAAATAGAATGTTAGGAGTCATTAAAAAAGGAATAGAGAATATGACAGAGAATATCTTATTGCCTCTATATAAAACAATGGTACGCCCACATCTTGAATACTGCATACAGATGTAGTCGCCTCATCTCAAATAGGATATATTGGCATTGGAAAAGGTTCAGAAAAAGGCAACAAAAATTATTAGGGGTTTGGAACAGATCCCATATGAAGAGAGATTAAAAATACTTGGACTTTTCAGCTTAGAAAAGAGAAGACTAAGGGGCGATATGATAGAGGTCTATAAAATCATGACTGCTATGGAAAAAGTGAATATGGAAAAGTTATGTTCTTATTCCCACAATATAAAAACTAGGGGTCACCAAATGAAATGAATAGGCAGCAGGTTTAAACCAAACAAAAGGAAGTTTTTCTTCACTCAGCGCACAGTCAACGCATGGAACTCCTTGCCAGAGGATGCGGTGAAAGCTAGAACTTTAACAGGGTTCAAAAAAGAGCTAGATAGATTCATGGAGGTTAGGTCCATGAATGGCTGTTAGCCAGGATGGGTAGGAATGATATCCCTAGCCTGTGTTTCTCTGAAAGTGGGTGACAGGGGAGAAATCACGTTAGGATTACCTGTTGTGATCCCTCCCTTTGGGGGATCTGGTATTGGCCACTGTCAGTAGACAGGACACTGGGTTATATGGACCAGGTATATCTGCCCCAGTATGGCCGTTCTCATTTTCTTATGTAACCCCTGCTTGCCCCATGTTGTGTATGTTCCTGCAGCTGTGTAACTTGTAAATGACCAGTCAGGAGAAAAGCATCCCCAAGAGTAAAATACTTGCTTTCCACAGGAGGTGTTTTCTCCTGACCCCTAAAATAAGACCTTTTGGAACCTCAGAAAAAGACTTTATGATTGCTCCTCCATTGACCAGGAAGAGAAGACTTGCAACTGACTTCCTCCCAATGTCTAAACTTGCAACTCAAAGAGGAAGGGGAAGGAGATATAAATCCCTAACAAGGAAATTCTGTATCTTTTATCCTGCTTGGATACCGAGGAACAAGGATTAGTTAGCATACACAAAGGATCTCCAGTGCTTATTAGAAGCATCTATTACCCTCTGAAACATAAGACTGGAATTTATTGAACACATGTTTACATGCTTTAACCTTGAAATAACTTATTTCTTTTTTCTAGTTTATAAATCTTTAGTAGTTTATTATAGAACTGTCTACCAGTGTGTGATATAAAGTGTAACTGACCGAAGTGCAACTGACTATTCCTTTGGAACTGGGAGTACCCACAATATCGCTGTTGGTATAAGCAACTGTCTATCACAAAGGTAAGCTTACCTGGGTGACAAAATAGATCAGAGTACCCCAAGGGGCCTGTCTATGACTCCACGTTAGAGTTAATATCCTGCCTGAGGAATTCATACTTGATAATGTGTTGATGCAGTCTAAGTACAGAACTCACAACCAGTATGGGGTTGATGCCCTACTTCTTACCCATCTGCCCTGAGGATAGTAATCATGCTCTTTAGCCATTATAGGACACTTTGAGAAGAGCACCAATCCATTAGTTTCTCTTTCCCCGATAAAGACAAATGATAGTGGTGCCTAAATGCCACACTAAACTACAGGTTAAAAATCCACGGTCCACCGTGATATTAATTAGTTGGATGTCCACTTATCATGGGGATGGCTAAATTTCCTGTGGTCCCATAAATTTTTAAAGTCATGAGTCCTGGCTCTCAGTGTTCTGTGCTGTTATTTAGGTATAACTTACTCCTAAATGTCTTCTAAGAGCTCACTAAACAGTGGAAGTGCAAGTAATGCTGTTAGACAATATTGACTTCCCATACGCCGGCAAATTCTCTGGTTTGGCATCTCTCTGGTCCTGAGGGTGCTGGACTAGAGAGGTTCAACCTATTCCATCTGAGGAGAATAAATTAGGTCTCTACTCACTTGAGAGAGTTGTAATGTTCACTGAGGGTGCATCTACACTGCACCGTTATTTTAAGATAACTAGCGTTATTTCAAAATAATTTCAAAATAACGGATGGCTTATTCCAAAATCTGTAAACCTCATTCTATGAGGAATAACACCCATTCTGGAATAGCTATTTCGAAATAAGGTATGTGTGGACGCTCCACTGCTGCTATTTTCAAATATCCCCTCACCAGGGCCATTCTAAGTTATTCCTCCCCAGTGCGTCCTGGGGCTCTAAATCGAGACCGCACATCTACATTAGGGAAGCCTGCCTCAGACTAATTTTGAGGCTTCTCTGCGGTGTAGACGTGCTATTTTGAAATAAGCTATTTCAGAGTATATCTTCCAGAATAGCTTATTTCGAAATAAGCATGCAGTGTAGACGTACCCTTAGAGCTGTAAGTTCCCATATTCCCTTAGTGCCTGACTATCTATCTGTAGTTTGACACTGATGTATATTACTATTGTATGCTTACTGAACGCTACTTCAAAAAGCCCAAGCGTTGCACTGGTAATACGCCAGAAGCTTACGTTATTTTTTCTTGGCTCATCATGAATCCATACAATCATAACATCTGCTTCTACTTGCATCCACTCTCATATTGGAATAACCCTTGATTCAGTTCACTGTAAACATATTCTGCAAATGATTACCCTTTTCCTCACCTGTTCTTGCAGGAAGAGCCAAACCCAAGTTTACATTTTATGATGGCAAGAGGGGCATTCAGCTCTGTCCCTACAAAGAACATTTTTCTTTTGTCCAGTGTATCAGGGCACAAGATGAGGAAAGAAAAGTTTTCATAAATTGCGTAGGGAAATCCAGTTTAACCAGTGAGGGCTCAGTGGCTGGGAACGTGATGCCCTCTTGCAATCACACACTAGCCAAAGCCTGAGCCCAGGCTCCCAGCAGTGCTAGGCTATAATGCTCTCATGCTGGGTGGTTCTTTATGGTTTCCAGGGAGTGTTTGCAGCAGAAATAGATGGACATGTTTAAAATAGTAATTTTACACCTGCAAAAACAAATGTTTGTTTGTGGAAAACAGTGACAAATTTGAGGTGAAATCATGGTTTTTTGCAAAAGCAAAGGAAACATAATGTCTCAATAGTTCCACCAGCACCACATAATTTTTCACTCGGCTCTCCTAATTAGGCATTTGCAATAGGCAGAGAGGGAAATACTTGAATTTAAATCTATACTCTTTAAAGTGCTTTGCTATTGTTGGCCTGGACAGCTCCAGCAATGAGAGCGCAGTGCCTACAGTCAAGTGTCTGACAGACTCCAGACGTCTGAGACAGCAGTTTATTTAATCAATTGATCATAGGCATGTAGATACAAAGGCAGGCTAAGGGAAGCCAATGCTACATTTCCAAGATATGTATCTTTATTTTTAACTTAAGAATGAATTTTAACATCTTGCATCATCTTGAAGCCTCATGTCTTATTTAAAGTGAACTCACGTTTATGACAAAAAAAAAATCATAAGATTCAAAATGTCTGCAGTGCATGGTCTAACTGCTACGCATGTTTTAAGAAGATATTGTATTGCTTATTCTACGGGGGGGAATCACTTTAAATTTAATAATTAATTTCCTGATCAGATTAAATTAGGATTAACGTCACCAGGATGGTACAACTGTGACTTGCTCACTAGTTGAGAGCAGAAGAGTGGATTTCTACTGTAGAGATCCATTCATTTCAGAGATTCATTCTAGGTGTTCTGCTTTCTAGTGCTTGTGAACCCAGGGCCCTAATTCGCAGAGGCAGACAACCTTTTTAGGAGTGGAAGTAAAGCATTTCAATCTGCATAGTCTGCTTGGGGAGCTGGAGCCAGCCAATTCTCCTCCACATGGCTTGGGACCTTTCCATGCAGGGATAGGGCCAGGCTGGCAAGAGGTGCACTGATTCATAGTCCCTCCAGACTGTCCATACTCAGGCTCACCAATGGAGGGAGGAGAGGAGCAAGGGGTAAGTTGCCCTGGGGCCTGGTGATTGAAAGGGGCCTGAGGCTCCCAGCCGCTGCTGTTGCCATAGTAGCCACAGCCAGAGCCCCAGGCCCTTTAAACTGCTGCTGGAGCACCACCCTGCATGTTCTGCACATCTCTGAGGAATGGGGGCTCAGCATCACAGTTTGCGCAGTGCTGAGGGCTGGCTGCCACTGGCCTCACGCCTTCTGCCCACTCGCCCATTCTGGGGTGAGGAGCCAGCTCCCACACACCTTGCCTGGGCAGCTCTCATCCCCCTGTCTGTCCTTGAGGGCTAAGAATTTTAAACCCAAAATATCAGTTGCCAAACCCACATGGGCTTCTTACAGAAGCAGAAGCAAACATTAGTTGGGATTGGTCCTGCCTTGGGCAGGGGGCTGGACTTGAGGACCTCCTGAGGTCTCTTCCACCCCTAGGACTCTATGATTCTATGATTTACAGCTGGCTTCCCATGGCAGAACTCAACTACCAATATCTGCCTTTTCTCTGAAGCACAGCTCTCTCCCATATTCCATTCTGTTCCTTCTGCTGCCTGAAGGAGTCAGTCTGACCCAAACTCTGCCAAAGTGAGATAAGAACTTTCCTTTTTCTTTCCCTCTGTGCTATTTATTGCTTACTACGTTTGCACAGAAACAGAAAAAAAATGTCCTTTTAAAATCATGAAGTCTGGAAAATGAGCTTGTATCTATGTATCCAGTACCATGAAACTGAAAGTAGGCAACTAGCTCAGGGATTGTACTAACAGGCTGCTCTTCACAAGAAGTGCTTCTGCTAGCTATTATTTAATGACAGTGCAGTATGTGGGTTTATGATTTAAAATGTAGGACAAGTAATAGTTAGTAGCACAAATAGTGGTTCCTGGAAGTGAAAAAAAAACAGAACAGGTGTGTGGGGAAGAATCTTTTTAAAAGACCAGTAACAGCTGATTGGTAGATGGATGGCAAACTCTACAGGATAATTAGACTTGTTACAGGAAGTCTTTAGAAAGTTCTTGAATTCTCTTTTACCAGCTGTAAACTAAATTGTTTCAGTCAGCCTTAGTAATTAAATCAGCATAACTCAATTGGATCCCTCAACGGAAATAAGCAGATTTACACCAATTGAGGGTCTCACCCTAATATGTTAATTGACAAACTAAACTTGCATCATCTAGTCAGGTACCACTTATTTTGTAGATGAGGCTTCTCAGGGTGCATCTACACTGCACCATAACTCAAAATAAAATACACAATTTGAGCTACTCAGTTTGGGCTTATTTCAATGCTATTTCAAAATAGCTTATTTTGTCATTTGGCACTGTCTACACAGCACCAAATTTTGAAAAAAAGCGCTATTCCAAAACGTCCCTTACTCCTCATAGAAGGAGGTTTACAATGGGCATTGGAATAACGAGCCTGAAATAGCGGGCTTGTTGTGATAACACAGTATAGCTATTTTGGGATACTCCAGTATCCCAAAATAGCATTGCAGTGTAGATGTAGACTGGGAGTTTTACCTGAATATAGATTCCAGGTTCAAAGGATTGTAGGTCCCAATCCTGCAAACACTTACACCCATAACTTGGCCCATATGAGTAGTTCCATTGAATGTAATAATACTACTCCCCATGGGTAAATGCTTGTAGGACTGTGGGATAACTGAGGGACCTTACAGAGTTTACTTCTACTGCTATTTATTTCCAGAGATTTCTCTGGTTTTGGGTGATAAATTAGAAATGAATGAACCAGTTCAGATAAAATGAGAACTAGACTTAAGTTTGAAGAGAGACCTTTCTAAGGCTAATATCAAATTGATTTTTGTGCAGCTCTGGTAGCAGTTGGGACTGGAAACAGACCTATCCTCATATCAAGAGAAAGGTGGTTTTTATGCTGTTTCTAGCCTGAATGGCCAAAGTAACCTCCTAAGATCTCCAAGTGCAATTTTGAGACTCATCAAGGCTTGGATAACTGTATTTGCCTACCACTAAAAATATCTCCCACAGAAAGCATGAGAACAATGAATAAAAACATTTACCTCAGACCTGCGCCCTCTGTTGAGGTATGTGCATACTGGACTGAATGCCCCACTCCCACAGACGTACAAATGGGTGCGATTGAAGGTCTGTATCACACGTACATAATTTCCACAGCCATGCTGTAAGGAAATAAAAATATGTCATAGATATGCACGCAGACAAAGCTTATGGAAAGTTGGGAAACGTTAAGGAATAGAAACAGCTGATCATTTCAATGCTATCCTTGTCAACTTGTTTATTACAAAACATTCTGGTATAATCAGTCATGTTAATTAGGACAAATACCCTTGCTCTCTCTTTCTCATTCCTTGTTTAGAACCAAATCAGTGATCCCTGCCAAAACCATCGGTCAACAGATTTTTGTACAGTGCTGGGAGAAGGGACAGAATGCTCTTGTTCTCATCTGAAAAGCGATGGCTACTTCACTTCCTGTCCACTGGAAGTTTTGGCCAGTTGGTCTGCAAAGCTGTAGACGAACAAGCCATGGTGGTGCCTTTTCTTCCAGCCTGCTCTGTTCTCCAGATTGCCATGAATGGGCCAGTGTGGAGGATGCAGAAACCAAGGACTCTCCCTGTTCAGCTTCCCTATAGCCTGCTCTCCTGGCTCAGAGAGCCACAGCATATCAGTTACCATACACGGTTATCCATGAAGTGGTCCTGATGCATTCCCCACTGGCCAGGGGTAATTTTTATTTACTTCAGGAGTTAAGAGAGAATCAGGTTCCCGAAGGACAGCCAGCTTTTGCCCTTCATCACTAGTGCCCTCAAGGAAGTCTCTGCAAAGAGCTCATTCATTTCTCCAGTATTGTTGATAAACAACACCGGTTCAGAAGTGGAAATAGTTGGGAAAAAGAACCCAGCCCCTATTACTTGTCTAGACAACTTCCCTCCAAAATAATAAGAGCCTGAGAAGCTCATAACATAAGCAAATCCCCAATGGATGTGAAACTTTGCTCTGTATTGAAAACCTGCTGTAACGATTTCAAAGCAGCATACATTAAGCAAATGTAAATGTAAGGTCAGTGTTGCTCTGCATTCTCTCCCATTCTCCTCATAGCATCTCTTTCCTTTCCTTTCTTGACACTGATCAGCTGCTGCTGCGCTTTAAATTAAGTTATGTAGACAGATGTTTCTTTTCCATATTTTTAGTGATCAGTAGCCCAGTTCTGCCCTCATATTCAACCTGGTAACATCCCTTGAAGTCACTGAGAGTTAGCTGTGTGTTTGTGATGAGTACAGGCTTGGAACTTAGGCCATCAATCAATCCCCTGTTAATCACTGGAGTTAATCCTCACTCAACAGGCTGCACATTTTATTTATATTTGAAGATGTTTGCATTTTCAGTCCAATATATGATGGAATTCTACTATGACACCTGTTTATAAAGGCACCCAAAAAAATGGTTATATTACTGTCTGCATTCAGTATCAGTGAGAAAAAGCTTTCCCATTAGGAATGCTGTGCAGCAAATAGCAAGGAGGTTTGTTAATTGCTGTTCCATTAAATGGGTGATCATGGGACCCTCATCAAAATACACTGCTTTCCCAAAGCTGTGGGCTATCTTTTGATTCTTCTGCTTCCCCACATCTAATAAGTCACTGAGGGTACGTCTAAACTGCATGGCTCCATCGACGGAGTCATGTAGATTTGTTTGTTCGGCAAAGGGAAATGAAACCACGATTTAAATAATCACGGCTTCATTTAAATTTAAATGGCTGCCACGCTGAGCCAACAAACAACTGATCAGTTGTTTGTCGGCTCAGCGCGCTAGTCTGGACGCTCCCCAGCCGACATGAAAGCCCTTTATCGACCTCCCCGGTAAACCTCATCCTCCGAGGCATAACAGGGAGGTCGATAAAGTGCTTTCAGGTCGGCGCAGGAGCATCCAGACTAGTGCACTGAGCCGACAAGCAGCTGATCAGCTGTTTGTCGGCTCAGCGCGGCAGCCATTTAAATTTAAATGAAGCCACGATTATTTAAATCACGGCTTCATTTCCCTTTGCCGATCAGCCTAATCTACATGGCTCCATCGATGGAGCCATGTAGTTTAGACACACCCTCAGATGCCTTAAAAGCAGCTTTGCTGTCAAAATCAGTCCTGCACAGGAAATATCTCAGAATTGTCTCTTTGGGCTGTTCAAGTCTGTGGGTGAAGAGGAGGAGAATCTAAGACATGCTCCTGGCTCATATGCACTACATAACTTCATGCCAGGAAGGTAGAATGTCATGTTTGGTCCTGTCAATAGGGGCTTTACTGGAACATAAAGGATTCTTTGTTGGGTAATCTTATAAAAAAGCTCCTTGGAGACTATGGATTGAGGAATAATACCTCAATGTAACACAGGCTTGTTCCACTGTTACAAAGGATAAACACCCTCCAGTACCACGTTGTTTTCTTTCCACAGTATCTGCAGCAAATGTATAGAGATAGCTAGAGAAATCTGACACTCCTTAAGGACAGCATTGTGAGCTCATGATATGACATCTAATGTGCCCTCATCTCTCCTCTGTGGTGATTAACAGGCAGGTTACACAATCTGGTTCAATGCTGAGTTTCTGAGATTTTATGTGGTCTCACAGGGTATGTCTACACTGCAAAGTTAATTTGAACTAACAGCTGTTAGTTCGAGTTAACTTTCATAGGCGGTACACATGCAAACCTCTAGTTCGAATTTAATTCGAACTAGCGGAGCGCTTAATTCGAACTAGGTAAACCTCATTCTACGAGGACCAACGCCTAGTTCGAATTAAGTAGTTCGAATTAAGGGCTGTGTAGCCACTTAATTCGAACTAGTTGGAGGCTAGCCCTCCCCAGCTTGCCCTGGTGGCCACTCTGGGCCAACCCATGGAAACTCTTATGCCCCCCTCCCGGCCCCGGAGCCCTTAAAGGGCCACAGACTGGCTATGGTGCCCATGCCAGGTGCAAGCCTGCCAGCACCCAGCCAGCAGACCCTGCACCTGGCATGGCACGAGACAGCTGCCCGCTGCCACCCAGCCCTCCGCCTCTTCCCAGGACCAGGCTGGCAGCTCCCAGGAGCCTGCCCAGGGCCACAAGAGGCGGGCGTCCACCTGGTCTAGTGCAGAGATTGTGGAACTCATTCAGGTTTGGGGGGAAGCCTCCAACGTCCACAACCTCCGTACTAGGCACTGGAAAGTGGCCGTCTAGGGCAGGATAGCTGCCAGCCTGGCCACCCAAGGCCACATGCGAACCCAGGAGCAAGTTTGCATGAAAATCAAGTTGGTCCAGTGAGACCCTCAACTCTTAGCTTAAAACATAAGAATGGACATATTGGGTCAGGCCAAAAGTCCCTCTAGCCCAGTAGCCTGTCTGCTGACAGCAGCCAACACCAGCTACCCCAGAGGGGATGGACCAAAGACAATGACCAAGCCATTTGTCTCATGGCAACCATCTCCAGCCTTCCACAAACAGAGCCCAGGGACACCATTCCTACCCCCTGGCTAATAGCACTCCATGGACCCAACCTCCATGACTTTATCTAACTTCTCTTTAAACTCTGTTCTAGTTCTAGCCTTCTCAGCCTCCTGCAGCAAGGAGTTCTACAGGTTGACTATTTGCTTTGTGAAGAAGAATTTCTGTTATTAGTTTGAAGCCTGCTACCCATTCATTTCATTTGGTGTCCTCTAGTCCTTCTATTATGGGAACTAATGAAGAACTTTTCTTTATTCACCCCCTCCACACCACTCATGGTTTTATATACCTCGATCGTATCCCCCCTCCGTCTCCTCTTTTCTAAGCTGAAAAGTCCCAGTCTCTTTAGCCTCTCTTCATATGGGACCTGTTCCAAACCCCTAATCATTTTAGTTGCCCTTTTCTGAACCCTTTCCAAGGCCAAAACATCTTTTTTGAGGTGAGGAGACCACATCTGTACATAGTACTGAAGATATGGCCTACCATAGTTTTATACTTCCTCTCCTCCTTCCTCCCCTGGCTTCCCCCTTCCAGCTCCCTCCTCCCAGGTTTCCCCCTCCCCTCTCCCACCCTCTCTCTTCCCCTCTTCCACCTCCTTTTCCCAGTCTCCCCAGTTTTGTTAAATAAAGAGAGTTTCTATTTTTGAACATACATGTCCTTTATTTTTTACATCAGGAAGGGGGGCTAGGGAGGGGTAAGAGGAAAGAAGGAAGGGGTGAGGGAGGAATGGGGCATGAGCCCCTGATGGGGAGAACTGGGGTGGCTCTGTGGGCTCCTCGGGGTGGAAGCTCTCTTGCAGGGCCTCCTGGATCCTGGCAGCCCCCCCATTGACCCTCCCAGATGGCAGCCTGTGGCAAGTGCAGCCGGGCTGATGGCCGAGTGCTGTGATGTGCCAAGTGTAGGCACTCAGGTCACTCCAAGACAGGACTGCTTTGCTGTCCCTCATCAAGGTAGACAAGCAAGCGGGGAACCCTGAGAACTGTCTGTCCGGGCTGGGGGTCGGGTCCCTTTAAGCACAGCCCTCGGCTAGCTTGAGGCAGCAGCTCCACACTCTAAGTCCTAACTGATGCCCTACTGGCACTGGTTCCGGCCAGCCTTAACTTTGGTTCAGGGTCCACTCAATGTGGACATGCTATTTCGAATTAGCAAAAGGCTAATTTGAATTAGTTTTTAGGTATAGATGCACTAATTCGAATTAGCTTAGTTCGAATTAACTAATTCGAATTAAGTTAGTTCGAATTAGTGCTGTAGTGTAGACATACCCACAGAGTGCAGTTAGGGAGTCAGTTCTGAAATGTTCTTTCAATTGCTAAAGAAAGCAATTCTTCAGTGTAATGCCAATGAACCCTGCCTATGATTTTATACATGATTAATCTGTGTGATTCTGCTACAGTCCCCATCCCATTAAAACGGGGCAGTGTAACAAACAGCTTTGGGACCTGAAGAACTTTGATTCAGGAACCTTTTAGTATCTGATTTTCCCTTTCTACGTATTGGGTTACTATGTTCACCTTTAAAGTCTAAGTAGTCTGAGGTTACATGAGAGTACAGAGATGGGTTTGGTTGAGAATGCAAATGATCAATTTGCCCGTGTGGTTGACAGTTTGTCATGAGTTCATGTGTTACTGGATATTTCCACTTCAAGCGATGTCAGTAATCATTAAATCAGGGTTTATTCTTTAGAACTTAAATTGCTTTGACAAGAGCTGAATTTGATTGATTTTATCATACTGTATTTAGCTGACTATGTGTAGGCTTTTCCCCCTCATCTCAATGTCTACTGTCCCCCTTACATCTTGTGTCCTTCATGGTTCTCTCTTAGGGCACATCTACACAGCAGAGCTAAAGCTGAATTAAGCTACGCAACTTGAGCTATGTCAATTGCATAGGTTAAGTTGAAATAGCTTAATTCAGCTTTTGGCACTGTGTACACAGCAGGAAGTCGAAGAAAGAACACTCTTCCTTTGACTTCACTTGCTACTCATGAAATGAGGGTTATCATGAGTTGGAGTAAGAAGTCTTCCAGCTTGACTTTATTTCGAAATAAAGGCTTACAGTGTAGATGCTCACTAAGTTATTTTGGAATAACGTCGGCTATTCGGAAACAATGCTATTGTGTAGACATACTCCTAGATCTGATATTATTCAGCATTTATCTCAATTACTTCAAGTGACAAGGACTACAGTTTTACTTCTGTGTATCTGACACATTTTAATATATTTGAAAAAATCAGTCTTATTTTTCCTTTACCATATCTACCATATTATTAGGACTTATTTTGACTCTCAGAAAAATTTATAAATGCTATTAAAATTGAGCTCTCAATTGCTGGTTCCAGACATTGAGTAAGGTATGATTTCTATTCCTCCTTTGGAAATTCTGTGGCACCTTAAAACTATCAAGTTTATTTGGGAATAAGCTTTCATGGGCTGGAATTCACCTAATCAGAAGAAGCAGCGGAGTAGCCATGAATAGGCCTAGGTGGGCTGTAGCCAACTCACTTAGGATCCAGGATCCAGGATCCATTTAGGATCTTAGGCCCCCAGTCCTGGCCCTGCTCCTGCTCAGACATGGGATCTTGCCCATCTCTGTCCCGTGCTCCATCCGGGGCTGGGGAGTGGATTCAGGGACTAGCCCTGTTCCACTCGACCAGCATTCCTGGCAGGGAGTGGAGTTTGGGGCTTGCAAGGCCCCGTGCTCTGAGCCCACTCCACTGAAGAGTGTTGGACAGGCAGGGGAAATGGGAAAGTCCCTGATCCTGCTTTGTGGCTGGAGTTCCAGAGATGGTTCAAACCCCAGTGTCCTGATCCCACTGGGAGCATCAGGTAGGTAGAGCAGAGCAAGCCCCAGTCCCACTCTCCATTGGGAGGAAGCCCAGTGACCCGACCTCACAACCTGCTTTGACCACTGGCCAGTCGGAGTGGGGCAAGCCCCCGATCCCTGACGCTATTCCCCATTAGGCTCACCTGGCAAAGCAGAGCAAGCCTCAACCTTGGTCTCCACTGGGAACACCAGCTGGGAGTGGGACAAGCCCCAGTGACCCAACCAAGCTCCCTGCTAGGAAAACCAGCTGGGCATGGGGCAAGCCACCATGTCCCGACACCCCTCGGAGCACTGAGAGTGGATGGCAAAGCAGAACAAGCCTCCATGCCCCACTCCTGTTCCCTGCTGGGAGCACTGGGCAAGCTAAGCAGGGCAAGTCCCTGAGATCCCTCCCCAGCAGAAGTACCCCATGGGTTAGGGAGGGAGAGGCACATATATTTATGGGGCTTCCCTTTTTACAGGGCTACTGGCCAATGTATCTATCATTCCCTTCCCCATGGACAGCTGGGGGAAAAAGGTGGCCCCATTGTTGCCTACCCACCCCCCTGAAATCAGGGCCCACTCACTTGTCCCTGTCCCTGTTCCTGTCTATGCCACTGAAATGAAGGTGAAATTAATTTCATCAAGCAGGAGAAATTAAATGTGGCTGCAAATGGCAGGGTTCCCATATTTGACAAACCTGAATGGGCTTGTGGTTAAACGTGCAGGCAATATATTTCAGGTGCAAAGGGAGAGGCTGTGTTCAGCAATATGGCTTTTATTGCAATGCACATTGCAAAGCATCCCAAGATGACTCATCATGGAAAAGTGCAATAAAAGTCTCATTCTTGAATAATCCACTTTAAAAGGATCTCCTTGGAGAACAGAAGGGTTTTTTTCATGGAGCACACATTTTATGTATTGCATCCAAGGCAAAAGTACCTTTCATACTATGATGTTACTATATACGTCACTATATGCTTGGAAGCTTCAGGGGGTAGCTGAGTTAGTCTGTTACAGAAAAAAAAAACAGCAGGCAAATGGTCTGGTAGCACTTTATAGACTAACAAAACATGTAGTTGGTATCATGACCTTTCGTAGGCACAGCCCACTTCGGGTATGTCTACACTACCCCGCTAGTTCGAACTAGTGGGGTAATGTAGGCATACTGCACTTGCAAATGAAGCCCGGGATTTGAATTTCCCGTGCTTCATTTGCATAAGCCGGGCGCCGCCATTTTTAAATCCCGGCTGGTTCGAACCCCGTGCCTCATGGAATGAGGAGTAACGGTAGTTTGAACTAGGAAGCCTATTCCGAACTACCTAGTTCGTGCAGCGTGTAGCCGCGCGGCACGGGGTTCGAACCAGCCGGGATTTAAAAATGGCGGCGCCCGGCTTATGCAAATGAAGCCCGGGAAATTCAAATCCCGGGCTTCATTTGCAAGTGCAGTATGCCTACATTACCCCGCTAGTTCGAACTAGCGGGGTAGTGTAGACATACCCTTCTTCAGATAACCTGAGTCATCTCCAATCATCTGAACAAGTGGGCTGTGCCCACGCAAGTTCATGATGCTATATGTTTGGAGAGTTGAATAAGACTGATGATTTCTCTATATTAAATAAACCAAGCCATAACTCTTAAAATGCAATTATATACTGCTCTGCATTGGATTTTCTGTTTAATGCAGATTAACAAGCTATCAGATCCAATAACCATCATATAAAGAACTACTAAAGTGTAGCAAATGACACATATGCCTTAAGAAAAGCCACATATTTCAATTTTACAATCATCTGGAAACGAAAAACTGATATGCTACTGTCACAACCCTAATGTAAATTTTTAAAGGATCATTTTCTTGCTCTGGAGCACTAAAATATATTATTTTCTAGACTTGACCAAAAGGTCTGCATTACATTATGCTCCCATAGGTCCAATTTTCCTTTCGTTTAATCAAAAGTAGAAAGAACTATCATAGACTCAGGATAAGCTAAGTTTGATGCAAATCTGAATTTGGTTGATGAGATCACTAAAATAGATTGACAGTGTCAAAAATGAGGACTTAATGTCACCATTGCATTTAATTTGGCATTAAGAAGTGTGCAGCTAACAAAATATTTTCAAGCTGTATGCACTTGAAATATTACAACACTAGGCTTGTTTCAAAGTCACTGAAAACAAGAGAGGTTTTTCCACTGAACTCAAAGAGTTTTGGATCAGGCCCATTGTTTCCAAAGACAGTCTTTCTTTTATACTGAATAATTCCACAGTCCCTTTACTAAATAGGGTGGTTAATGTAGTCATACGAACTTGCAAATGAAGCCTGGGATTTGAATTTCCCGGGCTTCATTTGCATGTTGCCAGGCGCCGCCATTTTTAAATGTCCGCTAGTGCGGACTCCGTGCCCGCGGCTACACGCGGCACGAACTAGATAGTTCGGATTAGGCTTCCTATTCCGAACTATCTGTGGAACGAGGCGTACCCTATCAGTAGACATACCCTATCAGTGCCTTGATTTCAGTTTTCAGCCTGAATGGAAACATGGTCCAAAGCCCATTAAAATGAATGGAAAGACTCCTTTTGACTTTGCTGAGCTCTGGATCAAATCATCCATGACAAAAAGAATTTGATCGAGTGCCTTCTGAAGATTGCTGCTGGGGAAATTACAATTGCTTTGTGTATGATTAGTAATGCTGGTGCTTAAACTCTTTTATGGAAACATACTTGGCTGCGTCTAGACTGGCAAGTTTTTCCACAAAAGCAGGCGCTTTTGCGCAAAAACGTGCCAGCTGTGTACACTGGCCGCTTGATTTTGCGCAAAATCACTGATGTTCTACTGTCCGAAATCAGTGCTTCTTGCGCAAATGCTTTGACGTTTCCGTTCGGGCAAAAGCCCTTTTCCGGAAATGTTTTTGTGCAAGAGGGCCAGTGTAGACAGTTAAAAACTGGTTTGCGCAAAAAAGCCCCGATGGCGAAAATGGCGATCGGGGGTTTCTTGCGCAAAACTGCATCTAGATTGGCACGGATGCTTTTCCGTGGAAAAGTGTCCGTGCCAATCTAGATGCTCTTTTCCGCAAATGCTTTTAACGGAAAAACTTTTCCGTTAAAAGCATTTGCGGAAAATCATGCCAATCTAGACATAGCCACTTGTGTCTGAAACAATGATATAAGTGAAGACTGGGACCATTTCAGTGATGAGTGTGTCATCACCTGATTGGTAAACACTGGGGAGAACAGCAAATGTTGCTGTCTATTTATTTGTCTACTACACAAAACTTCTATCTCTGGGTAAAACAAGCAAATACGTACAGGCCTTTGTATCTGATCCTGCAATGAGCACAATTCAGGGGCAGATACCTACACCTATGCAGAGCTCCATGCTGAAGTCAGTGCCTGATCAGACCCACCTGCAAGGTTGTGGCTTCAGCATATCACTATTTAATGAGGCAAAGTTTTGGTTTTCATTTCCCATGCACCATGATAGCGTGTGTCAAACTGACCTGTTTTAAAGAAGCACTGTTATTTCTCAGATTTCGTCCTAAAACATTGTTTTAGAAAACTAATAAAAGAGGCGGGGCTCTTTTTTATGACTAATGTTGTGTGCTGTTGTAATGTGCAAATAACCACTGCCCATTTGCAAAGATTCTTTCCATAGAAAAGATCATATATTGTCTGGGAGCTAATCCAGGCACTGACATTGTCATTAGCTCAGCAGTTTACAATATATTCTCTAGGAGATACTTGGAACAAGCATTATTAATGCTATCCATCACTAACAAAAAACAACACAAAAATCATAAATCCGGTAGCGAAAATGAGCAATGCACATAGTTTTCCAGACAAAATCTGAAGACACATACTGTTAAATATTCTCATTTTCCAGAATTTCACTTTACCATTCGGCCTGGAGAGTATTTAAAAAGAAAAGTCCACACCCCTTACATCTTGCTTTCAGCTGCTCTCAAGGTGTTCTGACTCAATGGCCAGATATTTAATTTTCTGTGTGTGCATAAAACTTACTGTAGGATCTTTGCCAGCCATTTTGCACTCGTCAACTTTGATTGCTGATGCTGGCCAGAAAATCTATTTGGAAAGAAATAATATTGTAAGAAACTACATAATTTTAGTTGAATATAAACAACATTCATCACTCCGCCCAGTTTAGGCTAACAGGTTTCCTTCAAGGTATTTCTGAGTTCACAAAGTCAATATTTTTACAGATTTCTTACCTTTTTTATGTAAAGGAAAAATATTTCCTTCCAGTATTTTTCTGTCAGAAATCCATTTTAAACAGAAAAGACAATTTACTTTTTCCTCACTCGTCTAGATTAGTCATGCATCAGTTTAAAACACATGACATGGAAGACTGTGTTTATGTTTTGATATAATATTTTATTCTTAAATAAAAACACGATAAATGAAAGCTTTGTATTTTAGGATGCAATATTCGAAATAATAGGACAGATCCTCAGCTGGAACATATTAGTGTAACTCCCTTGATATCAATGAAGACAAGCTGATTTATATTAGCTGAGTATCTGTCTTAAAATGTGTTAGTCTGGTTAAGGATTAGTTAACCAATCTGGACAAATAACTCCCTTTCAAAAGAACATTAGGACATTAAGACTAAAACTTTGCCAAGGTTCTGAAATGTTTGAATACAGGATACATTTTTATTAATAAAAAATGCTGCCCATCATTATGATATATCCAAGGATGGTCCATAAATTGAAAGTGCTGAAATACAGCAAAAATGGTTGCTACTACAGTGCTTCTTTTTCTGGAAGAAGAAGTGCTGGGTATCTCATGAGAAAATATATTCTCTTAAAATTTTCAGCTGAATGTAACTCTGTAGGCATAGATAACTTTCAGATAAGCATATCAAGTTCTGAATGCTTATCCAAGCCATATTTGAATTCAGAAGTTGTTAAAGTTCATCCATTATTAATGCTAATCTTGAAACAGAAAAGGCAGTAATAGGGGGGAAAAACACTTCTTCATAAGTGGCACACCCTGATAAAGAAAAGTTAATCAGAATTCTGCCTCAAGATATCACTGCCAATATCATAACAATAAAAAATTTAGACACATCTGAGTCTAAATGTACTTATCTGACAGTTCATTTCTGTGCACATTACCTATATTAAAATATTATTTCAATATGTTTTAGTGATAGTTACCAAGTGAATATCAACTTAAAAGAACAGGACCCCTTACAGAAGAGTAGGAAAATACAGGCCCTGTCTAAGAGAACGCCAAGTAGCAATTCTGTAGATATTCACAGAATCATAGAATACTAGGACTGGAAGGGACCTCAACTGACTGTTCCTTCCTAAGTGGAGCACTTTGCATTTGTCTTTATTAAACTTCATCCTGTTTACCTCAGACCATTTCTCCAATTTGTTCAGATCATTTTGAATTATGACCCTATCCTCCAAAGCAGTTGCAACCCCTACCAGCTTGGTATAATTTGCAAACTTAATAAGCAGCTTGGTATAATCTGCAAACTTAATAAGCAAACTTCAATGCCAATATCTAATGCCAATATTGATTGGGTTCTAGTTTGGAGCAGTGTTGTATTGGGTGATTGTGATCTGTCAGAAATGCATGGGTGTTTATTTGTTTGGCTTTTGTTGGGTTGTTTTATTTTTGGTTTGCTATGGATGGATATATGCAAATAGACCCTGACTCTGGTTTACATTTTACTTATACAGTGTATTGCAACAATATTTTGTAGCGTGTACTGCAGACATGTGTATGTGTATACACACACACACACACACACACACATTATAGAATAAATAATAGCAGTTGAGAAAAGACTGACATACATGGAAAGGAAGAAAAAACATTTTCAGATGAGTTTTGCAGCAGTATTTAATCAGTGTGGCAGAGAAGCACAGAAAGGCCTTTAAAGAGAGTACAAGCCTTGAGTACTAGGGAGATTATAAATTATATGGAGGAGGGATGCTTGCTGGACTGAAGGACCAGATAAGATTCACAGATTCCAAAGCCTTACGGGACCACTGTGATCTAGTCTTACCTCCTGGTGTAACTCAGGCCACAGAAGTTTACTTACAAGAATTTCTTAAAATACAGGAGTTCTTCTTTAAAAAAACAAAACAAATAAAGCACCCCATCTTCATTTTAAAATTGTCAATGATGCCAGCAGTTAAGTATTCTCATTGTGAAAAATTTACACCTTGTTTCCTGTCTGAATTTCTCTAGCCATTGGATTGTGTTATACCTTTCTCTGCCAGACTGAAGACCTCATTATTGAATCTGTGTTATCAGAGAGACAAGATTAATTAAATATATTTTACAGAAAGCTGAACGTGAACAGGCTCTGGAAGCCAGACAGAAGCCTTTGTAGTTTTCCAAACACTGGAATGATGCCACTCCATTTTCGATACATCTGAGGGAGAAGGCGTGGACATTTTGCACATGCTGGAATGCTGAGAGCAGATAAAGAAGGTGACCTTGCCAAAATGGGGTACAATAACTAAATGGAGAAGACTGCATGGAGGGGGACTGCAATGAGACAGAATTAGCATTATGCCTCTGAAACTAGGAATGTATCACTTCCCTACCACACAAAAGTGGGAAAGATGATAAAACAGAAACAAATAAAGAAGTCAGAGGATAAGCTTCAGCGATAGGAAAATAAAACAAACTTTGTCAAAGTAGCTTTATCTTTTCCTCACATAGCCTGAAAAAAGGAGACCTTTACAAAAAAAGAAAATCCTCAATCTGCTTAGAGGGCTCTTTTAAAGCTGCAACTTTGAATTCTCTCAAATATTTGAGAGGAGTGGAAATTTTACATCAGCCACCTCAGACAAGGTGTTCCTTATAAAACTGAGCCACAGCACAGATCACTCAGAAACAAGTAAACAGGTTGAATGAAGTATTTTAAGCCATTTGAAAGTCCTGTTCATCTCATGTTACACATCAAACAAGTACTAACTGTGCAATGAGATGTGGATCTGGACTTTTGCCTACTGCTGGTCTAATGAAACACACATTTTTTTTCCTTTCACAAAAAGGCATGCAGTAAAATGATATTGGATTCTGGAAGTACTTTTTGAACTTACACTCAGAGGGTCCTGGCTTATATTGTTAATATTCAAAGACAAAATGTGATCTTTGCTGCCCACATAGATCCGGTCCTGATCTTCATCCATCAATAATATCCTGTAGTCAAGGGGGTGATGGGATACACGGTAATATTCAGAGGTCTTGGTTTCCTGCAGCTCTGTAATAGCGAGTACCATAAGTTAGTAAAGGCATTCAGTTACTTTTCTTGGTTTTATAATTGCATCCTATGTAAATAAAAGACCCTATGAGTACAAGTGTAGCTAATAACAGAAAAAATAACATCAAGCTGCGGGCAATAAAGGTATTGTTCAATTAAATCCAATGTTCCTTTCCAAGTTTGAGCAAATTGTATTTACAAGTTAAGTAAGAATCAGGCATTGCTTTATCCATTCAACTAATGAACTCCCCTGTTTTAATGGATATTGTTATTTACTGTGCTAACTTTTAAGGCAGATTTTATATATAAAATTAAATAATGGATTCAATACATTATAAAGTTTATGACAGAAGCAAATCAATAAAAGCTGCATAAACACATCAGTTACTTTTCCTATTAGAGGGTTTCTTTGAGAATGGCTGCCTATATCTTTTCAAGGGGAAGGTGCCTTTTTTTGACAAAATACAATATTCTTGTAATTCTCCATGAATTTTAACTACTTATCACAAGCTATAGTTAATTTAAAATAAAATCTAATTATGGAATCGGCCTCAAATAGGCACTTTCCTTTTTCTTTTCAAATGGGACTGGAGCTATTCTTTCAGCTTTCTAGGTTGAAATCCTTTGTTTAGTCAGATAAATCCCACTCATGCCCCTACTGAAGTAAATGTCAAAATCCTCACTGCCTTCAACAGTGCATACTTGTGCCCATTCCTGGAACAACATAAGCATTTGTAATGCTAACATCCCTATATCCCCATGACAATGCACTTCTATTCAGTTTTGGAGAAATAAGGACTGTAAGGAAATAGAGACAAGGTGGGAGAAGTAATATCTTTCACTGGGCCAAGTTCTGTTGGTGAAAGTGATCAGTGGCTCGAAATTTTCTCTCTTTAGACAACAGAATTTGGCCCAATAAAAGATAATATCTTACCCATATTCTCTCTCTTTCATAGTAAGTTAGGCCTTCCTCTCCTGACTCAGATGATCCTTGGCCTCCACTTTGCTTATTTTATTTTGAATTAAAAAACTGGGAATATTTTAATACAGGGCGGACTTCCCTGGTCCTGCACACTGACTCGTCCTGAACAAGGGAGTTTACCAGACATGGGATGGTCAATTCCAGACCCTCTGCTGCTGGCCTCTGGGCTATCCCCTGGGGCTGCCGACCTCGTGGATGGGCTCCCTTCATGGGTGCTGACCCCACTGCCAGCCCTGGCCACCTGACTCTGCTGATGGCCCTGAACATGCTCTCTGCCCCTGGCCACAGGACCAGCTCTGTCTCCAGTCCCTGGGCCAGCCTCTGGCTCTATTCCTGGCCCCACAACTGAACTCTAGGTCTGCTCCCAGCCTCCCATCTCCATCCTTCTGATGCTGGACTCCCAGCTGGTCCCCACTCCCAGCTGCTGGTCTCTCTGGTCCAGCAACATCTGTGGTCCTGCCGGACAATGGATGTTGCCGGAAAAGAGAGTCCTGGATCAGAGTGGTTTGATCTGTAGTTGAGAATGGAAATGAAAGATTTAAAAAAATAAAGTAACCTGTTCTGAATACATGAAATTATGTACTTATACCACAGACACATTATTTTCAGATGTACTGAGTACCTACAATTTCAAGTGAAATCAATGAATGCTGCAGGAGAAAAGGATGTCTGAAAATGAATCTTACAAATTATATTCACACAATTGAAGATAAAGTTCATTGCCTTCACTCAGCACCAGATATTTATCTGGACTTGTAACGTGGTATAACTCAGAACTCCATTGACATCATTGGAACTATGCCAATAAATCTCTAGATTTTGCACAGGGCTCTTATAATGTCTAACAAGACCTTTGTCTGAATAACAATACAGTAATAATGCCAGGATCTGGCCTTTTGTCCTTACTGATACCACCAGTCAAAATGAAATCAATTGGGCTATAATAGAGCTGGTCAGAAAATCAAATTTTGGATTTCAGATTTTTGTGGGGGTTTTTTTTGTCAAAAACTACAATTTTTTAACAGAAATTGGAGATTAAGCATAAAAAATTGGTTTAATTGAAAAATTCCAGCTTTCCATTGAAAACAGTTTTGATGGAAAATTTTCCATCAGTTCTACTCTATCCGAGTGACTCAGGGTTTGAGAGCTGGGTCCTCCACAGATTTATGGTAGATATAAATACAGAGAACCAAGTTAACTAGATATGATTTGCATTATTATATTAACTGTGACAGACAACAGTTCATGTTCATTTAATTCACTTTGTGGATAGCTGGTAACTTTGGAGACAATGGGGCAGATCCTCTTTTAGGGTACGTCTAGATTACATGCCTTTGCCGACAGAGGCATGTAAAATAGGCTCCCTTACATAGTCAAAGAAGTGGGGATTTAAATATCCTCAGCTTCATTAAAATAAGAATGGCTACCGTGCTGTGCTGGCTCAGCTGATCGTCAGCACAGCGTGGCAGTCAAGAAGTGGATCGGTCGACAGGGAACGCCTTTGTTGACCACTCCTGTAAACCTCGTTTCATAAGGCATAAGGGATCGGTCGACAAAGGCTTCCCTTCTCGACCGATCCGTATCTTGACCTGAGCGCTGTGCTGATGATCAGCTGATCCGGCACAGCACGGTGGCCATTTTTATTTTAATGAAGCCGGGGATATTTAAATCCCCACTTCATTGACTATGTCAGGTAGCCTATTTTACATGCCTCTGTCAGCAGAGGAATGTAATCTAGACGTACTCTTAGGCTGTGTCTACATTGGCAGGATTTTGCGCAAAAGCAGCCACTTTTGCACAAAATCTTGCCACCTGTCTACACTGGCCACGATTATTTATGCAAAGAACACTGACGTTCTAATGTACAAAATCAGTGCTTCTTGCGTGAATACTCTGACACTCCTGCTCAGGGATAAGCCCTCTTGCGCAAGTATTCTTGCACAAGAGGCCAGTGTAGACAGGCAATGTTAATTTCTTGCGCAAGAAAGCCCGATGGCTAAAATGGCCATCGGAGCTTTCTTGTGCAAGAGAGCGTCTACACTGGCATAGATGCTTTTGCACAAAAGCACATCTTTTGCGCAAAAACACATGCCAGTGTAGATGCTCTCTTGCGCAAATATTTTTAACAGAAAAACTCTTCTGTTAAAAGTATTTGCGCAAAATCATGCCAGTGTAGACGTAGCCTTAGTGTAAATTAGCAACTTGAATAGTGCTGTGATAACTTCACAGAAGCTGAAGTGTAATATTAAAAATCATATTATTCATAAGTGAGATTCAAATTCCTTGTTTCATAGCTTAAATCTAGGTGGTCCTTATAACTCTGTATGAAAACTGTTCATGTTCACAGAAGAAAGCCACAAATTTACTCTTAATTCCCTTGGAAAATCTATTGTCTTTTTCCTTTTTTCATTCAAAACTCCTCTGATTGAACTTAAATGATGGGCTTTTCCAAGGTACCTAAGGGAAATAGGTGCCCAAATCCCAATAATATTAATTAAAAATGTCCTGTAGGCCCTTTTGAAATTCTCAGGCTCACCTTTCAAACAAACCATGGAAGTTTCATTTTCCTTAAGCTTTCTGGTTACTTTAATCCTCATTTTGAGTTTGCTTTGCTTCAGCAAAGGGAAGCTGAATCTTCTCACCAATTTCACTACCAGATTGGGGTTGCCAGATGGTTTCATCAAAAATACCGGACACACTTGACATTACATCACAATCTACATTACATCTTATTTAGAAAATACCAGACATTTAGATTTTCTCATGTATATTTTCTCAATTTGTTTCCTGAACAGAAAGCTCAAATACTGGACTGTCTAGTTCAAAACTGGACACCTGGCAACCCTACTACCAGAGCTGAGCTACAGCTCAATCACATAGAAAAGTATCCAATGAAAATATTGCATACCTCAGGCTATACTGAATTACTGTGCTCTTGGTGTCACTCCCATAGGCAAGTACATACTACACTACAGCATCAGCGAGTCAGTATGTGAGAATGTACAAACTTCCCATTAATGATACCTTTTGGAGTAGCCAGCGATACTGTGAATAGTCTCATTATGAGTCAGGGAGGTAATGACTCCTTTCAAGGAAAGGGCCCAGGAAGCAAGGAACATGATTTTTTCCATGGCTCTTATGCTCATATTAGGAGACATCTTTATTTTCCTGGGTTCTGTTTTACAGCTTTCTTACAAGACATATGGTTAAAGGCAAAAGCAGAAGTAGAAAGCTATAGAACTGCTGTTTCCAACAGACCACTGGCTGGAAGAATGATACCACAGGACACTACAAAGAAGTTTGCAAGCATCCACAAGTGGGAAAGGAAAGCCCCTCCTTGTGGTAAAACACTACTCTGGGAGATACAGTCCCACAGAAGCTTGTTACTTGCATTTCCTTTGGGCTGAGATGTAAAAATGAATCACAGGCCTCCTGTGGGTTTTTGTCAGGTGTGGAGGAATTCATGATCCCGTACACTGTCTTCTGACAAAACAAAAATTTGCCACAAACTCACCTTACAAAATGTAACTTAATAGAATGTGTTACTCCTAAGAGACTATAATTCTGAAACCTCAGTGATGGAAAGCCACTATAATATCCTTGATACTCTCTTCCCATCTTCCCAATATTTCATAAGAAAAATTACTGAGAAGGACAGGATCTCTCACCTGTAATTATCAGGTCTATACATGTATTGACCTTCAAACTAAACCCATTTGCTTGCCTTGGGAATTTGGGAATTCAACCACAGTACCAACCCAGCAATCTCTGCATATAGAATGAGACCTAAGCAAGTTAAGCCTCTTAGCACTTTGTGAGTATTTAATATTTTTGTATGACAATCAAAATAAAGCGTTTAATGTATTCCATGTGTAAGTAATATCTGGCTGGAAAAGTAACCTTTGTTCTCCCTGTTAAATAGGTCAGTGAGTTTGATCTTGGTTATCATGATTAAATCAATACCAATCTGATTCACACACTTAGAAATCTGATCTTAAAGAAAAGGATGGCCAAATAATCTGTTTTTTAACAAGAAACAAAATGTTCAGTGAATTCTCATCCCCAAACCATATACAGTAAACTTCAGATAATCCGGCACCTTTAGGACCCAGGGGATGCCGGATTATCAGATATGCCAGACTATCAGAAGGGGGGGCTATGAGGGGTCTGGAGTGGGGTGGGAGGGGATGCCACCCCAGACCCCTCATAGCCCCCCCTTACGATAGTCTGGCTCTGCCCCAGGCGTCCCTGATTCAGCCGCTGCTGGTCAGTTTCAGCAGCAGCTGAATCGGGGATGCCTGCAATAGAGCAGCTGGGGTGCTGCCAGGTTGGTCCCGCAGCGCTGAGGGGCGGCGCTACGGCACCAACCCAGCAGCACTCCAGCTGCTCTTGGGAACGCCTGGGGCAGAGCAGCTGGAGTGCTGCTGGGTTGGTCCCGCAGCGCCAAAGGACGGTGCTGCGGGACCAACCCGGCAGGACCCCCGTTGCTCTGCCCCACGGGTCCCCGAGTCAGCCGCTGCTGAAACAGATTAGCGGCTGATTCCAGGGAGCCCCGGGCAGAGCTGCTCTGCCCCGGGCTCCCTGGAATCAGCCGCTGTTCTGCTTCAACAGCGGCTGAATCGGGGACCCCATAGGCAGAGCAGCTGGGGTCCTGCCGGGTTGGTCCCGCAGCCCCGAGGGGCAGCGCTACGAGACCAACGCAGCAGCACCCCAGCTGCTCTGCTCCCAGCTTCCCCGATTCAGCTGCTGGTCAGTTTCAGCAGCAGCTGAATGGGGGAAGCCTGTCCGGCTGCCCCAGCACTTCCGGGTTCCTGATGGTGCCGGACCATCAGGAGTCCCGGACCATTGGATGCCGGACTAATGGAGTTTTACTGTACTATTCTCCTGAACTTTTTGGAACCAACCAAGTTGACAGTTATCTTGCCTTAAAAATGTATGAGTTCTAGGATATACTGCAGACAAGCATCTACCTGCCTCATTAAATGACTCTCTCCAGAAAGTTTCTCTATTAAAAGCAGAGGAAATAGATGACAACAAATGAAAATGAGCAGTATGTGACTACATTTTGAGTTTCAGGATATGAACTGCATTTTTCTTTTTTAATGGTGAATTAAGGGATACCTGCATTATAGAATCATAGAAAACGAGAACTGATAAGGACCTCAAGAGGTCATTGAGTCCAGTCCCTGCCCTCATGGCAGGACCAAGCATTGTCTAGATCATCCCTGTCAGGTGTCTGTCTAACTTGATCTTAACTATCTTCAGTGAGGGAGATTCCACAACCCCCCTAGGCAATTTATTCCAGTGTTTTTCCACCCTTACAGGCAGTAAGATTTTCCAGATGTCCAACCTAAACCTCCCATGTTGCAATTTAAACTCATTGCTTCTTGTTGTATCCTTAGAGGCTAAGGAGAACAATTTTTCTCCCTCCTCCTTATAATACCCTTTTAGATACTTGAAAACTGCTATCATGTCCCCTCTCAGTCTTCTCTTTTCTAAACTAAACAAGCCTAGTTCTTTCAGTTTTCCTTTATAGGTCATGTTTTCTAGACCTTTCATCATTTTTTTGCTCTTCTCTGGACCTTCTCCAATTTCTCCACATCTTTCTTTAAATATGGTGCCCAGAACTGGACACACTACTCCAGTTGAGGCCTAATTAGCGCAGAGTAGAGCAGAATGACTTCTCATGTCTTGCTCCCAGAATCGTGTTTGATTTTTTTTGCAACTGTGTCCCACCGCTGACTCATGTTTAACTTCTAGTCCACTATGACCTCTAAATCTCTTTTGGCAGTACTCCTTCCTAGACAATCACTTCCCATTCTGTATATGTGAAACTGATTGTTCCTTCCTACGTGGAATACTTTGCATTTGACCTTATTAAACTTCATCCTATTTACTAGTCCTGGAACATGCAGTGCTCTATCCACAGACAGGTACAGCATAGGCAGGGCCTCTTGAGCTAGGGCTGATTCCAGTACTTATGGGGGCTGTGTGAAGCTATCAGTTTGGAACTGCTTGCAATAAGGCACAAAGGACAGTGATTTCCTTTCCTCTCCAGTCCCAGTAAGTGTACACAGAGGGAAGCCTCAGACACATGCCCAGCATTGATGAATATGTTTGTAAAAGAAATTCAGGGAAGAATGGATGGAGGAGGGGGCAATCTATGACATGTCTCATCCTTGAGCCAAAGGGCTCATTCTACCATCTCTACACATTCTGCCCAACCCAGCATCTACTCTGTTTCATCAGTAAAGAGCAAAGCTGAATGAAGATTACGTTAAACCAAAGGAACAAGTAGAACAGGTTCTCTCCATGAGTCTGAGTTGCTTCCAGCCTAACTCTAAATGTTCCCTGTTTCCCCAGTGTCCGGCCAATGACAGCCCCTCCATGGAACATGGGCTCTTCAGCTACATCTACACTACAAGGTTTTTGTGCAAAAACGGTTTTGCGCAAAACCCAGCAGAGCGTCCACACCTCAAGCACGCTTTTGCGCAAGTAAATTGGCAGAAGACAAGGCTTTTGGCAGTACAGTTATTCCTGTTCCCATGAGAAATAACTCCTTTTCTTGCAAGAGTTCTTGCGCAAAAAGGTGTGTATGGATGCAGAGGTTTTTTGCACAAGAAACCCCTATCTGAAAAAGCACAAGTGCTCTGATGGCCATTCTATGAATGGCCATCACAGCTTTCTTGCGCAAGCGCATCCATGCAGTGTGGACGCTCTCTTGCACAAAAGCACAATGATTTTGTGATGCACATTGAGGTCTGGACATGCTTTTGCGCAAGAAGCTTTTGCAGACGAACTCTTTCACAAAAGGCTTCTTGTGCAAAAACCCTGCCGTGGTGACGAAGCCTTCTTGTCTGACTCCAAGTACATTGATCAGGCTACACCTTCTTTGTTTTCCTAACATTTTAACCAGACCCAATGACAGGAGGAGGGAGGGCAAAGGGGTCAATTGCTTTGGGGCCCAGCATTTCAAAAAAGCCTTGGGCTGCTGGCTACCACTGCCACAGTAGCAGTGGAGGGCTCGGCCTGCTCCAGACAGTGCTGAGGTCAGTGGGAGGCATGCCACAATCTTGGTGGCACTGAGGGCCCACTGCCCTGGTTTCACGCCTTCTGCCTGAGGCCCTGTCCCTTCTGGGAGAGCAGAACCACCCCTGCCCTTGGCTTGGGGCCTAGCAAAGCAGTTAGCTCCCTTGATTTTAACATAAACCTTAAAAAAAATTGATGCCCAACCCCCCAGAACTGCGTCCCTTTGGCCAGAATTACTAGCGCATAGCTGAATTGGAGACTCATCTTCATCACAGACTCATCTGGTTTTGGAGTCTGAGGTAATCTGATCTTCCGAACCGGCAACCATTCCAGAAGTGACCCAACTTTCTCTATCTGTCACCTGTCTTCTGGTTTAGCAAAATACCCCTCTGGAGTCTCCTCCGTGCCTGTACACTTGGTGTCTAAATTACTGTCTTTCTCACCATTTTGTGATGATCTCTCTTGGCTCTCTCTGGTTGTTGTGTCTGATTGCTAGACTTTCCTGCTCTTTGGAATCATTTGTAACTCTTGCATAGTCATCTTATGTGATCTGAGTGCAACTGCACCCTGATGACTCCTTTCGTCCACTTTCTGGTATCTTTAAAGACTAGAGCCTCACAGGAAAGCCTAGCTTCTGGGCTGATAGGTCTTTGTCTGACCTATCATAATTCAGTGCCAACTTTCTCTGATTATTGGCTATCTCCTCTTGGCATCCTCATCCTACTAGCAGCAACAGATCTCCCCTCATTGGTAGAAGGGCTTTAGTTCTTTGGCCCTCAATGCCTATTTTAGATTGTTTTGGCACCTCTGCTGTGGGGTATTTCATGTGACAAAAATGGTAACCAGAGGTATGAAGCCAAGTATAAACCAGAGACTTGTGTAACAGTCTCTTAGGGTATGTCTACACTACAGCACTAATTCGAACTAACTTAATTCGAATTAGTTAATTTGAACTAAGCTAATTCAAATTAGTGCATCTAGACCTAAAAACTAGTTTGAATTAGCATTTTGCTAATTCGAACTAGCATGTCCACATTGAGTGGACCATGAACCGAGGTTAAGGATGGCCGGAAGCAGATTAGGACTTAGAGTGTGGAGCTGCTGTCTCAGGCTAGCCGAGGGCTGGGCTTAAAGGGTCCCGACCCCCACCCCGGACAGACAGTTCTCAGGGGTTCCCCGTCTGCAAAGCAGTCCTGTCTTGGAGTGCCCTGAGTGCCCACACTCGCCATATCACAGCACTCGGGGTGGGTCAATCGGGGGGCTGCAGGAGAGCTTCCACCCTGAGGAGCCCGCAGAGCCACCCCAGTCCTCCCCATCGGGGGCTTGTACCCCATTCCTCCCTCACCTCCTTCCACTTACCCCTCCCTAGCCCCCCTTTCTGATCTACAAAATAAAGGACACGTGTGTTCAAAAATAGAAACTCTCTTTATTGAACAAAACTCGGGGAGACTGGGAAAAGGAGGTGGGAGAGGGGAAGAGAGAGGGTAGGAGAGGGGAGGGCAACTAAAATGATTGGGGTTTGGAACAGGTCCCATATGAAGAGAGGCTAAAGAGACTGGGACTTCTCAGCTTAGAAAAGAGGAGACGGAGGGGGGATATGATAGAGGTCTATAAAAGCATGAGTGGTATGGAGAGGGTGCATAAAGAAAAGTTCTTCATTAGTTCCCATAATAGAAGGACTAGAGGACACCAAATAAAATGAATGGGTAGCAGGCTTCAAACTAATAACAGAAAGTTCTTCTTCACAAACCAAATAATCAACCTGTGGAACTCCTTGCTGCAGGAGGCTGTGAAGACTAGAACTAGAACAGAGTTTAAAGAGAAGTGAGATAAAGTCATGGAGGTTGGGTCCATGGAGTGGTATTAGCCAGGGGGTAGAAATGGTGTCCCTGGCCTCTGTTTGTGGAAGGCTGGAGATGGATGGCACGAGACAAATGGTTTGGTCATTGTTTCGGTCCATCCCCTCCAGGGTCCCTAGTGTTGTCCACTCTCGGCAGACAGGCTACTGGGCTAAATGAACCTTTGGTCTGCCCCAGTACGGCCATTCTAAGCTCAGGGTCGGGGTCTCACTGGACCACCCTGATTTTCATGCAAACCTGCTCCTGGGTGGCCAGGCTGGCAGCTATCCTGCCCTAGATGGCCACTTTCCTGTGCCTAGTGCAGATGTCGTGGATGAGGTCCACGATCACCGCACTAGACCAGGTGGGTGCCTGCCTCTTGCGGACCCGGGCAGGCTCCCAGGAGCCGCCAGCCTGGTCCCAGGAAGAGGCGGAGGGCTGGGTGGCAGCGGGTGGCTGGTTCATGCCGTGCCAGGTGCAGGGTCTGCTGGCTGGGTGCTGGCAGTCTTGCACCTGGCACAGGCACCGTAGCCAGCCCGTGCCCCTTTAAGGGCTCCGGGGCCGGGAGGGGGCAGACGAGTTTCCCTGGTGGTGCCCAGAGTGGCCACCAGGGAAAGCTGGGGAGGGCTAGCCTCCCACTAGTTCGAATTAAGTGACCACACAGCCCTTAATTCGAACTGCTTATTCAAACTAGGCATTAGTCCTCGTAGAATGAGGTTTACCTAATTCGAATTAAGCGCTCCGCTAGTTCAAATTAAGTTCGAACTAGCAGTTTGTATGTGTAGCGCCTATCAAAGTTAATTCGAACTAACGTCTGTTAGTTCTAATTAACTTTGTAGTGTAGACATACCCTTAGCTATTTTCACAGCTGATTCCACTTTCCCATTAATCTGGGAATATGCTGTGAAGATGGTGTGGTGGTCAAATTCCCATGTGCATGCAAATTCTTTCAATTCTTCTAAAGCAAATTGGGGTCTGCTATTGCTACCTACGATGTCCAGAGTACCATACCTCTCAAAGTGGGCCTCAGTTTATTAAACACAGGCATGCTTCTTTTATCAGGCAGGGTATTGACCTCACCAAAGTTTAAATAATAGCACATTGTAATCAAGTACTGCTTTTCCTCTCCTCTCCTAAATGAGTCCCCTTCCACCTTTTGCCATGGATAGGTGTGTAGCTCTTAGAATCATAAAATCATTGATTGGAAGAGATCACAAGAAGTCTTCTCGTCCAGTCCCCTGCACTCAAGGCAAGAGTAAGTATTATCTAAACAGGAAATTTTGCATAATATTTATCCTAAACTAGTGGTCTCAACCTTTCAAGACTATTATACCTCTTTCAGGAGCCAGAATTGTCTTTTGTTACCCCCAAGTTTCACCTCACTTAAAACTACTTGCTTACAAAATCAGATATAAAAGTACAAAAGCACCACAGCACACTATTATTGAAAAACTGTTTAATTTCTCATTTTGTCTGTATGAAATTTTACTTTTTAGTGATGTTGCTACTGCTTTTTTATGTAGCCTGTTGTAAAACCAGGCTAATATTTTGATGTATCCCCCTGGAAGACCTCTGTGTACCCCCATGGAGTATATGTTCCCCTGCCTGAGAAGACCTAAATGACCCTTACTGCAATTAAAGCCCATTGCTTCTTGTCCTATCATCAGAGGTTAAGGAGAATAATTTTTCTTCCTCCTCCTTATATTTATTTACTTAAACTGTATGATGTCCCTGCTCATAGTCTTCCATTCTCCAGACTAAGCTAAACCGATTTTTTCAATTTTTCCTCTAAAGACATAGACCTTTAATCTTTTCTGTTGCTCTCCTCTGGACCTTCTCTAATTTGTCCAATCTTTCCTGAAATGTGGCACCCAATATTTCCACCAGAACTGGACCCAATATTTCAGCTGAGGCCTAATCAGAGCACAGTAGAGAAGAAAAATTACTTCTTGTGTCTGACTTACTACACTCCTAATACATCCCAGTATGTCTGCTTTTTTTTTTTGCATCAGTGTTACACTGTTGACTCATATCTAGCATGTGATTCACTCATCACTTCATGTGATAGCACCATCTCTTTCTGCTGATGGTTGTCAGAATATCTGCAAGTGTCACACACATCTGTGAAGGAGAGGAATTTTGTATTCCTTCCCAGTCACTATACCCACTCTCAAGCCTGTGTAAGCCAGCAGTCAGTGCCCAGGTGTAAGGTGTGTATTTTTTGCCTTATATTGTAATGAACTACGATAGGGACAACAGCTGTCTCTCCTCAAAAGATGATTCCATCTTGTACACTCAGCTCATCTTCCATTTGAAAATATGGTTCTGTTGCTACCAGCAGCTGGTCTTTGTCTTTTGGATACCATGTTAGAATAGCTTTTTTGATTGACTGTAGCTAAGTATCTTTCTCTGAAGCCTCTAATTTCTATTTGTTTTGCTACTGAAACTGGGAGATAGTGCTGCACGTTAATGGAATCAATGTTCTCATTCCCTTCTCCCAACCTGATGATACTAGGTATATATGTCCTGCTCAGGGTATTAACTAACACCAGTTAGGGTATGCCTACACAGCAGACGATTATTTTGAAATAATGTCAAAATACTGTCAACTTGAAGGACTTCGTACTCTGACTCCTGTAATCCTCATGGCACGAGGAATAAGGGAACTCGAGGGTTAAAGTGTTCTATTTCAATATAAACACTGTGTAGATGCTCCCAATTTTGAAATAAGCTACGTTATTGATGTAGCTCAATTTGAGTACCTTATTTTGAGTTAAACCCTGCTGTGTAGACGCATCCTTAGTGTCCTGGAAAATATCTGATCTCTCACTGGTACCACTGGAGGCATGTCAACATGAGGTGCAACTATGTTGGTGCACTAAGAAGGGGTTTTGTCATAATGGTCCCTGGAATTTCTTGTCTGATTACACTATTACTGAGTGTCCATAGATGTTTTGATGGAAGAACTCTACTCTAAATACCAGAACCAAAAGTTCTTTTTATTTTTTATTGGGCATATCTTTGTCAGTCTCTCACAGGGCTCA
This sequence comes from Pelodiscus sinensis, assembly GCF_052426305.1. NCBI lineage: Eukaryota > Metazoa > Chordata > Testudines > Trionychidae > Pelodiscus > Pelodiscus sinensis. The sequence goes on along the minus strand of NC_143052.1, from coordinate 22,217,806 downwards.
TTTGAGAGAAAAGACCAGTTGCTCCTGCAAAAGAACCACTTCCAACCATTTCTCCTTTGAAGCACACTGGGATGGCAGTGGCAGTCCTGGCTCGCAATACTTCAGGAAAGGGGCATCCATTATCATTTATCTTGGTATGTCAGATGCCCGCTTTTGGGGCCTCTGCAGCCTTATTCAGCAATCCACCTTGTGAGCTGAGAGATGAGTTCTGTTCAGTGGTAAAAGTAATTTAAAATTTCTTACAGGTACTGTCCTATTTCAAGCCAGGTCCCTCCCAGCTCTTTAAATAGCTTCCTCCTGGCTTTTGCTGTAACTTAGCTAGTTCTTGCTGGAGCTGTGCACCTGGACTCACCCGTTTACTTTCACTTCTGATTCTGTTATTGTAGTCAGTTGTGGACAGATGATTACTGATAGTTCCTGTGAAGCACTGTACCTCTTTCACACCTCTGGAGCTGGCATATGTTTGACTACCTGGATCAGTCTCTCTCTGCTGTGAGTCCTATGTATGTCGCCTCATACTGAGTGCATTTTTTCTGTGTTAAATTTTATGTTCTTGTCCCTGCATCGCTGTGGCAAAGCATGTAGTTTTCTGTCATGGTCTCGTTCTGCTTCTGTGTCATTAGCCCCTGTGCAAACAATGAGGATGTAATCACAGTTATTTTCTCTCCAGGCAGCCCTTCCAGCTCTGGGGTGAGGATGCTGTACTCTTTATCATGTGCCAAAATCAATTCCTCAAATCACACACTGTAAAGATTCTGGTTTTGGAAAGTTTGGCAACTTGTAAAAACATATGGGAAGTGGATAGTGGCATCTTTTCAATGCCTGGTTCTGTGGTTTTAGGCCTATCTAGATGTGTAATTTTCCTAATGGCTTTTTGACCACCACTATGCAGCTTACCCAGGCTGCAGAGGGCTCCACAGGTGCTCTGCTACCCTCTGTTCAGCAAACTTTCAAACTTCTTGCATACCAGACTACATACTGCCTCCAGAATTTTCCCTGAAGGGCCCACTCTGGGTCCAATATGTGTCTACTTCTAGTCACTACTTTGGCACGATTGATCTTTGAAAATACCTCCATATAAAGGGACCAAGAGATTTGTCAACCCCCTGGGGCAGGTGGTGGTGGGGCAGCTCCTCACTACTGGAAGGTTTGGAACCTCCAGTGGAAGGAGTGGGGCTGGGGCAGCCGGACCTCAGCACCACTTGGACTATACTGTGCCACATTCCTCCACCCTCATGCCAGCCCTCAGAGCCACCCGGAGCACACCACACTGGGCTCCAGTGACAATTTAAAGAGTCAAGGGCTCCAGCCCTTTTTAATTGCCAGGCCCTCCGGTAGTGATCCCTGGTGCCCCCTCATCAGCTGGTCTATCTCTCAATGTTCTAAAATAGTCTCCATTGCCCCTAGGACTCCCTTTAGCTCCTTGAACTGCAGCTTGAAATTCTGACCCTACACATGATCAGCTACATGATTTTTATGGCTGTGTTCTCCATGTTACCACTGTTGTCTAATGTGTCATCCCTCTCTTGTTAAAGTTTGACTGAATCTTTTCTGGGCCCTTCCTCTGCTCTTGCACATATTGTAAAATGGCTCCTCTTCCCACAGTCATTGCATTGCTGTCTAAATGCAGGTCCCATCAGTTCTTCCATAGTAAATGCACCTCCTTATAGATATGGAACTGTACCCATGTGCACTCCTTTGCTGCAGTGTCACTTCATGGTTCCTTCTGGGGAACTGTGCCTTCTGGGCTTTCTTCCTTTCTTTTGAGGCTTCCAATTGATATCCCCAGTCTACGTATCTGTCTAATAGGAGATCAACTTCCCTGAGCAGCATATCCGGCATATGGTGATCCCAAGTGCTACAGACTATCCTGCTCCATATCAAGGAGTCTGTCAAGTTTCAAAAATTGCATGTAGCTGCCAGTGCATGCAAGACAGTAACACAGGAGTCTATTCCTTTCCCTTCAGACTGATGCCCAGTGAAAAACCTCTGTTGCTTCACAATTTCATTCTGCTTTAGGGAGCAATGGTTTTCCAGGGCTCCTAGAACAGCTGTGAGGCTTGAAGTGGAAAGCTTCAGAGTGGTACAGGGCACTATTCCTTGTTCACTTTCCAGCTGTTTTTGTCCTCCCAGATGGCCAGCTCTGCATGTTCAAGTTTATCATTCCACTGGGTCCATTTTGTGTGTTGGGACTGCAAAATCCAGGCTTCTGGGCGGCTTTAGACACTATTACCACATTTCAATGTCAAAGAGTGAAGCTGAACTTAGGCTAAGTAGAACAAATGGAACTTTATTTAACCCTGTCCATGTAAGGGAGTTGGTTCCTGAGTGTTTTCATCAGTTCCCTATTCCTCTTGGGTCCCATCAATAATAGACACTCCAGGGAACAGGGGCCCTCTAACGTCAAGTCCACTGAGATTGCCAGCACTCCAGGATTGTCCTGGAGCCTTCAGGAATTAAAGATAATTCTTTAATTTAATATTATGTCTTGTGATGACAGCCCACGGTTATTTCAACTTGTCCCTCATGGCTCATAGTTCTATATGAGCCAGAGGCTCATCTGTAACTGCAGCTTTGGCAACATTGTCTGACTAGGCCCTTTACAAAGTGACAGCCTGTAATACTCCCTTCAGTTTTATTTAATCCTTGGTCTACACTAACAAAGGTGCTGCCAGGTAGTATCTAATCTGACTTTTTCATGTGAACTTTTGTCTGCTTAGGAAGTGGATTGAAATCATTTTGTTCTTGAAGTATCTATTTTAGTAGCATAAACACAAAGGAGAATGACTCCAATTGCTTTTTGGGCAACTCTGAGCACGCAAACAATTTACTATTGATATATTTCATTTTTAGGCACTTCCTAGGTTTCAAAACCATAAGTGGAATCTGGAATATTGCCCCAATGATCATTTCTGTGAAATGTCTCCAAGCCTGCACATAATTTCAGTTTCACAAACAAATTTTGGCTAAAAGAAAACATGTCTTTTTTTATACTTTTTCCTATTTATGATATGCAGTACTAGAATATGAAATGTCTAAACAATGCTTTTAGTATCTTGTTGGGGGGTTCACTTGAAATGTCTCAGATGAAAGACCACAGGCTTCAGAAGTACAGAAAAGCAATCATCTTAACTTTTCTTGATCTTCTTCCAGATTTTTCAACAGAATGACATGACCATTGGGCATGATTATCCAACTTTTTGTTTCTTTGTTTGTTTCTTTACCATGTATACAATATTCCTGGGACAGTATGCTATTTATATTATTGATTTTTTTTCTGGGGCTAAATTCATTCTGAATATGAATTTAGTTTGGGTCTCTTTGCACAGACAAGATAAAGAATAGTTGAATATATAATTCAAGAGAGGTTTTTTGTTTTGCCAAATGCATGTTGATAACTCATTTTCAATATCAAATGCATTTAGGTGATATGTGATACATGATTCCTGAAGAACTTCATTACCAGCATATTTACGTAAGTCAGAAGAAGCCAAAATTACCATTAGAACATACAAAAAGGTAAACAAAGCGCTGCAGTCAACAATATTCAAACAACAGAAGAGCATTATGCAAAAGCCTAAACAATCATGCTTTTCTATGATTTTTATTGAATGAAAAATTGAATTTTCATAGCAAAATAATGGAGTTATATGAATTGAAAGTCACAGAATAAACTCATCCTTTCAGTCCATAAATCTCTGGCTACACTTTAAGCGACTCTTTATTTAAAAAGAGAGTGAGAACAAAACAGTGGCTGAAATTCAGGAAATCATAAGTGAACTCATTAATACTGTCATTTGGGACAAAAGTTCACTGTCAATATAGAGAAAAAAAAGGAAGAATTTGTCTGGCAAGAGCCACGTCTTAAGTGTATAATCTACATGAAAGAAAATTAGTTTTTGTGCTTGGAATGAAGAATAAATGTCCTGCCAACGAGCTATAAAAAATGACCTCGCTTCAGTGACCACTGATTCTCCACTGCCTTGCACATTGTATAATCACTTAGATCTATGCAAGATAATTGTAAAATGGATGGAAAACACTACTAGATCAGAATGGTAGCATTGTGTGAAGATATCAGTAACAGCTCAAAGTATCAATGATTGCATAACTCAGTAGAGAACGAGAAACCAGAAACAGTTACCTCTGGTAACACAATATTGATATTAGGGGCAGAACATTCAAGAATTCTCTGTGAAATGACCAATAAGTTGTATGGAAAGATGCACCAGATAATGCAGAGGAACAGAGATTCCCTAGCTAGCCTTTTTGAACAGTGCATTGACACGTGCCATTGGAAGTAATGTATCTCACAATTTAGTAGGAAGGCATAGTTTGGTAATCTTGAAAGTTGATTTTAAATAATTTACAGCAAAAACAAGCAAAGAGCTCAGCAATCTAGCTGCTCCCAGTGACTTGCTGCTTTGAAAAATAAAGAATGAGGAGAGGTGGATTACAGGGATCTAGATCACAGCCAATTTTGCAAAAGAGATGTGTTTTCTGAGGTTTGATAAAAACAATATTAGAAACAAATACCCTTTCTTGTATGTGTAGCAATGTCTGATGGAATGGCTCTGAGGCACATTCACCAGCTCAAGCTATCTAGTAAGCTTAAGTGTATTTTTATTGCAGATTTAGAATACAAGGAATAGGCACTATCATAAAACCTAACATAAATGTTCGATTTACCAATATATTGTTATAGTGGAATCATGCTACATCCCACAGTATAGACCCCAGGCTTCTCTAAGAAAGTAGAGGGAAATTAATTTTTTCCCTGACTGCAGGAGCAGAGTTATTCAATGTCTTGCCAAAGATTCCAGTATCCAGATTCCTTCAGTCAGAATTATGTAAGACCACCCACACCCTTCAGCCAGGCGGTCTAGCTAGGGTTTAGCAACTTGGACCATGGTTCAATTAGTAGGCTAGATTCTTCTCACGCTTACACCAGTGTAAATCTCCAGCAATTCCACTGAAGAATGTGGAATTACAACAGTATAAAAAGGTTGAGAGAGGTGAAAAGTTATTGTTACTTTCTTAGGGTACGTCTACACTATATGCCTCTGTCGGCAGAGGCATGTAGATTTGTTTATTCAGCAAAGGTAAATGAAGCCGCGATTTAAATGATCGCGGCTTCATTTACATTTACATGGCTGCCGCGCTGAACCGACAAACAGCTGATCAGCTGTTTGTTGGCTCGCCGCTAGTCTGGACATTCCCCCTGTCGACATCAAAGCCCTTTGTCGGCAGCCCCGGTAAACCTCATTCCACGAGGAATAACGGGGCTGCCGACAAAGGGCTTTGATGTCGACAGGGGGAACGTCCAGACTAGCGGCGAGCCGACAAACAGCTGATCAGCTGTTTGTCGGTTCAGCGCGGCAGCCATGTAAATGTAAATGAAGCCGCGATCATTTAAATCGCGGCTTCATTTACCTTTGCCTACAACCCTAATCTACATGCCTCTGCCGACAGAGGCATGTACTGTAGACACAGCCTTACTGTGCAAGTCTTATGAGCAGTTTTATCAAGATGGGGAGAACCCTCACACACTTTATTCAAGAGCATCACCCTGGTTTGTATACCTCAGAGTGACAATATTACAACACAGCAGTGCATGAGAGTCTCTGGAATGAGCCATCCAATTCATCAATTGTTATTTTGACCATAATACAGGCAGTCCCCGACTTACGTCGGATCCGCACTTACGAACGGGGCTTTCTCGCCCCGGAGCTCACAGGCAGCGGTCAGCCACCTCGAGCTCCGGGGCAAGAAAAGCTGCTCCCGGTGCCCCTGGTCTGCTGGGGACTGTCTTCAGCAAACCAGGGGCACCGGAAGCAAAGCGGTCCGGTGCCAGAGCAAAGCCTCAGAGGCGAGGCACCCCCCCCACTGCTGCTTTGCTCCCTGTGTCCCTGGTCTGCTGGGGGGGGGGCGCAGCTAGTGTGCACCCCCCCAGCATACCAGGCTTTTGTTGTGGACCCTGGGGCAGAGCAGCTGGGGCGCTGCCGGTTGGTCCCGCAGCGCCGCTCTGGGCACTACTGGACCAACCCAGCAGCACCCCAACTGCTCTGCCCCAGGTATCCTGATTCAGCCGCTGCTGGTCAGTTTCAGCAGCGGCTGAATCAGGACTCCTGGGGCAGAGCAGCTGGGGTGCTGCTGGGTTGGTTCAGTAGCGCCGAGGAGCGGTGCTACTGGAGCAACCCAGCAGCACCCCAGCTGCTCTGCCCCAGACGTCCCCAAGTCAGCCATTGCTGAAACTGACCAGCGCTGACAACAGGAAGCCCAAGGCACAGTTGCTCTGCCCCAGGCTTCCTGGAATCAGCTGCTGATCAGTTTCAGCAGCAGCTGACTTGGGGTTCTTAAGTTGAATCTGTACATAAGTCAGAACTGGCGGTCAGTTTCAGCAGCGGCTGAATCTGGACGCCAGTTCCGACTTACATACAGATTCAACTTAAGAACAAACCTACAGTCCCTATCTTGTACGTAACCGGGGGACTGGCTGTATTTATCATCTTTGGTCCCAAAAGAACAACTGTGGCAAGAGTGAAGTGCAGTGAAGACATGTCAATTTTGCTTCAATTTACCTCAGCTAAACTAGTTAGCCATTTCATGTTGAAGCCTCTGACTCACCCAACCTCTCTTTGTGTCCGTCCCCCCCACCCCCTTCGTTTCTCACTGTCTGGTGTACAGGGTCAACAACTCTGCAGTGCTCAAGCTGCTCTGATAGAGATTTAAGCTGTGTATGTTGGAGTGTGCCTGTACATAGTAATAGAGCTCTCCTTTCATTTCTTTTCAAAAGAGATACAGAAGGTCCTTACCACATTTCCTGAAGCTTTGAAAACCAAAGGAACCTCAGCTGGTATCCTGAATGTACACAGAGGCTTTTCAGTCAGCACTCAAGACATTTTAATTTCCATATGCTAGATCAGGAAACCCTTTTCTTGCCAAGTATGACATTGTTGTTGAGTTAAAGGGGCAGAAAAAAAGCCACACCCAGATCAGAAGTCAGACATATTCCACATTGCTTTCCTACTTCTGGGAACATCCTATCTGTTCATTATACTCTCTTGTTTTCTCTCTCCTTTCCTCCTTACTACACCAACACTTGCCAATCGCTTCATAAAGGAAATATGACAGAGCTGTCTGCCTTGAAGTTCATTCACTTACAAAAAATGCTCCACAAAGCTGTCAGGCAACCTGCGGACAAAAGAGGCCTTGTTTGTAGATACAAAAGTCAAAGAGAGTTGAAAAAACAAATTGACTGGATTACTGCAATTCCTTCCATGCAAAGATGAATCAGAAGCTACAGCTCATGCTGAATAACGCTGCCCTCTTACTTAATAGAGTCAGCCATACAGGACATATAAAATCTGTTCTCCATAGCTATTATCTTGCACCACTGATGTCAATGGATTTGAAGATGGATTAGGCCACAAAAGCTAAACTTGTCTTTTTTCCAGTTTGAGGTGCCATTCATGCTGTTATATTTGAAAGAGAAAAGCTTTGCAAGGCCTCAGTTTCGTCTCCCTGGCCACTGGTGTGACTGTTAGCACAAGCACCCTGACTGAACATGTTCTAAGCCTGAACATGTGGAGGAGGAGTGTGGTGGTGAGGGTGAAGATGGGATGTTTTCAACAGAGGGCCCTCGTGGCTGAAATCTTTTCCTTTGTTAACCTGTCACTGAGCGTGTTAACCTGGAAAGCTCAGTGTGAGTACGGGTTGGACCTCCCTGATTTGGGCACACTCAGGACCTGACTGGTCCCAGACAAGGAAGTTTGCCGGACCAGAGGAGGTCAGGGAGAGGGGAGGTGACAGCCTCTCCATTAGGTTCCTCTCTGCAGCCTCCTGGCACTACTGCTCCCAGTTCCCTGGCTGTGGCAGCCAGCTTTGCTGCCCATTGAGCCCCAGGAGGTCCAGTAGCCCTCTCAGCTCGTTAGCCCTGTCAGCTGCAGGTTCCATGGGCTCTGGTGACCCCACCAGATTTCCTGCCCTGCCAGGTGAAGACTCCAGTGCCCCATAGTCCAGCAGCCAGACCAAAGAGTCCGGACCACAAAGATTCAACCTGTATTAACTTAAGTGGAATGTGACTGTGGTAAAGATCCAGAGCTGAGGTTTGGCATAGAGGTTTATTTATTTTGAGACCTATGTTATTAATGTCTGTGAAGTGCTTTGGCAACAGAGGGGTTTAATGTGGTGTTATGTAATAAAGTAGGTGGCACTGCATGGCAGTAAAGCTGATCACAATGTTTTTCATCAATATTTTTTTCCAACGGAAAATGGCCCTTTTCATGGAAGAGATGTGTGGAAAAAACGAAGAACTAACTTTCTGTCTGTTTCCATTTGAACTATTTCATGGATTGCACATAGCATTTTCCAACTAGTTCTCCATGAAAAGTAAACAGCATTTCTACTTTACCCAGAATCAACTCTCATTCATTTAGTTACTGAGAGAATTACTAAAAAGATGGTGGGCAAATTAAGTACCAAGAATAGATATGATGAGTCATCAGAATTTTATTATTCTTGCTGAATAAAGGAGTTTTGAAATACTGCTGCCATTGTGCTTGTCTTCTGCTTAATTTATGTTCCTGTCTGACCTTATTTTCTTTTACAGATAGACTATCACTAATTTTTTCTGTTTCTTCCTGCTATTGATGACAAAGAGCTTGAACCAAACGTTGCTGGTTTTAAGCTCTAGGAAAGTCAGAGCCTTATTAAAAATGTGTCATTCCCAAAGGCAGTCACAACTTAATGGAACAGATACAGATGTGTCTTGTCTGCATCCCATTTTAGTCTATTCATTAGAGATATAACCTACTATAGGATTGTACTGCAGATACTTGCTGCCCATTTCTGTGACATGCTGGAAAGGGCTCTTAGTATCCTCTTATTAAAATTCACCAAGGATACGGATGGGAAGATTAGGGTTATTTGAAGTTCAGCTCTGCACATCCAGATGCTTCTGTTAACCTATCCCTGCCAGAGATCACTTACCCATCCTCAGTGCTCATAAAATACTTCTGAGAAGATAATCCTTAGCCTTAGGAATACAAGGTTCAGGTATTTCTAAAAGATTTCATCTTGGAATGAACATCCTCAGAGTCTGTACAGCCACTTTTTCAACTTACCAGCCCTATCTAAAACCAAGGCTGTTCAACATTATTAATGTTTCTAATTTTATTGTTATTATGGAAGCACCTGTAATGAGGTGGGCACTGTCCACACACATAGGAGCGCACAATCTCTATCCAAAGCAGCTTACAATCAAAGCAGATTTTGCTACAGTTTCATTGTACTTCATACAATTTTCCATCTCTCTATATACTGTAGGTATGCATCCATATATCCTTCCTGGTTTGTTTTTAATACAATGATAATTGTAACATAGTATCTGAATTTCCAAGAACAAAAAAGGATAACATTTCCTAAAAAGTCTTCCCTCGTGGCTACTATGGTGATGGCAATGTTTGTGTGTTTAAAGGGAGAATACAAACACACACACACACACACACACACACACATACGCTAGTCCTTTTCCATACCTATTCTTCCATCTCCTTGTCCCCAATACCAGTTAACACAAGCTAAGGGGGAACCTATTCACAGGAGATCCTTCTCAGAATATTGGTAGCCCATCACTTTCTCTTTGTGCATTTCATATGGCAGCTGTTCTTACCATGTCTCATGGTAGCACTAAGAGGTTAATAATTTATTTCCTGTTACATACAACGACCCTATTCACAGAGTCTAGACTGTGTGCCTGTATTGGAACAGAAAATGATTAATTGCTCCAAAATATTCAAAACAGCGTGAGTGCTAAAAACATGATAGTGTTTAAGAATGCACGCCTGAGCTTATAGTTTATAGATGTAAAAAGCTGTACTGTATGCCTTTACTTCCTCCTTTTATTCCCCCCCCACGATCACTTTGATGCAGAGTTGCATTAACTGCAGGGCTAATAAAAACACACTGACAAAGTGCATCTGAAGTGTTGAGATATTCATTATGACCGCTGGAAAAATGCAAGAACCAACTCCATAGCAGTGGTACAGAAGAATTTCTTTCAGTATACTCCTTTTTTCTCAAAGAGCAAATTATCTGGAGAGTCAGCCAATCTGCATATATCTAGGACTAGTGTTACTACTCATGCTGCAGTTTAATCCCTAACTTTATTGATATTACTAGTTTCACCTGCATTTCTATCCTGCCCTCTAGTTTCAACTGCATCACTGCTCACAAATCTTATAGCACAGTGGTCTCTCCCTCAGCAGTCTGCTATATTCACAAAATAGAAAACTCATGTTGTCACAGTTACCATTCCATTCCAACATCTTTAATCAATTTAGAATTAGATGACAGTAAATCAGGAACTGAGGACCTTTGTTTTTATTCATTCTAGCAGCAGAGTGGGTGAGGCACAAACAAATTAAGTGATAACAGGTATTAAGTAGCATGGAAGCAAGGGAAGGTGTGGACAAAAAGCTTGACTCTGATGCAAATTAAAATGGGAACTAGTAGAGGGATTGAAAGAGGAGTGACATGATAAATGCAATAGCTGAGGAAAACAATCTCGATTGCTGCATGTTATGTGAAAAAAAAGGGAAGAGATAGGTGGCTATATAGGAGACCAAAGATGAGGCACTATAATAAGCCAATACAGGCAGTCCCTGAGTTACGCAGATCCAATCCACATTTACGAACGGGGCTTTTCTCGCGTACTCCGGGGCAAGAAAAGCTGCTCCACGTCTCCCTAGTCTGCTGGGGGGAAGCCCCCCCCAGCAAACCAGGGACACGCGGAGCAAAGCCGCGTCTGGGCGGAGCAAAGCCCTGGTCTAGCAGAGCAAAGCCCTGGTCTGGGCTGTCCCGCTGCCCGCGTGCTCCGCGGCTTTGCTCCGCGTCTCCCTGGTCTGCTGGGGGGGAGCTCCCCCCAGCACACCAGGGAGATGGGGAGCAAAGCCTCAGAGGACGCTGGCAGCGGGACAGCCGCGGCGCATCTGGGCTGTCCCGCCGCCTGCGTGCTCCGTGGCTTTGCTCCGCCTTTCCCTGGTCTGCTGGGGGGAGTCCCCCCAGCAGACCAGGGAGAGGCGGAGCAAAGCCGCGGGGGATGTGGGCGGGATCGCGGCGCGTCTCGGCGGTCCCGCCACCTGCGTCTCCCTGGTCAGCTCAGGAGGGGGCACAGCTAGTGCGCCCCCCCAGCAGACCAGGCTTTTCTCGCTGATGACGCCTGGGGTAGAGCAGTTGGGGCGCTGCCGAGTTGGTCCGGAGCGCCGCTCCTCGGCGCTACTGGACCAACCCGGCAGCACCCCAGCTGCTCTGCCCCAGGCGTCCCCAAGTCAGCCGCTGCTGAAACTGACCAGCGGCTGACTACAGGAAGCCCAAGGCAGAGTTGCGGTGAGGTGCGGCGCTGTGGGGACCTACCCGGCAGCGCCCCAGCTGCTCTGTCCCAGGCGCCCAAATTCAGCCACTGTTGAAACTGATCAGCGGCTGATTCCAGGAAGCCCAGGGCAGAGCAACTCTGCCTCGGGCTTCCTGTAGTCAGCCGCTGGTCAGTTTCAACAGCGGCTGAATCTGGACGCCAGTTCGGACTTACATACAAATTCAATTTAAGAACAAACCTACAGTCCCTATATTGTAAGTAACCCGGGGACTGCCTGTACTAAAACCATCTCCGCTTTAAGTCCAAATTCAGGCCTATGGTCCTGTTTTGATTACAGTAACCTGAAATGCTGGTACCACGAATAATGGTCTCAATTCTGGCCGGTAAGCAATACAGAGGCTGGAATTACATAGATCTCTGGATTGTTCTTTCCATATGGTTTCATGTATCCTACTATTATCAACATAAGTCGATATGTCACAGCTAAGCTCATGTAACAATCATTCTTTTCCATATTCCAAGTGCAGAGAATTACCCATCTCTACATTGTTGTTACTTGAGGTATAAAGGAACAAGCAAATAATAGCATCTCTTTCAGGGACCTAAACTGTAGGTAAATAGGGCTGTATCTAGACTACATGCCTCTGTCGGCAGAGGCATGTAGATTAGACAGATCAGCAAAGGTAAATGAAGCCGCGATTTAAATGATCGTGGCTTCATTTACATTTACATGGCTGCCGCGCTGAGCCGACAAACAGCTGATCAGCTGTTTGTCGGCTCGCCGCTAGTCTGGACGTTCCCCCTGTCGACATCAAAGCCCTTTGTCGGCAGCCCCGTTATTCCTCGTGGAATGAGGTTTACCGGGGCTGCCGACAAAGGGCTTTGATATCGACAGGGGGAACGTCCAGACTAGCGGCGAGCCGACAAACAGCTGATCAGCTGTTTGTCGGTTCAGCGCGGCAGCCATGTAAATGTAAATGAAACCGCGATCATTTAAATCGCGGCTTCATTTACCTTTGCTGAACAAACAAATCTACATGCCTCTGCTGACAGAGGCATGTAGTGTAGACGTACCCTAGGTGTCAAACCCAACCTCCCACCCGAAATCATTAATGAGGCAATGCCTAGTATCAAGTTATCTCCAATAACACAACACCTCATACCATCTTTGAGAAAACAAGTGGTCACTACTACTTCCATGGCACTTTTCACAATTGTACCTACACAAGTCTTGGTCATTTTAACTGGAGACAATATTCTTTACTCCCTGACCTATTCTGTACTGCTTCTCTGTATTGCTAAATTATCCTCTGCAGATCTAATTTGGTTCAATTTGAGTCAGCCTCCAAAAGAAGGCTACTCAGCTTTTACCACTGTAAGGAAGCAAGCTGATGTCTATATGTGAGTGTGGGAGATACTTCCGGAAGCTAAGGAAAGATTGGTTTGGGAGATGAGCAAATCTCAGGCCTGTTCTTATTTTGTTTTCCTGTTTTTCCCTAAAATGTATTTTTGTGGTATACAAAAATGCATCCACACCCAGAAGATGTGGTTCCATCTGTGTAAGGTTTTCTACTAATCAGTTTGCATATGTTAGAGAAATCATTTTTTAAAATTTTGGGGATCTTGCAGGTTATTCTGTCAGTGGCAGGTTCTCCCCCACACATCTCTGTGCCCCCAAAAATGTTTCCATTATTACACCTAGTTGTGAATTTCAAGAAAAGTTAGAAATAACTTTGAATTATTAAGTGCACCGTCAACATACATTTCTTGTGTCCCTTGCGACCCTAGGACTTTTGATAAATCTTGCTTGATAGATTAATTAAGGTTTGTTATGTTATTTTAACTACATGAACCAAAAGCCTTCCAAAGTGTAAATATGTATGTGAGTATTTACTGCTTCCTTATTTATTTTTCTATTTCATTTAGTAATAGATTTGGAGGTTGTGAGAAGATCCATTACGAGGTGTCCCCTTATTCATGAATCATGGCTTGGTTCCCTGCTCCAGACATTTCTAAAGTTGGCAGGAACACCTCTTGTCTGAGGCACTTATATTTCAGTGAAGAACAAAGTTGCTGTCAGGGCCCTTGATGTGGGAGGGCAGGGATAAAGTGGGCAATTGCCTCAGGGTCCAGTGATTTAAAAGGATCCGGGGCTTTGGGCTGTTGTTACCATGGCAGCAGCAGCAACAGTCGGAGATCCCGGCCCTTTAAATCACCACCGGAGCCCATGTGACATGATCCAGGTGGCAGTGAGGGTTGGGAGGGAGAGACTAACCCTCCCCTCTCCCCCGTTGCCCGGGTTCCAATGAAGTCTGTCACCTGGCCTGGCTCCTGTTCAAGTATGTCACATAACCATATTTTACTCTATATGTACCCCATTAAGAAGGCTGAATATAGGTGAAGTGAAGGGTGAATTTAGGTGGCATTCCACAGTCACATACTACCATCAATCTTCATACTCAGCTGATCACCAGCAGGTGTCTGGAAGACATTAGGAAGAGAGGCATAGACTGGTAGATGGAGGCTACATCTAAACTACACCCCTCTGTCAGCAGAGGGATGTAAATTAGATGTTTTGAAAGTACAAATGAAGCGGGGATTTAAATATCCCATGCTTCATTTGCATAATCACGTCATGGCGCTGTTTTGAACAAGTGCCATTTCAAAACTGAAACCTTAGTTTTGATGCGGTTTTTTTGACAACAGGGTGCTTTTTCAAAAGATCCTGTACTCATTTTTGAGGAGTACAGAATCTTTCAAAAAAGGCTTCTATTTTCGAAATAACTGTGTCTAGACTGAAGCAAAATGCAGGACAATGTAGCACTTTAAAGACTAACAAGATGGTTTATTAGATGATGAGCTTTCGTGGGCCAGACCCACTTCCTCAGATCAAATAGTGGAAGAAAGTAGTCACAACCATATATACCAAAGGATACAATTTAAAAAAATGAACAAATATGAAAAGGACAAATCACATTGCAGAACAGAAGGAGGATGCGGGGGGGTGGGAAGGGGGAGGAAGGAAGGTAAGTGTCTGTGAATTGCTGATATTAAAGGTAGGGAGAGTGGGATGTTTGTGAGTTAATGGTATTACAGGTGATAATTGGGGAAACTGTCTTGATAATGGGTGAGAAAGTTCAAAGACTTGTTAAGTCCCTGGTGGTAAGTGTCGAATTTTAACATGAATGACAGTTCAGAGGATTCCCTTTCAAGTGCAGATGTAAAAGGTCTTTGTAGCAGAATGCAGGTGGCTAAGTCATTTAGAGAGTGTCCTTTCTGGTTAAAGTGGCAAGAAACTGTTTTCTCTTTGTGATCTTGTCTAATATCTGTTTTGTGGGCATTAATCCTTTGGCGAAGTGTCTGAGATGTTTGTCCAATGTACATAGCAGACGGACACTTTCGGCACATGATAGCGTAGATTATATTTCTGGATGCGCAGGAATATGTGTTCTTGATCTTATAACTCACTTGGTTAGGTCCAATAATGGTATCAGCAGAATGAATATGTGGACAAAGCTGGCAACGGGGTTTGTTGCAAGGGAAGGTACCAGGGTTGGTATTAGTGTGGTATGTCCTGTGGTGGTTGGTAAGAATCATCTTGAGGTTAGGTGGTTGTCTATAGGAGACTATGGGTCTGTCTAGACTGCGGTTTCAATTTCGAAAGAGCGCTTTTTTGAAAGAGCGCCATTACGTGATTATGCAAATGAAGCACGGGATATTTAAATACCGACAGAGGGATGTAGTCTAGACTCACCCCTAGAGTGTGAGCTACAGTATGCTGATCAGGAACTACATAATTCTAATTGTGCTGTGTGAGTGTTTACCACTGTGGCATTGGGCATGTCATCTAAACTTTCTTCCTTCATTTCTTCATCTGTAAAATGAAAATAATAGTAACATAAACATCTCACTGAGAAATAAGGTGGATCAGCTAGGTAGAGGCTGTAAAGCACTTTGAAATGGAAGGAGGACTCTAGGAAATTATTTCAAGTGCATTTCACATGCAAAACCAGTTTTTATGCTTGAAATCCAGAACTTTCAGACTTAATAAGTCATGTTTGCTTGAAATCCAGAACTTTCAGACTTAATAAGTCCAGCCAAATCCCTGGTTTGGATTTAGGAGATAACTTTTGTGCTTTTCTGTTTAGATTTCATCTGAACGGGAAACTATTTAAATAAATAAACCTTCTGCAGTCACTCACTCCTTGTTTAAACTAGACTTGCCATATTTATTCAGCAGCAGTATCATCCTCCATTTGGGGAGGGAGAAAAAAGGAGAAAGAAAAAATGTTACCTCTTTCTCGCTTGCACACAAATATGAAAATATTTTAGATAAAAGCTACATATTTAGATAACAAATCTCTGAGTTATTTAGTGTTGTGTGATTTCAGCACAGTCGTGTATAGATAATGATAGCGTCTAACATTAGGAACTATTCGACCCTTAGGGTATGCAGAGCACAGACAAAGAGAAGACGATGATATATTATAGCTTGCAGGTTGAAGAAATAACAACCAGGAAAAAGCTGCAAAGTGAGTTAAAATGAAAGTAACACATGGCTATTACACAGCTATGGTGTTGAAACACGTTCAAGGTAGCGATGTCTCTTCCAGAATTCCAAATCCAGAAATTATGCCCATGGTTGTTTAGATTCCTCCATGATAAGATAGACTGTACTGGCAGAACATAGGTGGGCAAGGTGAGCAGAGCATAAGAAGCCTGTATACTCCCAACTCGGAGGGGCGGTGGGGGGGGGGGGAAGCAGGGCCATAATCCTACCCCTTCCACAGAAAACACACTGCAACATCCAAATGGACAGTGTACAAGGCATTCTCCCTCTGCATGTCTCAAGTCATCTTAGATTACACAACCTGGTCCCTAAACTACAGTGTATGATTTTGGCATTGCTATGAAGAGCAGTAGGGGGTCTGATCCTGTCTCAAAGAAGTCTACAGCAAAATTTCCATTGACTTTAATTGTGCCATGGATTAATAAGTGTTAACACTGGAATACGTTCCCCATATATAAATGCATAACTCTCTCGTCTTCTCCAGTCAAGACATAAGCAAAATGCTCATTAACTTTCAAGTCCATTTTGCCTATGTCACAACCATTTTTGTATGCATGGTATGTTATGCATATTTTTCTCATGAAAGCATGACCAAGAAGGTAATATCAGCATTCATTTAAAAAATAACTTTAAAAAACACTTAGAAGAAGGGAGGATCATTTCATGAACTGTGAGTCAGAACTCCTAGGGATTTGCCAGGTGAATTTGTATGGTTTAATCTCACTGAGTTCATCTAGACTACAAGCCTCTTTCGAAAGAGAGCGTCTAGACTGCAATCACTACTTTTGAAAAAGTGAGATGCTTTTTTGAAAGAGAGCATCCAGGAACTCTGGATGCTCTCTTTTGAAAAAGCCCTGTTTACATTCAAGAACACCTTTTTTCGAAAGAGCACTTTCAAAAAGACATTCTTCCTCGTAAAATGAGGTTTACCACGGTTGAAAAAACCGCTGCGTTCTTTCGATTTAATTTCAAAAGAACACTGCAGCAGTCTAGACAGAGGGGAAGTTTTTTCAAAAAAGTGCCACTTTTTTCGAAAAAACCCTGTAGTCTAGACACAGCCACTGTGTCGCAGTTTAACCATGGCATATCTTTCAGAATTATTGTTAAAATCAGCCAATACATGCTTGTGAAGTGCACATAAACCCTCAGAGGCAAGTCATAAATGAACATTATTATTATAACTCACATTGCCACTAAACCATCAAAAGCTTACATACATTTAAATCAATCCACTTTTATAGGCATAATTTCATTGCTGATTTTCTTAGCATGCAAAGTAATACACACACACATATTTTTTCAGGTTAGAACTATGTAATTTGCAACAGAATGAATTGTGATGGCTCTGAAGAGTTTTTAATCTGAGAAAACATTTACCAAAGGTGTGTTATCCTTGCTATAATTTCTCATAAGAAGGAGTGCAAAACAGCAACCTCATAGTCTGGTGAACAGAAATATTTTGCAACAAGTCCATTCTTTTAGCTGGTATTTATTTAACAAGGCTTGATTGCTTTATACATGTATTTTGGCTAGCTACCTCACAGGGAGAATACATGCATTCATTTGAGGAATCTTATCATTTAACATGAGGTTTTTGTAATAGGTAAAAGCATGGATTTTTTTAGTAGCTAAAAGCAATACCCAAAATAATTACCTTTGCTACACTCCTTCTGCCTGCTATGCCCACACTCTACCCTCTGCCTTCATTGTTACTCTATGTTATATTATGTTATGTCTAATTGAGGCTAAACAATTCTTAAGTAAGAGGTTGCTGATTTATCTGGAAAGCACCATGCATTTTCCGGGTGCAGCAAAAATAGTTTTTTTAACAATTTTAAAAAATACAGTCTCAGAGAATGTAGTGTAAACTCAGACCTATGTGTGCTTCAGGGGGACTCGGAAACTGGAGTGCACCTTTTGTTAACCTGTAATGCAAAGTCAGGGCTGACATAGCATGGAGGAGCAAACGTGTGTGGCTGAAATGCTGATGGTGCTAGGGAACTAACACCTAAACAGGGGATAACAAAGTGACTTTCAGCCCCAGATACCCCAAGCGCTGTCACAACACAGCCTAGTGGTTGGACAAAGGCACTAGAAATCAGGATTTGAGTTCTATTCCTGGTTCTATTAATAATTTGCCTCATGGCTTAGGACACCTCTCTAGCTATGTGCCTCAGTTTCTCCATATGCAAAATCAGTATAACAATACGTATTCACCTCACCTGGGTTTACTGATACTTAATTATTCTTTATTTGTGATTTCAGTTAGAAGTTGTTTTCCCACCTCAGATATTATTAGTAACTAGCCAATTAGCCCGTCATAACATGGAATTTTCAGGTCTCTCCTCCACATCAGTCTTCTCTCCTGAGCCTCCGGTCTCTTGCTCCGTCTCTCTCTCTTTCTCTCTTCTCCTCCTCCTTCTGCCTTTCCCCCCCCCCCAGCTCTCCTCTGCCTTCTGCCTCTCTCTTCGTCTCTTTCTTTCTCTTCTCCCCCTCCTGCCTCTCACTCTCTCTCTGCTCTCCTCTGTATCCGTTGGGGATGCATGAGCGGGGCAGGCAGCACTCTGGGATCAGCATGCGCCCGGATGAGTCCGGCTCCCCCGCCAGCCAATTCCCTCTCCCCACCTCCTGCCAGCCAGTTCCTCGTCCTGATTTCCCATAGCCAGCCTTGCTGCCCCTGACTCCCTCCCCCGACCAGCTTTGCTTCCTGCCGGCAGCCCCGCAGCCTCCAACCCCCACCCCTGACCAGCTTTGCTTCCCACCGGCCTCCTCTCTCCCCCATTCTCCCCTTGCCAGGTACGCTGACTCTGACCCTCCCCCCCCCCCCAGTTCTGCTTTCCCACCCCAGCCAGCCCCGCTCCTCTCCCGGACGGTCCCTCCCCCCCTCCCACCTCCAATCAAGGGTGTCCGTTTTTTTTTCACTCTACCCCAGTGACGTACATGGCCACGGTGCAGGGCCTTGTATGTCACCACCTCGCCCCCCTTCCCTTCCTGCCATGGTGCTCGGCTGAGTTCTGCACCTCTCAGCCGGGCCGCGGTGGGGGAGCAAGTGGCTGTTTGGGGTCCGCACTCACCATGCAGCCAAGGGATGCTGCATGGGGACTGCGGACCCCAAATGGTTACTTGCCACTACTTGCTCCCCCACCTCAGCCCAGCTGAGCGGTGCATAACTCAGCCGAGTGCCATGGCGGGAGGCAAGAGCACTCCTCAGAGGCGAGTCTGTAACGCTACAGCCTTACAGACTCACAGACATTGGGCTACTATATATATGATAATAATGCTGCTGATTTCACAATTGGAAAAGTTGTTCTGAGCATGCTGCTCTATTCGATTGTCTCATTACTGTACACTGCATTTTGAGCCCTGCTGTTTCATGTGGATTGTACTGCACTGCCCAGCAGATCTGAAATCATTGGTGTCCTGATAATAATGATGTGTAGCAAGACCCTTCTGAATTCTGAGACAACACACCACTTTACCACTTAAAGTCAGGCTATGGGAAACAACACAGCAGTTTAGAAGTAATGAACAACAGGTTCCTGGCTGGGATCTTTGAGATCACAGTGGCTTATCGGCTCAATGATGAGCAATTTACAACAGGTAAAATAAATCACACAGAAAAAGGACTTTTGTCTGTTCACCAGTTACATTGATTTATGCACCAACTACTACAAACACATGACTATTTCCTGAGGCTTTACACTGTGACACAACAGCCACTATAATTCTATTTTAAGACTCAATTTGAGAAAACCTGCATAAATTCTCACTTTTTTGGAGGTGTGGATGGGGAGGGTGTCAGGGTATTTGAGAAAGAGGCAGAAACCAACAAAAGGAAAAATGAGACTTCATATGTATGTTCCCGCAATAAAAAGTATCAGTGAAACAGGGCCCAAACTTGGGATTCAATGGAAATGTTGCTATTGACTTCAGTGAGAACAGTCATTTCCATAGTATTTTCTATGCCTGAATGGTGCCTAGAAATACAAATTAAGCTAGAATCAAATCACCTGATGACCATGAGAAACATTTATTTCTGTCTCCCCACATACTGGTCAAATGGATAGATGTGGAGTTTGGCCGAGAGGTTACATAACAGAATTCAGTAATCACCAGCAATTTGTAAATTGAGACATGACTCTACATACTGCATACTTGATGAGTAAACACAAGATTGAGGTACCATTAGAG
The DNA here is from genome assembly GCF_052426305.1 of Pelodiscus sinensis. NCBI lineage: Eukaryota > Metazoa > Chordata > Testudines > Trionychidae > Pelodiscus > Pelodiscus sinensis. The sequence goes on along the minus strand of NC_143052.1, from coordinate 22,197,671 downwards.
GAAGTTTTGGAACAAACTGATAACTTTAATAGTAACAAGTCACCAAGGCCAGATGGCATTCACCCAAGAGTTCTGAAGGAACTCATATGGGAAATTATGGAACTTTTAACTGTGGTTTGTAACCTATCCTTTAAATCAGCTTCTGTAACTAACGACTGGAAGATAGCTAACGTGATGCCAATATTTAAAAAGGGCTCTAGAAGTGACCTTGGCAATTACAGACCAGTAAATCTAACATCAGTACCTGGCAAATTCGTTGAAACTATAGTAAAGAATAAAGTTGTCAGATATATAAAAGAATGTAATTTGTTGGGGGCAAAGTCAGCATGGGAAATCACGCCTTACTAATCTGCTAGAGTTCTTTGAGGGAGTCAATAAACATGTGGACAAGGAAGATCCAGTGGATATAGTGTACTTAGATTTCCAGAAAGCTTTTGATAAGGTCACTCACCAAAAGCTCTTAAGTAAAGCAAGTTGTCATGGGATAAGAGGGAAGGTTCTCATGGATTGATAACTGATTAAAAGTCAGGAAACAAAGGGTAGTAATAAATGGTAAATTTTCAGAATGGAAAGAAGTAACTAGTGGTGTCCCCCAAGGATCTGTACTGGGACCAATCCTATTCAACCTGTTCATAGAAAGGGGTAAACAGTGAGGTGGCAAAATTTGCAGATGATACTTACTGCTCAAGATAGTTAAGACCAAAGCAGACTGTTAAGAACTTCAAAAAGATCTCACCAAACTAAGTGATTGGACAACCAAATGACAAATGAAATTGAATGTTGATAAATATAAAGTAATGCACATTGGAAAAAATAATCCTAGCAATACACACAAAATGTTAAGGACTGATTTTGCTACAGCTACTCAAGAGAGAGATCTTGGAGTCATTGTGGATAGTTATCTGAAAACATCCACTCAATGTTAGGAATCCTTTAAAAAGGGATAGAGAATACGACAGAGAATATCTTATTGCCTCTATATAAAACAATGGTACGTCCACATCTTGAATACTGCATACAAATGTGGTCGCCTCAACTCAAAAAGATATATTGGCATTGGAAAAGGTTCAGAAAGGGGCAACAAAAATGATTAGGGGTTTGGAACAGGTACCATATGAAGAGAGATTAAAAAGACTGGGACTTTTCATCTTAGAAAAGATACGAGTAAGGGGGGGATATGATAGAATTCTATAAAATCATGACTGGCGTGGAAAAAGTGAATAAAGAAAATTTATTTACTTGCTCCCAGAACATAAAAACTAGGAGTCACCAACTGAAATTAATAGATAGCAAATTCAAAGCAAGCAAAAGGAAGTTTTCCTTCAATTAGCACATAGACACCTGGGGAACTTCTTGACCGAGTGAAAAAAAATTTTCAGATGGTTAAATAAATATTTTAAAAAATCTTACTGATTCAGTTTAGGTCTAGAAATTGACAAGCACTTTTATGTGTATAAAGTTATATTGCAATAGCATCCAAATGACCAAATCTGGATCAAGGGCCCATTGTGCAGGGAGGTGCAGAAACACATACTCTTGTAGAATTTATAATATAAGAAGGGAAGAATGCAGGTGACGTATGCTGGCGGAGAATTGAATACATGGAAACTGACTATATTTCATATATTGTAATACTTTTTTTTCCTGAGTCTAGAGAGAGAGAGAAAGAAAGAGAGTATATAACAATTAATCTGCTTCAGCTTTTCTGGCCTTCTTAAACTGTCTGGTTTCTCAGGAGCATTGCAACTGAGGAGCAATGCAAATCAGAGTCTTGATACTGTCAATCAATATTTATGAGAGTAACCACATTATTTTTAAATGGACTAAACATATGAGAAAGGCTACACTTTTCTGATTCTTAGCAAGCTTTCAGATAAGGTTCAGTAAAATCATAGGGCTGAGTATATAAATTATACTGTCTTGCTACTGGGGAAGACATTTTTTCTGTTCTCTGTTCCAATCAACATGAAAGACGAATGTACAAACTGATCTAACTTCATTGACTTCAGTGGTGCTATAACAATTCACACTAGAGGAGAATCTGGCTCAAAATATGAAATGTGGTAACTTCCACCCTTTCACCTGTTGTGTATATTTGTGGAAAGCAGATTTCTGTGTTCAGAAAATGCTAATATTCTGCAAAATCAAAGTAATTGACACCAGGAATTCATTTAATTGTACAAATATTACATATTAAATTCCAGACAAAGCAATTTATATAACTCCAATGTGGTCCTAATTGAAATAAGATCTATCAACTACACTTCAGTACTAATGGTAGCATGCATGTGTATAACAATTGAACATACAGTATACACTATTATAGGTTTGGCCTCTGTTCTGCTACAGTCATACTCAAGAGGCATTAGCATTTGCCTAGATTTGACTGAACAAAGGAAACTATGTCAATAGCCTTGGGAAAAACATTCTAATCAGAAAGGAGTTCGTATTTATCCAAGGTTGCCTGTACACTGAAACAACCAAAAAGAATAAAATCACTGCTGCGGTCAATTACAGAACAAGAGTTTTGCCATGCTGGACTGGACAAATTATCTAACTATCCCCAGAACCTTGTCTCTGATGTTCCAGAGGAAGAAGTAAAACACCAATTATGCATGTAATTGTGTATCTGCACTCTTATATTACCAGGAAGGAGGATTTATTGCTGATTCAATTTGATGACTATAGACTGAAGGTTCTGGTAACCTCCCCCCCGCCCTGCCATCTGTGTAGCATCGGAAGCTATTCTTATAGGTTTAATGAAGAGGTTCTCAAATTTCACTGAACTGTGACCCCTTTCTGAAAATAAGAATTACTACACGACTGAAAAGATGTGGGAGCAGGGGAGCATGATCCTGCTTAAGCCCCACTGTCCTGGGGTGGGGAGAAGTCCAAGGACTTTAGCTCCAGTGGGGGGCATGTAACCTGAACCCTGGCATTGAGGTATGAAGTTAATGGCTTTTGGCTTTAGCCCCAGGTGGTGGACTTTGGGCTTTGGCCCTGAATCCCAACAAATCTAACACCCACCCTTGTCCTGATCCATAGTTAGAGAACCACTAATCTAATGGACAGTAAAGGGAGTCAGGAGATCTGGGATTTCTTCCCAGATCTGTCACTGACCTGCTGTGTGATCCTGGGCACGTCATTTTACTTCTCTATGTCTCGGTTCCCTTCCTGCCCTTGCTCTGTCCTGTCTATTTAGATCATAAACTCTTCAAGGGAGGGATTGTCTCTCACCAGGTTGTAAAGAATCTAGCACAATCTCAGTCTAGGTTCTATGGAAACACAAATAATAATGAGAATGAGTTGTAGAAATACCTAAGCCTTTTTTTAAAATTATTTTGTTAAATCTTAGCAGCTACTGGGTTTGCCTGTGGATTTTAGCTTTCCAGAAACTTTAATAACTCCCTTAGTTAAAATCCTCCTCCTGCTTTCCATTTAGACTTACAGTACTGCCTCTTATTCTGCACCACTCTGAAGAAAGGTCAAAGATAATTATATTATGACTGCTGTTAATTAATGGCTCAACCACCCTGACTTTTTCAACCAACTCGTGGCTGACACCCGGGATTATAAACCACACAGTCATCCCCTATCATGGAAAAATAAAATTGACACAGAGCCAGGGACCACAGGAAAGTGATGTGCAGTGATAGTACCCGAGAAGTACATAACTAAGACAATGCTCTCAATCCATTCTGAGGGTGCATTAACCACAGAACTGCCATTAATGACCATAGGTATGGCACCAAAGGAGGAAATCAGAGTGCATGCCTTCGGAGACCAGAAAACAAAAGCACTCCCCATTCTGAGATGAACAGCCTGCATACTAGCAAAGAACTGAGCTGAGCAGTCTTGAATGACCAACCTTATGAGTATGCAAAGCTGGAAAGATGACTTACACACTGGGTTTCCCACTTTGTTATTTTTAATATGTTTCTTATTATGTCATATCCCCAGAAGAGAAGAGATTTGTGCTTACACAGATCACACAGACTGTGGAAATTCTCCTGCTCACATGAATGATAGTCGGCCACCATTCAGATATTCCAGTACTGTACTGGGCTAGTCCTTTTGGAGAGTAGGTCTATTTTTAAGTGTAGCCGTAATTATCATTTCTGTCATGACTCATTCCATTTTATGACCAGTATCTCTCATGACTGAAATGAAACAACTTCATTTTATTATACAGTAAAACTCCAATAGTCCGGCATCCAATAGTCAGGTACTCCTGATAGTCCGGCATCAAAATGGCAAGAGCCTAGTGAGTGAGCTTCGGCAAAAAAAGAGTCACAAGGTAACAGCGGCAGCAGCTGAACTGAGCAAAAAGGGTAAAAAAGGCTTAAAAAACCTAAAATATTACAGTATACTGTATACAGTATGTACAATAAAAAGGGTTAAGAACACTTTATATACAGTATATAATGTATACAGAATATATATAACCAGCTTATAGTACCGTCTGATAGTCCGGCATATTTGATAATCAGGCACCACCTAAATCCCATAGGTTCCGGATTATCGGAAGTCTACTGTACATCCATGTTTCCTTTCTATGTCACTGTCATGCTCCCCCCATGGTTTATGAAAATTGGATTATGAATTTAAATGTGCATAACTCGAAGATGCTTTAGACAAAATACCTTATGTAACACCAATTTTAACATTATGATCTGGTGAATCTGTATATCATGTTTTTATGAATGTATCATTTTTGTATGTGATGTTAGAAATATGAAGGTTGAATCTGTTTATAGTTCTAAATGTGCTAATGAGGGCCATTAGTGATACCTAGGGTATCTAATGACTCAGTATTCAAATCACAAGCAGCCGGGCAGCTTATTGTCCACCCCTGTTCTAAACAGTCATGCATGGCTTTTATTAAAAATATCAATAGCAAAAGAAATGTGATGTGAATTTGGCTTTCTTATTAGGTTCAAATTATCTTGCATGCTGTAACCAAGCAATGCCATGAGTTTCAATTCTCTAAACTGGGGGATGACAAATTTGTGACGAGTCCCCTTGAATCTGTGGCTCTTAGAGCAAGTGAAAGTTGCATGGCTTTTCGAGTCTTCCACTCTTCTTCTCCAGCTTCCCCAATGCACATTTGTATTGCAGCTTGACAGCACCTCTTATGTATTGTAGATGTTGTTAAAGTGATGATGCTTGAAAAAGAAAGGACACACTTTGATTCTGAGAGCCCAGATGAAGTTTGATACAAGGAGAATAGCTCCTCTTTTTATCTGTAATCTGAAAAAAAAAAATGACCTGATATCTCTGACACACAGTGAACATGCACCCCATCAATGCATTTTGCAGTCACTCTAAATTCAGCATGTGAAACGACACAAATTTGCACCTTATCACTGAATTATGTACCTTTTTTGGCAACTGAATCTGTCTGAATAGTGTTAATGATTTCTACCTTCCTTGTTTGACACTACTTGACTGTTTTTTATGCTTAAATTGTATTTCACTGATTGTGTAATAAGTAATTTCTTATTTCTGTTTCTCATTGTCACAAGATATATGTCACTGAATTGCAATGTATAAACTTACCACCCCAAAAATCAAACCAACAATGATTAAAAAGAGTAAAAAAGGAAGAAAAAATAAAAAAAAATCCAGATGTACATTCAACAAAAATTCTGATCTTTCTCAGAAAAATACATTTTTTAGACAGGCATGTGTATTTTGGCGAGTAAACGTCCCTAATGTACAAAGGAAGGGCTTTGGCTCAGAAAAAATAGAATTACTGAAACCTTTTGTGACATTTCTGTTAGCAGAGACACGCTTCAAAGAAAATTCAGGGAGGGGAAACCAAACTGAATGTATATTTGCCACAGAGCACACAGTGGCAATCAGTGGTATCTTCTGCTCTGTGGTTAACTCTGCTATCTTCTTTTCATTCATTAGAATGAGCTGCAAAAATTTCATTGTCCTTATAAATGTTACCTTCTGTAGGAACATTACCCGAGCCAAAAGTTCGCGGAGTCTATTTTCTATTAATAAGCAAGCAAATACTAAGGACTCAGCTAATGAAGACCAGAAACCAAAGCCACTTAGGTAAGTGGAAATGGTTTTCTGCACTCATTCTTGTGCAACCAGGGTTCAAGAACAATGCCTCCAGTGGTGAGAAACATGCTTGCCAGAAGCAGTTAGTATAGTTACAGAAAATTCTGAGTGCACTCTTCTGAGTGCAGACTTCTTAATGCTAGTAGAGAGACACTCCAGTTCATTAGTCTAGTATGAAGTTATTCAGCATAAGGGAAGTATTGTGACTTTTTACGCAACTTTGGAAGACTAGGCCTGAGTGTGCTTTCTGGTGTGTGTTGGTGTGTGCACCTAAGACCAGACCTACTCAGGCTGTGTAGACTGCAGAGTTATATCAGAAAAAGATACGCAAAATTGCGAATCGCAATTTGAATATCTTTTTCTGCTTTTTTTTCTTCCAGAAGAGGATTTTCCAAAATCTGGCCCATCTACATGGGGCCAAATTTCGGAAAAACTTCCTCTTTCACAACATCACTTATTCCTCATACAATGAGGAATACAGGGATGCCGAAAAAATGCATCCGATTGATCCCCATGTATTTGTTCAGTGCCTTGCATAAAGGGAACATGATTGCAGCTAGCAGGATGTTACCATGGTCTTAATATTATTATTAGAGGGTTGAACAATGGCTTGCTACTGCATCTTGCAGGATTGCCAACTCCAAATACTGAAAAATCGGCAGTCTGTCCTCCAAAAAATCTTGGAAATCATGAGTTTTAAGAAAACAACAACTAGTGGGTTCTTTTTTTGTCTTCTGATTTTTTGAGTCTTTAGGGTTCAAGCTTTTCTCTGCAACCCAAGGGGATTGGAAATGTAATCAATAAACACTCAAGGCTAAGATTCTACATAATCACAGAATTCTAGGAATGTGGGTTATAAGAAAAACAGACTATTGCAAGAATCACAATACAATCAGAGGAGTTGGCAACACTGTTTGGACGAAAAGCAAATGTTTGGTAGATAGAAATGAATCAGTCTGGATAAAATATGAAGCTCTTTCCTCTTCTTTCAAAATGACCCCAATTGTTGGAGATTGAAAGAAGTCTGCCTATTTCTTCTCTTCACTATTATTTTTCAATTTTGTTCCCAAATATTCTTTCAGGGTAAGGGTCAGTGTTCCCCATATGCTGTGCACTTGGGCAGCCACTCGGGAGAGATTAAAATGCTACCCTGCTGTTTAGCAGAGCACCCATAGCTGGCAGCATATGTTTCTACTGGTGGTGCACATCCACACAGGCCTTGGTGCACATAACAAAAAAATTCCACACACGGGTGAAAAAAAATAGAGGGGAGATTGGTGAGGGTCCACCAAAAACTAAAAGAAAGGGGAGGGGGCAAAGTACCCCAGGAAATGCTATTCCTGTGTTATGGCCGACTGACCAAAAGGTAAGTAGGATTGGAATTTCAGAAATTTCTACTTGAGAGACACTAGGTGTGAAATCCTAGAATTTGTTCTATTGGCGTGGAGGGAACCACAACTTCAGTCAAAGAGCATGGGATGAGCATGCTGAAGTCCTCTCACAGGACTTGATTGTGCCCCACTCAAGTCACTGGAAAATCTCCTTTTTTGACTTGACTAAGGCAGAATCAGGCCCACAGTTATCACTGTCTTCCAACTCTGACAAGCTGACTCTGACGTTAGGAAATGGGAGCAGTTCTGAGACAGACTAAATGAACTTCAGGATTTGGCCTCTAAACTTTGGCTTGTATTTCTGGAATGAACCAAATCCTGGATTTTTTGAGGGTTTCCCACCACTATAATAACTGACTGAGCTATAAAATCAGGCCACATAATAATGAAGCTTTTGATATGTTTCTCAGCGTAAATGTTTCAGGGTAGTTAAATTTGTTGCCTAACACTGCATAGGGAAATCATAAAACTAGTTAAAATATACAGGTCTTTATGGACTCATAATAATAATATTGTATTTATTACAACCAGGATTAAGTTGTACCTAGCCCAAGCTGCAGGCTAAATAATAACAGGTTTTAATTAATTTGTTAAAGCTGCTGCATTCAACTCCATTAGTACAAGAATTCTATTCATCCATCCTGGTTATATTGCTGTATCTGCCTGATAAATAAGGTCCCCTATTAGACAATGCATGCATTCAAAGAGCAGAGAAAAATAAAATGGTTGTAGCAATTAGCTAATACGGTAAAGTTAATAAAGGGGCTGTTCACAGAGCCACTGGCTGAGAAAGCAATAGAGATTGGTTTATCAAAACAATAAAACATGCATGTTTATTGCATGCAATAAACGAACACTGTGTCCGCCCCTTCCACCCGCCTGGTAGGATTTTCCCCCTAGGAAATCACACAGACTTACAACTGGGGTCCTGAAGGAATTCTGTCTCTCCCCTCACCCATGTTCTCACAGTGAAAAAAAGCACTGTAAAATTACCAGGTAGACTTGGGGAAATTATTTCCTTCCCCTGAAAAATAACAAGCCTTGGCTCCTTCCACAGGCAGGACACCCTCATAGTCTTGCTTGATATTGCAGATCTACCTTTCTATCTTAAGTGTGTTTATGACTCCATTACCAGAGTATCTGAGTTCTTCACAGTTTTTAATGTTCTTATCCTCACAACATCCTAGTAGCATGGGGATGTGCTATAATCCATTCTATAGATGGGGAACTGGAACACTGGATTTTCAATATCAGTGGGAATTAGGTGCCTAAATATCTATGAATATCTGGGCCTGAGTGATTTGTACAGGTCTCTCCCAGGAAATAGTGACAAAACAAATTAACCAAACCTAGCTCTCCCAAGACTGCAGCTATTGGTATGAGTCCTGGACCTTCCTTCCTCGCTACTATTTTGAAGATTGTATTTACACATTTTGACATAATATATTGGAAAAAAAGTGTATTTGCATTTGGGTTATTAATACAGTAGGTAGTAAAATTAACACAGACCAACAGTACATCTTTCATCCAGGGATCCCAAAGGGCTTTATAAACATTTAATTAAGTCTCCTAGCACACCTGAGAGAAAAGCAAGCAGTCTAGAGGGATCACACCTCTCAACACCCAGCTCTGAGCTGAAATGAAGCAGCTATTTCACTATGCATAGTAAACAACATGGAGGTTTAGGAGTGAGAATGATGAAGAATGCTGAATCCATGCAAAAGTGCAGGGAATGGGAGAAGTATGAAACTCAGGGTTTCTTTTTCATAAAGCTTTACTTTGGTTCAGTTTATGTGGGGGGGTCACACCCTGCATTTTGCTCTAACTTTTCAGACTCAAATAACACAGCTGACCTCTATTTAACATTCCACCCAAAAGACTGCACCTCCACAGTGTCCACTAGACCCAGTGTATTGATTTAGGAGAGTGCTACCTAATGAATCATCAGCACAGGCAGCTGTGGAAACTGGGTGTGCCCTTGATGTTGATCCAGCTTAGCTCTCTCTGGCTTTGGTGAGCTGGCAGCATCTGTGCACATAACAGCACAGCTGCAAAACCTAGGTGGAGCGATGTCTGGAGCTGTATGTAAAGCACGTGAACTTGCTAACTGTCCAAAAATGTTTATAGTTTAAATATAGAGGAGTCATGTTTTGATATGCACGGAAAACCACTGAAGCTTCTGAATTCCCCCTTTGGAAAACTGTCAAAAATATCAGTTTTTTCACTATCCACCACCCTTCTACTAACCAGGGAAAATAACTTAGAAAGAGTTGGCAGGTGTTTCCAGTACAGGTTGGACCCTCCTGGTGCCGGCCCTGTTCCCCACCCTGACGCCCCACCAGACTTCTGGTTCTCCCTGCCCCAGCAGTCCAGCTTGGCTGTACACTGGGTTTCCTGGCTCCATGTCCCCCTCAGCAGCATGGAAGTTCCCTGGCTCCTGGCCCCCACAAGGCAATTCAGCTGGGCTGTGCACCAAGATCCCGCTCCCTGCCATCCTCAGCCCAGCTGAGTCGCACACTGGGCTCCTGGCCCCCCACTGCATCACAATGGGCTCCATCCCCCAATCTTTGCAGCACACCAGGACCCTCTGATCGTGGAACATCCATGATCCTGCCGGACCACAGATGTTGCCAGGCCAGAGAGTCCCAGTCTATAGAGGTGCAACCTATAGTAGCATTTGGCAATGCGGAAAATAAGCAAAGCTAAGAGTAAACCAGTGACAGATTTCAAGTCCATTAAACCTATGGGTGGTGTCAAGTCTAGAAGGAGGAGACAAAAGGCAATCTGGAATGTCCGAGCTCCTTTAGTGCGGGCAGGCCCAGTACAGAGCCTTTTTTGTTTCTCATCACAAGTTTGGTTTATCTTTTGTTCTTCCTCATCACAAATGGAATTAGGAAAAAATTCTCCCTCCAGTGACCCAAGGTTTTTTTTGTCTTTTCTCTGCAGTATGGGGGTGATTTGCCAGGATTAACTGGGTACATCTCACATAATAATTTAATAAGTTCCCTTCCCTTCCTTGTCTTTCTATTTCTCTGCCTGTGGCATACAACTGTCCCCTGAGAGCTGTAATACTCTGGTCTAGGGTTTAGCATGAGGATGGTGGCCTAAAACTGACCAGAGGTTAGTCTAGAAGATGATCTGTTGGTCCTTTGAAGCCTTCATGAAGGAGGAGAGGCAAATATCCCACCATTGCTTTGTGAGTCTTTTGTATTAAATGAAATGAAATCACAATAAAAAGGCAAAGGGAAAGAAGAGAGCTATTTTTGAACACATAACTGGAATATGTAGTAATGTAATTTCACTGACTGTTGCATTTTAGAGTATTTTCATAACACTGAAGATTAGAGAATGATTTAATAGCCAATTAACCTCTTTTATTGCTTAGTTCATGGTTGTTTGGTGGCATGATTTAGATCTAACATCCCACATGGAACAGGTGGCACCAGTCACCACTTGTTGATGGTCATGATACTTGCTAATTAGCTAAACTTGGAAAGGTCATGGAAAGAGGCACCAGAAATGAGGTTCTGGTGGTGAGATCTTGTGTATACTAATCTTGCTCATAGCAAATTGCATCATACCACAAATGGTTTGAACTCTGAGGCAGTGGCTTTCAATGACTGCTGCACAAGAATTCTAAACATCTGGCGCAGGGCTCTCAATACCATCCTCAGCACTCGGCCACAGTGAGGAACAACAGTGAACAAAGTTAAACGAAAGTTAAATTATGACAAATAGTTCCAGGGCCAGCCTTAGAATTTATGAGGCCCTTCACAGCCCCTCCCACACGTGATTTGTTCCTGTCCCCAGCGCAGGACTCTTTGTGCTTTTCGTATCCCCTCCCCATGTCACCTTACCTGGGAGAGTCCAGCAAGGAGGGGTTAAATGCCTGGCTGTTGTAGAGGCTGCCACTTGGCTCCGTTGGCTGGCTGGGAGTCAGAGCAGCTCTCTTGGAGTCAGAGCTGCTCCAACCTCCAGTGAATGGGAATCTTGGTTCAGGTGGCCTGTGGCCAGGTGGAACTGGTGGCAGCAGTAACCAGGTACATACTCCCCCAGCATTGGCATGCTCATGTTGCCATAATTTGGGGCACCACGGGGACAGCAGGTAAGAGTGGGTCAAATCCTGCACATGTGGGCATCGACCTGCTCCTACTCGCTGTCCTGGTGGTGTCTAAAATTTTCAGGTGCCCTACACAGCCGCACATTCCATGTATGCATAGGAACGGCCCTGAATAGCTCACTGCCATTGCTAAAGGCTATAATTACACACCAAAGAATATCATGCTACTAAATGGAAAGCTCATTGCTTAGGTTTTGTGGTAAATTACAATGTTACAGGCTAGAAATGTAAAGAAGGCCTTGTTAGATCAGCCAGATTAAACGTTTAAATTCTAAATGGAACACAATCCTGCTGCTAGTTAGGAAATCAATCTACCTGTTAACTGTGAGCTTGAGTTAACATTTCATACTGTGTCCCCATCCTGAGCTTTTTCTATATGCAGTATAGTGAAATACATTGTTTATATGTATTTCATATAAACCAGGGCAAAGACCTGTGTGGAAACTCATAATTTGAATTAGTCAGATTTATATGGATTTAGTTTAACTTTATGAAATTCAACTTGAATCAACCTAACATAAGATAGGTTTAAATCTATTTAAAAGTATTCACAAATGGGATTAACTAAAGTCATGTTTTAAACTGATTTTGTTCAACTAATGCCTCTTTATGTTTAGACAGGGCATAACATTTCAGATATGCCCTTGAGGTCAAGGACTGGATTTTCCTGTCAGCTGTGTGGGTGTAAACCTGGAACAACTTCACTAGAATCAATAGAATCGCATTGGTGAAAAACTGGCATAAATGAGATCACATTAAAAGCAAAACCAGATTCTTCTGAATCTAACACCTCAGCTTCCAATCAGCAAAAGGCTTATTGTTAAAAATGTGAAACACTTGTCATTCCCCATAAAAGTGTGTATAGAAAGGAAACATGTGCCACATGCTCAAATTTCAAGTTTCCGGACCCTTTCCTGTAAAATATGCCATTGGCAGCATGATGCCAAGTGCCTCAAAGGTCATGCGAGGATGGCTTTGAGGACATACAATGGTTACATCACGGGGGCATTGACACCCTGCCATGTCCAAGCAGCTGCTAAAAGGATAACAAGATACCATCTGTCACAAACCCATGCCCAACTGTTGTCTAGCAGGACATGATGCAGATTGCATGAAAAGTTTGAAGAAGCTGAAATTACCATGAAATTTACCTCAGGGGGTAACAAAGTCCTACAGTTACCAATGTTCAGAGGGGGAGATACTGCACCACCAAATCACCAGAGGGCAGAGAGTACATTAGAAGCCTTATTTTACAGGCTCTCTTTCTCTCTGGATCCATGTTTGTTACTAGAAACAAGCCATTTTCTTTCCCTCCCCACACACTCATCAGTCACAGCAGCATGCTAAGAAGCCTATGGTGGTATTTGGTAAAGCTCTCATTGACTTCAGTGGGAGCAGAAATAGGCCAACACTGAAAATCCTCAGAGGAGTAGCTGAGTTAGTCTGTAACTGGAAAAACTTTTAAAAAAACAAATAGTTTAGCAGCACCTTAAAGATTAACAAAACATGTAGATGGTGATGCTATCTCTAGAAATCCTCTTGATTTAACATAAAATATTTTTCTATATAAACAACTTAAAAGATCCCCACAACAGTGCGTTTATTACTTTGATTACTCTGATTTAATGACTTTTCATGAAATATGCCAATTTCATTCCCATAAACTGGACGTTGTGGTGGCATTTTCAAATCCACTACATGATGTAGCAACACAAGCCTTGGATAACTTTCAGTGGGACTTGTGTTCTTAAGTCATCTGTGTTTTTTCTGTAAGTCCCACCCTAAACACAGCAGGTAGTCTAAGAAAGAACACTCTTTCTTCAACTTCCCTTATTCCTTGTGAAATGAGGGTTACAGGACTCGGATAAGATGTCCTCCAGCTCCTCATTATTTTGAAATAATGGCTTGCTGTGTAGACATGCTCTTTGTTATTTTGGAATAACATCAGTTATTCTGAAATAATAATGCTGTGTAGACATGCCTGAAGTGTGGATGCTTGTCTTGTTATTTCAAAATAAGGGGAGTTATTTCAAAATAACTTCCTAGTGTTGACATGACCTTAGAGATTTAAAACACTGTAACTTCAAGGAGCCAGCATGCTGCTCACTGCACCTCATACAAACTAAAAGCTTTTTTGCTGTGTGCCAAAGTGCGTAAAAATAAAAAAGACAATGTCAAATATGCATAAGGAGTTTTGTTTTAATTGCGTAATTAGTTTAAAATGATCAAATGCTCTAATTCCATTTAAGGTTACATTTTGTGGACTCATAAAGAAGTGCATAGCTAGTAAAGAAGCTAGATGAGTCATCTTCCTTTTTTATTTATGTATTTTACAGACCGGCTTCGATAATACATGGAGTGCTAGAGCAGTATTATAATGCTTCATATCTAAATACCCTGCTTCATTCCTTGTAATATCATCTCAGTACACTTGCTATGCTTTTCACTGGGATTATATTATACAGTAGATTTCTCCACATGCTAAACTTTCTCTCCTAATATGTATAATACCCAGGTCCAATACAACATACACGTGCATGTATAGCTGCTAAACAATAAATTAGGGATAGGCAAGATACTGAGGTGCCTTCTGAATCATCAAAGAAAGATTAAATTATGTCCAGTGTAGATTTAGTGTTAAGGGTATGTTTCGTGAGCTGGGAGTACACCATGTGCTGCTCATAGTGAAATGTACTGTCAAAAGATAACCTATTATATAAAAAACTTTTCCTGTATACACCTAAGTGCTTCAAGAAACCAACCCCTCTGCAGTGTAGTATGACTACTGGGTTGCATTAGCAGGTGTGTGCAAGCAAGACACGAGAAGTCATTCTTCCGCTCTACTCTGCGCTGGTTAGGCCTCAGTTGGAGTTTTGTGTCCAGTTCTGGGCACCGCATTTCAAGAAAGATGGGGAGAAATTGGAGAGGGTCCAGAGAAGAGCAACAAGAATGATTCAAGATCTAGAGAACATGACCTATGAAGGAAGGCTGAAAGAATTGGGTTTGTTTAGTTTGGAAAAGAGAAGACTGAGGGGGGACATGATAGCAGTTTTCAGGTATCTAAAATGATGTCATAAAGAGGAGGGAGTAAACTTGTTCATCTTGGCCTCTGGGGATAGAACAAGAAGCAATGGGCTTAAACTGCAGCAAGGGAGGTTTAGGTTGGACATTAGGAAAAAGTTCCCAACTGTCAGGGTGGTCAAACACTGGAATAAATTGCCCAGGGAGGTTGTGGAAACTCCATCTGTGGAGATATTTATGAGTAGGTTAGATAAATGTCTATCAGGGATGTTCTAGATAGTACTGGGTCCTGCCATGAGGGCAGGGGACTGGACTCGATGACCTCTTGAGGTCCCTTCCAGTCCTAGTATTCTATGATTCTACACAGCACTCTAAATTGGAAATAAGATATCTTATTTTGAAACTATTTAGAAATAGCTTATTTTGAAATATGGCACATCTATACAGTTCCAAATTTCAAAATAATGTGCCATTTTGAGCCATCCCTTAACCCTCGTGCAACAAGGATTACTGGGATGGCAAAATAGCATGTCTGTTATTTCGAAAAATATTTTGAAATAACAGGCAGTTTGTGCAGACATGGGGTAGCTATTTCAGGATACCTCCAATATCCCGAAATAGTTGTGCAGTGTAGACATATCCTTAGAGCCCAGTTCTACAGACTTGGTGTGATACTACAGTGCTAATGCTGCTGTGCTAAGGCTGGAGCTTAGATTCTGAAGCAAGGGGGAGGAGGAGAGGTGGATTTCAGAACCTGAGCTCCAGACCAAGTCGCAATAGCTGCACTCCTGCTTTTATAACCTCCCATGAGCCTAAGTCTGTAGATCCAGTCTGTGAAACTCACTACTGCAAAGTTTGCAGTGCAGTATAGACATGCACTTAATGTTCCTGGACTAGAGAGGAAATTCACAGATGGTTAGAGAGACCGCATTGCCCCCTCCCCCCCTCCCCCCAGTGCTCATCAAAGAGAACTCGAGACAGTACTGATGATTATCCCTACAGCACTCTAAGGGAGGGTCTACACAGCAGTGTTATTTTGGAATAATATCTCTTATTCCGAAATAACTATGTGAGTGTCTACACAGCTAGTCCATTATTTCAAACTAATTTCAAAATAAAAGGCAGCATATTGTGGCATTTGTAAACCTCATTCCAGAAGGAATAACGCCTCTTCCAAAAAAGCTATTTCAGAATAGCAGAAGTAGTTCCACTGCTGCTATTTCAAAATAGTTCCTTCCCCAAGCCATTTAAACTAAGTACTCCCCAGAACTTCCTGGGACTCTAAATCGAGAAAACATGTCCACATTAGAGGAGCCTGCCTCAGACTGATTTCCAAGCTTCCCTGTAATGTAGACGTGCTATTTCAAAATAAACTACTTTGGAGTATTTCTTCTGGAATGGCTTACTCTGAAATAATCATGCAGTGTAGATGTAGCCTAATGGTGCTACACACCCATTATTTCTAAATCTATTTCAAAATAACGTGAAGACATAGCTTAAGGTCAGTAGCAAAAAGCAGCCAACAGCCATTCTTTTTTTTCTTTCTCTGGAAAGGAGCATCAGCTCCAAAAGCATCTCCGTGGCTGAGTGCTATCCATATTGAATCAGAAACTCATATCTGATTCTAATCTAAACCGACAAGCTGGGAAGGAAACTGCAGTGTCTCAAAGACAGCAAACATCTCCCGCTCATTATCAGCTACTGAGATGTTCTGCTATCAAATATTTTATTGTCTAAGCAGATGGGGGTGCTAGCATTGTGACTTAGCAGAGGATGACTTTTTTTCCTATTATAATTCAAACATAGACACATCACTCTTTTGCAAAGAGTTGGAATTAATTCTGTGTCCATGTACGGCATTATAGAGTCGCTCAGCTAATGTAGAGATGAACATTACACAGAGACATAGCTAGAGCTTGCATTTATAGTCAGATTTGTACCATGCTAAATCAACTGAATAGCTTGTACCTTGATAAATCAACTGAATTATGATATGTAAGGTCAGGGCTATCTCCTACTTCAAGGCCTTTAGAAAGTCTATGGCAGGTTCACACACCCAAACACCTTCTTCATATAGGCCTAATCTTTAAATCCTGGAAGTAATTACCTGGATTTACACTTGGATTCACAGCAGCATGTTAATGCTGGTTGCACTTGGTATGTTAGGTTCAGATAGTGCATTGTGCTGACAATTATTAAGAGGGACTAATAAGCAGGTGGATTTGGTGTTGAAAGGGTGAGGGAATTGCTGACCCTTGTAAAAATGTTAATGGTGTTTCAAAGCCTGCTGCATTTACAGCTAACATTGGGAATGCTTCTGCAAACCCAAAAGGCTTTTTTACATCTTTAACAGTTTACCAAAGTCAGCATTTACCTGTACCCCTTCTGCACCTTGAAGGAACTATTGCTTTGGAAGATGGGTGATCACACTAGCTCCTCCTTCCCCCTCTCCCCAGTTCTTCAGCAGTGACAGTTCTCTGCTCCCCTTTCTGCCTTGACTGGAATTGGGAGGAATCAGGCTAGGACACTCCTTATTCATCCAAGCAGCTGTCCCAATAAAATAATAGGTGCATTTGTGGAGCCAGGTGCATTGAGCTATTTTTTCACTTTGTACTCTTCCATTGAGTTTAGAAACTAATATCATAGTTAATGCACCTGTCATGTTTATTGCCAATACAAGGTGTGATTCACTGCTGTATTAGTTCAGCTGTACAATAATGTACTTCTCCTGAGTTAGAGCCTGTGCAAAACAAGAGAAAGGCAGAAGTAAAACAGTCCCATAAGTTTTCTCAAAAGGCTGCAACAGTTTTTATTGTACCCCAAATTTCTGTGAATTTTTCTGTTTAATATAAGAAACTGAACCATTAGAGCTATGTTATAGAAAAAGATTAATATTATAACATGTGCAAAATGTATTTTAAGGCTGTGGAGAATGGTACAAAAACAAAATCTGTTATTTGAAAAATATATTGAATGCAAACACAATAGAGAGGAGTTCAGATTGTGTACACAACTTTAATTTTGCTTTTTACTAACTTCAGCGTGACTTTTCAGCTTAGCGCTCTTGGAATGTAATTTTTTATTTTAATTTAAATTGTTTAGTTTCAAAAGAAAATGAAAGAACAGCAGGCCCATATGCAGTATGGATGTGAAAGGTGCAACACACCCCTCCATGATTCCCCAAGTAAGCATGCTCCAGCCGGTTGGGGGAAGGCAAGAATGGCGCACTGCCTAAGTCTCCATCCCACATGCTCCGGCCGCTCAGGGAAGACTAGGGTGCGTGCGCGCAAACACACACACACACACACACACACACACGAGGAGCGAGGATTCATCTTTGCAATGTGCCTCACTTGGCACCTTTTCAACTTTAAATTCCAACTTGTTTCACAAAAAGGTTGGTACAAATTAGTCAACTAATTTTACTGATAGCGTAGACTGAGGTCTGGTCTAATCTAGAAATTTTTGTCATTATAGAAGAGTCTATTATCCCTTTACCTTTTTATATTTGCAAAATATAAAATACAGTTATACCAGCAAAAGAGTACTTTTTGTCAGTATAGCTTATTTCATTTGGTACAACCTATACTTTCTTGTATAATCCTTGTCTACATCATGAGGGCTTGCCATTATAGCTATACCGGTGAACCCTTTCTAGGGTATGTCTACACTACAACGTTAATTCGAACTAACTTAGTTCGAATTAGTTAATTCGAACTAAGCTAATTCGAACTAACAGATCCAGACTAAAAAACTAGTTCGAATTAGCGTTTGGCTAATTCGAACTAGCATGTCCACATTAAGTGGACCCTGAACCGGGCTTAAGGATGGCTGGAAGCAGTGCCGGCAGGGCATCAGAGGAGGACTTAGAGCGTGGAGCTGCTGTCTCAGGCTAGCCGAGGGCTGTGCTTAAAGGGTCCCGACCCCCACCCCAGACAGACAGTTCTCAGGGGTGCCCCGCTTGCAAAGCAGTCCTGGCTTGGAGTGCCTGGAGTACCAACACTGGGCACATCACAGCACTCGGCCATCAGCCCGGCTGCACTTGCTGCAGGCTGCCATCTGGGGAGAGGGGGCAATTGGGGGGCTGAAGGAGAGCTTCCACCCCCAGAAGCCCGCAGAGCCAGCCCAGTCCTCCCCATCGGGGGCTTGTGCCCCATTCCTCCCTCACCACCTTCCACTTACCCTTCCCTAGCCCCTTTTCTTGATGTACAAAATAAAGATAACGTGTCTTCCAAAATGGAATCTGTCTTTATTGAACAAACTGGGGGAGACTGTGAAAAGGAGGTGGGAGAGGGGAAGAGAGAGGCTGGGAGAGGGGAGGGCAACTAAAATGATCAGCGGTTGGGAACAGGTCCCATATGAAGAGAGGCTAAAGAGACTGGGACTTTTCAGCTTAGAAAAGAGGTGACGGAGGGGGGACAGGATAGAGGTCTCTAAAAGCAGGAGTTGGGTGGAGAGGGTGCATACAGAAAAGTTCTTCATTAGTTCCCATAAAGAAGGACTAGAGGACACCAAAGGAAAGGAATGGGTAGCAGGCTTCAAACTAGTAACAGAAAGTTGTTCTTCACAAAGCAAAGAGTCAACCTGTGGAACTCCTTGCTGCAGGAGGCTGTGAAGACTACAACTAGAACAGAGTTTAAAGGGAAGTGAGATCAAGTCATGGAGGTTGGGTCCATGGAGTGGTATTAGCCAGGGGGTAGGAGTGGTGTCCCTGCCCAAGGTTTGTGAAAGGCTGGAAAGGGATGTCACAAGACAAATGGCTTGGTCACTGTCTTCGGTCCATCCCCTCCAGGGTCCCTAGGGTTGGCCGCTGTCGGCAGACAGGCTACTGGGCTAGATGGACCTTTGGTCTGACCCAGGACGGCCATTGTAAGCTCAGGGCTCAGGGTCGGGGGTCTCAGTGGACCACCTTGATTTTCATGCACACCTGCTCCTGGGTGGCCAGGCTGGCAGCTCTCCTACCCTAGACAGCCACTTTCCTGTGCCTAGTGCGGAGTTCGTGGACGAGGTCCACGATGTCCGCACTAGACCAGGCGGGTGCCCGCCTCTTGCGGTCCCGGTCGTGGTGGCTGGCTCGAGCCGTGCCAGGTGCAGGGTCTGCTAGCTGGGTGCTGGCAGGCTTGCACCTGGCACGGGCATTGTAGCCAGCCCGTGCCCCTTTAAGGGGTTCGGGGCCGGGAGGGGGGCAATAGAGTTTTCCTGGTGTTGGCCAGAGTGGCCACCAGGGAAATCTGGGGAGGGCTAGCCTCCCATTAGTTCGAATTAAGGGGCTACACACCCCTTCATTCGAACTAGTAAATTCGAACTAGGCTTAGTCCTCGTGGAATGAGGTTTACCTAGTTCGAACTAAGCGCTCTGCTAGTTCGAATTAAGTTCGAACAAGCGGAGCGCTAGTGTAGCACCTATGAAAGTTAATTTGAACTAACATTCGTTAGTTCGAATTAACTTTGTAGTGTAGACATACCCTAAGTGTAGACAAAGTCTGAAGTACCAGAAGAATGAAGTGAATTACTTCTATTCAGATCTCTTGAGGTAATTTGCCTCATTTGTTCTGCAGCTAACACACATGCATATTCATTATGCATAGTTTGACAATCATACATGAGATCCCCACATTCATAACACATGTGAGAGTGTTTTGGAAAAAAAAAACATACTAAGGGCTTGTCTTTACTTACCGGAAGATCGATACTCTAGCAATCAATCTTTCAGGACTTGATTTAGCAGATCTAATAAAGACCCACTAAATCGAACGTTGAGGGCACCCCTGTCAACTGCAGTACTCCTTTCAGTCACAAAGTATAAAGCAAGTCAACAGAAGTGTTTCTCCCATCAACCTCCCGCTGTGGGGCTATCCCAGAAAAATCAATGTAAGTTATGGTGACTCCAGCTACAAAATTATATCTGGAATTGTGTATCTTACATCAATATTCTCCACCAATGTAGATTTAGCCTAAGTAAGACCCAGAATCACATAACCTTATTCCTGCTGAGTATCACTTTTTTTTTCTCACTACAAGTAGAATAACTTCAGTAACAGTTAAGGAATCAAAACCTCCACCTAAATATATTGGGGGAATGATATTGTGATTCCCTGTTTCATTTGGATGTGCACAAAGTCAGTATTGGTATTCAGTTTAATGGCCCAGGTTAATTAAGCATTTGTAAGCACATATTAAAGGTGAACAACAGAATAAAAGTTTGAGTTCACAAATTGCTCAGAATTAATGTTTAAAACTAAGGCCTAGAAGAGCCAAACTAACAGAATTATCTTGGCAACAGTTATTGGCAATCAGGGTAATGTTTTGTCTCACATAATTTTTTTCTTTCTCGCATCTAGTAAAATCTGAGCCACTGGAATGGATTTGTTTTGTGTATACCATGCTATGCTGTCTACATTTCTGTCTTAGTTAATGTCAGTCCAAGCGCAGGGGACATCCCAGGAGGGATTCCAGAAATGTATCCAGGCATCCTCAATACAGGAAACTAAATCAGTATATTTGGACCATGAAAAGAACATAACTGTATGAAGGTTGAATGATAATTGTGGGAAATGGCAGGCATATAATACTTTGCACCACTGTACAATGGATAGCGGCACTCATGATGGCAGAAGTCCCAGACATGTATCAGGAAATATGCAATTTGGAAAAAGCATGTGAAACCTGAATTTTGGAGTCCCCTTTTTGATCATGAAAAAACTCAACTCTACTCCTATTGAAACCAATGCCAAAAAGCCTATTCACTCCAGGGGTTTAGAGGACTGCTCAGTTTCACTTGGAAACAGACTCATTTTCACTGGAGACAAGGCCCATATTGGAGCAAAAAACTGAAACCTAGTATTACCACTTTGAGAAACAGGCTCACTTCCAAGCTAGTGAAGAAATGAAAAGAAACAGCACAGTTCTAGAATTTTCACTTTGGGCTGTGAATAATTTACTCACTTCTCAAATTCATTCACAGAACTGTCATTTCCTATGCACTGAGTCAGGGTTGTGTAAGTGAAGGAGGCTGTTGTCCATAGGAACCTTGCTTCATTTTTCTAGCTATTGAAAGATGTGTAGGGAATGAGTCAGGGGATTCCAGGAAGAGAAGGGATAGTCTCATGGTTAAGGTAATTGAATACTGCCATGGAGAATTAGAGTCTGTACTTCAGTGTTCCTGTATGGTGCTAAGCAAGTCGCCTAAACCACATATTTCACTGGTGGTCATGAAGCCCAGGTCTACACTAAGGGATATGTTCGAATTAAGATACTCAACTTCAGCTATGTTAATTGCGTAGCTTAAGTCAAAGTATCTTAACTCGAATTTTGGCACCATTCACACTGCAGGAAGTTGAAGGGAGCACACTCTCCCTTCAGCTTCCCTTACTCCTCATAGAAACAGGCCTACCAGCATCGACAGGAGCGCCCTCTCAGTTCAAATTAGAATGTCTTCACTAGACCCACTAATTCGTACCCGAGGAGATCGACTGCTGCTGCTTCGATCTTATTTGTAGTGTAGATATGGCCTAACTATGTGTAGTACTCATTTTCTGGGTGAGTCCCTGAGTCCCTTTAGGTGTGATTTGTAGAAAGGCTGAGAACTCACAAATGCCACTGAAGTTCAAAGCATAGTTCCCCTTGATATCTACAGTATTAGAAGAGGTTATATGTTCCTAAAAACTGGTGTGTAGGCATCTCATATTGGGCAAATGGGCACCCAAAGTTTGTGGTTTATTTTGACCTTAATCTTTGTGTACCTCAGTTCACTATCTATAAAATAAAGTTCATAATGCCCCTGTATCTCACATGTTGTGAAAATTAATTTAGTAATAGTTGTGAAGCTACCATAATGAGCACCACAGAAAAACCCATGACAAAATGAAAGTTTCATCTTCAGAGCAGATCTGAGAAGAGTACAGGAAAGACCTGGGACCACATACTGAACAATGAGGTAAAAAACAAATCCTGAATAGCTGCTCTGTCAGCATTTTATATACTGAGCAAAGAATGAGTTAAGGGCCTGTGGGAAGAAAAATACCATGTGATTACAACATTATAAACTGTATCATAATGCATATGCACAACTGGATGAAATTAAGATTGCACAAATACCTTTAAACTCTGAAATTTCCTAACTTTTGAATCACATTGCAACCTTAACATTCTTTTCCCCAAGTTTTGTTCCATGTAGTACAAAAAGAGATGACCATTCCAGTTACATGTTGATGTGAAAGTATGATTGACCAATAACACTAAATGGTTTCAATTTGCTATATGCAAATTCTTGTACTTGTTGATTAAGACTCAGGGTTCACCCCACAACAGCACCAAACGTCTGAACCTCAAAAGAGGCAAGTTATTATGATAGGCCTCAGGTGAGAGGACTAGGTTGGAGAAGTGAGCCAACTAGAAGATGAAGCTCAGCTGACCAGGTGTAGTCTGGACTAATATAAAGACAGGGCTTTGGAAATTTAAAGGGCTGTAGCCACCTTTAGGTGTAGGGCTGTGCACTACAGAGTGAACCCAGGAGAATGGTGGTACACTGGTGTGAGCCTGGCCTTGAAGGAAGGGTGTACAAAGAAAGCGTGTAGCAGGCAGAGTAGGATGTGGCCCAGAGAGACGGCAGCAAAGTTGAGCAGACCTTGGCTTGAACCTGGAGAACTAAGAGAGCCCAGGTTCTCCTAATAGGCACTTATGGAATAGCATTGCCTGGATCATGGGCCCAGTAGTGTTCGGAATCTCAGAAGGGAAATGCACATAGTGACTTGACTGGAAGGCCAAGTCATGAAAAAAAAAGCTACAGCTGCTGGAGCAAGAGAAGCACCAACAAGTGAGAGAACAGCAAGTTGAAAGACCATAAATGGAGCTATTGGACTTGGATGAGAATTTTCCTTCAGAGCAGCCAAGAGGAGGTATTCTGGCAGTGAGTGTACCCCCTAGCACTGATTTTTGATAATACAGCTTCTCAGCTTTCCATTTCTTGTGCAACCCTGGCACTGAAGGTGAAGGAGGGGAAGGGTTGAGGTCTCTCTGAGGTCTCTCTGTACTGTTCAATATCTTCATCAATGATGTAGATATTGGGATAGAGAGTACGCTTATTAAGTTTGCAGATGATACCAAACTAGGTGGGGTTGCAACTTCTTTGGAGGATAGGGACATAATTCAAAATGACCTTAGCAAGTTAGAGAAATGGTCAGAGGTAAACAGGATGAAGTTTAATAAAGAGAAATGCAAAGTGCTCCACTTAGGAAGGAACAATCAGTTCCATACATACAAGATGGGAAGCGACTGTCTAGGAAGGAGCATGGCGGAAAGGGATCTAGGGGTCATAGTGGACCACAAGTTGAATATGAGTCAACAGTGTGATGCTGTTGCAAAAAAAGCAAATATGATTCTAGGTTGTATCAACAAGTGTGTTGTAAGCAAAACTCGTGAAGTCATTCTGCCGCTCTACTCTGCGCTAGTTAGGCCTCAGCTGGAGTACTGTGTCCAGTTCTGGGCACCACATTTCAAGAAAGATGTGGAGAAATTGGAAAGGGTACAGAGAAGAGCAACAAGAATGATTAAAGATCTAGAGAACATGACCTATGAAGCCAGGCTTCATGAACTGGGCTTGTTTAGTTTGGAAAAAAGAAGATTAAGGGGGGACATGATAGCGGTTTTCAAATATCTAAAAGGGTGTCACAAGGAGGAAGGAGAAAATTTGTTCCTCTTGGTTTCTGAGGACAGGACAAGGAGTAATGGGCTTAAAGTGCAGCAAGGGAGGTTTAGATTGGACATTAGGAAAAAATTCCTAACTGTCAGGGTGGTCAAATATTGGAATAAATTGCCAAGGGAGGTGGTGGAATCTCCCTCTCTGGAGATATTTAAGAACAGGTTAGATAGACATCTGTCAGGGATGGTGTAGACGGAGCTTGGTCCTGCCTTGAGGGCAGGGGGCTGGACTCGATGACCTCTCGAGGTCCCTTCCAGTCCTATGATTCCATGATTCTATGATTCTATGAGAGCCTCAACAGCAATACTCAGGACAGGGAAGTATTTTCATTGACTTTAATAAACTATGGGTTGGGTTTTTAAAGAACTGATATGGCAGGATGCTAAATAATCCTGGAGTTGAGGTAGCATGTGATAAATGTCTTTTTCAATATAATTCAACTATATCAGCGGTTCTCAAACTCAGGGTCAAGATCCCAAAGTGGGTAAAAACCCAAGTGTTGCCAGGGCTGGCATTATATTTATTGATGAATGAGGCAAAAGCCTGAGCCACACTGCACTTAGGCTTCAGTTTTGGCCCCACCAAACTTTGGAATTGGCCCCTCTGCCCAGGGCAGCAGGGCTCAGGCTTCAGTCGTCCACTGGGATCATATAGGGCTTTTTGTTGTCAAAAGAGGATCATGGTACAATGACATTTCAAACCCTACACTACGTTATCGTAAACACCAGGTTTAGACTGTAAGGCTTATGTGTACATAATGAGGTCCAGGCCTGTGCATATACTGGCAGTGAGTTTCACCAGCGCAGAACTAAGGTAATCCATGCTACTAAAGTAAACTACGAACACATGTATTGTAGAAATAGTACAGTGGCTTTATTTCTAGCTAGACAAAATTTTCAGTGTGTTTATATTGTCCTTTGATGTGTATCATAAACATGCAAACAAAAGGCCATGGGGTCCTTTCGATGAAACTTCAGTCATAAATATAATACGTAAAACTGTTTTAAAGAAATGTAGAATAAATAAACAGTGACATATGCATCACAAAAACATAGCCTGGTTACTTTTGAAAAACTTGCCAAGACAATCTTTGGTTACCACAAATTACAAAGTATTGTTTTTGATCTGGTAGAAACCTTACTTAACACTAGTTAGTGATTTAAAATGAAAAATGTCTATTTGAATAGACAGGAGATTAGGATTTACACTGAAAATGTTTCTCATTGCTCTTTAAACAAAATACCCAAGCTATGGGATTTGGGGCTTGAAAAGGGGCAGGGGGGAGAGGATGAGGAATGGCTGCTCTCTTTCACCACTGAACATATCACTCATTTTTGTCGTTGAACTGAAGCAGGGACCACTTTGGTGTTCTAAAATATAGATCCTAAATATATTCAGATGTTGTTTTCACAACTGATGTATAAACAGGACTGAGGGGATGTGCCAAGACTTGCTTGGAGTGTATTTCCTTCTCTAGCTGGAAGGGAAGGTCAGAGAATCTAGCAAGAGCCTCTTCTGATGAGATGTCCACAACAATTTATATAAGCTCTGAAAATCTGGATATTTGATATGTTCTACATAAACAGCCATATAGATGTTTGCCTAACTCAACAACTGTGTAACTCTGCATTTTTCCATGATAACCCATTTATAATTGGAATAGCACCAGTCTTGCTGGCTGAACTCATACAAGCTAAAGCACTCCTTTTTCCTGCCTAGCCTTATGCCCCTGTTTTGACCTCACTACAATAATATACAAATTGGCAGAAACTGTGTATAGTGTCTATACCAAACAACAGGAAAACAGGTGATAAACTATCTTACTGCATGTGATGTGAAGTCTGAACACAAATTTACTTTTCTAAATGGGTGTCTTCAAACTTTGTTCCATCCATGGTATGAAATTCAACTGTTCCCAGTTGAGCCCAGTGAAGGAAAGTGGAGAGATAAGGCAGGAACAGTAGTGGCTGCAGTCATCTGTCTTACAAGGAAAGTGGGCATGGGGCTTTAGAGGCAGTGAGAATAGTTTTCCAGTTTTCCATTTCTATACCATGTAATCGAGGAGATTTCTGATCTTGTCGCTAGTCCACCAGCCAGGCAAAAATAAAGGTAGTTTACCAGAGAGGCCAGAATGTTTTTGGTATCCCTGCTCATCCTAGGTCTGTCTTGTCCTCTCTTTTCAGATCATATTCAAAACCAGGGTCCTGACCATTTGTTGGTAGTGGCCATGGGAAGGTGTCTTGCCCTAATTCCCACTGACCTCTTTACAATTCAGATTTTATGCAGGGAAAACAGGATCTGGCCTATTGCAGCCATTCTGAACAAATAGGCTGGGCCTGATTCTCACAAGGCATTGAATGGAGTGATGCTGATTGACACTAGCTGATGACATGACCACAGCTTCTTTAATCCACAAATATTAAAGCAGACTGGAAAAAGAGGCCAACACACCGTGAAATCATGCCACAGCACTGTCGCTAGTTTAGCCTGCTATCAACAGCCTGGATCGTCACTGAACAAATTACACTTTTGATTAGCTTTTTCCAAACATTCATCTTTTGCTCCCTGGAACAACTGATTCAGGCTGCATAACCCTTTCAACTAAATGAGGTGCTCTTGTACAGTGTCCCATTAGCTTATATAAACCTGCTGCTGTAAGCATCCATTACCACAAAGCTGCAAGTGGCATATTGATTTTCAAGCTGGAGGAAATCCCCTGGGGACTCCAGAGCATATGGCTGTGTGTTAGGCCTGCTGGGTAAAACATGTTGATAAAAGAAAAAAATGAAGCTCTTTATTGTAGGTGTGACTTCTTGTTCCATTTTTTGAAAATGTGAATTGTATTTAGTCCTCTTAAACACAGGTTCTTTAGTCCTTCTCTATATTTCAGTAGTAGTTGGTAACACTTTAGCACTTCAGCTGTATTCATAAGTCAAACTCGTTAAAGCTTTGCTCCAAAACAAGATATTGAAAGACAGTACTAGGCAGTATTTGTTTCTACACATTTGATTCAGATTACAGTAAAAGACATAGTCTTTGGATCAGGCCCTATATTAGTCACTGGGTATCTTTTCATTGACCTCAGTGGGTTTACACTATTGAATATTTTAAAGCCTAGGACTACATCTACACTGAGAGATTTTGTGGCAGAAAATATGCTAATGAGGAACTCATTAGCATTAATCGTGATCTCATTAGCATATTTTCTTCCATTTCTTTTTGCACAAGCGGTTTTTGTGCAAAAAGAAGCAGTGTAACTGCTTCTGTTTTGCAAAAAAACAACAACAACTTTTTGTGCAAGATATTTATGCCTGTCCTGGCAAAAGCGTGTCCATACCTCATGGACACTCTTTTGCAAGAAAGTTCTGATGGCCATTCACAGAATGGCCATCAGAGCACCTGTGCTTTTTGTGACAGGCTCTTTTTGCATAAGAAACCCCTGTTGAGCGTACACATACACCTTTTTGTGCAAGAACTCTTGCGCAAAAAGGAGTTATGCCTCGTAAAAGGAGGTATACCTTCACCGCAAAAAGCCCTCTGTTCTGTTGATTTACTGTTGATTTTCTTCCACAAAAACTCACTTGAGGTGTATTCGCTCCACGGTTTTTTGAGCAAAAACAATTGTTTTTGCTCAAAACCCTGTAGTGTATAGACATAGCCTAGATGTATTGAGCACCTCTGCTGAGGTGATGAGACCTCAGCAGAGGTGCTCAATAGGGACATGTTTCTTTTACTTTCTGCATCTAATCATTTGGATATCTGAATGTCACCTATCTGTTCAATACTTGCATAAACTCCAGGCTACATTGAGAAGCAGATATATCTGCACTGAGCAGAACGCTTAAATGTATGAAACACATCTCAAATTCAGAGATAGCAGAATGCCACTTAAAACAGTGCAGCCCAAATATAACTCCCCATTTCTTTTTCTTATGTCATGCTGTTCAGCTGAATACACTTGTATTATTGTATTTACAGCTGCTGTTTCCACATGCTCTGAGTTGATATGAAAACATTCCTGGACACGGTGGGAGAACAGAGCCTTGAGTGACTGCAAAGAAATAGTTGCTATGTCAGCACACTAAAAGGAGTGCAGGAAGTTGTTAACCATGCTCAGTAGGGGTGCATCTACACAGCACCCTAAACTCGAAATAAGATACACAATTTATGCTATTTCAATACATCCTTTAACCCTCGTGGAATGAGGGTTACAGGGATATCAGATTAGCATGACCGTTATTTCAAATAATATTTTGAAATAACAGGCGCATTTAAAAGACGTGGAGTGGCTATTTCGGGATACCTCTGGTATCCCGAAATAGCCTTTCTGTCTAGATGTACCCTAGCTGTTTTGAAGTTGATGTTGCAAGCTTTGTTAAGGGAAAGCATTCCTGCATGTACCACATACCATTTTCATTAGAAGCTGAAAGCACATGGCCAATCAGTAATAAGTTCTGTCATAGGTACAAAACTGGTTTCCATTTGAGCACTAAGCAGGTCCAGCCGAGCCCTGCAGAGAGAAAATAGAGCTGCAGGGGTAACCCAGATGGAATAGGATGGGAGGTGGATCCCAGTGCATTTTCCTGTAAATGTGACAGGAGTCAGTGGATTTGACACTGGGAAATAACATTCAGGAGGAATTGCAGCTTGTTGAATGCCAAATGTCTTCAGGACATTACATTCAGGAGTATTACAGCATTCTATGAGAGAGAGTGTGAGACTAACAACTGCAAGAATTATGAAGTTTTCTTTCTTATACAAATTTGTGTATGTGTCCACTATTGTAGAAGTTGAAATAATAGGTGTTACAGAACAACTAAATGCTTTATCTACTGATTGATACAATACGTAGGGTGAACCCATGTAAAAGCAGAAAATCTTGGATTGTCAGAACACTTAATCCCTGTATTTACTTAATAAGGTATTATATATTTTATTTTTGCATTTCAGGCCCTATTATATTCAGTTAAAGGAAAATAATATACCTAGTTCTTGATGCTGGTTGTCCAGCTAAGGTGCATTTTAAGTGCTGAGCTTGTAATGGTTTGTGCTTAGAATGTTTTTCCTAAAAGGAATTTGAAATTAATTGTGTGTGTATAACTGTCTGATAGTAAAAACTTATATTAGATTCCTGAGAGAGAGAAAGAAAGTGACCTCTCTTATAAATTCCTCTTCTAGTTTGGGAAATCCAACTGTCTTCTTGCATGGATTCATGGTCTCTGAAAATACTTTGAATCAGAGAGAGAAACTGTGTAACAGAGAATTGATAAGTAGATTGATTCACACTTCCCCTCTATGAGGTTACATAAAGGTCAAATGTCTCCTTCAATGTGTCAAGTCATTTACTGGCACTATGAATACAGGTTTCAATCTTCTGAGATAAATACAGTGGTGATCCTCTATACGCCGTGACTACACTGCTAACTGAAGAGGCTCCAAGAAAATTTAAATATACCCTATAAAGCAATACAAAAGCAAAAATACCTAAGTATTGTCATTAGGCAGTAACAAGGACCAACTGATGTAAAACAATGTAGATATATTGATTATAAGAAATTTTTTTTTAAAAAACAACAAATAGTCCCACAAACTTAGAGACTAACAGAAAATGTACATGGTATCCTGAGCTTTTGTGAGCACAACCCACTTCTTGACTATAAGGATACCTATGATGGTTAAATCAGAGTTAAATTAGTTTCCATCTCTTATATATGGCGACAGGAACACGTAGAACCTTCAGAGTCCTGTCATGTTAATAATGAATAAATGAACATACAATTGATGCAGTAGACTCTTGAGGCTATGTCTACACAGTGGAGCTATTTCAGTATACCAGAAGTATCCCAAAATAGCTATTCTGCCTCTTTAGAGCAAGCCCATTATATCAAAATATAATGGGCTCACTATTCCAACGTCCTTGTAAACCTCATTGTATGAGGGATAAGGGACATTTCAGAACAGCACCTTATTTCAAAATTTATCATTGTGTTGACAGTGCCATATTTCAAAATAAGCTATTTTGAAATAACATCAAAATAAGTGACGCAATTTGCATAGCACAAATTGTGTAGCTTATTTCGAGGTAAGAGTACTGTGTAGACGCACCCTGAGTGACATACAATTGATCTAGTAACTCTCTGAAAGTAGAGCAGGGCTTGAGTTCCAAAGATAATACCCAGGCTCCATGCCACCATAACCAACCTTTACCCTTTCTCTAATTCTTAACTTCCTCAGAACTATCCCACAATTCAAGTATCATCTTGGTTGTCTAAAAATAAGACTCAATACACTTTAAAAAAAATTTGCTGATCTTGTGCACTCTTGCCAGTCTGTCCATTGGAGGCCTGCCACTGTGCTGAACTGGCTGTTGTACTCAAACCTCACTCACTTCAGTCATTAACTTGATTAGAATTATCCCATGATGCACTGTGAATCCTTAACCTCTGGAAAGCTCTGTTGCACTTAAGCCTGGCAGATCTACTAAGTGTACAGTGGAGCTTGCTGGATGTTAGCAGAGGAAGGAAATCTACATTGAGCAAAAATTGCTTTTGCATGGCTATGCCAAGAAACTGAGCCCATCCAATCTAAACTTTGAAAAAAAAAGTTTAATTTAACTAAAGCTTGGCAAAGTCATCTTTACTGGTTTGTGTTTTTAAACCAGGTGGTCAGAGGACAGCTACACATGTGATCAGTAGCTCTTGCACTTTTCCTAATGATGTTGGCACATGTTTAATTGTAAAATCATGTACTCCCCAAACTAGGCTGAGCGAGAAGCCACTGTTTGCTATCAATTGCAATTATCCCACCCAAAGAATGTTAGCCAGTTAACAAACATATGTTAATCACTGAGATGATGATTGTCAACTAGTAACAAACATATGTTAATCACTGAGATGATGATTGTCAACTAGTTAGCTAGCAGTCATGGATCTAGGTGAAAGGTCAAAACGATTCATATCTCGCATCTCATCCCCAATGCTGATATGACAGGACAATAACTGAGAAAGCTGAATTGTTTGGGGTGCCACCTCTTGCATTATTGTGTTTTGTTTTCTGTTTCTCTCATGTAGAAATTAAAGAGCCAGTAGGGCTCTTCAGAAAGTTTATTGTAACTCCTACCCTACTGGCGAAGGTTTTCTCTTAGTAAACTTAGCTGAGCTGTCAGACTGTTGTTACATATAATGTTCTGATTTTTATAGGTACTGAACATAATAGCACTCTAACAAAATCTATAGCAGACTGTATGTGTCCTATTGCTTTCAGATTTGCCTACACTTTCACTTCCCAACTATAGTATAATACATTGTTAGAGTATCTGAAGTGAGGTTCAGAATCAGACCAGGGTTGGGCATTTTTAATGGGGAGTTATTTTTACAAGCATATATAAAAACAACATAAAGCCCTACTATTACTCTTGTGTCTTTCTTTGTTTATATATCATAAACCATGCGTGTATAAATAACTCTAAACAAAGAATGATGGAGGGAAAAGAAAGGGAAATGTATGTATAAAATTCTAAAGGATAGGGCTGATTGATTTGCTCTCCTCCTGAGTACTATATACTGAAGTCAGTACAGAAAGCTTTCTATAATCTGTTACATAAAAAGAGCCATGCTGGATGGACCATTGGTCAATATAGCCCGGTGTCCTGTTCTGTGGCATGCCCAATGTTTCTTGCCATTGGATTTTTAGAGATGAAATCCCATCCAGAACATGGAGTTGCATCTCTGGCTATCTTGGCTAACAGCCACTACTGGACCTATCTAATTCTTTTTTTTTTTAACCCAGTTATAGTTTCCTTCACAACATCTGATGTCCATGAGTTGCATGGGATTACTGTGCATTGTGTGAACTACTTCCAGCCTTATACATCTGAATCCCCATTTCTATATTTTAGCGAGTAGATGAACTGTCACGTGGAAAGTCCAGCTATTTGCTCACTGCACTGTGAGAAAATTCAATGATCTCATCCACGTTTTTGGCTTCTCCTTAAAGTCTCTCTCCATAGTAGGTAGTGAAACACTGCTAAAAAACCTCAGAGGCCAAATTCTGAACTGCCAACTTCATTGACTTCAGTGGAATTTTGCCATCTGAGCATTTAGCCTTAGCAATGTAGTTTGGATTTATACTTAGATACTGTCACCTATTTTCAGTAGAGTGATGCAACTATTACTCTCACATAAAATCATCATACAGTACAATATATATATATATGTAATGTTATTTAACATCTTTAATGCATAGCATCATCACAACAGGCCAGTGTTTCTCAAA
The DNA here is from genome assembly GCF_052426305.1 of Pelodiscus sinensis. Classification (NCBI taxonomy): domain Eukaryota; kingdom Metazoa; phylum Chordata; order Testudines; family Trionychidae; genus Pelodiscus; species Pelodiscus sinensis. The sequence continues at coordinate 22,165,091 of NC_143052.1, read as the reverse complement.
GTGGTCCACAAATCCACTCTGAGAAACCTGCTCACTGGCCCCTCCCGTGTGTTTATTTACCGGCTCCACAGCCACAGAGCTGTGTGATTCCCATTGGCAGTGGTTCATCATTTGCAGCCAAGGGGAGCCGCAGGAAGTGGCGTGGGCCAGGCCTCTGATTCCCACAGCTCTCCTTAGCTGCAAATGGCAAACCAAGGCCAATGGGAGCCATGAGGCTCCATGGCTGCGGAGCCAGTAAATAAACAAATGGGAGTGGCCAGTTACTAGGTTTCTCAGTGTGGCTCTGTGAACCACTTTGAGAAACACTGCCATAGGCTGACAGCTGGTCTCCCCAACAAAGAAAAAAATTAACACCTCATCAAGGTCTGTTCATGCCTTTCTTTTCAGTGCACACTTGATTCTTCAAATCAGAGTTCGCAAAGGAGCAACAAAACAAAGCTATTCCCTTGACCATACCACAGGCCCAGATGCCTTTCCCCTTGTCCCTCTTTCTCCTGCTCCTTGGTCTACCAGACAAAACACCTGATTTCTGTAGCTTCCCCTTCAACTAAACTCTCAGAATTGTATAGGAATTACTTATTTCAAGCTGTGTTGGACAATTAGGGTTACCAAGTAGTCTTAAAAAAAAGACTGGACATACTTCATGGGGGGTGGGGGGGAAAGAGGGACCGGCCGAGAGGGGAGCAGGGCTGGCTGGGAGGAAAGGGGGGGCTGGGAAGCAGAGCTGGCGAAGGGGCGGGGGCTGGCCGGGGGAGATCAGGGGAGGGGGGAGGCTGATGGGAAGCAGAGCTGGTTGGTGGGGGGAGGGAGGATGGCAGAGCGAGGCTGGCTGGAGGAGATTGGGGGGAAAGAGGAGTGGCCAGCGGGAGTGGGGCTGGCCGGGGGAGCTCGGGAGGAGGAGGGGAGAACTGGCTACTGGAAGCAGCACTTGCGGGGGGTGCAGCAGGGCTGGCCAGGGAAGATCGGGAGGAGGAACCGTGGCAGCGGGGGCGGGGGTTGGGTACAGAGGGGCTGGCTGGGGGAGATCAGGAGAGGAAGGGAGAACTGGCCGCTGGAAGCAGGGCTGGCAGTGGGTGCAGCGGGGCTGGCCGGGAAAAATCGGGAGAAGTGGGGGAGAACCAACCAGCCAGCCAGGAGGGGGTGGGAAGGAGAGGAGTGTATCAGACGGTGGGGAGTGGGACTGACCTGTGTAGTGCAGATCCCAGGGTGCTCCCGCCCCCCACACAGTCCAGGCGAAGCGCGAGTCAGTCCGGCTGCGGCTTCATCTCGTACTTCACCAGCACGCAGGAGCTCGGACCGGGCTGCCCCTTCTCCTCACATGCAACCAGGGCTCCCAGTGCCGATCGCGCCCCGCCTCTCAGCCACTGCCCTCGACAGGCTTCTGGGCACCCAGTCGGAAAACCAGAAAATACCGGAACAGCACATGTCCGGTATTTTCTGGATTTTTTTTTACCGGACAGAGCCCCCCCAAAAATGGATTGTCTGGTAGAAAACCGAACACCTGGCAACCCTATAACAATCCAACATAATGGGCTGGCCCCCAGCCCTTAAAGAAGCAGATCACCCTGTTACAAGCACTCAAATCATTACTACTTCTGTGTGCTCAGAAAAAAAAAAAACTTGTTGTGTGTGGTGGGGAGGGGCTGAGATAGAGACATCTATCCAAAAGAGAGGGCACTGAACAATAAAGCTCCTTAGATACTAGTTTGGGATACTTGTGTTCATTAAAATTCTCTCCAGGATTCTTAGGCAAACAGTACCTAACAGAACATAACAATGGATCAGTAACAATTTGATCATTTTGCCAGGATCATATTTTGCATGGACGAGTTATTGAATATTTTTTTAAAGTATTAGATAATAAACAAACTTGTTTTCAACACAAAGGCCTGAGAATCTTCCCCTTTGTTGTTCCTTAAATTCCCATTCACTTCCTATCTGTGCCTGTTTCCGACATCCCATTTAACTATAGACAGGAGATGGGTAGATGGAGTGACTGCTTGCCCGGATCTTTGGGAAACACTGTAGATGTTGCATAATAACTGTAACATGCTGTTCCCACAAATTACTTAGATATTGTTTTTTAGCTTTTTTTCTAGTATTAGTGTCCAGTGCTTAATTTGTCCCAGATGTTGACAGAGCCCAGCCTTAGCACCTCTATGCTTAGCAGTGCATAGGCCCAGCACTTCTGGGCTTACCGCATCAATTAAATCAAATGCATCTAGACTGCAGTTTCAATTTCGAAATAGCACTTTTTTGAAAGAACACCATTACGTGATTATGCAAATGAAGCACGGGATATTTAAATCCCGGCTTCATTTGCATTTTCAAAGTGCTTCATTTACATCCCTCTGCTGACCGAGGGATGTAGTCTAGACGTATCCCTAGTGTTGTGTTGTGTTGTGTTGTGTTGTGTTGTGTTGTGTTGTGTTGTGTTGTGTTGTGTGTTGTGTTGTGTGTTGTGTTGGGGCATGGAAGAAAGGATGACTAACTGAAGGGTTGCTTAGCCCATATCCTTGCCTTCTGTTTGAAGAATGTGGTTTGGCACCAAAACAGAGACTTGGGTGGCTGTAGCTTTCTCAGGTGTGAGATGTGTCAGCATCTGTGACTTAGCCCAGGTAGACAGTGCTAAGCAAGGGCAATGACAGCCTCCATGGGGCTCTGAGCAAGGTTTGTGGGGGTCCTGGCTCCCATTCCTGAAAGGGGTGGGGTTAGGGGCAACCAGCCTTGCATGCTTCCTGGAGTGCACCAGGCTGACACCCAGACAGCCTTCAGCACTGCCTGGAGCGTGGTGCGCTCCTTCCAGCCTTTAGTGCTGTCTGGAGCATGTGGTGCTCTGGCAGTGATATTAAGGGGCTGGGGTTCCAGCTGCTGCCACTGTTGCATTAGCCCCTTTGAATGACTGGCCCCCATCCCCTGTTGGCAGGTCTGGTGATAAGGGAGTTATTCCATCTCTTCCCCTAAAAACAAGAAACTTGCCCAGAGCACAATCCCAGATCTAAACCATCCTTAATGTCGGGAAAGAGTAAAACGGGACTTCTATCATTGCTGCCTCTGTGAGCCGAATGAAACACCTCCCCATGTCCTTGGGGAGCATTTTGAATCGCATACAAGGTATGCTGCTTAGGCCTCTCTGTAGCTGTTTTTTCATAGGGCTGTTAGTGATTTCTTTCCATTTGCAGCAGAACATCATGCAGGGTATAATGCCTTTTTCCCTTATATAAATAGGGAACTATATAGACTATATGACTATATAGAACATCCCTGGACAAACATAACGGCAAAGGCCAGCATGACATATTCTGAAAGCCCTTTGGATTGAGAACATTAACACCAGCGTACCTGCCATACTGTACAGATGACCCTCTGAGATCAATAGGTCTATGTATATCAAAAATCCTATTCTGCAGTCCTGTATATTTGTACAGCTGCTCAGCCGATGTCAAAGTGACAGGTTTCAAGTAACAATAAATACGCATGTGAGAAGAGGGAGACAGATTTCGATCTCAGTTACAATAAAATGCCAGCAGCATGAATGTATCACAATGACATATGAGGGTGCCAAAAGCCTTGGATTAGTGTCTCTGTATTATTTTAAAACTAACGAATAAAAATAAATACATTGGTGTAAATTCAGCACAACTCCTTTGACTTCAGTGTGGTTACTCTGGATGTACACTCATTTAATTGAGATCAGATGTTGCTAATGTTTTCAAGGATTCAGTAGAAATGATGCTGGGCTACATGCAGCGCATTGCTGAGCCTCATACATGGCAGCATAACCTCATGGAAAAGATTGCTTGAGACAATAGTATCTCCCTCCACAGCCATGGTGAGAGTGTAACTGGAAAAGAGCATTCACTTCTGGGCTCCTTCATTATCATTAAGATATAGATGAACCAGCAGGAGCTCAGAGCTGTGAAAATGATCAGGAAGACAAAGGGGATGATTTATGGGGGGAAATTCTAAAGCTAAATAAGATAAATGATTCAGGAGGAACATAACACAGTCCTCCTTTATTGTGAGAGGTGTAACCTCCAAGAAGGGAAAGGAATTAGTTAGGATGGTGAAGAACTGTACAGAGCTGCTACAATGGGGATGGAATTAAGATGAGAAAATGAAGGCTTTATATTAAGAAAATTGTTCCCTTTGCTGCATAAAGGAAGTGGAAGAAGTCTCATAGCGTTAGAGTTTCAAAGGTAGGCTAGATGAAATACTAGCAAAATGTATTATCAGAAACAATTTTGCATTAGCAGGGAGATGGATCAGAGCAGATATAACCTCTAACACTTACAATTCCATGTGTCATGTATGCAAAAGAAAAGGATGTGTGTTAATTGTAATTTGGTCTATTTGATAGACACAGCTTTTACATAGGTCTATGTATATTATCTACATTATGGAGCATGCAGGGAGATATTTAGTTATGTTTCAATGAAATGCTTTCAGTTCACATCTCTGTTGCTTATTGCCCCCATGACATGAGACTTAAGGGACCTCATACTCATAACTCACAATACTCATAACATGCGGGAGGTCTAGGTTGGATATTAGGAAAAACTATTTCATTAGGAGGGTGGTGAAGTACTGGAATGGTTTACCTAGGGAGGTGGCGTAATCTCCATGCCTAGAGGATTTTAACTCTCGGCTTGACAAAGCCCTGGCTGGGATGATTTAGTTGGGGTTGGTCCTGCTTTGGGCAGAGGGCTGGACTTGATGACCTCCTGAGGTCTCTCACAGCCCTATGATTCTAAATTGGCACAGCTTCATCAGTCAAAGTGCTCACTAGCTGTAGATGAAATTGGAAGAAAGTTGCAGCTTGAATGAGTTTGTGAGCAGCTGTGAACTATAATATTATTTAAAACAACTATAAAGGTTGTAAAAATATTGTTCTTATTGCAGTAGTCACCTATAGGTGGTAAAAGAGGTTGCCAGTTTAAGCACTGTACTGATTATTTTAGGGTATAATTATTAACTTTAGCAAACTTTTGAAAAGCTAGTTACTAGAGGCCCAATTACGTCACTGCTATTTCCAGTGGAAAACATCTCCATTAATCTATCTCATTCTACCTTCGCATGCAAATAAAGAGGGAATTTGAAGGGGAGCTGAAGCATTTCCTCTCCTCTTCCTTGGAATATGTGCTTTGTGAAGAACCTTCACAAGCTTACAGGAGAAGAAAACCATGTTTTCAGGGGAAAACTGGCATACAGTTAAAGCATTCTCTTGTTGTTCTGAGGCTTCCAGACACATCTCACCACAGATTCAAATAAGCATGAATAGACCTCAAATAGGCTTCCATACTTCATTTTGGCAAAGCAGACAAATCTGTGGACCTTTCCCCACTCTTATCTTTGTGCTTCCTTCCATCTTTCTTCTCGTGGGAGCGCATCGGGAATTCCTTCCCTAAAAACACACCTGTAGTATGTAGGTGATGATTTAAAGAATAAAAACACAACAACAAAAATAAATTAAAACTGCACCATTTTGTGGCTGGAGCTTAATCTCTCTAGTGTAACTTAAATGATATTTGTGGGTACCAATCACATCGGCAGCACAGCATCATCTGATCATCCTGAGTGAGGTTTTAAAGATACAGCACTAATTTCACAGCCCAGAGCTAAATGAAAGCTAAAATGTCTTTATATTACCATTGTGCCCTCCCTAAGCTTGGTTGTTCTAGGGCTGGCCCAGCCCCCCGTGTAGCATAGCTCTGGGATGCTCTCTGTGTCCCAACAATTCCATGGAACCTTTTGAGTGTTGTGTTCCCCATCTCTAACATGACTCTTCCACCCTGCTTCCAGCATACCACCAATACCAGTGCTTGGGGAGGGAGAAGGGAGGAGGAGCGGGGGAGGGTCCTTCAAAGGCAGCATAATGGCTGTTTTCTGAGGTAGCTGTCCCTGAGTAATTGTCCATGACCAGATATGGACACTTAAGGCCCCTTCACTCTGATTTGATCCTTCTATTAAGATTAACAAGCCAGAATGAAGGTGGGGAAATCTCCCTTATGGTATGTGTGATGCCTTCAAAGCATCTTTTGTGGTCAGTGGAAAGACTCCAGTGACTTCAATAGGAGCTGTATAAAGCTCTTTGTCTGGAAACATTTCTGGTTATGGAGACTATGTCTGCCTACATATGGCAGAACATCAAAGACATTGACCTGGCAATAAAACAAATAGTAAATTACTTCAACTATTAACCAATCTTCAGAAGCTCACCCACTGTGAATTTGTAGGACATGCTCAGGTAGAGAGAACAGTTTAGTATCCTCTGTATTGTAGCTGTGCCAAGAGTCCTCAATCAGGGTCCTGTTGTTATAGGCATTGTACAGTACATATTAAAAGTTTGAAACATAGAGTATATTTGAGTCTCTAAAATCCCCACTAATCAGTTCACACAGATACCTATGATCCTTCTGGTAGCGTTGCTCCAATGTTCTGATAAGCAGAGCTTGGGAAAATAATTAAATAAAATGTTTTCAGGCATCCATAGTATTTGGAAGGTAACTTTAATGTGACCGAAGAAAGCAAATCCAATCTATCTGGGTATAAAAGTTATCTATTCCTATTACTCATGTTGCTCAACTGGTAGCACATTAGCCCCCCCAAAAAAGAGAATGCAACTTCTTGTCCCAATTCCAACTCCTTGCTCTAAGGAAATTTATATATAGGCTTATTCTTGTTTCTTTAATGATGTGTGCGAGCATCCACCTGGTGCATGTGTGAATTTAGAAAATGCACAGTATTTGGACATCAGGCTTAGCAGGCATCTAAAGAACATTATAAAAAAGTGGTTTTCAACTTTTAATCATTATCCCCACAAAAGAGTCATGGAGGCTTATTTTCTATAGTCTTATCATCTCAAATTCCCTTTTTGTGAAATTTCCATCTATTATAATTCAAACTTTTCTGAAACCTCCCACAGCTAATGAGGTTTAATCTGCACGTGGCTTAAAGCAACAAGAAAGGGGCTTGTGTGTGTGGTGTGTGGATGTGGTTTGGCAGAAGAGGAAGCCTTCTGGAACTAAGGGGCAGAAAGCAATGGAAAAATGGAAGCCAGCCTATTGCCCCTGTTTTTCCAGCTGTCTGATTGGTAACATTTTAGTCTAATAAAACATACAGGGGGGAAACTAATGAGGTTGTAAAGAAATCCTAAGTAAACTGACAATGCCATTCTCTATTCAATTCACCCTTCATACTTAGTCCTCAAAATGTATGCTGTTTTTCCATGTGAAATAGCTTGTGCACCCCATATAGAAAAAGAAAGCTTTCAGTAGTGTGCTCAGGGGCTCAAATCTCTTACCTTAGGGGGCTAGTATATCAAATTGGGGAAGATATTTAGAGCAAAGAATTGTCAGTTCAGTCTATGTTTTAGCTTTGCAAAATAGTGGGCAGTCCCCTAAGCAGCTTAGAAAGAAACAATGGTAGGTTTTAGAAGAAAGAGAGGGACATTAAAGAAAGTAGCTGTATGAAATCCTTCCATAATTATATTGATTGAAAGAGAGCCAAATTGGGTTTAAAAATGGGGGGGGGGGGATGGGAGGTCTGGCTTCAGTATGGGAAAATCTGTGATTTCAGGCAGGATCTCTTATACTGAATCAGGATCTATACTTCAGATTTTTAGTCCCTTCATCTGTTGTTTCACATAGGACAAAAAAATGTTCCATAATTTGTGTAATATTCAGCATCTCTAGCTATTAATTGGGAAAGTGTCAGTTTAACTTTTTAGCCACATAAAAGGTGATTTTCATTTGTACAGGTCATAATTATCTACCCAGGTATTTATGTAGCTTTTGTCACCTCAGTATTTGAATGTCTTACATTCACAAATGGGCGTTATCCTCACAATACCCAGATAAGGTAGGGAAGTAGTATTGTCCCCAGCTACATATGGTCATAAAGCTGATATATACCAGATACATTGCCAATTCTCTGTCATTGCAAAGGTGAATATAACTCACTTTATTAACTGAAGTGTATTATGTATCTCTGTTTAACAGGTTATCTAAAAAGGTTATCCAGTGAATGTTTCTCCATTACTGAAAGGGAGTAACAGGCTTGTGTTTCATGTAGAGATGTGAAAAGTTGGAGGTGCTTTCAATTTTGCAAAGCCTCCTATTGTAAAGCCACCCCAACCCTGGTCTGGAAAGAGATAATGAGGCTGAGAAGGTGCAGATTCAATGACAGGCCTCACCAGAGGGAATCAGATGGTCTAGGTAACTGCTGATTGATTATGGAGCCCTGCTGAGAAGGAACAAGAGAGGCTAGTATAAAGGTTGGAAGCAGAAATGAGGTAGGCTAAGGAAGCCTGAAGTCATGCTCTGTGTAGCAGAGTATCTGAGGACTTCTTTACAATTCCAGCAGCAAATGTGAGAGCTTGGATGCCCTAATACAAGGGGACAGTGAGATGGAAGTAGGAAAAAAGCAGGGAAATAGACAATGGAGCTGCAATATGCAGAGGCCTCCTTTGCTGAAGGAAAATGCACTCTCTCTTAAGTGGACCTCAGAGTTCTGCTGCTGCCTCCTGCTGCTGAAGGGAGCCAACAGAAAATAAAGGGATCCATGCCCTACTCATGTGTGTCTTGGAAGACCAGGAGGCACAAACATTCCTGTTTGGCAAAGTTGTCACAAGAGTAGGAATATCTGCTCAGGATCTTGCAGAGAAGGAGCTCCAGGGCCAGGAGCCTGTAACCCTGGCTAAGGGACTGTTAGGCTTGTAGGGATCATTCCCTTTTCAGGTGTTTCCTTCCTCATCTATACCTATACAAGAAGCCTTAAGCTGAAGGCACCTGACTTGTTAGGAGAGCAGGAGGGGAAAGCTTTTGCTTTTTCCTGTGCGGATGTGGGAATGTGAGGAGGCATTACCCTTGCAAAGAATAGCATAGTAGCCTAGCGAAAGGCAAGGTTCCAGCTAAAGACCTATAGCAGGAGGATGAGGCTCAGAGCATAGGCATCACAGTGACAGGGAAAGCTGACTGACCTGTAATGACAAAGAATGGGAAGGAACTGGAAAAGAATGATGTTCTTACAAGGATACATCTGAAAGAGGCTGGAATAGTATGGGAAAGGATATTGGTGACTGAGGAGCAAGGGCTATAAGAAGAGCTGCTAGCTGCAGAACTGACCTTGCAAGTGGGTGAGAGAACTGAGGTTCCACTTGGAAAAACTTAAAAATACTATGGAGGAGGAGGGCAGATGACATTGCCCAATGGAGAACTTACAGTAGGAAAGGGATGACTTGTGGACTTAGCTTTGGCAAGATACAAGTAAGAAGCACCTGTGCCCACTAGGGTTATCAGCTTGAGAGGGATGGCATATGGTAGGGTGTTCAACTAATCAACCAACAGAACACATCTGAGGGAAATCAGGAGGCCTAAGTAACTCCAGATTAATGATGGAGCTGGAGCTAAGAAGGAACAGATGGGGATAGCATACAGGCAGAGAGTTGGCAGCAGAAAAGAGCTTCAGTGCGGAAGCTTGTAGCCATTCTCTGGGCATTGGGGTTGTAAGCAGACCCATGATATTTCTATATCAGATTTTGCTTAGGCACAATCAAAACTAAAACCATGGGTAGCTGACATCTGGGGTCCACATTTTTTTCCATCTAAAAGTTAAAGAATATTTGAAGATGGTTTGGGTTTGGGCCCATTTCAATAGAAGCTTATTATTCAGATCAGGTAGAAAGACAGAAAACTTTTGAATCAGTTTGTCTTCAAATACCTTCAACGGACTACAAGGCAGACAATAATAAATTACTGTTTTTCCTTCCACACCCCCTGAAATATCCCAGGCCTTGGCACTGCTTAGACAAAATAATCCTTTGGCCTTGGTTTTCCTGGCTGTAACATTTACTCGATTAGGGAAAATTGAATAGACTAAAATATGAAAATATTAGATAAAATACATACAACAGCATGATTATAGAAGAGCAATATTTCTCTGACCTTCACCTGAACTTGTAAATTATTGATCTTTCTGTGGTAGTTGCTTGACATGTCCCACTTTAGCTGCTGCCAGTTGTTATAAGACAGCAAAAAACCACAAGAACCTTTAGTTCAGTTTGAACTAGACAAACTACAAAAAAAGTTTGGGTGCAGCTGTGAGGATTAGTGGCAAAAAAGAAAATTCAAACCTGCAAACTAAATCTTTGTATCTATAAATTATATGAAGTAGCAATTAGTGGCACATGCAGGGAGGAGAGGACAATAGCAAGGGTGTGCCATTTTTAGTTCAAAGAGGATACTTAGCAGTAGGACAGTGAAGTGTGTGAATCCTGAGGTTATGCATAGTGTACCCAGATGTCCCATTTTAAAAGGGATAGTCCTGTATTTAAGCCTTCTTGCAGGTGCCCTGACTTTTTCTTAAAAATATGTGAATTGTCCCATATTTTCTGGCTTCCCAGTCCCCATCAGTACTGGTGGGTTGTGCTGCTGAGTGGATCCCTGCTCACCAGCTGCCCGCCCACCAGCAGGGTACAATGGCTAACAATGTGGTGGGTGTGCAGTGCTGGTGGTGGGATGAAGATACAGCAAATGAGGCCAGCCACTCCTCCTAATAGCTCATCAGTGCAGCACCCTTCCCTCCTCCCCCCGCTGCACCACAGCACTCAGCCCACAGGGTTCTGCCCCTCCCCAGGATTTTTCCATCTAGCAATGGCTGCAAGCTGCTGTGGTTGCTGAGTGTAGTCCAGTGCTAGACAGCAACTGGGTACAAGCTGCCTCCGCTGCCCACCCACTGGCCTTTTAAGTGCTTCCCCTCTTACTGTCCTCTCTCTGCTTTGTCTCTTCTCCTCCCCCCCCCCCCCCCTACCTATACCCTCCTCCATATCCACCTTTCCCTCCCCCAGCAGGATACATCCTGCTCCCAACACAGTGCAGAGAACAAACCCCTGGTCAGAGCACTGAACTCCCCAGCAGTGTGGCTGGCAAGTGTTTTCTTTCCCCTGCTACTGCTGGCTGGGCCAGTACCCAGGAAAAGCTCAAGGCCCTGTGGCCCTGGGTGCTGGCCAGGAAGTCCGGCCCTGCGGCCCTGGGTGCTGGCCAGGAAGTCAGGCCCTGCATGTGCCACAGCACTGCACATTGCAGGCTTGGGGAATTGAGCAGTAAAGCCATAAAGATAAGAAGGTAAATAAAAAGAATCCAACTACACTATTTATTTTTAACGGTCTCAGTCAATTTGATGCTAATTTAAACATTTGCATGATTGATTGCTATTAAACAAGCTTAGATATGTTTATCAGATGTCCTCTATTTAGCATAGGGAAATATGGTCACCCTAGTTATGCAACTGACATATTGTTCATTGATTCTAAATTCTAGCAACTACATGAATCAAAAAGTTTTCTTGGATCTCTGAAGACAATACTGAAACAGGAGCATAAAGAGTGGTGCATACTGAAGTTGGGAAATGAGTCAGGAATTCAGATGTTACCAAGATTCCAAATAAAGGAACTGGTGCACTTTTAAAAATCCAGCATTCATTTATAAATCTCATCCAATCTCAGAGCAATTCATAGTGAGAAAAAATTCCATTTATTTTCATGCAGTCCTTGAGGGTATTCTATCGCCAAAGACTTGTTGTTAAAAAATTCCATTTTGTTGCAAACGTCAGGGATGCAAATTACAGAGCACACTAGTCCTCTGGGACTACATTAAAACATGACCTTTTAATTTGTGCCAGCAGCATCCACATGGGCAAGTTACAGGGTAGCATGCTAATGCACACTACAATTCAACCCCATCCCACACACATACCATAGTGAAAACTGCAGGGCCAGGTAGACATATTTCATACAGTATTCCTCGTAGCCCTGAAAATAAAGGGGCAGAGGGGAACTTTCTGTGCCCCATTCCCTTACCCAATTGAATGTATAAAGGAGACTTGAAAGCTATTTCTTTGTCAGTAGGTTTTTGCCTGTTTCTGTGTTTACACTGGAACAGCCAGTCTTAGCCTTGTCCAGAGAATGACCAAGAGTTTCAACAGTAAAACAGTTTCACTATCCCACTGTTCTAGTTTCAGCATCATCATCCTTCCCGCTCATCCAAACATAGAGTCTGAGGGTGATTGTGTGCGCCTCCCTTCCCTCTTGAAAATTCATGCACTGTAAGTATTGGGTCTTGACCCACTCTGTTTTGCTGGGGGATATAAATGGAAGCAGAAGGACCATATTCTGAAAGAGTGTTGGCATTAGTGAAATTTTAAAAGCAGAGTAGCAAGAAATCTATTATTTTTTTCTCCTCTTCAAGTTCCTTTTCCCACATACAGCAGGAGACAGGCAAGAGAGGGTGTGGCAGCTGGGAAAACAGAGGCAGCATATTTTACTATGAACTGTGACACCAACACACCCAAGTTTTATTCATTAGAGAAGATGAACAACTGTTCTTATAAAAAAACTCTTTTGTCTGACCACAAGAGAGATTGATATTTTCTACGGATAAAGAAAGCTACCAGGGGATTCTATCATTTCATGTTCCAAGTTGATAACTTCATTTGTTTTTCTAGAAATCTTCATCTCGCCCACAATCTTTGTCACTGGTATTTATTACCATAGATAACACCTGCCGAGAGCCTTCTGTCACAAAGCTTTTGAAGGCCTATGGCAGCTTCACGCTAATATCTTTCAATGACCCTGGGATTTAAACCCGTATCCTTAGGATTAAGTAAGATCAGTTTTAAATGAATAGCCCTTTATAGCGAATATGCCTGTATCCTGCATGAGACACAGAATGAATCTGTTTAGAAAGCATAATTTAAATCGGTCAATGCACTTAGATGTCCAGTTTCAGTACCCTGTCCTATACTTTATATTTCGCTTCTGTTTCACTGCTCTTAATTTGGCCAAGCATTTAAGATCAGTGGCAGAGCTCTCAACACTTATAGTACTCAGCTCTTTCCATTATGTAATACCTTGGTTCCCCTCTTCCTTCCCTCTTGGGAATTGATAATGGGACACTTAGGCTCTCACTTCTAGTTGTTCATATGAACTTAATCATAGATAGGGACCAAAAGTTACCATCTGAAGTCTTCTGTGATGGGAAGTGGTAGTGCCAATCCACCACAGGAATGGTGGCAGCAGTTTGGAACCTACACCCTTAAAAATGCTGCAGGAGCCCCATAAAGTGTTTTCCAGTTGGCCCAGGAGGCTACCTGAGGGTGGGCTAGCTGGGGGTGTCCCAACCCCACCCCTTCTGCCCGAGGCCCAGTGCCTTCTGGGAATGCAGTCATCCCGCCCCCTCACCTTGCGTGGGGGCCCAGCAAGTCTATCAGCCCCCGGAATGAAGGAACCTGTTTTATCTTATATATATAACATTACGCATACTGATAGACACACATGAAATTGAAATAAACTGTATCCAGATGTTGCAGTAAGCAAAGGTCTCAAGCCTGTTTTAAAAGCAACATTTATTTTGAGATCTGGTCACAAACCCTGCTTGTTTAATTTAGAAGAAACTTTATCTTAGTGCTGAAGGAGCTCAATGGAATTTCCAAAACTAAATAAATAAATTATAATTCTGCACCTGAAAAGACTGCATTTAATGCCTCTCACTCAGCACACTCCATCAGAACCAGCACGGTGATTTATTCATCCTCTTTATGAATAAGCTCAGTGTAACAGCAAAGAGACAATCTCTCTTTCACTTAAATGAGACAGCTAAAGAGATTAACTGCAGAAAATGTGGGCAGGATCATCTGACAGATTGCTTTTGTGTTGCTTCATGTCACGCTTCATATACAGGATTTCTCTCTCTTCTGAAGAGGGAACTTTCTAAATATAATAGATATGGTACACAATAGACAGATACACAGATGCAATGTTCCCTTTTGAGATAGAGCACTGGACTGCTTTAAAGTAGAATAATTTGTGTATAGTGCAAACTTTTATATTTGGGTGCCAAACCTTTAAGGCACTTTATTTTGTATGACACAAATTAACTAGCTTTTGGAGTCCCGCCCCGAGCCTCCCATGGGGGGATGTAATGCTCTTTTGGGTCACATTTCTGACCACTTTGGGGAAAGTTATTCTATCTCTTCTGGATAGTGTCTAATGAGCCAGCTTCTCTGAAGCCATTGCTCAAAGGAGAAGCTAACATTTAAACAGCAATTTCATTTTATGCAGAGCAGGTGTGAAAGACAGCTTCTAAAGACAGCTTCCCAAGTTGCCATAGCGAATCAGAACCAGCCATAGGTACTGTGCCGAATGCTAATTATGAACTCTGTTTCCTCACCAAAAGCAGAGCCTGGTATCTCTGATGCACACAATCGGCTGGTATTAGTGGATGACTTATCTATCTCCTGTCAAACATGTCCACAACACCCATCTTGCTTGTGACCAAGTGATCACTTGATGCTACATGACGGAGGATGCATAAGTTTTTACAGGGCTCTGATACTGGGGCCATTCATCAAAATATGTGAGGAGTTGTATATCTATATTGAAATGATATTCTTAAGTCTTGTCATTAAGTCAGGTCACCAGGAAGCAATGTTCCTTTTAGGACGAAGTAGCTTACGCGTACCTCCCTTTCTGTGTTCTGTGCAAGATACTGCACAGAAGCCTGGAATGAGCTGAAAGCTAAGGAAATCTACAGAAAGAAACAGCAGGGGGTGTCTCACTTATTAATAAAGACAAAGGATTGGTCTGGAATATCTTGGAGTACAAAGAAATATACTTCACCTAGCAAGTAAACTGACAACATGCATAGCTGCAAGTAATTTGAGTGAGCCTTACTCTGTAAGACATGAGAGAACTTGTTAATTACAGTCTACAATTAAGTCTCTACTCTAAATTGCATGTTATGGTTTCATTTTATAAATAATGGTTTGTTTCCAATACTACTTCTTGAGAATCCCTCTACTTTGTTACATTTGATTTAGATATGAACAAATGAAATAGCAGACAGTTAAGCAGAGTGGTGCTCTGAGGCAGGGCTGGATTAAGACATGCTGAGGCCCTAAACTATATCAAGTTTGAGCCCCATAGCATTACCCCCCTCCCCAAAAAAGTGTATTGTTTTAACAGAAAGGACAATGCAAACAGAAATAATTAAGTTTTATATTTGCATATGTATTGATACATAGGTAAGGTAGCAACTAAAAACTAGTAATTTTTTTTTTAATTTAGAGGCCCCTCATAATATGAGACGTAGCTTACTTAGCTTGTGCATACATCCAGCACTGCTCTGAGGTAGAACAGAAGCCGGGCTGTTCTGCTTCTTTGGATGCAGCAAAGTGGAGAATGCTGCAAGTCTGGAGTAGAACAGGGAGATGCCTGAGTGCTAGTGTGCGCCAATCCGAAGAGTGACAGCAGGACTCCTGAGGCTGAGAGAGGAGAGCTTATGTTGCCCAAGGCCAGTGGAGTTGGAATGCTGACCCATGGCAGGCACAGATGAGGCTTCCTCACATTAAAAGCAGGTGGTAGTGAGATGCCTCCTAATCCTGGATTCCCCTGAGAAGTGTATCACACCATGATGGCCAGGTGTGCTATATAATACAAAGAGGGACTGACAAGCACAGCTCAGTGACTTAATTTAAACTGCCTCTGTCAGTGACTTAATATTCCCCTTGCCCCTTATTTATTCATGCTATCCTCCATCAGTGTAGTCACCATAGGATTCCTTTCAGTGACTGCAACCCCACATCCTACTCTCTCCAGAGCACTGTTCTTCTCTTGTCAGAGCCTTTCAGAGAAAGAAGTTACACAGCCTGCTTCTCTGTCTCCTATGAGTTCAGATGTAACCCAGGAAATGTGCCCTCTAAGAGCTTGTCAGTTCATAGGAGGGCAATCACAGAGGTGAAAGAAAGACTAAGCAGATGGATGGTAAATATTGGCTCCTCCTCTTATTTACCCTTCATGTCGCTGTTTGTTGGGGTTGTATACAATCTCATGATTAGCTGACAGGAGAAGTTCTCTTCCACGCTCAAACTGATTTGAAGGGGGAAGTTTTCTGCAACAGAGCTTAAAAAGCTTCCCCTGAACATACCCCAGGCCATTTTCCCAGCCTGGTATCAGTGTGCCCCCATGACACAGAAGAGAATTCCCAAAAGTTAAGGGCCCTCCATGGTCATTATATAAAGACCAGTTACAAAACAGAAACCCAACCATATTTCTGGACAAGGCCTGTGCAAGTCCCAATCAGTTGTTCCAATAGAACTGGGATCTGGTCCTCCTCAGGGTGAGCCTATGAATAATGGACTTCTATGTTTGTGGAGATAGACAGCTCCAATCAGGCCAATGGCAGCATGTGCAGCAAGGGGGGGCATATTCTGCAGCTGTCTGTGGCCTGCAGTTTTGGTGGGGGGAGCAACATCCCCCCCATCTACCTTCCTACAACCTCACCCATGAGGGTAAATGGAGAATTGAGGAGAAAAGTGATTCTGCTACATGATTGCTGGTGGTTCATTTGAAATCAACATCATCAAGCCTGCCCCTGATTTCTCTGATCTTTTGGAGGAACACTCATATTTCTTCCTGAAGAACACTCTCATTCACTGACAGAGACTCACTTTGCTGCTGCCAGATACCGGACTCATTTTCTCCATGTGGTGATGTCACAGAGACTTATTCTAAAACATATTTTACAGGACTTCGTTAAAACGTCTATCTTGTGGAACACTGATGCTGGAAAGGAGAATGGGTAAGCGGAGTGTGGCTCTGTATAAGTTAAGTATCAGAGGGGTAGCCGTGTTAGTCTGAATCTGCAAAAGCGACGAGGAGTCCTATGGCACCTTATAGACTAACTGAAGTGTAGGAGCATAAGCTTTCGTGGGCAAAGGCCCACTTCGTCAGATGCATGTGTATAAGTTGGCACTGATGGACTGCAGGATACAGTATCAGTGTTAGCTCTGCCTAGAAAGCAGCATTGCATGCCTGGCCCCAAAATCTATTCTAACCCCTCAAACAAGACCATGTATATAACAATGGATGGAGTCTCACCATTATACAGCACTAGAAGATTTGCCTGGCATTGGTCGGGGTCTTTAACTCTTTTTTTTTAAATCAAATGAAAATGTACCTGCTTCATTTAAATCAGTGCTTTGTGGTGGGGCTGGGGATGAGGGGTTAGGTATGCAGGCTGTCCTGGGGAGAGGGGATTACCTCAGCCATTTCTCATCACAGCAGCTTGGGGCCAGATTAAAAGGGCCTCTCCATGGCTATTGCAGCTCTAGCGGGCACAGCTGGGGGAGGAGTGCTTGTTCCCTGGCTGGGACAGGTCCATGTTCATCTGCCTCCTGTGCTCCCCAGCTGTTGTGAGAAATGCAGCCAACTATGTACTTTCCCCTTGCTCCCTGATGAAAGGGATCAGGCAGCAATGTTCCTGTACAAAGTGGAGGAGTGGGTGTCCAGTACCCCTCCCTAAAGGGTGTCAGGTACAGGATGCTTAGGGCTGGAACAGTGCTGGATGGGGAGTGTGTTCCCCTCCAGTCTCTTTCACCTGCCTGGTGTTTGTCTCTCTTCTGTATGGTTTTATGAGAAGCAATCCCATTCCAGATACATCCCATTTTCCTGGCACAACCAAAACCTTACCTTGCTTTAAATTATGATAAGAGGAAGCTGTATATTGAATATGGTGCTCCTAACACTTACCGTTTAGGAGGAGTTCTTGAATAAACAGCAAAACTCTCTCAAATATATACTAGATTACTGGATCTCATGGGAAATATTTGGAGTCCTTTCTTTACTTCTTCCTTAAGAAAATACTTTTGCAAAGCTTTTTTAAGAGTGTCTGGTGAGAGGTATCACTTTTAAGCAGTAAATGTGAATTGTGGAATTATCTCTGCCTAAATGCCTACCTTTGCAAATAAATCTTGTGCAAAGTAAGGAGGTCAGCCTGTCTGATCTAGTGATCCCTTCAGACCGTAAACTGTATGAAACCTAACTTCAAAATACAGGCATAGAAGCCAGAGGGCCATCAAACCACTCCACTATTGACTCATCTGGCACAAACTTCCTCCATGAACCAAACTGAATATCCGACATACATGCACAAAAAATAGTCTGGGGCCTGCTCTGCTTCCAACCCCAGCTCCTCAGTATCCCTGATGATTAGACAGGCTTAAAATTACTTTTGAAAATTCCTACATGCTTATATTTACCAGTTTAGTCACAAAGTCCTTGAGCTTTGACAATCTATCTGCATTTGCCTAAATATGGATTTAGGTGCCTAAATTTAGGTACTTAGGAGCAGCATTCTAAACGAGTGTGAGAAAATTAAATCAATGGACCTTGTACATCTCACTTGCTATTGTGCTTTAAAAGTTGTGGTCCTACTTTCCCAAAGAGCCATAGAAAGAGCAATGGTTTTAGTCTCTTGATTTAGCAAACAGTTCATGTGCATGTGGCAAATGCTGTGGTAATTAGGGGATGGAGATACTGATATTGAAACATACTCGGCCTTGAGACAAACACAGCTTCATATTGCTTAGTTAAGTATGCTTCCTTTGCTTCAATACATATAAATATCCTGAACACAAAGTATAACAAAACTCCAGAAGGTTTTAGACTCTTTTCTGTACATTAAGAAAACAATGCAGCTCATATAGTTATTCTGAGCAGAAGCAGGAAGTGAGATTTTTAACAACATGAGCTATATTCACATTAAACCCACCAAAAAAATCTAAGCCCAGAATCAGATCTCCATGTCAACTAAACCCTATCAGGTCTCTAAAAGTAACTTTTTGAAGAAATGCCAGCTTTTTCTTAGAAAATCTTAACTGGTTCTTATTAATGTCATTTTGAGGATGACAAAACATGTGGTGTTTTATTCCAGTTTACAAGTCTGGCTTCTAAGTATACTCTACATCTTATTGTGTTCACTCAAAAAAGACCTCTCACGCAATTGAAGCGATAGGGATTCTGTAGGCTAGAGTGAATGCAACAGCAGAATGAGGAGGAGTTTTTAAAAACTGGAAGGGTTCCATTTTACCAAGCAAATGCAAGTATTTTAAAGGCAACATTCTCATTGAAATTTCTTCCATTTTCAGGTATCCAAGCTAAAAAATAGCATAGAGCAGGTGTGGGCAATAAAATGATGGCGGTTCACCAGCGATTGCAGCTCCCATTGGCTGGGAACGGTGATCCTCGGCCAATGGGATCTGTGATCACCCATACCTCCTAAGGCACAGGTAAATAAAGTGGTGTGGGGGCCTGCCAGAGACTAAATCCTGGCAGACTGGATCCAGTCTATGGGCCGGTATTTTCCCACATCTGAGATAGAGGATCAATCATATTTTCGAAGTGCTGCAGGAAACAGCATTGGCAACTTAGCAAAGCTCTTCATCTGCTTTAGACTGGGTGAATATTGGTGTGGGAATCAGTGTGGTCTTTTTGAGAAGGCATCAAACCGAGGTCTAGATCTCCAAAGATGAATTATAGTGGCATGTTCCGCATGGGCATGTCATCAACCTTGCTTTGGGAACCAGTGAAATTCCAAGTTGGGTAAATACATCCTACTCCTCAAATGACCTCAACAATTCAGTAAAATGCAGTATTTTTCTCCATTCCCTGTCCCCAGATAACATGTGGTGGTGTTATATGCTGTTAAAAATATGTCTATGCTTCACTCCAGAGGTGGCTGTGCTTCAGTCGGAGACCAGGTGATTCCTGAACAGGTCAGGTGTCCAACACTGCAGATCGTCTGAGCTCAGTTCTGTTGCCATCAATGGCAGTTCCGAAGACAGAAGTCAGGCCCATACTTTATAAAGTGCTTTGGTATCGTACACATCATGTATGTCCAGCGTCAATCACACATCTGCATGGAGGAATAACAACTGAGCATGTTTTCCATATCCACTTTACTTTTTCCATCTCTGGTAACTGGTTATAGATTTCCCAGCACATTTAGCCCGTCATTTGATTTGCTATTTTAATATTGCAGAAATATTCAATTATCTGCCTTCATTTATTTTCTTCTCCTCCTGTATAAATCTTGGCAGCCTTGCTCTGGTGTATTGAGAGGTAAGAAAAAAAAAATCCTTCTTACCAACCCTGACCATTTTTTGAAGTGATATAGTGATCAAACAGCTGTCTCATATAACATACTCCTTTTGCCTTTTATATCCACTTCACCAGCTCATTTAAACTGGTCCATAAAGGGTAATAGACTGATTTATGCAGCTGTTCAAAGAAGTAACACATTTGCCAAACTGAATCCCCATAAATTGATTTATTCTGCATCACATGCTACTTGTGAAAGCTGAGCTATAATAAAAACATTTTTTCACTAAAAATTTGGGAAGGACAATGGGGCTATGTCTAGACTGCAGGCTTCTTTCGAAAGAGGCTCTTTCGAAAGCATCTTTCAAAAGAGCCTCTTTCGAAAGATCGCGTCTAGACTGCAGGAGGATCTTTTGAAAGAGCAATCCGCTTTTTCGAAAGAGAGCACCCAGCGAGTCTGGATGCTCTCTTTTGAAGAAGCCCTATTTACATTGAAGAACGCCTTCTTTCGAAAGAGGAACTTTCGAAAGAAGGCGTTCTTCCTCGTGAAACGAGGTTTACCGCCATCGAAAGAAAAGCCACGTTCTTTCGAAATAATTTCGAAAGAACGCGGCTTGAGTCTGGACGCAGGGGAAGTTTTTTCGGGAAAAGGCTACTTTTCCCGAAAAAACCCCTGAGTCTGGACACAGCCTGAGAGTCTAAAAGGGCTCCGAGAAAAGAATTCAGGAAATCTACTTACTTGAGGAGAAAGACATAGGAGACACTTTAGAACTGCTGGAATATTAAATAAATGATATTAAGGCAAAAAGGAAACTTTAGAACTGCAAAGGGAAGAGTAAAAGTAGATGAATGTGAATGTTAATCTGATGTATTTCCATTTATTGCATGACTATTAAATCCCTGTTCCTTATTTCAGAGTGTAAGTCTGACCCTTGTAATGGGTGAAAGCAATGCCTTTAATGAAAGAATTTGGATCCAACCTCCTCTTGGCTATTAATTTTGTAAAAAATCCAATTTAAGACAAAATTATTCCATTAAGCAACTTGGCAATGTAATGCCAGATCATCCACAAGTTAGAAGGTAATTTAAGTGAGGAAATCATTTATCTTAGCAGTAGCTAACTAAATTAAATAGGACAGCTTTAAAGTCTGTGTGTTAAGTCCCAAACAACTGCTAAATGTTATATTATGTGCAACCATACTGGTATTTGACATTTCCACTGGGAATAAAAATTATAGTTAAAAAAATTACTGTGCTTCCTACCCAAATTACTGTGGTCATTTAAAAAAAGTCACATGGCACTTATAACAAGCCATCCGGGTATCAGGTCCTGGTGTCCTGGCCAAATTCTATTTTGAGAGAGTACTAAGAGCTCAGCCCTATGAGGTGCTGAGAATCTGCTGCAGTATGCTAAATGCCCTCAACTCCTGTCAATTAGTGGGTGCTCAGAACCTATCAGGAAGTGCTCAGTACTCAGCAAGTTTGGACCCAGAATACTTACCTAAGTGGCATCTATAGTTTCAAATCTATATTATATTTCTTTTCACTCCCTTATGTGACTTTACTGTGACTGCACAAGTGAACAGTTGAACAGTGTTTCAGTGACATGCTGCCAGTGTATTTTAAGAGGGAATTCCCAGAAAAATGTTCCCCTTAGCACATGATGAACTTCATATACCAGGCTGCCAATAGATAGGAAGTGTGAAATACTGGGACTTTTACTCATTCATCCTCCCACTTAAACAAATTACTGGCACATATCTATGCATAATGAGGAGGATTATATTAGTTTGGCAAATACACTTATGTTAAGTCTGTAGGTATACTAGATCGTATTCCTGAAAATAGCCTAACAAGAGCTCAGT
Organism: Pelodiscus sinensis; assembly: GCF_052426305.1. NCBI lineage: Eukaryota > Metazoa > Chordata > Testudines > Trionychidae > Pelodiscus > Pelodiscus sinensis. Next base: position 22,143,293 of record NC_143052.1, on the reverse strand, counting down.
TGTCATCTTGTGTGTTGTGAAATGAGAGGGAGTGGAGATTTTGTAAGGAACCTAACAGTATCCACTTCTGAGATCACTCATTGTATTACCCTTGTGTGGAGAAGCTCTAGTCACAGATCAAGACCCCATTGTGCTAGGTATTGTACAAACACAGAATAAAAAGATGGCTCCATTATAAAGACAAAAATCTGGCTTATTTTAAAGGCAAAAGATTTTCTCTCCAGAAGTATTTTTATGAACCATTAGGCAGGGGAAAATAACAGTGATGGGGATGATGTAGTCATATTTGTAGAAAAGGCAATTCTCATGTAGGGCTATGTCTAGACTGTAGGCTTCTTTTGAAAGAACCTTTTTTCGGAAGAGATCTTCCAAAAAACTTCTTCCGAAAGAGAGCGTCCACACACAAAAGCACATCGAAAAAGCGATCTGCTTTTTCAAAAGATAGCATCCATTCAGTGTGGATGCTATCTCGCACTTAAGCTGTGATAACTATTGACGGAGTCGCACCAGGGCACCTGTGCTTTTCCCTCTTCTTTTGAAAGAGCTCCCTCTTCCCTGTCCACACCTGCCTTTTTTGGAGGTCTTTTGGAAAAAGGCTTCTTCCTCATAGAAAGAGGATTACCAGCTCCAGAAAAAACCCTCTGTTCTTTCAATTTACTTTCGGAAGAATTCGATTGCAGTGTGGACATAACTCAGGTTTAGTCAGAAAAACAGCCATTTTTCCAACAAAACTCTGAAGGGTAGATATACCCTAGAGGTGGTTTTGTTACTCCTGATCTTCCCATCAATTTGTTAGAGGATTTTAACAAGAGAGTCATGAAAATCACGTTAGTGAACAGGGGTTTTGTCCTTCCAGCACTTGGACTGTCAGTAGCAGTGCATGAAAGGATTCCATAAATATGCAACATGTATCCTTAGGAATGAAACATCACTATATGAATATAAGATATTACAGGAAGACATGGAATTCACCAGCAAATTGTGCCCTTATCACTAACGGTCCTTAGGTTAAAAAGAAAAAAAAAAAAAGAGGGGGCACAGCAATGCCCAGTCCTCTATAAGGGCATGTTACTGGAGTCAAACAGAAACTACATTGAAAAGATGAAAGCATTCGTGTTGAAATGAAAGAGCACAACATCTAATCCATCTGCTTATTTACTGAAGGAGTTCACTCAACACTCTCCAATAAAAATGAGTAATTTTTGTGTGTCACGTGTCACTAATAATCTCTGACACATACACAGGCTTCGGAAGCATCGTATATCAAAGAGCATTGTGAAAGCTTCAAGTGTATTTACTGTTTTATTAAAGAGGGCCCATGGTGCAGCTCTTGTTACTGATATTCATACACTTCATATTAGGATAGTAGGCATATCAATGCCTTTCTCTGTTCAAAAAAAAATTACAAAGTAGAAGAACATTGTGGTCAATATGATCTCTGCCTGAGCAGTTTTTGGCCTGCAACAGGGCACAGATGGGAAAATTGTAGCAAGGGAATAATGGAGCTGACCATGCCATTTCTCTGATAAATAGAGGATTAAAACAGGGAGGGCTTGTCAAAGTGAGCTGAGGTTTCATTTTTGCTCAACAGAAGACAAAACTGAAAGTGGCTCAGATCTAGGGTCCACTCATCTAATCTCCAAGGATTGAGAATGGGAGAAAGTTAAGTGACACGGACCCTCTGTTAGAATATATTGTTACTGTTGTGGAATGGGAGAAATATCCAGAGCTCTTAGCACTCCCCTAAAGAAATTAATTGGTGAATGATAAATAAAAGAACTGAATGAGCAAGACTTTTACCAGATTTTGGCTAGATTTCCCCTTTACCTTCTTCCTTTGCAGTCATATATTATTCATCACTTCCTCTAATGACTTCAGTGTTGCTGATGAACAGATCAGACAAAGCCCATGTTTCACCTTTCCGATCCCCTCTGACCTCACTGTATGATAGTCCTCATAGCTGAAGTTCATAATCCACCCTGTGCATCATCTAGGGAAAATAAGTCTGATTCTCTTTTCATGTGAACTGAGGTCAGTAAGAAGTTATGCCACTGTAGTCAAGTGAATGACATTGATAGGAAATACATACCGGTGAGAGAAGATTCAGGTTATTTATCTGTACAGGGAGCATTTTCAGTGAACACTGGGTTTTTCACATCTGATAAATACTACTTAAAAAAGGATTTTTTTAAAAGTCAGTATGTGCCAAGTGTAAAGATTGATTATGCAGACATATCATTACCTGTATCATGTCCACATTTGCACAGCATAGTTCTAAGACAATTGCAAGCTAAATTAACCCATTTAAAAATAAACGTATTTTCTATGCACAGAGGTGGATTACTTGCTTCTGTCATTTCCATCAGAGACAAGGGGCACCTACTTTTCTATTTAAACAAATGAAGTGTAGTGTTAAGTTCTAGACTCTATGGTCCCAAATTTTCAGAAATGATTTCAGGTGTTCAATTTGCAATGCCATGGGAGCTGACTGATCAGAGGGCAGGTGCACAGCACTTCCTAAAAATTAGCCCACCATAAGTATGTCTACTAAGCTCAAGTCTGTGTGACCTGGGCTTGTGGTTTTAGTGTTTCCAAGCCTTTACTTGTGTGTTCCCATAGCATTGTAAACCTGATTTTATAGGTGCTAGACTTAGGTTTTACAGTGCTGCAAATGAATCCATGCTTTGCTGTGCATTCCTTTTATCTCAGGTCTGCATCCATACTGCCACTTGACAGGATTTGGACCTGTATCATGGTGGGACTTGGGCTTGGACTTATGCCCCCAGCAGGATCTTGGAACCTGGTTGCTGTGTGCTTGCTGACCCAATACTGGAGTGGAACAGACATGCCAGGCCCCTGGCCAAGGGGGAGGATGCCTCCATGCTCCCGGAACGGATGGGGGCCTTGGGTGGAAGAGGCAGAGCTGGGGCATGCCATGTGGTGCTCAAGTGATTATTTAAAAGTCCTAAGGCTCTGGCCACTGCCACTCCTGCAGTAGCAGCAGTGGCAGCCGGGAGCCTTAGGCCCTTTTGAATCACCAGACCAGGCAATTGGAAGGTCTGTAAATCATACTGCTTAGTATGTGGATGAAGGGGTGGGGGCACTTTGGCTCACACCTGAGTGAGCACCCAACCTTATTGTACAGTGTAGACATACCCATACGTGGTCCCTAAAGTTGGGGGACAGGAAACTACTAGTCACTTTAAAAAATGTGGCCTAGGACTCCCAGAATAGGATAATGCTATGATAAAATCTGAGAGAAGTTTGATAAGTTGTGCATCCAAAACAGAAATAAGATCTCAGATTGATAAATCTTTCAAGTAGCCTTTTACCCTTGCTGCCTTTTGGAAGTAGCTTTCATCATATGAACACCACCAAAGAGTTCATCAACTATTTGACCACAAAACTATTGACTGCTTGAACTGTCACCACCACAAAGTAGGCCAAATAATAAATGAACTTTTTATTAAGTGTAAGTAGCATTAGCATTACAATGAGGGATTGTTTGAAAACAAGCTGTGTTGCTGTTGCTCAGAAGCTAAAAGAAAATGGTTCTCAGTTTCTTTCTTTCTCCTGGAGGGCAACCACAGGGGATATATTAAATCTTTTAAAATATGTTGACAGCTGAAAAGGGGCTGCTGCTGACCTAGTGACATTGTATGCTTTTTAATAGGTATTAATGAAGTTGGGTGAGTCTTTCTTAGAAGTTGCTTATTTGTTCTAGTAAGATTTAGCCTCATGGAGAGACATAGCTATCTGTGAACTTGCACAAACTTAGACCTGATCCATTACTAATTTGTCATTTCCAGTGAAGACAGTGGGGGATCTACACAGGAAACTTCTATTTGACTATGGTGTTAGATACTAGGCTGTGTGAAATGTGCACAGCAAAACTTGTGAAACTCACCTGGTCTGGGCATCTCAATAAAAGTCAAAGCAGGTTTGCAAAAAGGTCCAAAGCTCAAAAACCATCTGGAGCAGCCTTGCACTACTAGGCTACATCTACACTGCAGCGCTATTTTGGGATACTTCTGGTATCCAAAATAGCTATTCCACGTCTTTTGAGTGTGCCTGTTATTTTGAAATATAATGGATTTGCTATTCTAACATCCCTGTACACCTCATTCCACATTTCAGAATAGCGATTTATTTCAACCTAGGTGCTGTGTAGACAGCACCAAATTTCAAAATAAGCTATTTTGAAATAACATTGAAATAAGATATGTAATTTGCGTAGCTCAAATTTCATATCTTATTTCGACCTACGGTGCAGTGTAGACATACCTCTACAGAACAAAGGCATCATGCATGGTTTGGAAGCACATTAAACTCCATACTTGAATTGTAGGTGAATTGAAACCAAAGCAAAGCTTGTGCTACCCTGTGGCCTGATCTTGCATTCTCTTGCTTCAAGAAGAGCTTTACCCATGAGAGGACTGTAGGATTGGGCCCCAAAAATCTTATTTTCCCCAACCTGGTAGGAGCACTCAGGAATGTGAGTGCTCAGGTATATATATTGGTAGGTTCAGAAGCTGCAGGGCTTGGTATCATTATTCCATGAGGTAATTACAGATAGTATGCTTGTGCTAAATTGTATAGATTTCATATGCTCGAATATCCTGGTGTTTTTTCCCTCCATCCCACCCACTGCTGATCCAGAATTAGCGGAGCTTAAAGCTAGCTTTCTTCCCTTCTCCCCCATCCTCTTCTCAGCTCTGCTGAGTATAAAAGCGGTGAAGCAGAGGATCTGGCCACTACAACTAACAGAACAATGAGATGATGATAAACTCAGATTAATGAATTCCTAAACATAATTATTGTACAGATATAAATGATGGTACAAGATGCAAGGCATTGGGAAATCAGATCCATAATGCATAAATGATACTCAAATTCTTAAGGCACAGGCAATGCTAAATTCCACACTAATGTCAAATAAACATTTAACGATAGAAAATGAGTAACAAACTGTATTTTTAAATAGAAAAGCAGACACATCACTAATCTCAAAAATATAAATTAAGAGTTAAATCCTGCTCCCATTGAAATTAATTGCAAAACTCCTATTATCAGGCCCTCAAAATATTAAAGCGGTTTACTTTTAATTACTGTTCCTTCTTGATGCAATGCATGACAAGGAATGAAAGCAACTAATGATTAAGTCATTTCAGATCTTTATCATTCCCGATTAAAAACGGAATGGGTCAAGTTGCCGACTGGATTCCCCTATGTCAGATGCTATTATGCAAACATCAAGGGACTTGTTCCTAAGAGATGTCAGCTTTAAAATGCATCATGCTTTTTTTTTTTTCCTTCTCCTGGTTACATTTTTTTAAATTTCTGTATGTACTGGTAAAATAGTAACACATGAATCCAATCCAAAATATGAATATCACATTAGGAGGAACTATTTGACTTATTGTTGTCTAATTTCATTGTGTTTAAACCATATGGTATACAAAAAGTTACATTTTCATAATATCCATTTATTAAAAGAAAATGAGAATCATTTTTCTAAACATCAATAATTCTTGCATGCAATATCTTATGGTAAAGAGATTATTATTAAAGAGAATGGAAGTACACTGAAGCTGAAAAGTGCCATTGTCACCTTTGAAAAGTAAACAGCATCATATTTCACCTTTTTCTATCAGAATTGCGGACAATAGTGGCCCCATTGTACTGTAAACACAGCAAACTAGGAAATCTCTTTTCACATCCCAAAGTTCTTTTGACCATCTGGAAAGCAAACTTAATACAAATTAAACTTAGTGTTTTCATTTCACTGGGAGAGCTTCAGCTAATGCCAAATATATATGTATAATTTTATACATATATTTGTATAAACATATATATAATATAAATTTACTTCAGAGATCACGAAGAGTTGTTTAAAAGGGAGGAATTCAAAACATATTGTATTAAAAACAAAAGAATATTGCTCTAGGCTTCACATTTTGATGTGCAAAACTCAGCATGTTCAGAGGAAACCAATGACTATGACTGTGCATTGAGGCACTGAGAGGAAGTGATTAGGTCAGTCCATTTAAACACAGTCACGATATCATGAGTACTCCACTACCTTTCTTCTCTGAAGGGTAGAGGCTGGCACTGTTATTCACACTATATAGAGTAAAGGACTATTTGTCTGTGTCTACACTGGCATGAATTTCCAGAAATGCTTAAAACAGAATAGTTTTCGTTATAAGTATTTCCGGAAAAAGAGCGTCTACATTGGCAGGCTGCTTTTCCGGAAAAGCCCTTTTTCCAGAAAAGCATCTGTGGCTAATCTAGACGCGCTTTTCCGGAAAAGACTACTGGGCTGTCTACACTGGCCCTTTTCCGGAACACTGTTCCGGAATAAGGACTTATGCCCGAGCGGGAGCAGAATAGTTTTTCCGGAATAGTGGCTGATTTTGTACAGTAGAGCATCATTGCTTTTCCGGAAATTCAAGAGCCAGTGTAGACAGCTCGCAGCTTATTCCGGAAAAGCGGCTGATTTTCCGGAATAAGTGGCCCAGTGTAGACACAGCCCATATGTAAGAGTAGCAGAATCTAGTCCAATACAAAGGGGAGATGGCAATACTCTTTACTCTGCAAAAATCGTGCTAAATTTAAGACAACTGTGGCAAACAGAACACAGGTTTTCTGAGACTCAGGCCAACATCCAAATGAGAAGACTATTCCTCCTGTGCTTGTTAGTTTGTCCAGTTCAGATATTGAAGTGATAATACCTGTTTAACCAAGACACCCTCTTTAGTGTTCTCAAATTAAGGACAGCTAGGCTAATTCTCTGTGCTATTTCATGTGACAAATATTGTGATCTGGTTTGTATAAGCCTTTTATGGTTCTGGCTAGAGCAGCAATACATATTCATAACAGACTTTGCCTCTGCCCAGATGGAGTCTGGAATTAGAGGTTGCTAGAGAGGCTAGACTCAGTACTGCAGAATACTGACTCAAAAGCTTCAACATCTTCTGCTCTCCCAGATGGCCACTGAGTCTAAGCCCCAAAATAGTTACCTTAATGTCAATATCAATTTACACCTGCCGAGGACCCAGCCCATTGTGCATTGTACAGTAATAGGTACTGAACACAATACGTTGCAATCATTCCTCTTTGTGGGGGCTTCTTTCCAAAAATACCTTGCCTGATATACTAGAGCTGCTACCCTTAAATCTTTGAATCACAGAAATTAGAAATGAAAATGATCTCTTAAGTGTAGAATTTGCCTCAACACTGTTTTTCCAGGGTGGCGTTTAGACAATCAGAGATGGAAAAGACATTCATTATACTTAATATTTACCATGTGTTTCTCTGGATATTAGCATGGGGGGGGGGGGGAGCGGAGGGAAATCTGCCACCAGAAATAGGGTTATCACCATCTTTGGGTATGTAGAAAAAATAGAGTGGGATAGAGATTCCTGGTAGTCCCACTTTTCTACCTCTTGTGAAGAAAAGAAGGACACTATAAAAACAAAAGGCCAGATTCTTTGATCTATCCCTTGAGAGTTTATCATTGCCCAGTGGAGAAGAGAGGCTTAAAGTCACTATGCAGCCCACTGGCAATTGAGGTCCCCAGGTTGATCCCTGGGAGCAACTTACAGCCACCTTGGGGCTATCCTAACTATGCTAGGGACACCCTGGTCTCACACACTGTTTCCATGCCCTATCCACTGCACCGAAGTCCTGCTAGTAAGGCAGTGTAGGAATCACTAAGGTGACTCGATGCTACCCAAGGATTTCACTGCATGGGGGAAATCTTCAAGTGTCAAGACCTGCCAGCCGGGCTCCAAGAGACCAGTGCAGGCAGGATCCGCTCCATGTGATTCAAAGACAGACCAAGCCCAGCTTTTGTATAGGGCTGAGGGATCTGACTATTAAGTGCCAAATAGTTAATAATATTAATTCAAGAGACTTTATAAGCCCAGAGGCCACATGTATCTGGAGAGGTGACTGATATTGAAGTTTCAGACAAAGAATAATAAAGCAAGTGCACCAGCTTTCCAGACATTTGGGTGATTGAAGCAGTAATAGAATAAATGGAATCAGTCATAAAAACACAAATAGCTCCTGACTGGCTGAGTGGCCTTTCCCACTTAATCTTCTTGTATTTCTTTAATATGGGTTAGATGAGTTAGTCACACTTGCAAGTGGTTTGGACGGTGGGTTGATAGACACATCTGGCAAAATGGTTTGGCCTGAGGGTTGAATTCCTTCTAAATTTCATGAAATGTGTAATCTCACAAATTTCCATTCAGGCCTTGGAAACAGCATATGCAGAAAACATCAATCCAAAGTATATTTTGCAGCATTAGATTCTTTTCATTTAAGCACAGCATTTGTCAAAGCCTCTAGGAAATTCTCATACAAATACATAGAAGGGAAAAATTACTAAATCAGTACATAGAATCACCACCATAAATGCTAACAGCCAATGTGAAAGAAGTCCAGTTTTGCAATTAAATTCAGAGGTTTAAAACATTTATATCCCTATTGTGACAAAGAGTCTTAGATGTGAACTGTGCATATATTTTGAAAAAAAGCATGTTTGTAGTCCGTTTACAAAATACGGGCATCAGTACTTTGATTCCATGAGAATTTAAAATTCCTAAGCATGCACACTACTTAATAGTAGTTTGTATACAATACACACATAAAACATAAGTGTTTAAAATGACAGGTGATGTTTGATGCCCAAATTAATATCCTTTAAAAAGGCCTGATTTTCAGAGGGTGACTCCTCAGTCATTTCTGAAATCTCCGTAAAGGTATCTCTATATGAACACCAAAAAAATGGAGGCAATCAAAATTACTGATCTATTTTGCAATTGTTGGTCATGCACTACAATAATTACTTTTAAAATACAAAAAAAAAAAAAAAAAAAAGGGAGAATGCCTTAATTCTGCCTAAGCCATAATGACAGACACTTAAAAAGAAAACAAATCCCATGTATTTGTTCCTGTAATTACAGCTAATAGTAGCCTCCATGTAAAAGTTAACCTCAGCATTTGGCTCTTAGGCACTACAAATAATTTAAAAAAAACATTTATGTGGACACATATTTAGAAGCCATCTCTTAGTTATTACTTGGTTATTGGATTGGATGAAAAGAAGAAAATGTTATACAATAACATTTGCTCAAGCATGTTGATCTGCTTCCTTACCATTGAATGTTAAGAACACCCTGGGCTGAGGCTGTGAAGATCCTTTTACAGGGCTAGAGTAAATAAACATCCCAATCAAAAGGTAGACTGCTAGAAAGGCCATATCTTCTGATGTTCAACTTAATATCCAAGAAGTAAAACCTAAAAGAAAAAGAAAGTCCATTACTAATTTTACATTATATAAAATATGTGGACTAAAATCAACAGTGCAGAAGAGTAGGAGTAAGAGAGCTTTGCCAGATTGAAGGTATAATATGAGACACACATTTTCCGTTTAAATCCAAAAATGTTTTGTCTGGATATGTTCTGTGTTGGCACTCAAAGAACTGTAAGCATGTTACTTACAATGCATAGACAAAGTTTTAGGTGAGTAAAGACTCAGTTTATTTCAATAAGGATAATTCCACCTGCTGGAAAAATAATTATGCTAAATGTCAAGGCAGAGCAAAGCAAGGACAGGAGATAATGTTTCATGAGTAAAAGCTGGCTGATATTTTTAGACCTCGCTCCTTACTGTACATCATGCTTAATCTATACAGTTTTTTAAACTTCAGAGGGAGCACATCTCTGTTTTGCTGTATCTTATATACTAGAACATGCACAATTTTACAAAAAAAAAAAAAAAAAAACACTTAATGGAACAACTACCATTGGCTCCAACACAGCCAGTTTTTCACCCTCACTCGTTACATCTAACATCAACTGTTGTTTGGGATAATCCCATTCAGGGAGTTTAGTCCCAGGTTTGTGTCTAATAGGAATACTTCATAGTACAGTAAAACTCCAATAGTCCGGCATCCAATAGTCCGGCACTCCTGATAGTCCGGCATCAAAATGGCAAGAGCCTAGTGAGTGAGCTTCGGCAAAAAAATGAGATACAAGGTAACAGCGGCAGCAGCTGAACTGAGCAAAAAGGGTAAAAAAGGCTTAAAAAACCTAAAACATTACTGTATACAGAATGTACAATAAGAAGGGTTAAGAATACTTTATATATAGTATATAATGTATACAGTGTGTGTATATATATAACCATTTTATAGTACTTCCTGATAATCCGGCATATCTGATAATCCGGCACCACCTAGGTCCCATAGATTCCGGATTATCGGAAGTCTACTGTAGATGGCATATAAATACTCTACTTAGTCTATTGCTTCACTCCATTCACATAATTCTGGTGGTTGTATTTGCATAACTGATAGAACGCTCCTTTCTGAGTTAAAAAAAGGGTAGTCCTGTGGCACCTTACAGACTAACAAAATACATATTGCATCACGAGCTTTTGTAGGCAAAACCCACTTCTTCAGATGAATAGAAATCAATCAACTGCATAAGGTAACTCACACCTTCCACTCAAGCTCATCTGAAGAAGTGGGTTTTGCCCATGAAAAAAGGTCATGATACTAATTATATATGTGTGTGTGTCTCTAACTTTAAAAACAAGTAGTCCTGTGGCACCTTACAGACTAACATGGCTACCCTCTAAGACTTTCTGACTTGAGTAGCTTTTTAAAGGTAGAATACTACAAATATACTTTGGAATTAGAAAAGCAGTATCTCATATAGAGCCTGATCCAAAGTCTAGTGGAGTTAATGGGAGCCCATAAAACAAAATCACACTCAAAATTAAGCCCATCCTTTTATACAAAACACCTTCCAAAGGCTAATGAATACATCCCGAGAAACAGGCAAGCATAATTAGCCCCATTTTACATATACAGAAATGGAGACTTAGAAAGGTTAGGGGATCCTCCTATGGTTACACACAACTAAGATCTGATTTCCCATTTAGCTTTACAGTATAGATGTAGCCTATTTCGGGATATGGTAGGTATCCCAAAATAGCTATTCTGCATATTTTGAGTGCACCCATTATTTTGAAATATAACAGGCATGCTATTCCAGCATCCCTATAAACCTCACGAGGAGTAAGGGACATTTCAGAATAGTGACTTATTTCAAGATAAGTGCTGTGTAGACAGCGCCAAATTTCAAAATAAGCTGTTTTGAAATTGACTCGAAATAAGCTATGCAATTGTGTAGCTCAAATTGCGTAGCTTATTTCGAGCTACAGGTTCAGTGTAGATGCACCTTACAATTCCAGCCATTTTACATCAGTGTACCTCTTCTGATATCAGTGGATTTACAACTGCATAAACCTGGAACAACAGAGAGGGGAATTAGCCCAGAAGTCTATTCTCTAAATAGAATCCATATAAACTGATTAGGGCTCGACAAATCACTGAATCTACTCGCCTGTGGCAAGTAGATTTCAGCTGGTCGCCCTGTTCACCGGCGGCGTGCGCATGCGCAATGCAGGTCTTGCGTATGCACAGTGTGGAACTGGCGAGTAGGTTTTGCAGCCGTTTGTCAAGCCCTGCTGATTTCTAACCCTATGCATATCATACCAGCTTCTGGCTAGATTTTAAATAAGAACATCTCCCTTTCTGTATGCTATTTAGTATCTTCTGAGAGTGTTACCAGGAAGAGGGATTCAATGGGGGAGGAGGGTGCTCAGCACCTGGCAGGATGTGTCTTAGTATCTAAGAATTCCTACAGAATAATAACATTAAACACTGCAAGTTTTTGTTTACCCTGAGAACTGAGATTACCTGGACTGTGCTAATGCAAACTACTCCACACTGCACCTCAATTATATTAACAGGACCACCTTTAAGGCTACGTCTACACTGCAGAGTTTTTGCACAAAAACAGCCATTTTTGTGCAAAAGCTCACAGAGCATCCACAATACAAGCGTGTTCTTGTGGAAGAAGAAGTATATGAAATCGTAAGAACACAGGGCTTTTTGCTCAAGAGTTATTCTTCTTTCTACAAGGAATAAGCCTTTTTGTGCAAGAGCTCTTGTTCAAAAAGGCATGTGTGGACTGGCAACAGGGGTTTCTTGTGCAAGAAAGCATCCACACTGTCATGGACGCTCCTGTGCAAAAGCACATCTCTTACGCAAAAAGCACATGGCAGTGTGGACGCGCTCTTGCGCAAGAACTCTTGCGCAAAAAAGTTCTTACACAAGAAGCCTGCAGTGTAGACGTAGCCTTTAAGGGTGGAAAACAATTTCAGAGGGGAAGCCGTGTTAGTCTGTAACTTTTAAAAACAACACGTAGTCCTGTGGTACCTTACAGACTAACCAAAATATATGGAATCATGAGCTTAAGTGGGTTTTGCCCATGAAAGCTCAAGATTCTAAGGGCAAAGACATTAGTTTTGTATCTGTGTCCTTTCAGTTCATGCCCTCTCTGGTGAGACCAACATCTGTCCTTAAAAAAACCCCAACACCTGGCTCTAACGTCCAGGTAGTTTCATATCGGGCAGTAAACAGCTGTCAGATAATAATGACTTCAGTCAGATCAGTCCCAATTTGGATTGGATTCAGAGGTGAGAGGCTGTGTCTCATTACCATGCTTCAGTCATTCAATATTCACTTACTGCAAGTCATTTTTTTTTAAAAGAGCTACAATCTACACCAAAATTCCATGCAAGAGTGGGGGAGGGCTGGGAGAGGGAGAGTTGCTGCACTAGTCAGACTTGTTCAGCAGTGCTACCCTCTTGCAGCTGGTCTGGGGCTAATGCAGGTATTGTGGCGTTTCTCTGCTGACAAAACCACTAAGTTTGACAATTTACCAAATACAGCTCTGCAGTACAAAAGAAAACAACCCATTTTGGAACAGCCCCAGTTAATTTTTAAGGGTTCGTTAATTAATACAATTATACTTGTATAGCCTTTGCCAAAAATAATTTTTAAACAAGCTGCACCAATTCCAATATTAACACTACTTTGTGGGTTTAAAATTCAATACCCTACCACTAGCCCATGGGATAGCTTTCTAGTTAACCTTCTTCAAACACAGGAATGCCATTAAATCCTGATAAGATTGCTTTGTCGGGCCAAAACAAATGGCCAATCATACCAAACATGTGATTTTAACAGATGCAATGGGATTAGTATTCTACTGTAGTAGCACTATGCCTTCTTTGCAATACAGAGGGGAAAGGAAAGAGGGAAAGTATAGGGTTATTTCTGTTCTGCTAAATCATATTGGGAGGAACTGTCAAAAAAATCCTTCCATGTTCCTAGCCAAATCTAATTCCATTGAGGAGAAATGCTGCTATACTTCTGCTTGAATTGCAAATTTCTACTGTCACACAAAAGTGACAGACAATACAAGATCTCAACAATAAATTGCATGCTCCCTGCCTGCTGTTGGGTACGTAAAATAAGGGCATATTACTGCCATAAAGATATCCCAGGGCTTTATGAATACAGCCTTCTCTGACACGTGAGTTAGAGAAGGGAAATATGTTGAATTTTAGGACCGCTTGGCAATTGAAAACAAACTCATTTCAGTTCAGAATCCTAGTCTGGAATAAAATAACAGTTTTGTATTTATCTATGGAAAGTCATGATAGTAAGCGAAATCAACATATTCTGAGCACATGATCTGTATAGGCCAGCAACTGCACTGAAATCTTACAAGTACTCCCCTTTAGCATAGACTCAAGAAATAGTGTCCCAGTTTCATTTCTCACTAGTTGTTCCTATTTTCACAGTGTGAATAACAAACTTGTTAAAGAGGGAAAGTTGCATTCACATGGAGTTCCTTTAAAAAAAAAGAAATTCTGTCCTGCTTTATAAAAGTGGTGTATAACTTCACTGTAAAGCACCCGGCAGGTGTCATATGCTCAAGGCTGAATTCCAGAATTGTTCTGTTTGTCAAATCATTCACTGGGGAAAAAAATAAAGATTATACAGTTGGGGGAAAAAATCATTGTAATTAACTCTGAGCTGTGGCAAAACTCAGCAGTCACATTTCACATCCATTACAGTGCTGAAAGAGAACTTTCAATCATGCTTACCTAGCTACTGAAGGACTCAGTAAGGCAATGCCATCAAATTTCTGTCTCGTTTCTATCAGTTTATGGGCTCCACTCCTTTTACCAGGGCACTTTTAATTCCAAACCTGGCTGACTGTAGAAAACCTTTTCCTCCTGGTGGCTGCAAACGCACTCCCAGTTTCTTTGTAGAATAATCCTTATTGCTATCAGGCTCCGGGAACTCGTCTCCCCATTCCTTAATTAAGCACCTAGGAGTGAATGGAAAGTAGCTGAGCGATGACGGGGAAAGCTTTGGTTTCCAATTACAGTCACCGCCACTCACGCTGGTCCTACTGCCCTCCCAGCAACCGCCTAAGCGAGGCAGCTCACCCCAGGCTGGAATACATCATTAGCTGAGCAAGTAGGGGCAGATCTCATAAATATTGGAGGGGAGAGAGGCCACACCCAGAAGGAAGAGAGCGAGCCGCAGAAAGAAAAGCAGGGGGAGAGCTAACAAGGCAGCCACAGCGAAAGGAGCAGGAACGCAGAGAGGGGAAGTCAGGGGACGAAATCCAGCGCGGGACTGTGAGATCTAAAGCTGCCAGCTCCTCAAATGAGTGTGTAGAGGAGTCAGTGCCTAGCAGGGCGGACTGAGCGGGGCTCGTGGTGCGCTTGAAAGGCGGGCAGACCCACTTTGGTCCTGCGTGTGAAACTGCATAATGCTTTTAAGTGGGCAAATGACGAAATCCTTTTAAGGGAAAGCTTTCTTTCTCTGCCGGATTCCAGGGGCGATTCTCCAGGACACTCCTTAAAACGCATGCTAGGGAAACACTCCAGTTGAGTTTCCACAGCATGCCAGTGATATCTTTAAATTAGAAAACAATCCCTGTTATGTTTATAGTGATAGAAATGTAGCCGTGTTAGTCTAGGGTAGTTGAAGCAAAATGCAGGACAATGTAGCACTTTAAAGACTAACAAGATGGTTTATTAGTCATCATCTAATAAACCATCTTGTTAGTCTTTAAAGTGCTACATTGTCCTGCATTTTCTTATGTTTATGATGCCTATGGATTCCCACTACTATCGCCTTCTGCACACCACGTGTTCTGTCTCTGTGCCCTTCTACAGACTTTCTCCTTGTCTTCTTCCCCTCCCTTAATCTTTCAACTCACACCCCTGAGACAGGTAGGGTGATTCCCGCCACAGCCTCTAGGCAAAGGCTATGAAGAGCACTCAACTCCTGCACGCAGGAGTGTTTCGAGCCCACAAGGCGACTCCCAGTCGGACTCCAGGCGTCATGCTTTGATGTTCGTGTTAACAAAGCAATTCTGTCAAGGGCCAGCCAGACGTACAAAGGACAGACTAGAGAACTGGGTTTCAGCGCTGAGCTCAGCAGCACTTGCGGGGGAGGGACTGGTACAGCATAGTACAACCCAGCAGAGGTCGCTATCTAGAGGGGAAGAGGAATTAAAACTAGCCAACCCTAGAGAGAGAAGGAAAAAAAGCCTGGGGCAAAGTTTTGATTCTTGTAAGACTACCTCTCTAAAAATGGAGTGAGGATGGAGTTTATCAGAGGGGCAGATGATAGAGCATTGGTTCGACCCAGCTACACGAGTATTGTGAATATTCAACATAAGCATTTGTGGATAGCTCCATATATTTAGAACAGGAAATATTTTCAAAAGCACCTAGGTGATATGGTCTAAATCCTATTCAGAAAAAGTCTCTTTGGGGGACTTTGGCAACTGTCACCCACGGTGCTTTAAAATACATATGAAGAGAAAAGCTTCATCATTGCCGGGAGACAGTCAGGCATAGGAGTGGAGAGAAGCACTAAATATTTGACTAACCAGGATCACCACTATGCCGCTTACCCCATTATGCCTTTGGAAAAAGGCAACTGAGGAAAATTTTCAAATGTAAGCCACTTAATCTTAGCTGGAATCGTTTGCATTTCTCACTGTTTTCACAGGTGTGGACATGAGGGAACCATGTGGCTACCTGTGTTCTTTTCTCAAATGTATTAGCTCAGTGAAAGATCCAAATGTCAGATGTAACACTCATAAAAATTACATGGGTTTCTGCCACTCCCTTGAGGACTCTGGGTTCATAAAGTAACAAATGAACTATGAGAAAGATATAAAAGCAGCACTTTAATCTGTGAGGTGTTATCTTGCTATGCAAGGGGAACTATGCTTATTTCAGAAATCAAAATGCAAATTTTGAGTGTAAACAAGCATGTTATACTTCCTTCCTTTATGCATTGTGTGGGTGGGTGAGAGAGGAGCAAGATGATTAACAGTTAATCATTACCTTCACACCATTTTTAAAAACTCCACACACATGGAATGAGTGAAATGGCTAAAGTTTTATTTTAATTCTGTTGCAATAAGTAGCATGTTTTAGTGTCCAGCTCACACAGTGGAATGGAAATTCCTTTTCCAAACTTTGAGGTGGGGAGACTTTATTGGAATGAACTGGGCCTATGAGTGAAATGAAAAATATGCAATACATTTGCTTTCCTGGCTGCAGATTTTAAAGCCACACATAGAGATACAAATGTCTGAATGGGGGCCCAATTCTGCAGATTATAATTATACATAATTAATAATAGAGTGCACACTACATGGGAGCTGCTTTACAGCCAGTTGTGATCTCACATGCACCACATTTACTATAGTACAACACTATGGACTTCAGTGGAGCTGCTCCAAGTTCATTATTACCTATGTCAGAACAGAATCACATCTTGATCCTTGCCTCAGATTATTCACAGTCCAAGGTTCTAGTCCCTGCTATCCGATTTGCATGGGCAAACTCATGTTCACACTGAACATACTGAGAGCCTGCTGGCTCCATTGTGTCTCTGCTTGGGTCCATGGTTCTACACACACAGAATCAAAGAACCAATTTAAAACATAAACCACAATAATAATGGGGTAGGTATCTTGCACTTTCTAGCCTTTTACCTTAGCCTGTGTTTGTATTGTCTATTTAGGTTGTAAGGATGGGGGGGCACATGGGGCCCAATGCAGCCCCCAGCTTGCCTGGAACCAGCCCCTGAGGCTCTGGGCTCCCCTCAGCATTGGGAAGCCCATGCTGGTGAGGGATGGGGGTTTTTTTTGGTTTGTTTTTGGTTTTGGTTCTCACTTGTACTTAATCTCCAACTGTTTTTCCTGAGGGTCAGTGGCCCTGACCCAAAAAAGGTTCCCCACTCCTGGTGTAAGGTCTTTGAGGTAGGGCTGCCATTTGTTCCGTGTGTGTACAAGGCCTAGAACCATGGGGGCCCACTCTTTATTATCAGTTAGAATTTATTAGGTCTGCAAAAATGGAGGGAAGGTGGGGTGAAGGAGACAGGCAGAACAGGTGCAGGACAATATTGTTTTAGGAGCCTAATGAGGCGGAGGAGAAGCAGGAAGCTGGTAATGGGGGAAACAAGTATCTGAATACAAGTGGTGCAATTGGATTGAATTGGCAGTGGGGCACTATTAAGACCAAGAGGTGCAGCAATCAGTTTTTGTTCTAACCCAAACACTGACTCTCAAATCAAACATGATCAAAATGCCAGTGGTGATAGAAAACACAGCCATTAGCTGATAAAGACAGTAAAATCGCCATCAAGCTCAATCGATTGCTGGCAATAAAATGCAAAACAATTGCAGTTGCAGCAAGTGGCCAGAGCCCAGGTGACAGGAATGAGTAATGTGAGCTTCCCTCCAATACTGCTCACACACCAGTGTAGCACCAGCGCTCCTCACTGAAATACAGAGTGACCCAGTGGATGGTTCAGAATTGATCTCCCCTCAGTTCTTTCCTTTCTTTTCCTGTCAGGAGAGATGGGCAGGGTGTGAAATGTATCTGTCTATGATTGTGATAAAACTGCATCAAAGGGATTTTTTTTTCCGGAAGGTGGTAAAATCCAGTGTCATTCAACTTCTTATTGTTGAGACTGCAGGAGGCTGTGTGGATGCAGCCACCACAGGCGTAGGTGGTGCCGCTGATCGTGATTTGGTTGGTGTTTTTCTAAGAGTCATAATAAATTTAGTTAACGCTCCTTTGCTGGCAGATAGATTGGATGGGCTACAAAATGTGTGGATTTGAACACCAGATGGATGGAAGGTTGGCACACCCAGGATGGCTCCAGGTTAACAGAGAAACAAAGCAAATATGAGGAATAGGGCGACAGAGGAATACAAAAGATACAGTATTTGTACTATGTAGGTACTTCGAGGTCTCAACTAATATCTGAATCCCATTGTGCTGAGGGTGAGAGAGGCAATTCATGGAGGAGCTTGTGGGTCCTGATCTCTACAGACATGACAGAAAAAGGAAAACAGGAGCACGGTGGGTTGCAGTGACTTAGCTGAGGTCATGTCTCAGGTCAGTGGCAGAACTGATAGCAGATTAGAGATCTTCCAAGTGCTAGCATCATGCCCTGTCCATTGGACCACGCTACAGAAAGCTGAGCCACCACAAAGGGAATATTATGACTCTGTATGAAGGGGATTTTTTGGTGTATCTATTCCAACATCATTTTGCACCTATCAATATTTATATTACACTTTCTACAACTTGTCTACGTCTACACTGGCCCCTCTTACGAAAGGGGCATGCTAATTTTAAACTTCGTAATAGGGAAATCCGCGGGGGATTTAAATATCCCCCGCGGGATTTAAATAAAGATGTCCACCGCTTTTTTCCGGCTTGGGGAAAAGCCGGAAAAAAGCGTCTAGACTGGCCCGATCCTCCGGAATAAAGCCCTTTTCCGGAGGATTTCTTATTCCTACTTTGAAGTATTTAAATCCCCCGCGGATTTCCCTATTATGAAGTTTAAAATTAGCATGCCCCTTTCGTAAAAGGGGCCAGTGTAGACGTAGCCCTTATGTTTAAACGAACTTGTGAATTGTTTTCAATTCATGTTTGGTTTGAAACATACCCTTAAACACCTGATTATCTAATATTTCCCTCTACTAATTTTGTCCCTGTTAGGAAGCAGAGGCCTCCCTTCCCTCCCTCCCCCCCCACCCCTTCTTGTTTCCTTTTAATTGGAGAAAGAACCAAACATGGTTACCCTTAGTTCCTTTCACTGTCTGTATACGAGGATTGAGCTTTAGTGAGGATGCTTGTTAGATTACTGCCCAGCCAGGAGTGGCAGAAGCTTCCAAAAATGGGGAGGGGGACACTAGTGCCTGAACTGAGGCCCCAACCTCCTGAGGGCTTACCCCTATGCTGCTCCGGTCTCTTAAACTCTAGTCCTTGCTCCACCCTATCTTCCCAATACCCCTCACTCCACTAGCTCCTTTCCCCCCGACCTATCACTCATCCTGACGGCATAACTCTTCCACTTTCAAAAGTGATGAGGCCATGGCCTCCGTACCCCCCATTCCAGCACCCCTGCACCTGGCACACAGCAGGGTGGAGTTCTCATGCTGTTAAATTTTCTGTAAGGAATTTAAGCAGCAGGAAGGACACAATTGCCAAAATCTGCTCTCAGTTACACAGATCTAACTCCAGATTAACTTCATTAAGGGTGTGATGCAAAGCTTTCAGTCTCTGTAGCATTTGAGTTATGCTTCTTATATCAAAGAGACTAACAGAAGAATTTGCTTCAGTACTTGGAATCTGGAGGACATTCTTGGCTCCCAGCAGATTATTATACTATATCTTTTTACATCCCTTAAGAAGGATCTCAAATTGTTTGGTACGTGTCAAGGTTTGTCTCTGGGATAAAAGCATTATTCAAATTGTATTTTACTGATGATGTAGCTTCCGTATTGATCTCTGCATTGCTGTATTGTTTTGAACCCACTATGTTATTCCAAGGCAGCAGAAAAGACAACCTTCAAATATTGTGTATATTGTATATTTATGTGAATTCTTTTTCTCTCTCCTTATACATATTTTTAAAGTATCTTTGAATGCTGATGTATGAGAGTGACCAGTGTTCCTCGTAAATTGAGTGCTTCGGTGACCACCCAGGGTGATTCAAATGCCACCCTGCTGATTAACTGAGTGCCAAAAGCACCCACAGCCAGCAGCATATGTTTCTAGTGATGGTGCACATCTATTAATGCTTCAGTGTACATAATAACATTTATTCTACACCATGATGGAAAAATATTAGAGGAACTTTGAGAGGTAGTGATTTCTTTCATTTTTCCAGGCCTTCAATACAATAGATATTTTGAAAAATAGTTCATAAACATTTTTGCAGAATTATTGAATTTTACTTGTACAAACTACTCCTATAAGGATCCAAGAATATTTCTTGCCTGAGTAAACTGAGCAGGTATTGTTTTGAGCCCTAGGACAATAGAAGGGGTATAGTCTAACATTTAAAATCATATATATAGTAGCCCAGTGTCCGAGAGTCTGTAATGCCGAAATGCTGGCTGTTCCCTCTGGGCGGTGCTGTTGCCTGAAATGCTGGCTGTTCCCTCTGAGTGGCCCATGCTGCATGCGGAGTGCGGGGCCCAAACGGCCACTTGTGTGGCTTGCTACCCCGGGGCGGCCCGACTGAGTGGCGCAGAAGTCAGCCGTGCACCACGGCGGGAGGCAAAGGAGGGGCAGGATGGTGACGTGCGATGTGACAGCAGCTCCAGGCCCCGCCCCCAGCCATGAACATCACTGCCCCACCCCCCGTCGCCTCCTGCCGTGGCGCTCGGCTGACTTCTGCGCTGCTCAGTCGGGCCACCGTGGGGGTGCAAGTGGTGCAAGGACTCCGCACCCCCCATGCAGCATGGGGAGGGCGGCGCCCAAATGGCCATTTGGGCTCCGCGGTCCTCCGAAAGAGAGGCAGGAGGGGGAGGAGAAGAGAGAGAGAGAGGGAGCGAGAGACCGGAGGCTCAGGAGAGAAGACAGACGTGGAGGAGAGACCTGAAAATACCGTTTTATGACAGGCTAATTGGCTAGTGAACTAAGAATAGCAATAGCTTATATGCCACAAGTTATATTCAGGCAAAACTTCCATTTGCCTCAGTGGTTGTTTTAGTAATAGAATGAGGACTCAGCAAGGTCCAAAGGGTCTGACTTAATATGTTCATTTATCCATTAGTATGTAGTAAGATGACATCTAGTGCCTCGGCCTGTATTTCTTGCCTGCTCAAAGTTAACATTGACTTCAGTGGCTTTGGTGCATAAGCAATGTAGCATTAGATCCATGGTATCATAATTTTAAGCTTCAGAGTCCTTTAATAGAGTGAGAATTGTCTGTCACTTTAAATTAGCTCTTGGCTTCCTATTCAAAGAAACACAACTAAAAGTTATTCTCTCCCCGTCTCCCACAAACATACACACAATATAAGCCCTTCGATATTTCTCCTTCCCCCACCCCAATCTCTCTCCAGAACAACTGTTAACTGAACACTGATATGTATTTATTAGCAGCAAGTTAATGTATGCCAAAAAGGGAGACAAGAAATAATCTATATTTGGGACTGCAGCCAGAGTACAATATCCATCCTCTGTTACACCTTTATCAGTAAGAATCAATTATTCAGTGTCAGTAGCAAGAAAGCGAAACATTTCTTATCTGTCCCATGTTTAAGAGCTTTTTCCTGTAATATCAACATCTCTAAAAGATTAAAATTTGTTTGCTAAATTCAAAGCTATTGCAACACACGCTAGAGGAATTCTAATGAAATTAGATATAAATGCACTTTACATTAGGATTTCTGCTCAGTTGAGGCTATTTGCTGTCCATGGTTTATTTACATTATGAACATCTCCAGAATCAGTAATAGTAGTTTGTTTTTAGGAACTAGTAAAGTATTTATATAAACTTTTGCATTTATTCACAAAAACAAATGTTGCTGAATTGTCCCAGAATGCTGATCAAGAAGTCGTAGGAAGACTCTCTCATTGTATTGATACAAGTAGTAGTTTCAATACTTGGGATTTCTTCACAAATTTCAAATAAGTAGAAAAAGTAAAGAATTGCTCATTTTATTTGTAGTTACTCTTATGTGATGCACAATGTATTTGACTTTTTCTTTATTTTTTCTTATAAAGTTTGTTTACAAGAATCAGAAATGTAAATCAGAATGTAAATGACCCCAGACTGGCTGAATTTGGGGATACCTTATCTTTTGCCAGAAAAGAGGCATTGTTTATGTACTTTGAATAGAACATGCATCTTGACCTATTTACATACATTTTAAAGGATGACGATGGCTCATACATTTTAAAGGATGACACTCACTGGTCACTGGAGGAAAAATTTTGAGGCCTTTGCAGAGCGAATCCCAGTCCTGTGCTCCACACCCGTTAGCATTCTGGAAATCTGGCATGATTAAGTAGAACAGACATAGATCCTTTGCTTGAATTTTCATTCTAGGATATGTCTACACTACAAGGGTATTTCAAAATAAGTTATTTTGAAATAATAACTCCCAAAATAACTATTTCAAAATAGCACGTCCACACTAGATGGAAGCCTCAAAATTAGTCTGAGGCAGGCTCCCCTAATGTGGGTGTGCTACCTCAAACTAGAGCCCCAGGAAGTACTGGGGAGCAATTACTTTGAATGTCCCTGGGGAGGAGCTATTTTGAAACAGCAGCAGTGGAGCATCCACACTACTACTATTTTGAAATAGCAGTTTCAAAATAAACATTATTCCTCATGAAATGAAGGCTTATTATTCTGGAATAAGAAGTCTGTTACAGGCAGTCCCCGAGTTACGCGGATCCGACTTATGTGGGATCCGCAGTTACGAACGGGGCTTTTCTCACCCCGGAGGATGGGAGCGGTGGGATGCCCAGATGAGCCGTGGTCCCGCCGCCTGCGTTCTCCGGGGCGAGAAAAGCTGCTCCCCGTCTTCTTGGTCTGCTGGTCAGACCAGGGAGACGGGGAGCAAAGCCTCGGAGGATGCCCGCAGCGGGACAGCTGCGGCGCGCCTGGGCTGTCCCACTGCAGGCGTCCTCCGTGGCTTTGCTCCGCGTCTCCCTGGTCTGCTCCGGGGGGGGGGCACAGCTAGTGCCCCCTCCCCCCCAGCAGACCAGGCTTTTCTACCTACGACGCCTGGGGTAGAGCAGCTGGGGCACTGCTGGGTTGGTCCCGCAGCGCCGCTCCTCAGCGCTACTGGACCAACCCGGCAGCAACCCAGCTGCTCTGCCCCAGGTGTCCTGATTCAGCCGCTGCTGGTCAGTTTTAGCAGCGGCTGAATCAGGACATCTGGGGCAGAGCAGCTTGGGTGCTGCTGGGTTGCTCCAGTAGCGCCGAGGAGCGGCGCTACTGGAGCAACCCAGCAGCACCCAAGCTGCTCTGCCCCAGGCGTCCCCAAGTCAGCCGCTGCTGAAACTGACCAGCGGCTGACTACAGTAAGCCTGAGACAGAGTTGCTCTGCCCCCGGCTTCCTGGAATCAGCCGCTGATCAGTTTCAGCAGCAGCTGACTTGGGGACGCCTGGGGTTCTTAAGTTGAATCTGTATGTAAGTCAGAACTGGCATCCAGATTCAGCCACTGATGAAACTGATCAGTTTCAGCAGCGGCTGAATCTGGACGCCAGTTCCGACTTACATAAAGATTCAATTTAAGAACAAACCTACAGTCCCTATCTTGTACGTAACCCGGGGACTGCCTGTATTTTGAAATAATTTTGAAATAACAGGCTTGCTGTGTGGATGCTCTCCTTATTTCAAAATAACAATTTAGTGTAGACATGCCCCTAGACATATTGAAAACACTTGGGAAAACCAAGGAAGAGGCAACGTACTCCTGCTGAGGGCTTGTGTACAGGGCCAGATGAAGGCATGGGTGAGCTGGGCAGCTGCCCAGGGCGCCAACCGATGGGGGGCACCTGATGGCAGCTGTAAGGGGCGCACAGTGTGTACACCAGCAGCAACAGCCGGGCCGGACTGGGCTGCGCTTGTGCCTTGCGCCCTGCCCTAGGGGCGGGCCTGGGTTGCGCGCCAGTGGCTGTAGCCGGGCCGCGCATGCGCCGTGCGCCCCGGGGAGGGCCCGCTCCCTACGGGTGGGCTCACGCATGCGCCGTGTGCCTGGGGGCGGCGCCATGCGCCCATGCTCGGGGAGCCAGAATACCTTGGGCCGGCCCTGCTTGTGTACACTCACAAACTGCAAGGGCATAACTGTACCAGGGTGCAGCTGCACTGCTATAGGAAATAAGCTATTTGAAATAAGCTATTCTGGAATAGTTTTTCTGAAATATCTTATTTCAAAATAACACATCTACATTGCAGGGAAGCCTCAAAATTAGTGTGAGGCAGCCTTCCCTAATGAAGACAGGCTATCTTGATTTAGAGCCCCAGGAGGCACTGGGGAGGAATAACTTTGGATGGCCCTGGTAAGAGGCTATTTTGAAATAGCAGCAGTGGAGCATCTATATACTTCTTATTTTGAAATAGCTATTTCAAAATAGGCATTATTCTTTGTAGAATGAGGTTTACAGATTTCGGAATAAGCTGTCCATTTTTTTCTAAAGTATTTTGAAATAACAGAATGGCTGTGTAGATACTCACATTGTTATTTTGAAATAATGCTAGTTAACTTGAAAAAACGATGCAGCATAGGCTATGTCTACACTGCAGCCTTTGTCGGCAGAGATAATGCAAATGAAGTGCTCATTAACATTTCTCGAGTTCTCATTTGCATAGTCTCTTCCGATCTGTTTTGCAGAAGAAGTTTTTGCAAAAAAAACCCTGCAGTGTAGACAGGGCAAAATATCGTTTTGCGCAAGATCCTGTATACCTGCTTTTTTGAGGAATAAGGTTCTTGTGCAAAAGGGTTTTTTTTTTTAACAAAATGGCCCTGTCTACACTCCTTTTTTTTTGCAAAAAAACCTCTTTAGCAAAACGGATTGGAAGAGACTATGCAAATGAGAGCACAAGAAATGCTAACGAATGCTTCATTTGCATTGTCTCCGCCGACAAAGGCTTTGGTGTAGACATAGCCTTAGTGAAGAAGCTACCTATGTTGAGAGTAGAGCTTATCCTGCCAGCATAGGTACCCCATCTCCCTGAAAGGTAGTAGCTGTGTCTATGGGAAAAGCTCTCCCATCAACATGGTGCTGTCTACACCATGGATTTTCCATATTCCCAAGCAACATAATTATACCAGCATAAGTTGGTAGTGTAAACCAAGCCTTAGAAATTGCTGCTGGAGAGGTCAACTTTGAAAACACCAAGTTTTGGCTACAGCCCCTTTTCAGGGAGAGTGTTCAAGCAGGTACTTAACATTAAGCACTTGTTTCAAACCCATTGAAAGCTCTTGCTTAAGTAGTGTCCTTAACTGGGGGGTCAATATTTGCTACATAGAAACATTCAGTCCAGGCTAGAAAATTTTAACATATAAGATTTCAGAGCAGAAGAAAAAGTGGTTGCTTTAGATTTAACTAACTTCCTAAAACATCCATTTAGTAGACCGAGATAATAAGAGAAAAAAGTTTACAATCTCCCTCATACACACTTCTCCAAATAGCATTTACAATATAATTCCACAGGTCATGAAGTTCACAGTTTGCATAGGACTGCCCAAGTATTTCATTTTCAAATTAAATCAACTATGTTGTCAGTTTAAAAACCACCTAGTGCACAACTGCAGTAAATTACATATACAGAGGTGTAAGGCACAGTCATGTTTTCATAACACCAGCTAGTTACACACTGATGATTTTCTAAAAGGCATTGAGTGATCTTTATGCCAGGTGGAAATCTGATACAGCCAGCAAGTTAAACCAAGGGTAAATTATTGTTGTATCAGTTGTTATGGGTTTAACTCAAAATTCATTGAAGGCAATGGAAATACTCTTGTTAAATGCAGTGAGACAAATCCCTGAATAGGGCCCTGTAGGATCACAAGTTAAAGCTTCCTCCTTTTAAAACAAGAAAAGTCACTACAGAAATTAACATGCTGTGCATTAACATCCTTGAAAGAACTGTTGTGGTTTTGGCATTTAATCATGCACTCAGCTGTGCATTGGCACAAAAGTGAATCATGCACTCAGATGCAGGATGGGGGCTACAGACCATAAACTGCCTGAAGCAGTTCTTATTTTAACCTTCTACAGTGTGGTGGGTGCTTAAGAATAGTGATGACCACAAAAAATAATGAATTAATAATGAAAGAAGGATTGTCTTGTTTAAAATCTGTTTTCAGATAATCTTAAGGTCCAATTCAAAACTATCACTTGACAAGAAATTTCAGTTAAGGCACAAACACTGGCTTAGGCAAAGCAAAATATGTGGTGAAATGTTGCAAAAAAATCTAACATATTACATGCAATAGCCTGGCATAGTGGAGGCAAATTAAGGGTATAAATTAAAGGATCCTTTGGCTTGAACACTGTTCTTAGATGTTTATCACACCACATCTAGCTTTGCCTTTCATTGTCCACATCTCTAAAATTCCCTCCTTTACAATGCAAGTTTCCCCCCTCAAATCATTTTCACAAAAGAAATCTGTGACTGAACAACCTGACTTTTGACAAGCAGAATACAATTTGCTGTAAGATAGGTTGGATGTTGACATCTGTTTTCCCCAGGACAATACACATTATGAAATTGGAACTGGTATATAACAGGGAAACACATAGGTCCTTCATTTATTCATGCTGTGCAGTCTCTGAGTGGAATTTGGTTACTTTGGCCTAAAACTAGTTTTATGGGGTTCCATTATCTCAATTATCTACAAACAATTTTTGTCTCGGAAACATTCAGGATCTTCAACAGGATATTTAAATTTCAGTGTGTTTCACTTCTTGATTTTATGCTTATTGTGTTTAGAGTTGAAAGATCTTCAGCTGATGAAGAAAAGAGGGCAGTTCTATTGAAATCAATGGAGCTACACTGATTTAAACCAGCTGAGGATCTGGCTTGAAGAATACTATTATATCATCAAGTTGCATACCTATGCAAGAACTAGATACAGACCCCAGGAGTGGATATACCAATTGATACCATCACTGTCTATGAAAAAAATATTTTCCTTATCTGTGGAATCTGCATCATGACTTCATAGATTTTCCACAGTCATTCTTGGTAGGATGAATGCCAGCAGTTTTGTGCACTAGATCAAGTAACAAGATCTGAAATGACAAGCTACATTATGAACCCAAGCCCAACATGCGAACAGAGTCATCAGCAACAGATCTGGTATACTCGTTTTTAGCAGATTAGAATCATGAGACTCAGTCATTGCAGCAATAGACTCAAAGAGCTCAATTTATTTAATTTAACAAAGATAAAGTTAAGGGGTGATTTCTCTCAACAGTCCTGGGCCAAGTTCCAGAATGTCATCAGCTTATTTGGTTCATAATGCTATACAAATCCATCTGGCCTCTGTCAGTGTCTCAGAGATGCAGATTCCAGTACTTGTAAAAGAGATCTCTTCAGAGCAAGAAGAGATCTAAGTTTTGAAAACGTAATTACAACAGAATTTAGGTGTTTACTGCAAAAGAAAGGCTCCACTATTACTCATCTATATAAAAACCTTGATTATTATTCCATGATGTTCACATCCCCCTTTTGAATGCTTCCTGCAAACCTTCAGAAGAACAATTCTTGCTTGCAAGAATGTTCTTTGAAAGCAAAAGTCTCATGCACATTTGTATCATTGTGGTTCTGAAGAAAGAGTTTACTCAAACATCTTGAAACAGCCCTAGTTACTTACTGGGCCTCTTCTCCTCTTTACAAGAGCAACAGTGAGCCAATCAAAGGTCAGAAAGAATGCCATTTGGTCTAGATAACCAATCATGGAGCACAAGGAGTAAATGTGGAATGGTGAATATTAAAAGCAAGTAGTCTTAGCAAATGAATGGTTAGCAATCTGTAGGCTAAAACGTATTCACATGAAAAAAAATTGAACAGCTTTAAATAATTAGGAAAGTCATAAAAAATTAAAGCCTGTTCAGAAATGATCCGGGGACAGATAATAGGGCTCAATTTATTGAATACGTTTTTCATTCTGAATAACTTGCCTGGTTCAATTTCCAGCTTATGAAGGATGTTGATTTCCCTGGAGGAGAATCAAATTACATATTAGCTCTTGTACCGTTTTCACCTATTTGAAGTTTAGATATACTCATTTGGTTCTTTGTTACAGAAATTGTTGACAACAATTTTATTAAATATTTCGCTTTGTGTAGTGTTGCCTAAGCAAAGTAGGTGCAAAACATGGCCAGATCAGAATGGTAAGAACAGGTGTAATAAGTATACTGGTGCATGGTTATAAAAATTAAGTCCCATTGTGTCGGTGTTTCTAACTAAAAAAACATTAACACTCGTCTTCCGTTCCCCTGATTCAGGAAAATAAATTTCCAGCATATGTTTTCATCAATGAACCTTTTGGGGAGGTAGTGATTTTTGGTTACTACTTCATTTTACATGGGCTGCCATTGCTGTTATACACACAGCCCTGTAGTATTACCCCTCCATGTGTATTCCACACAGAAGGACTTTTTTCATGAGATGATACAAGAAAAAATTCAAGATGAAATCTTAGTGTTTTCTTCCCCATCTTAACTAATCCCCGTGGGTATGTCTACACTACCCTCCTAGTTCGAACTAGCGGGGTAATGTAAGCATACCGCACTTGCAAATGAAGCCTGGGATTTGAATTTCCCGGGCTTCATTTGCATAAACTGGGCGCCGCCATTTTTAAATCCCTGCTCGTTCGAACCCCGTGCCGCGCGACTACACGCGGCACGAACTAGATAGTTCAGACTAGGCTTCCTAGTCCGAACTACCGTTACTCCTCATTCCACGAGGAGTAACGGTAGTTCGAACTAGGAAGCCTAGTCCGAACTACCTAGTTCGTGCCGCGTGTAGCTGCGCGGCACGGGGTTCGAACGAGCAGGGATTTAAAAATGGCGGCGCCCAGTTTATGCAAATGAAGCCCGGGAAATTCAAATCCCAGGCTTCATTTGCAAGTGCGGTATGCCTACATTACCCCGCTAGTTCGAACTAGCGGGGTAATGTAGACATACCATGTGAGATGGGAAGGTGATCTGACTTAACATCAGTACCACATAGGTTGCAAATTTATGCCTACAGCCTCTTGCTCTAGAGTAATTCAATATCACAAATCTAAACTAATCCACATCTAATTATTATTACAGCCTCTGAAGAGGCTGGAGAAATAGAGTTATAGCATTATAGATTTTTAATGTAACCAGGTAAATATGGCTAATGAAACATCCTGCCCTTTTAATCATTAGTGTCAAAATAAATTCAAAGCCTTTATTACTGAATGCTCACAGACAATCCTATCTACTAAAATGGAACCTTTTTAATAATAGAGCTGTATAAATCACCTCTTTCAAATCCAACATTCCTTTTGTCAGTCTCTCCCTCAGTATGAGACAACCTATCTGTGCTACCAGAGCATGGTGTGCTAGTTCGGAACACCCTGCTCACTCTTGCGAGTAGATACTACTCTTGCATATCTGTCTAATCTAAATACTTAGGTATTTCTAGACCATTGCTCACCCTAGGATTTAAGGGTGCACATGCTATTCTAGTGCAATTTTAAATTAGGATTACAATTCAGGGGGGGAAATATGAGCCAGAAGATTCTATGACAACCTGCTCACTGTTATTGCTTAAAGGAAGCCAACTAAAGATTGTGGAACAAATCCTTAGCTAGTGGAAATGGCTTGTGTGGCGCTATGTGAATTTACACCTGCTGTGAATCTGGACTGGTATAGCTAAGGTTCAGGGTAACAAATTCAGATCCCAGCATTATAAAATGCTCTGGTTTCAGGTTACTTTGGTTAAAACAAGGCAACTGGCCCAGAGGCATGGCGCTGGTGGCATTGTGCCACTCTGTTGTTTCACAAGAGCTGTGGATTTGGATGTGAATTTGACATTCTTGAGCCTTTGTAAAAACCAAACATGCATATATCCTGACTATATGAAGAGTGTTACAATGGTGACTGGCAGAGGTGACAGTACTGGTAGCTCTTAAAAAATATGCCAGTTTTACCCAAAGCAGGTTTCCTCAGTATCTACAATGTTCCCTTGAATTTCACTATATTTTCCATAGGGAATACTTCATATACTGACATTCTCTGCAGATGACTATTAGGGCAAATTATTAGCTCTTCATCAAGCTGCACAATACACATCACCCTGTTTAAGTCAACACAACTACTTATATAAGTAAGTGCACAAAATAGGTTACAGAAAAATGACCATCATTACATAAGGTAATTGACAGGATATTTAAACCCAACAAAGGATAGTAATTAGGTAAAGGAGAAATAGTTGTCCTGATATATTTTGTTTTATCAAGAATATACACAGTAATTCCTCATTTAACACTATAGATATGTTTCAGAAAATGATTGTGTTAAGTGAAAACGTGTCATGGGGGTCAATTTTCCCTTTGAAAATAATGGAAAAGGTGGGGGCTGCATTCCAAGTGGTGGTAAGGGGCATAAGGCTGGGGAAAAAAGGGGACTGGGTTACAGCAAGGAGAGGAGGTGTTAGGCTCTGGGGAAGGGAAGGGGAGGAGGGAGGAGCGGGATTGGGTTGGGAGTATGCCCCTGTGACGGGTCTGCCAGGGAATGGCGTGACGAGTGGCAAACCCTCTGCCGCTTTGCAGGGATGCAGGGGAAGCCCCGCGCAGCCACTGGTGACAGGCCGGCTGGGGAAACCCAGCTGCCGGCCTGCAAGTGGGAGTGAAGGAGAGGGGGTGCAACCGCCAGCAACTGGCCGGCAGGGGAAATCATGTTATTCTGGGGACAGTTGTGTAATTCAAAAAACGTTCCCTAAAAAAAAATTGTGCTATCGCGAAAACGTGTTAAGCGAGCACGTGTTAAATGAGGAAATACTGTACAGTTTATTAGAGCTGGCTATTTTTAATGAATGTATGCAAGCAGGTATTTTGGGATAAAAAAGCAATGCATAAATGTAGCCAAATATAATTTGACTAAACAAATATTTAAGGGTCCACAATATTCAATTTATTATCTTTTATGTCTCAGTAGATAAACAGGTTACCTTTGGTTGAGGTTTATGAGAGTGACTAATTCTTTTGCATTTGTATTCTGTTGCTCATGTTTGTTTTTCCTCAGCAATATATTTTATGTGTAGTAGGCATAATCATGAAGTCTGTATGCACTTTTTATCTAAAGTGCAGACTTTCATTGGTATCTGATGTGATTATGGCATGAGTATGGGCTTATGGTCTCAACCAATCTGTGAATGGCCAACCTTCATGATTCAGAGATAAAATAATGTAATATAAAAATGGTCTTGGTATTTGAAAATGCTGTGATCCATCATATGATCTAACTTTGGGTATGTTTACAATGCACGCTTATTTCAAAATAAACTATTCTGGAAAGTTATTCCGCAATAGCTTATTTTTAAATAGCATGTCTACACTTCAGGGAAGCCTCAAAATTAGTCCGAGGTAGGCTTCCGTAATGTAGATGTACTATCTCAATTCAGAGCCCCAGGAGGCACTGGGGAGGAATAAGTTAGAATGGCCCTGGTGAGAGGCTATTTCGAAGTAGCAGCAGCAGAGCATCTACACACACCTTATTTCAAAATAGCTGTTTTGGAATAGGCATTATTCCTCATAGAATGAGGCTTGTAGATTTGGGAATAAGTCGTCTGTTATTTCAAAATTATTCTAAAATAATGGAACGGCTGTGTAGACACTCTCATTGTTATTTTGAAGTAACGTTAGTTATCTTGAAATAACGATGCAATGTAGACAAACCCTATTAGTTTGCCATGGAGTGAAGATAATAGGCTGACATGATTCTTGCTACAATCTCCACTATGAACTCAAGAAGTTTAGCATGTAATACTGAATGTGTCTATTGCTAGTTTACAAATATCTAGGGTTGTGGTAAGGTTGTGTGATCCTGTCTGGCTGCAAGAGCATGGAAATCTAGAATTATTGGTTTTCATGCCCAGTTTATAATAAGATAGAATCAAAGTTCAGTTTGGGTTCAGTGTATTGTAATGTGATAATTGTAATTCTGGCTGTAAGGAAATTCTAATTCACAGGGAAGAAACAAATTAATCCAGCTAAATCCTATGGCTTGTGTAATGCAGGAAGCCAGATGGGATAATGATCCCTTATGAAGAAGAAAATGAGTAAATAATCTGCCAAATTTCTCTCCCCCCCACCCCAAGTTGTCCCACTCTACCCTCCTCCTCTTCATGAGATTTGTTGAAGTGGTTTCAAATTACAATAGATTTGCTAGACTCACTAAATAAGAATGAGGACACCAGAGAACCAGGCATGCATGTGTCGTCCTCCCACCCCCCGCCCCATTTCTTCTGAAAATAAGGGAGGCATGTCAAACTGAATTATTGAGTTTTGAGACCAATCTGAATGTTCAACCAAGACATATTATGAATAAATGTTTTAACACAGGGTGAAGAGTCTGAATGTGTGTGCATGAATCATTAGAGCTACAGGTTTCTTCAACATAGAGACAAAACAAACGCTTGTAGATAGTACCCCAGACAACAGCAATCAGCTCAAAGTTTGGACTGCCACCCACTGTTAACCAGCTAACTTGGCTCTCCCTCAGTTGTCCTTTTGCATATTCCTTTAATGGACGTCACACCAAATTTTAAAAAAACATTGGGATTAACAAGAAGTGTGCTAAATGCGCTATTCTATCACTTTGCACCTCTTTCCTTTTCATCTGTGTTGTGACCATGTTTATTGTATGGTCCTGGGAGTAGGGAACATGCCTTTTACTGATGTCAGAAATCCTATGCACATGAAGGGCACTTGTTTAAATTAGTCTGTCTTTATACTGCTGAATATTAAACCAGTGACTTACCAAAGTTTCAAGTGCTTCACTCCAGTCTCTCTCCTCCCCGGTTTCCCTTGAAACCAAAGAGAACAGACAGGATCTGATAATGAGTCAAAACATTCCGTACACAGAGCTTGGGAACTGCAAGCCCCTGCCAAGGGCTCTGTGCATGAAGCTTCGTAGGAGTAAGACAAACAGGTGCCGAAGGAGATGGAGAACAGCAGTGGGAGGGGAAATAGCAAACATGAACCCAAGCTGGTTTTTTATGTTATGAGGACAAGAAATGGAAAGCAAACATGAGAATAAAACAAGAAAGAACAAAAAGTAAGTTCTCCAGATCATGAGTGCGACCCTGAGTAGGGCATTTGCATCACAACACAAAATGGCAGCTGCCTCTGTTGCATGGAGATTCTTTTCTCTACGCAGCATACGGAATATAAAGGTCTCTGAACCACATTGACCCAGCATCACGTCCTTTCTGCATATAAACGCTCTGACCTCATATCCATTGCCAACACAGCCGTGGAGTATTCTAGGCCAAGTGCCCTAATGCTTGCATTGATGTGCAAACCTAATGTGCTATACAGATTTCAGCTGCAGCAAGAAGTTTAAGTTTGCCACCCATTGTACAGGACGCTCTAAAATGCCAGAAATCCTGTTTTTCTCAGGCCCTGTCACATACAGAGGCAGGAAACAGATGCATTTATGAAGACAGAGAGTACAGCCAGGCTAGATTACAATAGGAGCAGTCCAGCATTTACTTTAAATGTTGTTTCTACTGTCACATTAGTTATTCTAATACCTGCCTCATCCCCACAGAAATATTATACCTAAAATCAACTTTGAAAACTAATAGCACTGCTGAAATGCATCCCTACTTGGGATAAAATCTGTATGTTTAAAAGTTAGCCAGAATGCAGCTATGGTTATTTAAACCTAAGTATAATGGGGACAGTGTGACTTGCTAGATCCACTAATCTGCAGGCTACACAAAGTGTCACTAGGTTCCCTGTTTGCCTGGCATTTCGCTCAAAAGAGGAAGTGTAAATACCAGCATAATATTTTATGTTGCAATATGTCAGGCCTGAGTATTGTTTCTTTTATTCCAAAGCAAAATATGAAGTTTGTAACAGAAACCCTTTTTATTTCCCTTCACTGTAGCCTTAAGAGGGTTGTTTCTAGCTTAATGCACCTTGGGATATGGAATCATACAGCCACATAAGTATGGGAGCTCTACAAATGAGGAAAAATAGGTTTGTTTTTGTCAGCAAACTGATTTATTGGTCATCAAATAAATTTCCTTCTGAGTTACCACAAAGCACACGTCCCAGACTGATGCTGATACCTTCTATGCTGCAGAAAGTGCTGCCTTTTGGAGGAGACTAAAAACTATTTGTTCTAACCACTTAATAGCATCGTTAGGGCCTAATTTGAAAAGTGAAGAGCATTCTTACAGTTCCTATTGACTTGATGTAGAGGCTCTGCATTGTCACAATAAGGGTATGTCTACACTGCAAAGTTAATTCGAAATAACAGCCATTATTTTGACTTAACTTAAATAACGTCTATACATGCGGAGTGCTTAATTTGAATTTGGTAAATCTCATTCTATGAGGAGTAACGCCAAATTCGAAATAGCTATTTCGAATTAAGTGCTGTGTAGACCACTCCGGGCACAACCAGGAAAACTTACTCTCCTCTCCCCCAGCCCCGGAGCCATTAAAGGGGTAGACCCTGGCCACAGTGCCTGTGCCAGCTCCAAGCCTGCCAGCCCAGAGTCAGCAGTGGCCACCGGGGCCCCTGACCCAGTGGTCCCAAAACATGAGCCAGCAAGCCACTGGCAGCCAGCCCTCCACCACTCCCCAGGAGCAGTCTGCCAGCTCCCAGGAGCCTGACAGGGGCCAGAGAAGGCGGGCACCTTCCTGGTCTAGGGTGGAGATCATGGGCCTTATTTAGGTTTGGGGGGGATGCCCTCAATGTTCATGATCTCTGCACTAGATGAAGGAATGTGGCCGTCTATGGCAGGATAGCTGCCAGTCTGGCCACCAAAGGCCACATGTGAACCCAGGAGCAGGTCTGCATGACAATCAAGTTGGTCCAGTGAGACCCCCAATCCTGGTCCCTATGCTTCCCCTCCCCCTTCTTCCCCTTGCTTCCCCCTTCCAGCTCCCTCTTCCCAGGTTTCCCCTTCCCCTCTCCTACCCTCTCTTTTCCCTCTCCCACCTCCTTTTCCCAGTCTCTCCAGAGGTTCATCCCTTCCCCCCCCCCCCCCCCCCGAGAGACAATATATAAAAAAAGGATGGAAGCAGTAGGAAAGGAACAGTGGAGTGAACTGGAAAGGAACAGTGGACTGGAAAGTAAAAAGGAAGACAGTATTCAGCACACATGCAGCTTTCTACATTCCCCCATACTTTTGCCATAGAAACCTGCCAGGTTTCTGGGTGTAAGAGATCCTATCTGGGATTATTTTGAAGAAATTTGTTCCCTGAATAAATAAGGAAAATGTATCAAGTGGTAGTAATGCAAAAAGAGGATGCAGGGCCTAGTTGCAAGAATGAAACATCATAAGGAAAACTGCTTATTGAGAGAAAATGATGTGGATGAAGCTGTATATATGTCTGAGTGGATCAGCTGGGTAGTAACTTAAATAATTCAGTTTGCAATACATCGTTCTTCAAGACTCTTTCTCTGACTTTTAGTATGAGTATAATCTGACAGATTCCCAAGCTATTTGCTGTGTTGGATACTGAAAGAAAAAAAAGTTTAGTTTAGGGAACGTCTACACTGCAACACTATTTCAAAATAATTAGTGCTATTCCAAAATAACTTAGTCCACGTCTGCACAGCGGGCAGTTATTTTGAAATAGTGTCAAAATATTGTTAATCTGGAGGACTTCTTACTCCAACTTCTGTAACCCTTGTACAAGGAATAAGGGAAGTTGGAGGAAGAATGCTTTATTTCAAAATAAGGTATGCAATTGACATAGCTCAGTTTGCGTAGCTTATTTTGAGTTAAGCCTTGCAGTGTAGACACACCTTGGATAATCCTTATAGCTTCTTTAATTAGTAAGTAGGTGTATAATCTATCACCCAAGTATACAATACCAAAAACTGCAGTAAGAGAAATCTAGAGTTGCCAATTGCCACTGAGGGTACGTCTACACAGCAGTGTTATTTCGGGATAGCTGATATTATTCTGAAATAACATAGTCCATGTCTACACTATAAGCAGTTATTTCGACATAATGTCAAAATAATGTCGAGCTGGAAGACTTCTTACTCCAACTCTGTAACCTTCATTTTACAAGGAGTAAGGGAAGTTGGAGGAAGAGTGCTCTACTTTGGACATCCTGCTGTTTCAACAGCACCAAAAGCTGAAATAAGCTATTTTGACTTAAGCTATGAAATTGACGTAGTTCAAATTGCATAGCTTATTTCAGCTTTAGCCCTCCTTTGTAGACATACCCTCACAGTGTCATTTTCTTACTTTATATTACATTATACATGCCCTTTATTTTGGAACACCATGACCACAGCCCATAATGATGATGCCATCAGTCTCTTCCCTATTTTACTTCAGCATAACTCAGCTTTTCCAAGAGAACCCCATTCTATACATGTTTTCTCAAAAAACAGATGTGCCAGAGAGTTCAATGGGGCCTACTTCAAAATTAAGTGCACTCTAAGCACAGTCAGTCTTAGTTTTTTTGGTAACTTGTTTTATGTCAATGATTTTCTTTAGTGATTGTAATCGTGATTGAAATCTATGAATTAAATCGCCTTGATTTAAAATCAATTCACTCTGCTTTCAATTAATAATTACAGCTATCGCCATAGTGTGAGACTACACCCAGGAAAATGAAAGGTGCTTGAATGCATTGCCTGAGGAACAGACAGTCACATATTATAAGAGATTATAATAATGACTCTAGTTAAGAATTTGACATCTACCTGTACTGCTGAATACAACTGTGCATGTAGTATCATAGGAAAAGGAAATATACAAGACAGGTATATCAAAGCAACAAGCAATCTTTATTGTCTTATAGCTCTGATTAGTGTTTATTATCTTTCACTGAACAGATATCATGTCAAAGTCCAAAAAAGCAACAGACACTGTTGCTGTGATTACATCCATTAACAAAGTTATCATCAGGCCAGGAGAAATTATTAATATGAAGTTTCAGCATAGGTATCATTCTTCCTCCTCATGAATGCTGTTTCCTATATTCCTGCTGCACTCACTGGGTATAGGGTCTGATTTCAGCATGCTGTGTTCCCTAACTCACTCTTCAAAATTCCCAGCCCAAACAAAATGAAATAATATATGGACACTATTTGCATCATAACTTCAATGTCTTAAGCCATAAAACCAGGCTTCGTCTTCTGTGGACTTTGAACAACTGGCCTGACCCAAGATGTAACAAATGTTTTCAGAGGAAAAGAAAAAAAAGCAATTTCCCGTCAGCATCAGCAGAGGCAGTAACAACAGATGTCAGATTAAGTAGGTTACCAGGGTCATGGAACCATTTATATTCAATTTGTCATTTGGAGTTTTGATGTACAGTAGATTTTAAATGTCACTATTTTTATACTGGACAAAGAGACAGAGAGAAGATAATGGGAAGATGGATTTTGTTAATAAAGAAGGCTGCTAAATATGGGTATGTCTACACTACCCTCCTAGTTCGAACTAGGAGGGTAATGTATGCATACCGCACTTGCTAATGAAGCCCGGGATTTGATTTCCCGGGCTTCATTAGCATAAGCGGGGAGCCGCCATTTTTAAATCCCCGCTGCTTCGAACCCCGTGTAGCGCGGCTACACGGGGCTCGAACTAGGTAGTTCGGACTAGGGTGCCTATTCCGAACTACCGGTACACCTCGTTTCACGAGGAGTAACGGTAGTTCGGAATAGGACCCTAGTCCGAACTACCTAGTTCGAGCCCCGTGTAGCCGCGCTACACGGGGTTCGAAGCAGCGGGGATTTAAAAATGGCAGCTCCCCGCTTATGCTAATGAAGCCCGGGAAATTCAAATCCCGGGCTTCATTAGCAAGTGCGGTATGCATACATTACCCGAACTAGCGGGGTAGTGTAGACATACCCTATCACTCCTGTACGTTGGAGACTGTGAAATTGATTATATATAAAGTGCTGTCAAATGCGCAAAGTAAACAAACTTTAAAAAAATACTTACTTCAGTCGGAGAGATCACAGATGTTTCTTGTGATCAAAGTAGCTATAACATTTTCAGACTGAAATGTGATTTTCAGACTGAAGGTCGTCCTTCAAAATTTAATTTTTCTTCAGAATTGTGAGGGATCCTCAATGACTCCAGATCAGATTTGCCCCAGCTAAAACTAAAAAGCTGTTTGCTCTCACTGCCAGTCCTGCACGCTTATTCTAGGCTCTCAATGGTTCGTCTGTGCTTTTTTCCTGCCTGTGCATCATAATCAACAATAAAGAATCTGCAGGCAAAACTCTGCCCCTCTGTTCCAGCTGGGTAATTCTGTTGCCTTCAAATATCTCTCATTTAGACCAGTACAAAACCATTATCTTCAAAGATTGCACTTGGCTACACATTTTTACAACCCTATTATCTTCATAATTTGTCCTCAGCCACACCTGTGCAGCCTCATTATCTTCACATTGTGTCCCTCGCTACCTCTGTGCAATCTCATTGAGAATTGTAGCCCCATGGTGGGAACTTAACAGAAC
Organism: Pelodiscus sinensis; assembly: GCF_052426305.1. Taxonomy (NCBI): domain Eukaryota; kingdom Metazoa; phylum Chordata; order Testudines; family Trionychidae; genus Pelodiscus; species Pelodiscus sinensis. Next base: position 22,104,837 of record NC_143052.1, on the reverse strand, counting down.
TTTTGTTTATGAAACAGGAGAAACAGAATCTATTTCTAGTGCTGAGGTTACCTTACAAATCCCAAAGACAATTACTCATATGATTACAATGGAATTAAAAAAAACTATATGGTACATGGATATGAATTCAATTTAATAATGCTGTCTTGACAAGCCATACTTGTTTCACCAAAGTAGAAGATAAAGTGATAACCCTCTGCTCTCCGTCACACATCGTGACAGTTTATCTAGGATAGGATCCCACTAGAAATGGTTTAAAGACACTATTTTTGGAAGGAAGGAGTTCCAATTGCTACTCCAAATCAAGTTACAGGACACGGTCCAACACAAGGACATTTAAAGCCAAACTGCCATAATCAGTCTTGGTTTGCTTCCAGCATCTTTCTTGGTATTGACTTATTATAAAAATGGAAGACCAATGAATTTCAAAGCATGTGTACCAAGGAATGCTGCTAAGTTTCACATTGCACCAAAAGCTTTGGCAATGGAACAAGATTGTCACTGATGGATGTAAATCAGACTTCCTTAAAAATACACACACACACACACACACACACACACACACACACACACACACACACACACAACGTGGAGTTCTGTGGCACCTTAAAGACTAACAAATGCATTTGGGCATAAGCTTTTGGGACTGGAACCCACTTTATCTAGTTTCTATTTCATGCATTTGATGACGAGGGTTCCGTCCCACATAAGCTTACACCTCTTTGCATTAATCTGTTTAGATATGTCTACACAGCAAAGTTATTTCAAAATAACAGCCGTTATTTCAAAATAACTTTGCTAGCATCTACACAGCCAAACCGCTATTTTGAAATAGTGGAGGGCTTATTTTGAAATATGTAAACCTCATTCTATGAGGAATAGCTATTTCGAAATGCATTTTGCATGTAGATGCATTATTTTGAAATAAGATATTTCAAAATAACTATTTCAAAATAAGATATTTTGAAATAACGCTGTAGTGCTGCCATACCCTTTCAGTAAAACTGCCTTCCCCTCTGAAATCAGACTGATGTTATTCCGATATAACGCTGCCATGTAGCCATAGCCCACTAAGCCTGTTATTTTAAAATAAGGGGCTGGTTATTTTAGAAAAAATAACTCCTTTTTCCTTGGGGAATAAGCTTATTTCAAAACTGTTATTTCCAGAGTTATTATTTCAAAATAATCTGGTAGTGTAGACATAGCCACACTGTCTTGTCTCCGTGTCACACACATACGCACAGCCCCAACTGTGCCAATCTCTCTCAGTCACTCATCCAAGGTCCTGTTTCTGTGTCTGTGTCTCACATACACATTATTCTGTCTGTGTCACACTTACCTCCCAGCACATGCTTGTGTTACTATTGTTTTTGTTACTACTTGGTACTTCCTGCAATGCATATATATTCTCTGTAATTTTACTCTGTCAAAGTGTGCTATTTTGGTGCTGTGACCAGTCTATGCATTTTGTAATTTTTAATTATCTTACTCTTAAATGTAATTCTTTGAGTAGTGAGCTCTAAACTGCCTATCCAGTCCTGGCTGGAGTAATTATCCCTATGGTAATTTTTAAACATTATATCTAAGGTTTTTGTTTATACTGGCAGTGCACCTATGCACATGCTTCAGTGCACACAATAAAATGTATTGCTCACATGGATGAAAAAAGTAAGAGGGAACATGCCAGCAGCACAAGTGCAGCATCCCCCAAATTTCAGGCGGACCGAGTCATAGGAAGCCCATTGTCTATTCTGCCCCAGGGCCCAGAAATGCTGTTAGCAGCCCTTCATGATTGCACACACATACACACCCTTACTTTTAATTAGTTCAGTCAGGACATCAAGACTCCAGAACTCAGGGCCAGATCTCCCCTGGAGTAAATTGACAGAAGTCCATCTCTGACTGGACTATTTGCAGAGTTAAGGGGCTGCGAGCTGCCAACGATATAACTGGTCCACACAGATTACAGGTTTTCAGACCTTCTTGTAAATCTGAACATAAGAACATAAGAACGGCCGTACTGGGTCAGACCAAAGGTCCATCTAGCCCAGTAGCCTGTCTACCGACAGTGGTCAGCACCAGGTGCCCCAGAGAGGGTGGACCAAAGACAATGATCAAGCGATTTGTCTCCTGCCATCCCTCTCCAGCCTCTGACAGAGGGTATGTCTACACTACAGCGCTAATTTGAACTAACTTAGTTCGAATTAGTTAATTCGAACTAAGCGAATTCGAACTAGCACATCTAGAACTAAAAACTAGTTCGAATTAGCGTTTTGCTAATTCGAACTAGCGCGTCCACACTGATTGGATGCAGGGGCGCATTTAAGGGCGGCTGAAACCGGTTCTGGCAGGGCATCAGGTCAGTAGTTGCTTTTTGTGGCTGCTGTCTGAGGCTATCTGAGGCTCGTGCCTAAAGGGACCCCCCTGGACAGCCGGTTCTCAGCTTTTCCTGCTTGCTTGCCAACCTCGCCGAGGGACAGCAAAGCGTTGATCTCTGCGCCCGTGTCTGTCGGTGCTTCCCTTCGGGGACGCCGCCGCAGGTGGCAACATGGAACCAGAGCTCGCCCTGCACCTTCTGGTGCACTTTCTGGACTTGCTGCTGCAAGCCTGCCAGCAATGGCTCGAGGCTGCCTGGCACCTCCTGGTGCACGTCAGCCCCCTGCCTCTCCACCTGGCCGCTCTGGGGGCCGTGGAGGAGCCGCGGCGGCGCCCCGGCACCGGCGTGCCCTGCCACATCTAGCGTCTGGACACCAGCAGCGACTGGTGGGACCGCATCGTCCTGGAGCGCTGGGAAGACCGACAGTGGACCCAGAACTTCAGGATGAGGAGGGACACCTTCCTGGAGCTCTGTGAGTGGCTCGCCCCTGCTCTGCGCAGAAGGGACACTCGCATGAGGCCCGCCATCCCCCTCCAGAAGTGGGTGGCCATCGCCCTCTGGAAGCTCTCCACTCTGGACAGCTACCGATCCTGTCGGGAACCAGTTCGGCAGGGGGAGATCCACCGTCGGAGCGGTGCTCATGCAGGTATGGCACTCGTTGGCCACTGTGCCGGGGGAGGAGGGGGCTGCAAGGAGGGGATGGGGCACCCCAGGGACAAAATGGGGGAGGGAGGAGGCGAAAGCGCCCCACACCGGAGGGGTCGGTCTGTCCCGGCCGTACTACACGCTGCCAGGGGGGTTGCTTCCGGGAGTGGGGCGCGGGGCACTGCCAGGGCACGAACGCTCCCAGCCACCCAGGCGCCCCACTGATTGGCGCTTTGCTGTGTCTCTCTCCGCAGGTGATCAAGGCCATCAACCAGGTGCTCCTCCGCAGGGTGGTCCGCCTCGCCGACCCGGACGCCGTCATCCGGGGATTCGGCGCCCTCGGCTTCCCCAACTGCGCACATCCCTATCCGTGCCCCGGAACACCAGGCCTCCCGGTACGTCAACCGCAAGGGGTACTTCTCCGTGATCCTGCAGGCCGTGTGTGACCACCGGGGACAGTTCACGGACATTAATGTGGGCTGGTCCGGCAAAGCACACGACGCACGGGTGTACCACAACTCCTCCGTGTGCCAGCGGCTGCAGGACGGGACCTTCTTCCCCGACCGCCACATCAGGGTCGGGGACGTGAACATGCCCGTGTACCTGGTGGGGGATGCCGCCTACCCACTGCAGCCGTGGCTGATGAAGCCCTACACGGGGCACCTCAATCTCTCCCGCCAGGCCTTCAATGCCAGGCTGACCAGGGCCCACATCGTGGTGGAGGGGGCCTTCGGGCGACTGAAAGCCCGCTTTTGATGCCTCCTTACCCGTCTGGACCTGGCCGAGCACAACATCCCTCCCGTGGTGACAGCATGTTGTGTGCTCCACAATTTATGTGAGCGAAAGGGGGAGGCTTTCCTGCCAGCCTGGGTGGCTGAGGCTGACTGCATGGCTGGCCACTACCATCAGCCCCGTACCACTGCCGTCCGGGAAGCCCAGCGGGGGGCCGTCCGGATCTGGGAAGCCCTGCGTGAGAGCTTCCTGGTGGAGGAGGAGGACTGACCTCTCCCTGCATGCCCCACTGGGGCCTTCTTCCACCCTACCCCCTTTCCCTTTCCCCTCCCTGCCTACTGTCAAATAAAGACACCTGTTTTTCAAACAAAACCGTCTTTTTATTTTACATAACTGGGGTGGCGGGAGGGAGGAAGGAGAGTGGGAAAGGGGAGGGGGAAACCTGGGACGAGGGAGCTGGAAGGGGAGGGAAGGGAGGAAGGGAAGGGAAAGGAAAGCTCAGGGGTGGGGGTCCGGCTGCCTCTCCTGTCTCGCAATGCTGCGGGTCCGGGGGCGTTGGTGGGGAATGGTTGTGGAGGGTGGGGCAGGAGGGACGGGGGGTGTGGAGGAAGCAGGAGCGGGAGCAGGAGGAGGAGCAGGGGGAGGAGCAGGGAGAGCAGGAGGAGGAGCAGGGGGAGCAGGAGGGGGAGCAGGGGGAATTGGGAAGCGGTCAAGCAGGCTCTGGAGGTGGCCTCGCAGGGCACGGCCCTGCTCCTCCAGGGCCTCCAAGCTCCTCCGGTGCAGCCTCAGGTCCTCCTGGACCCAGTGGTCCTGGAGACGGAGCTGTTGCTCCAGGAACCAGAGGTGCCGCCTCTGGTACTCCTCCTGGTTCCTGGCTCTCCTGCTTGCCCGGGCAAGGGCAGCTGCTGCAGGCGGGGTGGTGCGCCCTTCAGGCCCAGGTGCTGCGGCTGTCGTGAAACAAGACCAGCGGTCAATTACCCCAGGGGCCCAGGTGTGTGAAACCCAGCTCCCCTCTGCAAGGCCAGGGCCCCTGCAGGATCCCCAGCTGCTGCTCCGTGGTGGCCAAGGCCCAGACGCACGGTCCCAGGGCTCCTTCTCGCCCTAGCCCCCCATACACATAAGGGCAGCACGATGGTACTCACAGGTGGACGCCTCCCCGGCCTCGGACGACACAGGCGAGCGGCTCTGTGGGGTGCCTCGGGGGTCCCGGGTCCTGGGCAGGCTGCCGGCAGGCTCCTGGCTCTCGGAGCCCTCCTCCTCTTCCTCCTCCTCCGTCTCCTGGAGCGGTCCCTCTGCCCCGGGGTCTATCACGTCCCGGGGGGCAGGGACAGCATGAGCCCCCAGGAGGCGGTCCAGAGCCTGGAAGTGGGGGCACGCCTCCAGGTCGGCCCCTGGCAGGCAGGCCCGGGAGTAGGACTGCCTCAGGTCCTTTATTTTGCAGTGCACCTGCTCCTGGCTGCGCTGGTAGCCCCTGGCGGCCAGGCTGGCAGCCATGCGGCCGTAGACTGCCGCGTTCCTGTGGCTAGTGCGGAGATCATGGACATTGGAGGCTTCCCCCCAAACCTCGATGAGGTCCACGATCTCCGCACTAGACCACGAGGGCGCCCGCCTCTTGCGGCCCCGGGCAGGGTCCTGGGAGCCGCCAGGCTGGTCCTGGGAAGAGGGAGAGGGCTGGGTGTCATCGGGTGGCTGACTCATGGGTGTCAGCTGCTGGGTGTGCCGGTACGGGTGCTGGCAGCCTTGCAACTGGTACAAACTGTGTAGCCAGCCCGTTGCCCTTTAAGGGCTCCAGAGGCTGGGAGGGGGGCAGTAGAGTTTGCCTGTTGTTGGCCAGAGTGGCCACCAGGGCAAGCTGGGAAGGGCTAGCCTCCCACTAGTTCGAATTAAGGGTCTACACAGCCCTTAATTCAAACTAGTAAGTTCGAACTAGGCTTAATCCTCGTGGAATGAGGATTACCTAGTTCGAACTAAGCGCTCCGTTAGTTCGATTTAAATTCGAACTAATGGAGCGCTAGTGTAGCACCTATGAAAGTTAGTTCGAACAAACATCCGTTCGTTCGAACTAACTTTGTAGTGTAGACATACCCAAACAGAGGCCAAGGACACCATTTTATCCCCTGGCTAATAGCCTTTTATGGACCTAACCTCCATGAATTTATCCAGCTTCTCTTTAAACTCTATTATAGTCCTAGCCTTCACCGCCTCCTCTGGCAAGGAGTTCCATAGGTTGACTACATGCTGTGTGATGAAGAACTTTCTTTTATTAGTTTTAAACCTGCTCCCCATTAATTTCATTTGGTGTCCTCTAATTCTTCTATTATGGGAACTAATAAATAACTTTTCTTTATCAGCCCTCTCCACACCACTCATGATTGTATAGACCTCTATCATATCCCCCCTCTGTCTCCTCTTTTCTAAGCTGAAAAGTCCCAGTCACTTTAACCTCTCCTCATATGGGACCCGTTCCAAACCCCTAATCATTTTAGTTGCCCTTTTCTGAACCCTTTCCAAGGCCAAAATATCTTTTTTGAGGTGAGGAGACCACATCTGTACACAGTATTCAAGATGTGGGCGTACCATAGTTTTATACAGGGGCAGTAAGGTATTCTGGGTCTTATTTTCTATCCCTTTCCTAATAATTCCTGTCATTCCTAGTAAACCTGTCATTCTCTGGAGAAGACCCCTGCCATTTCCTATCCTTCCTTGGAAATCCAGGAGAGCGGCTCTACTTGCTCAGAAGATTCTTCCACACGTTAAGAAGGCAGATCTCTGCTGCCTCAGGACTGCCCCTGAAGCACTAGGCCCTACTGGCAACAAGTTCTCTGCTTCCCAGCTGCACACTTCCCAGAGCTGGAGTTTGGCTCATACCTCCTCAAGTCCCCCAGGGTTAGGTGGGGAGTGAGGGAGTAGAGCAGCTGGAGAAGAGCGCAGAGTGAGCAGCAGTTGCCGCTGAAGAGGTGTGTTTGGTTATGTTGAGATCCAAGGGGCAATATTGAGGATGGAAAGGCGGCAGACTTATTCACTGAGGGTTGGGGCTCTGTGAAGGTGGGGGTAGAGCAATGCAGTGGGAGATAGAGTGCTGGATGGTAATGCAGATGTTTCCAGCTCCTCTCCCTTTGGGGTCCTAATAGTATGGGGAGTGCTTGGAAGTTCCTAGGTTGAAGGCCCCTGGGCTAGCAGCAGACCTCAGAGGCCTTCCCTATATAGAGGATTGTACAGGCACAAGCCCTCTTGTAGACGCATCAGGGGAGTTTATTTTGTCATTGTATGTTGGGGCTATACTAATAGAGCTGTATCAATTGCTTCAATCAAGGCAAATCCCCAGTGCACCCAAGAGCTAACTCAGTTTACTAAATTGCAGATACTGGCATAATCTGTTTCTCCCTTCCCCTCCCAAGAGTGCTCAGAGCTTGTTAAGCTGATTAAGTTATCTTGTGCTGATAAAAGAACTCGAAGATACTTGACCCTACCACTCCAAGCATCACTTATCCTATAGGAAATAACCAGTGTAAATCTAAGGCCTGATCCCCAGTGTTGCTGAGCAACTTCGGTGAGGTGACCTCAACTCTCTTCCATGCCAAATACTTGATGGTCCTGTCCAGCTCCATTTAAAATCAGTGCCATGCAGGGCATGAATGCCTGACTTCAGGCAAGTGCTGAGCACCTGACAGGAGCAGGCCATTTTATATATTTGTATGATGTCTTGCTTTCCTTTAATATTCAAAGTGGGACAGCTAGAATAAGAGGATTAATAGAAATAGCATTGGGATGTGCTTCATATTACAGCAGATGCTGTCAAAAACAAAAGGTAGAACACAAAATAAATCTAAAGCACTTCTTAATGAATACAAAGACAGGTTCAAGTTTTCTGTGTGTGGCCTGATAATTCTCTACTTAATTGTATCCCCACTTCGTTATTACATGATCCTAAATGTTCTCTAACACTCTTTTGTTCTGAACCCAGTACTCATCTGCTTGACTCTTCAGTGATATGCTAATTTTCTTAAGCACTAAAACTGAGTTCAGACTGGTCTAATTCCCCAGAAACTTCAGAAAGTAAACATGCATGAATTTTATCAGACCGAGGGTGTGTCTACACAGAACCCTAAACTGGAAATAAGATATGCATAGTGAAAATTGCATATCTTATTTCAAATTTATTTCAAAATAGCTTATTTTGAAATTTGGCACATATACACAGTGCCAGATTTCAAAATAATGTGCTATTTCGAGCCATCACTTATCCCTCGTGCAATGAGGTTTACCAGGATGATGAAATAACACGCCCATTATTTCTAAAAATATTTCAAAATAATGAGCAGCTTATGTGGATGCAGGGTAGCTATTTCGGGATACTAGAAGTATCCCAAAATAGCTATGCAGTGTAAATGTGCCCTGAGTCTCTAGCCTTACCTGAAGTATGTGCAGAAGAGATGATCTGAGGATTACTGATTATGAGCTTACACAGCAGAAAATAAAATTGCTCTTCATCTAGATTTTAAAGACAACCCATAATAGTTTAATAGGCTAACTGGAACTAAATTGTTCCAGCCTCACTGAATATCTCGCAATGATGCCTTTTGTTCATGTTGTTTGGGAAACTGCTGCTTGCTTGGAGGACTGGAGTTTATTATAATTATTTGTATGATAATTATGAAAAAAATAAATGAGCTGATTGGAAGCTTAACCAAAAGCAAGAAGCAAAACCTGCCTGGATGATCTCAGACATAACAAGTAATAACAGGCCACTCTGTGCAAACAGTGTTTTTGGAAATGATTTTAGATTTATCGCTACCATTTTCACATGGTTATGTATGGGGTGGGGAGAAAAAAGAGTGATTAAAAAGCTTTTTTTCAAACAAATCATAGTTTTCATTTAGCAACTGTCACTCTTTGAATAAAGATATTTTTCAGATGCATTCCATCCCTGAAAGCGAAATCTTAGGTATGGCTCACTGAATGAGAAATGAGAAATAGCGTTGGTCTCACCCTTATAAAAGTTACTTAACAGAGCGTATAGAATCTGGTGCTAAAAATGCATAGTTGAAAGTCTAACGAGAATATTAAAGGAACACATTCAGGTGCAACAGTCCAAAAGACAGCTTTTATAAAAACAAGCTTTTACAAAACCCAAGAACAAATGAGGGGAAAAAGTTAATAGAGTGTAAATCTGAGTAAGGGCTATATTCACTTTATCATATCTAATCTAAAGGATTAGACTCTGTCACCATTAGCATATGACCAAGTGAGAGAAAAATACTGCTAGAGTTAAAAGGAGTAGGCACTCATCTGTTACTGAATTTTCCTCTGTACTTTTAGCATCACCTGGGATAATGCAGCATCCACAGTAGTAAGAGAAACATGGCTGTCAGTAGTATAAGAAACAACCCATCTGGTATGTAGGAAAATTAAGAAGGTTATGGCAGGAAGAACTCTGAAAGATGATGGAACTGAGAGTAGTTATATGCTTTCAGAATGACTGGTGGAGCGAGGGAAGTCTTGGTTAGAGATGATTTTTCAGGGGGTAGGGGAGGGAGGGAGGCATTGGTAGCAAAACTGACAAATCCCCCAAACAATTAATGGGTGCTGGAATAATTTGTATAGTGGGGGTGCTGAGAACCACTTAACCAAATTGTAAATTCTGTATATATTCTGAAATCCACTTCAAGCCATGGTGGTGTGGTAGCTCCTCCTGCATACATACTTCCAGCCCTTATGAAACAATTCACTTCATTTGGAACTGAAACTAAATTATTTCTTGCTGAAACAAACAAACAAAAAACAAAAAACAAAAACATTAGTCTGTGTCAAATGTTAGTTTGACTTGATGTTTTTTAAATTGTTCATGTACGCACATGCCTGTGGGCATTGATACACATAGCTTGCATTAAAGCATATTTGAATTAATTATTAAATGAAGAACATGAAATGTAGATTCTTATCCATATTGCATCAGGTGACATATGAGAGCACTCATGCAATGATGAGTGTAATTTATTTCCTTGCTTATGGATTCTGAAACAAAACTGACATGATCTCGTTCAATGCCTCATTTTTCATGCACATTTTTGATTTATTGATTTAACCGAAGAGATATGTACAAAGTCAAGTAGCCAGACAGCTAAGTACTGTTGGCTGCAAGTTTGTGGTACACAATTCTAGATAAGGTTGGAAGTAATTTACACTTAAAAGATTAAAGCTGCAGATCCACCTGTTTCTGATAATAACACAGGAAGAACTTAATTATTTTGCTAAATCCACAATTTTTATACATTTCCATTATAAATACACAAGTCCTACATATGTACACGTTTTGGAAGCTGGCAGAATGCTGCTAACTCAAACATTCATTATGAGGGCTTCTGACACATAATTGCTATGCACTATTATATGCATTATGCAAATTGATATACATAATTTCAAAGAGCTGTAATGTGAATGTGTGACAAACAAGATCTTTAGTGAATTGAAATTAAAATAACTACATGTTAACATCTAGCTCTTGCTTTGTTTTTCCTCAGTAGGTTTAAAAGTGCTTTACAAATGAGATCAGTTCTGAGTTACCACAGAGAATTTTTCACAGGTGTTTGGCCGGTGGGTTCTGTCAAAATATTCGTGGTCTTACTGACCCCATGTTTGGGGCTGGGAAGGAATTTCAAATGGGTCAGATTTGCAGAGACCTTAGGAGTTGGGTGAGCAAGGTTGCCTTCTTCTGCAACATGGGGCATGGGTCGCTTTCTTGTTTCAACTGGTATAAATGGTGGAATCTCCATAACTTGACATCTTTAAATCATGGTTTGAGAACTTCAGTAGCTCAGTGAAGGTGTGTCTACACAGCACTCTAAACTCGAAATAAGATACGCAATTTGCACTACACAAATTGCATGTCTTATTTCAAATCTATTTTGAAATGGGCTATTTCAAAATTTGGCACAGTCTACTCAGTGCCAAAGTTTGAAATAATGCGTTATTTTGAGCTATCCTTTAACCCTCCTGCAATGAGGTTTACAGGGATGATGAAATAGCACACCCATTATTTTGAAATATATTTTGAAATAATGGGCACATTTCTAAGATGTGAAGTAGCTATTTCAGGACACCTCAGTATCCCAAAATATCTCCACTGTTTAGACATAGCCTTAGAGATCATGGTCCTATTACAGCAGTGGATGAATGAGGTTCTGTGACCTGCAATGTACAGAAAATCAGACCAGATGATCATAATGGTCCCTTCTGCCCTTAAAGTCTGAATCAATGAAACCTGCCTTATGGCTTGCTCTCACTGCTCAAGCGATGCGTTGGTAATGACAGGTTTCTTTGTACAAAGAAGTATATTGCCATTTAATGCTAGGGTTGCGGATGTTTGACATGTATACATGCATCTGGGTTTTCCTGGACATGACTTCCTTTTTAATCCTCCAGTCTCCATCCAGATATTTGAAATATGAAAAACTTCCCTGCGAATCTACAACCACTTCCACAGAAGTTGTGGGAAAGGGTCTGCCAAGAACTACTGGCTGTGTTGAACCTCAGGGTTGTAGAGGCATTCCCTAGTTGTGGCGGGGTAGCCCCGCCCCTCCCGGAAGCCGCCGGGACGCCGCGATCGCGGGGGAGAAGCTCACCCCCCGACGCGGCTTGTAGAGCCGTCTGTCTCCCCCGAGCGGGAGGGTCGGCGCGCCGGCTGGGTGACGAGCCGGGGCCGGCAGACAACGCCGTCAAGGGGCAGGGGGAGGAGGCGGGGGAAATGACATCATGGGGAGGCCGGCCCGGGGAGGGGCCGGAGGCCGACGAGGGGGGTGACATCATCTGCCTGTGACCGGCGGGCGCAGAGGGCCGGCAATCAGGGGGAACGCCGAGGAGACGCATTCTCCCCAAGAGCCGGTGAGCGGACGCCGGTATTGGAGGCCCTGGGCAGGACCGGAGTGGGAGCCCAGGTGAGCCAATTGGACCTGGGGGAAGAAGTGGCCCAGGGCAGGGACGCGGACCCTGAGAGCGGGGGAGTTTAGGGTTCTCGACCCCCCCCCTCTAGGTGGGGAGTCTTTCCCTGACCTTAGGGCCCTGGGTTGGGGTCCGGAGCGAGAGCGGGCCCGGACCCCCTTCCCCCAACCGCCGAGCTGAACCGAGCAAAGCCGGGCGCATTGGGTCGCTAACGACTGTGGAAACTGAGGGGGGCAGACGTAAGCCCCTCCGCACGGGGGGGGAACCCCTACACTAGTGCAGTGTTTCTCAGACTGGAGGTCTCACTTCATAAGGGGGTGGCAAGGTGATTGCAGGAAGGTCGCTAGTAGTATCCCCGTACATTTGGATATTTCAGCTATGACATCTTCTTTGGTCCTCTGATCTTTGTGGACTTAGGAAATGTGAAAAAAATGTCCATGATTTTTCCTTGCCTTCAGAGCTGAGTGGCTGAAGTGGCAGCTGCTCTCAGCTGCTGAGCCTGGAAAACAGCGCCACTGCCAGCAACAACTCAGACAGAAGAGTGGCAATAACACAACTTGCTATACTTCTTTCTGTGCTTCTGTTAACAGCAGTGCTGCCTTGCGAGCTGGACACCTCACAAGAGGCCATTGCTCTAGGGACATCCAGATCAGAAGGCAGCCTCACCACCAACAACAGTGCTGAAGAAAAGGTGGCATAACATGCCATGACACCTTGTCTCCTGTGCTGCTGGTGGTGGCATTGACTTCTGAGCTGGATGTCCTGCCAGCAGCCGCCACTCACAGCTGTTTAGATAGGAGAGCAGTACTGTCACCAGCAGTGGTACAGAAGGAAGAGTGGTAGTAGCAGGCCCCCTGCCATTTTGGTGGCAGACTGCCTTCTGTACTTGGCACCCACACTCTCTTGCTGCCCAACTTAGAAACGCCGCCAGAAGCAGCACAAAAGAAAGGGTGGCAATATTGTAACATACTCCCCTTCCTTCTGCATGGATGCTGGTGGTTAGGTTGCTGTTACCCCCAAAAAATTCCCACTAGAGACAACCCAGGGTTACACCAGCATGGATTTATTGTTTGAGAAATTAACATCCACTGCATGCACAACAAGGTTAAATCAAAGAGGATAGAGCTGCCATCAATGGTTTAAACTAAAGAAGGAACCAGCTATCTCTCTCACACACACAAACAAGCACACCCACCCCTCCATTAATTTACTCATTCACACACATTAATTTCTTCCCTCAGGCACTCACACACTTACATAGGCATATGGGTTCTATAAAAGAAGCCAAAGCATGTAGATCCTGGACAGTCTGTCTGCTCATCATGGCTAAGGAGCTGGTCACTGGCTGTAGAGAGGAGTTTCTCAGGATCAGCAGAAGAAAAAAAGAGAGAGTCTCACATGTGCTCCTTCTCCTTTATATTGTATCTGTATGGCCCCTGTAACTCATCCACCTCATCACCAGGGAGCATGCCCAGACCTTTCTTTATCCAGCAAAGCAGCAGTCTCTGATGACTCATCACCATGTGCTCCAGCCTCAGCATTGGAACTTCAAAAACACACACACACTCTCTCTCCATCACTCAGGGGAGAATGCAGTTTAGAGCAAGTTACAAGCAAAGTGGCTGAGAATGACAACGTTGCAGCTTACAGTAAGTTTCTGAACTTATAAAGCAAAGTTGCTGAGAGTTACAAATTTGCAAGGTTTTATAAGGATTACAGCAAGTTGCAAAGTTTGACAAAGATTATAATGAGTTGCAGTTTAAAACCTTAGACCTTACAGTTAGTGTATTTCCAGAAAGTGCATGTGTAAAATCAAGTAAGCTCAGGCAGAGGCTGTTTTTATGAAACAGTTGTCATATAGGTTTGGCACCTGACCAATTACTATAATTTCCTAGCCACCCCACCCCCTTAGAAGTGAAAGCCATGGCTGGCAGTTGCACACAAGAAAGGGAGGCAATGTGGGGTTCTACATCCCATCAGAGGCACCATAAAAGGCACAGCCCCTGCAGAGCCCCCGGCATCTGTTGACAGGATCAGATGGAGTGGAGCTGGCGCATCACCATGGCTGTGATGTCCTGCTGTCTCAAGAGAATAAGGGCATGCCAGAGGTTTGGATGTCCCCTTCAATCAGGGCAATTGGACTCATCTTCCTCTCTAGTGACCTCCAGTGCCAACTCCCCCATCCCATCCCATTGTAGAAGGAGCTCCTGCCTCCATTCCCTCTCTCTCCCTATGACAGATGTTCCTTAGCAGATTCTCATTGTCACATTTCTGTCTGGTTGTGGTGGCTGTATTCTTCCATTCCTATTCGGTTGCATCTCTGGCCCCACAGAATAGCAGGGCTCCCTACAGTGGGTGGAGTATCTTTGGTGCCTGGAGAGAGGGATTGCTCCTAACTGGAGTAGAGGGGAGAAGAGAGACAGACTCATCCTCTAGCTGGGGCCAATCTCAGAGGAATTGGTGAGTTTCAACAAGGCTCCCATTACCCCCTTGGAACTGTCTCAGATGGGAGCAAGGTGGATCATTTCTTCAGGGTTCCTGTTGCTTGGCTTCCGTCTGTGTCACTTTCCTATTGGGTCCCATTTCCCAGCTGGGTTTCCTTACCTGTGGCATAGCAGCAGTATGTAGAGCCGATAAATCCCCTTTCTGGCCAGCCAGCCAATCTCCTCCACTGGGTCACTGATGGACAGGTGCAACTAAGCCACCAAGATCCCTAGTTTGGGGAAATGTGCTGAGTTCTAATGGAAGGGAAGGACAGGGGGCTCCATCAGCCTTCCACAATCAGCTCCCGTGGTGACTCCAAGATTTCTTTCTGGAGTGGTAACAGCTACTTCAGAACCCACTATTGTATATAAATAGCCAGGAGTATCTTTTCCAATGAACATTACTTTGTACTTTGACTTTCATCTGCCATTCTGTTGCCCAGCCACTCAGGTTTATGATATCCCTTTGTAGCTCTTCACAGTCTGCTGTGGACTTAACAGTCTTGAGTATCTTCATATCGTCTGCAAACAATGCCACCTCCCTCTTTGCTTGAATCTCTACCTTTTCTAGATTATCAGTGAATATGTTGAAGAGTGCAAGTCCCAGTATCAGAGCTGTCCCATCCATAGACCGGTTTGGGGTGGCTGCTCCAGGACTTGTGCTTTGGGGGGGCTCCAGGGTGACCACCCCAATTGTCCTATGGAAGGGTTGGTCCCTCTTATGGAGATTAGCTCTCCAGGACAACCCAGGAGATTACCTGGGGAATCCGGGTCTCGCAGGAGTAGTTGGGGCCCCGTTCATCCATCATAGCAACAGGAGCAGTGGAAAGTGGAGCGACTCACACAGGAACCTGCTCCACTCCACCACCATCTCCCAGCTGGGTCAACAGGAGCAGGAAGTGGAGCAATCTGGCCCCAGCCAGCTCTGCTCCCCCACGTGATGTGAGTGCAAGGGCATGGAGTGCAGTGGGCTGCTGGGTCGCTCTGTCTCCTGAAGTGAGTGCACTGGCCCAACCTCTACTACCGCCCCATGCCAGGCCCCCAGGTAATTTCCTGGGTTGTGTCACTTGGGGGAGGGGCTTTAGGCAAGAGGTGTAATGGGGCAGAGCAGGAATGGGAAGAGGTGGAGTGGGGGTGGTGCAGGGTAGGGCTTGGGGGAATGGTGGTGTGGGAGTGCACTGGGGTGGATGAGTGGCACTGTGGAGTGGGGCCTGAGGTTGAGAGGGGGTTGACTCAGGTCCTGCTCTGCCCTGGGGATGTCCCTGCCCAGTACAGATCCTTGGGGGAACCCACTAGCCACTTCCCTCCTTTGTGAGCTCCTGTGAGCCATAGTCTACCTGCTGCCTTTCTGTGCCCGAGCTAGGGGTTCTTTAAATAGAACAAGGATGACTTGAGCAGCAGTGACATTCAGGGCAGGTAGACAGAGATCCTGGAGCAACAGAACTTGTGTTCAGTAACTTTCTATACGATCAGCTGATCTTTTTAAGTGATTTTTCCTTTCGTTCAGCTACAAAGGAAAACTTTTGTCCCCATAGCCATGCCCTATTGTGGCTATTAAACCTCCCACTCATACAGCTGTTTTGTACACTCCACCCTTCTTTTGAACCCCACAAATCTCTCTCAGAAAATCTCCCATCCAAGCCACAGTTCTCAAGGGCTGAGCTGCCAGTGTCTGGTGGTAAAGCGTTTGTACAAGCAGGCTCTGAAATCAGACATAATTTTCTTGCAAACAGGCAGGTGACAGCACAAGGCCCCAAACAGCAGGAGGACAAAGGACGTGGTGCTTATTCTTTGCATTGGGAAATGCAGGCCCAACGTCATCTTGGCCACAATGTCTGCTGGGTAAAGGTCCCTTTCCTGTTTTGTCAGGGGGAAAGTCACCCACAGCATGGCACTATGGCATTGGGATGGTGATCTAGTCATTTCCCACCGGCTGTGCAGGACTTGTGCCTGCAGGAGGGAAAGCCAAGGTGCTGATTATTATAATGGCATGGCTGTCTCTGAGCCAGTGCGTTCAGGTAATGTGGCAGCATGGGTTGGAGGGCTGTTGGAGGTGCCCTCTCACAGAGGGGTTATAAAATCCAAGGCCCTGACTGTATCTGTGGCCATGGAGGATCCTAAGGCTTCTCCTTCCACTATAAAGAGGGCCTTGTCAGACTCTAAATCTCTCCATCCTCCAGGAGGTACCCTCGGGAAGCAGAAGTGGGTACAGCTGGATACAGAGCAGTAAGGCAAAGACAGCCAGGGATGCAGCAGCCAGTGTTGGCAGGAGAGTGGAAACGGAGGCAAGTTGGCTGCCTTGGTGTCAGAGGAGATTAATGGGTTTCTTTCTGAAGATTTAAGTGGTGGTCAGGATACATCTATTTGCTCTGCACTACTCCAGCACTGCATAGCAGCATATGACTGGCCCTGCACCCATCTGGGGCCCTGAGATAGTCTAGGAGGAGGCTGGGGCAAGAAGTCCAGGGCAGTAGCACCCTGAATTATTAGGTAAAAGCTCATGGATGAGGACAGCAGTCAGCTGGAGCACATCAGCCTGCCAGAGGCGCATGGTGGGTCCTATAAGAGGGGAAGATGAAGACAGGAGCAGCTGCTTGCTGAGAATGATGGGGGCAGAGGGCAATTTCTGTAGGAGAACAGTCTGGGCTCTGTTTGGGACACTGAGGAGGGGGACCTGCAACGCAGCCTGATCTGACCCTGGCAGGATGTGGATAAGTTTGGAGGAGCTGGGTTGTGTCAGGCTATGGCTGGAGAAGCAATCTGCTTTATGTTGCTTTCTTGATTTGCGGATTATCTGAAAGAGACATCAAAAACCCAGTCTAATCAGCCAGTCAAAGTGGGTCTACAGCTGCTCTGTGCTGGCAGAATCTGCTGCTATATCTGTCCCCACACATATGTAACATGTTCACTGACTTACTAACACACCAGATAGTTTTCAAAACTGGCGACGTTTAAAAACTCTGTTTCCTACTAGTGTTTCCTACTCTGTTTCCTACTAGCATTTATCCCATCCTGGAGAGTAAGGGTGGCTTTGTTATTTTCATTCTTTGTTTCTGTCAATTTTATGTCCTGGTGTCCCTGGAATAGCCAAATGTAGCAGTGCTGAAGGCTGCAAGCAAGGCTCAGATGTTTGAAGCAGTCTCCTGGAATTTATTCTTTTAAAGATTTCATGGAAACATCTTCGGTGCTAGAAATGGCTTAGATAATGAAGACATTTAAGAACAGATTAGACAAACATCTCTCAGGGATGATCTAGATAGTCCTTGGTCCTGCTGGGATTGCAGGGGGCTGACCTTGATGACTCCCCTTTGCGAACAGTCACCAGCAGTGTCAGTCTCTTTCTGGTCATTTGCAGATAACTGCTTGGACTCTGTGCCTGTACTAAAATTGTTTACTGAGACAGGTTAAGTTACTTCTCTATGGAACATCTAGATGTAAGTTTATTCAGTCATCTAGATGGTCTTTTTCTTTACTATTTCAGATACTGTATTTAAAGTGACAATGGCCATGTCAAACTAGTTTTAAAAACAGTTCTCTAGACAGAGTCCAACTTTAAAAAGCTGTTTAAATTCAGTTTGCCTATGATCTCTCTTTTAAAAAAATGGGTAAAATTGTCTTCCCTACTCTGGTCTTCATGGCAGGGAATGGGACAGATGTTGTAGAGATGTCTCCTATCTCGAAATCCTGTGATTCTATGAAATGTTTTCTATTCATTCTAAACCTTTAAAAAAACAGCTAAAAGAGCAATCTCAAAATGAATACATTAGAGTATTTTCAGTATTATTTTTCTTAATCCATTTTTGTGACCAATGTAGGATGTAATGTGAACCAGGGAAGCGATTCATACTGAAGAAATTATTCAACACGTTTACATGTTTTTCTGTTCCAGAAATTTCTTGATTCTTATAAAAATTGTATTCACAATTATCTGAACACTTATTTTATGCACATATGGTTCAATAAATGGCCTGACTGTTCACCTTAACTTGGCCTTTAACTATTCACTCTTCAATATTTATGTGATATAGGATTGGCTACTTTATAAGTCACATGCTAGCATTTCTGTTCCTTGATAGAATGACCAAAATTTTAAAAAAATATGGTGTAGCATGAGTACTTCTGATGCACATTATACTTGCTAAAATTTAAGCCTAGATTCTAATGTCACACTGGCATAAAACCAATAAATCCTCACTGATTTCAGTAAAAGAATATCAGATTTATACAAGTATAAATGAGAAAAAGAAAGAAAAGCAGATCATACTTTACATTAAAGGTACACCCTTATAAATTGTTTATGAAAACGTTAACTAATGATTGATAGAAATTATAAGCAGTTGCAGAAATCAATAATATTTTTGTAGATGGGTATAAGTACATCAGTAGAAGGTTTTAGAGATCATTATACTATTGTGGTAAGTAACCCATTGAGCTATTGCACTCTATAACAATTGCTTAGCCATTTATTAAAATATCAGTTAACCTATTATTCATCATCTATAAACTAATTATAAATGTAATCTTAGTATAAAGTGGGACTCAAATGGACATCTGGTATAATTTCCAATCCTGTTGTCTTTACAGTTAAAATTTGTTAAAAACAGCTCCATTCATTAAAAATTTTCATTGATATCTCTTGAGTTTCACTCTGGGGTTTGGTTTCACATTGGCTACTGAAGACAAAAAGACCAAAAAAAAAAAAAAATCTTAAACATTCATTCAGTTTCATGGGTTTGAAGGATTTGACTGAGCAGAGAGAGCTACCAAGTGACCAACTGTCACAAAAAATGTTATTAAAAAAAAATGGAAACAAATCCCAATCCTGTAAAATATTGGCCTATCCAGGTACAGATTATTGTCCAAAGAGCCTTCTTTTTCTATCTGTGCTCTCATTACCTCATCTCTAAAATAGTGGTGATATTACCAAGGTTTGTAAAGATGAGGCGATAGTAAGCTGAAAAGAGCTATATAAATAGATATATTATTATAGATCATATTAATATTTATTAATGCATTATCTTATTGATAGACAAGAGCAATTCTCACATGTGTTATCCAGAATTAGACATTCATATAAAGAGGAAATTTCACTTTAGATCTATTGAGAAATATAGTTAGTTGTGCTCCAAAATGGCAATACAGGCAGTCCCCGGGTTACATGGATCGGACTTACATCGGATCCCTACTTACAAACGGGGTGAGGCAACCCTGCACTAGCTACTTCCCCCCAGCAGACCAGGGAGACGCAAAGCTAGCGCCCCTCCCAGCAGACCAGGGAGACGCGGAGCGGCTTTTCTCAGCAGACACCTCAGCTTGAGAATAAAAGAATGAGGGAAGTGAGGTGTGGGAGAATAAAACTGAGCTCTGGAGAAATGTTTGGCTAGAGTTTCCCCTACAATATGTACCAGTTCCGACTTACATACAAATTCAACTTAAGAACAAACCTACAGTCCCTATCTTGTACGTAACCCGGGGACTGCCTGTATTAATAATGTAAGGGGCACATAGGAATATTGTGTGCATTTCTAAGGCACGTGCAATAATTGAATCAACATACCACATGTTGTTTTTCATTTATATTAGTAATTTAAGAATCTCTCAGGCTATTACTCTTCTACCTGTGATGGCATAAACAGTGACTCTCTATTGGAATTTCACATAATATCTTCCTTGCCTCTTTACACGATATGAAATGTGACTTTATTGATAAAACAGCATACATGAACTGAAATGAATAGTAATGGTGGTATGAAAAATTTTAAGTTTATTTTTAATATTAGGGTGTAAGTACATTTCTATTCAAAACAATTAAATATTAGTCATGCAATACATAGGGGCTGTGTCTACACTGTACCCCTTTTCTGGAAAAGGGATGCAGATGAGACAAGTCGGAATTGCAAATGAAGCGGGGGATTTAAATATCCCCCGTTTCATTTGTATAAAAATGGCTGCCGCTTTTTTCCGGCTCGGGGCTTTGCCGGAGAAAAGCACCAGTCTAGACGGGATCTGATTTTAAGAGGAATAAGGGACCTTTCGGAAAAGGCTTTATTTTCTGAAAGATCCCGTCTAGACTGGCGCTTTTCTCCAGCAAAGCCCCGAGCCGGAAAAAAGTGGCAGCCATGTTTATACAAATGAAATGGGGGATATTTAAATCCCTAGCTTCATTTGCAATTCCAACTTGTCTCATCTGCATCCCTTTTCCGGAAAAGGGGTGCAGTGTAGACACAGCCATTGTGGCTGTGTTTAGACTGGCCAGTTTTTCCGGATAATCAGCCGCTTTTCTGGAAAAACTTGCCTGTCTACACTGTCTACAGCTGTCTACACTGGCCGCTTGAATTTCTGCAAAAGCACTGATGATCTCATATAAGATTGTCAGTGTTTTTGCAGAAATACTATGCTGCTCCCGTTCGAGTAAAAGTCCTTTTGCGCAAAACTTTTGTGCAAAAGGGCCAGTGTAGACAGCCCAGATTTGTTTTCCGCAAAAAAGCCTCAATTGCGAAAATGGCGATCAGGGCTTTTTTGCGGAAAAGCGTCTGTGCCAATCTAGACGCTCTTTTCCGAAAATGCTTTTAATGGAAAACTTTTCCATTAAAAGCATTTCCAGAAAATCATGCCAGTCTAGACGTAGCCTGTCAGTATCAACATGGTAGATATAAAATGTGTTTGGCCTATTAATTCTATGTAATCATTTTTTAACTTTAACTCACTCCAGTTCAGAATGAATATGCCATACAGTGAGTAGTTTAATTATTCTTAAATTGTCTTTATCCAAAAGAAACAGAAACCAAGTATGCTTTACATATGTCCTAAGATATTATGATGCATGCATTTTTATAACATTGAAAATAAATTAAATAAACTATCACCCTAAGCAGTTTCGTGATGGAAATCCCAATAAGGAACAAAAGAGCAATTGGCCTGCATATTAGCTACAATCTATTCAGTTCTCCCAACCCAATGTATAATATTTAAAGAGCGTAGAATGGGGGTAAGTGACTATTCCAATAATGACTCAGCTGTCCAGTTTGCCCTTTATAGTGGATATTGTGTCACTTAGAAACTATTCCATTAAATTAATGAAGGAAGTCATTACTGGAAAAGCTTGACTCCTACGCTTGTGTGAGCTTTGAAAAACTGAATCTCAAGCTCTGGGTCAGATGTTAATCTCAAAGCCTCTCAGATTTTACTTTATTGATGGCCAAGAAAACTAAAAATAATAGAAAGACAATTCTGCATTTTTCCTTGCTACCATATTGCTGGGTATAGAGGGTTATTAACATTAACTGCAAGCCTTGACTCCCAAAAGAGTGAAACTCACCTTACTGAATCACATCTCAGGTAATTAATGCAAAGATGAAGGATACTGCAATAGTTAACATACTGCCATGGAAGATGGGGGCAGGGAGGGGGTTTCGATTCCTCTGTCTGCCACAGGCATCCTGTGTGACCATGGGAAAGTCATTTTGCTTCTCTATACCTCATTTTTCCCTCTAGAAAGTGGGAATATTTCCCAACCTCACAATGTTGGTGTGAAGATAAATATATTCAGGAGTGTGAGGTGCTGAGATATTGTATAGTGGGGGCCACCTTAGTTAAAGCTTGAATGGCAAATTAATTCTATTTGTTGTTGCTGGTGCTACTTAGTGGATTTTTAAAAATGTAGTAATTCAGCATTTGCAGTCTAGGGCCATGATTCAGGAAATCACTTATGCATGTGACTAAGTCACATTGACTTTGGGCCTGAGGTAGTTACAAATGCACACCCATAGAAGTAATTTTGGTCCTAGCATATGTGTTAAGAAATGCGATCTGATAATCTTGATTCCATATAATTCATATGACCAATGCTAAACTACTGTATGGTAAACCTTTTGCTTTCCTCTTTCTGGTTACAAAGAGTCATATAGGACTTAGATTCTCTTTTCCCGCCAACTTTACACTAGTGTAACTCGCTTAATTTCAGGGAAATTAGTCCTGATTTACAGAGTGTAAGTGAGAAGAAAATGAAGCTCATACTACTAATACAGGGAGGGCTAGTTCAGTGGGTTGAGTATTGGCCTGCTAAACCCAGTGTTGTGAGTTTAATCCCTGAAGAGGACATTTAGGGATCTGGGGCAAATCTGTTAGTGATGGTAAGTGGTCCTGCTGTGAGGGCAGGGAATGAGATTTAATGACCTCACAAGGTTCCTTCGGGTTGTATGAGATGGTATATCTCCATATTATTATCATGAATGATGCTTTAAAAAAACGAGTCCTCATTCGTTGGCTACTGTGTTTCAGAAAAGTCCATAGCTGCTAGCACTGGTTTTGCATTTGGCTCAGATAGTCATTGTGGGGCTAACATTTAATAAGACCCATGTTATAGCCAGATACAATGAAAACGATAAAGATGAAATTAGATTGATTCCATATTACATTTCTCTTGGTTATTCTGTAGGCTCTATCTTCCTGCATGATTTATTTATAAAATATAAACATATACTACAAGCTATGGAGTCTGTAATAAAGACTATGATAGTCTCATTCTGGCCCTCTGAAGCTGACCTCTGATAAGATCTGAGGTTCATAATATTTTCATGCATTCATATTTTAATAGCATAATTTGTATGCAAGCCAAGCTAGAATGAACTAATTTGTATTTCTTCCTGAGGAATGATTTCATCACAAATCTTTCCCTTGGTAATTGTAGGTAACACTCTGCTTTTCTACAAAACTAATCTTCAATTAGGATGGAACATTTAAAAATACAAAAACATCGACATGACAATCACATACAAGAAATGTAAAATCATTTCATTATGAATTCTGCCATTACTGGCAAACAGATGATTGCATAAAGATGGGGCTCTCAAGCTAAATTATTAACAGATTTTTATCCTTCCTACCTGAAAGAAATAAAGCCGTAGTGTTCAACTGGGAGAGGTTTGGAGCCAGGACATATGTATATGGCTTTTTTCCCCATCCAAGTTTTATCTCCTCCCTTTCTCTGCTGGCTGACCTAACAGGGATTCTATAGCTCGTGTGAGAGTCATTCCCTGTGGACTCAGTTGTGCCATTTAGGCTCAGCTCCATGCTGGGGGAAGTGAAACTCTGTACCACTTAGGGAGAGAAAATTCCTCATGGAGCTCTGTCGGAATGGGTGAGCGTGCATGCAGCTTCCCCTTCTCAGATAGCCAATGCTTAGTGCAGAAGGCAGCACCATGTCCTCACCTGCTTATCTTCTCTCTTGAGCATACAACTGTGTCCCTGTTGTACCAGCACATAGTAGAGATCAGGGAGAAAGCCACTGATGCTTTCTTCCTGCCCACCTTACATGGCCATCGAGTGATGGGGGAGGGGGGTCAATCCGGGCCTAACATTTCTCTCATCGATATTAACTGAAGGCCAGATCCAGAGCTCACTTAACTGATTGGAAAGTCTTTCATTTCAGTTATTGAATTAGGTCCTAAATACTGGTATAAACACTCAGCAGACACCCATGCTTCTAATCAAATCCAAAGCAAACTAAAGACCATTACTCAGGTGAGTTGTATCCCTGACTTCATTAGGGCATCATTTATAAGGAATGCAGAATTCAGCTGTAAGTAATGTGGGTGTTAAAGAGCCTTCCCTTTATTAATTACTTCCTCACCAGGACAAAATATCAGGCACTGGAGGTTTCTTTAACTTAGCAGACATAGGCATTGCAAGAAGCAATAGCTGGAAGTGGAAGCCAGATAAATTAGAAATGAGGCACAAATTTTTCTACTGTGAGAATGATTAGCTGTTGGAACAGACTTCAATGAGAAGTCATGGATTCTCTATCTACAAAATAGATAGAGATTCTTGTAGATCGAGAACCCCATGGAAATTTGTTCCAGCAGCTAATTTTTCTCCCTGTCGTCAAATGAAGACTGAATATGGTGTTCACAGTGGTAAGAAACTGAGATATTCAAATTTAGAGTCCCCTGGAAAGCTTAGGCCTCCAGTGGTATGTCTGTGATTTGCTTCTTGATGCAGCCTACCATGGTAGAGAAAGCACACTGCTTTTGCTCACCTAGGGATGCTCCAAAGCCTCGTGATTGCAATGAGCCTATCAACTGAGTTCAGTAAGTTTTGAATCTGGTTATTGGTGCCTTGTTCTGCCATCCTGGCTAACACTGTGTAATAACTTACTACACTGGCGGTCCCAGTAACTGTGAGCTAAGTGGCAAAATCAGGCCCTTATTTAGTTTTGATGAGCACCCCAGGGGTGGATTTTCAATGAAATACTGGAACGTGCCTCCCCACTCCCCCGATCCCAACAACACAGGACATCAGGGCCAAGAAGTCCTACACTGGGTCTTCCCATACAGGGGGCTGGCGCTCTGCAGGAAATGGGGGGCAGTCCCTCTCCAGAGAGGACTCAGGGGGGAGGAGGACAGGAGAGCAGAGAGGCTCACCAGCAGGCTGCAGCCTCGGGAAAGTTGGCAGGCGGTGGCAAGCAGTGTGAACACAGGCTGGAAGGCTTCAGAGGAGTATGGGACAGCCATGCACTTGGATGGAGAAAATCAACACTTGAAGAGGGAAAGTGCCACTTCTCTCTAGCTGCTGGCTGTGCGGCTACCCAGTGCTCCTCTGACACCTTTCAGCCCATGTTTATGCTGCTGGCCACCACCTGGTGAGTGGCTGCTGCCCACGGGATGGGGAGGGAGGTGGCCAGGAATTGTAGAGCCTGCAAGCTGCACAGCCAGAAGGAAAAAAGTTGCATTTCGAAGTGGGAAAGCACCGCTTCTCTCTGACAGCTGACTGTGTAGCTGCATTGCCCCTCCCCTGAGTCCTCCAGCCCCTGTAATGTTGTGCTTCTATTGGCTGCCACATGGTGAGTGGCTGCTGCCAGTGGCAGGGGGGTGCTCAGGTGGCCAATGGAACTGTCCCCCCCCTCACCTTCAGGTGGAGCACATGTGGGTCTCTGCCCATTTCTCTGGTCCAGCTAGTGCAGGGCCATTTGGGCACCTGAAGCTGTTCTCCGCAGCCATGGAGATCTTCATATCTTCTCTGTCAGTTGTCTTCTTCAGCCCCACTATGCAGGCTCTGTTCCTGCACTGGGCCCCCAACTCCACCCCTTCCATCTGAGGCCCCTCCCTTCTGGGGGCACAGACCTGCCCAGGGGCCTGACTATTCTGAGAGCAGCCCTGCCTGAACCCTTAGTTCCTGTGCCTATGGTCCACACCCAGGTCTGGACCTGTGCCTCGGAGAGACAAGGGCTGGCTTTCAGCACCCTACTATTAAAAATGTTCCAGAGCCCCTGGTGTTAAACCGAATTGGGGAATGGGTGGTTCAGACCATGGCCCACCGAGGCCCACCCATAGCTACATCCCTGCTCTTTCAGACATTTTGAATCTACCTAAAACTCAAGGTCATTTTTTTAGTAATAATAAAGTGATACTTTGAGTCTGGCAGTCAAAAAACACACACACACAAAATGAAGGTGAGACAAAAAGACAAAGCTAAGCAAAAAGATAGTTTGTCATTTTATTTTAAAAATCTTGAAGTATTGAACAGAGGATATTCATCAAAAAGCACGAAGGAGGAAACCTCTCAATTATCTGATCACTTGCTGAGTTATGGGGATACCATGACGACTGCAAAAGTTGAACAAGTGAACTCCGAAGTGCTAATGGAACTACAAAATATTGGTAATTTTGTCAAAGTAAGAGAACAAACCTACTCTGAAGACATTGCATTATGGCCCAAATCTATTTCATTGGATATGACAATATTTCTTCGTAAATAAACTGAAAAACATAGGTTATGTGGAAAACTTGAGGAAGAAAAGAGTATGAGGCTAGAGGACGAAAACAATTTAAAGTTCTTCACGAGTCCCATTTTCTGAGGATTCCGAAAAAAGGGACCACAGAAATGAGAAATTGGTTGATTTTTTCTGGAAACTTCCAAAGGCGGTCTACTGTTATATTTGCAAATTATTCCCTGACCATAGTAAAGGAAAACAAACATTTGTAGATGGGAACTCTAACTGGAGAAATGTTGCAAGCAGTGTTCCCTCTAAGCTGCATAGCAGCACAGCTTCACAGGTGATTGATCAACCCTGCACAATCAGTTAGCACTGAGCGTCTGACTGGGCAGAGCTCATTAATCACCTGTAAAACCGTGCTGTCCCGCAGCTTAGAGGGAACACTGGCTGCAAGAAATATTGCTGATCATGAAACTTCCAAAGTTCATATTAATGCTATGTGTAAATTTGTTCAAAGATGTAAATTATCCAGAAGAATTAATTCTGGGTTATCGGCTCAGTTTGAGAAGGGGTACTTTATTGGAGGAAAGTGCTGAGATGTGTTGCCATGGTGAAACTGCTGTCTTCTTTTAGACTACCTTTAAAAGGACATGATGAGCCATCGGGATCAAATTGAAAAGTCAATTTTTTTAAACTGCCTTGAATATCTTAGTGAATTTGACAATTTTTTTAATGAGCATTTGAAAAATTATCAATATACTGGCCGAGGGAAGACCAACTTCTTAAGGCACCAAGCCTACACTGAATTCATTACTATAATGGCAGAGAAGCTCAGAAACCAATTCGTTGATGAAGTAAAGGATGCCAAGTACTATTCCATAATAGTCGATTCAACACCAGATGTGAGTCATGTAGCCCAATTAACATTAACGTTAAGATGTATGACTGGAAACGGTGAAGTTGTAGAGCAATTTCTTCATTTTATCCCACTAAAATCCCATTCTTCTGAATGTCTAGAGACAACAGTTCTGGAAATCATTTAGGTTTGGACATCAGAGCTTTGATAAATGCCACAAATATGGTAGGAAAATATTCAGGTCTATAGGCAATACTGAGCAATGCAAATCATTCTGCTTTATTCATGCCAGGTTCCAGCCACTCCTTAAATTTAATCTGGATTGCTCCAGCCACATCTTGTGAGGGAGCTACACATTTTTTTGACATTGTTCAAAACTCGCATGCTATGATTTCCACACATTGGTGGAGAATGCTTCAATCATGCTTGGAGGAAGCAAATGGAAAACATTTGACAGTTAAAATAATTTGTGACACCAGGAGGACTGCTTGTGTAGATGCTGTTTTGGCTTTGAAAATGAGCTATGATGTTCTAAAGAAAACCTTATTAGATATAGTCACATCAAATTGTGAAAAACCACATGAGAAAACTAAAGCACAATCCTTAGAAAGAATGTTAAAAAATATGATATTGCTGTTTTTACTATTTTGTGGAACTGTTTACTTCAAATAATTAATTACATCAGAAAAATCACTACAAAAAGTTAATATAAATTTATTGAATGCTGCGCAACTGTTAGCCTCAGCTGCAACTTTTGTCACGGAAGTTCGAAATGATTATATATCTGTGGAAGCAGAGGCACTAACAGTAACATAAAATAAAGATTCCTCTAATATATCTGATGAGTACCAGGAAGTTATTTTTGATTAAATTAGAGATGATTAAATCAATTAAAAAGGGAATTATAGGATCATTTTTGAGACCGTCAATGCTATTTTTGACACAATAATAGTGCAATTGCAGAGTAGAGGTGAATCTCTAAAGAAAACTGTTGATTTATTTTGCATGTTTTTTGACAGAAGCATGGATGAAGATGCTAAAAGCCACTATATTAAGAAATTAACTGAATTCTACTGAGAGAACATAGACACAAATCTTCTTGAAGATGAAGTGAAACATTTTATTCGTTTTATTGAAAATGATGAGGTCTGTGCTTTGAGATCACCAGTTGATTTGTATAAACATGTACATGATGGTTTGCAGGCAACCTTTCCAAATGTAGAAACCATTCTGAGAATACCTGTGACAAATATTCTTTTTCTGTATTGAAGTGAGTTAAAAATTATTTGTGCAATAAGATGAGTCAGGAACATTTGACAAGTTCGGCAATACTGACAGCTGAAACTACCTCTTTACAAAGTATTACTTACAATGACTTAATTGATGATTTTGTAAAAGAAAGCTATCTGAATATATCTTTTAAATGAATACATTTCTTCAGAGGAAGTTAACTTTTATTTTTCCATTCATGCACCATCTATACATTTTGTTTTTACACATTTTTCATATTTTCAAATACAAGCTTTCATCTAGTTTCATCTCAAACTGTGCTCCAAGAATTCGATTCAGGTTGACTGAGGAAAGGTTATGATGTTGGGTTTTTTTTAATAAAGTGCTCTTATCGAAAGCACTTTACAATAGTTAGCTAATGGTACAAACAATATTTGGAAAGATCATTAAGTGGTCCACCGAGACCCTTAGCAATTTCCAAGTGGTCTGTGGAAAAAAAAGTTAGACTACAAAAACAATCAAGGTACTTCACTTTATTTTCATTTACTTCTTATTGCTTATATTATAGGAGGAGGATGAAGAAAAAAAGAATGAAAAATGGGAAGGGCAGGAAGTATGAATGTTTTTTTTTTTCCTGGCTGGGTGCCCAGAGGAAGGGGGGGGGCAAAAATGAAGTTGAGCACAGGGCTCCACTAACTCTAAATCTGCCACTGAGGCACCCAATAAAGTTAGAATGTTTAGTACCGTGAATTAGCAAATATAGCCCATGGGTTGTCCATGTTTTTACCTACCATGTCCCCTCTTCCCCCACGGAGTATATATGGCCACGTCTTATGCAATTTGATTTTTACTCATATTACAAGAAGAGAAGATCAACATAATAAAATCAGCATCTTCGATTTAATAATAATTTAATAAGAGTGGCAATGTTGTGTTTACTAAAATAAAATAAAAGTTAAAATGTTACTTACTGTGAAGCTACTAACTAACTAAATGTTAATACATATGATACTGCAGCTTTAAAAAAATCCGTCCTACACATTGTCATATAGTAAATAGTACATGCTGCATGCTGAATAAGTTTATTCTGCATCACTTGAGTCATAACTAGCAGCATCCTCCTCAGCGTCTGAATTTTCAAAACCATCAAAACTTTCACCATACTTACGATCTTGAAAAACATCCATAACCTCAGTTAGGCATGCTTCGTTGATGGTTGAGGCCTGTGATGCTGCATCTGATTTGCCTTCGTAGTCGGATTAAGAGCTAGACACGTCAATTTCTGGAAGAATTTCACATTTACGGAATCCATTGCAAATAGTAGCTGATGTTACTCTTTCCCAAGCTGCCAATACCCATTTGCAAACTTCAACATAAGTTGCACGGCGCTATCGAACTGTCGGAGTGAAGGTGTGCTCCCCGTTTGTCATCCAATTGTCCCATTCCTCAAGGATAAAGCACTTGAATGGGTGGTTGACAGCTACATCAAGTGGTTGCAACGTGCAGGTCAGTTCACCTGGAATTATGGCGGTATGTGCTCCCATAGTGTTGATATGTTTTTGAACCAAAGTTTCTTTATGGGTGGCCAAGACATCAAGAAGTAGCAGAGAACTGGGTTTAAAAAACCCTGTGCATGAAAGCAGCTGTCTGCCTACGTCTTCATCACCTCTGTGTTCATCCAGCCCTGCTTGTTACAGACCACAGACACGCCGGCTGGTAGTTTTTCTGGAGGCATCGTCACCCTCTTAAAAATTACCATCGGTTTTAATTTCTGCTACCATCGGTTTTTAATTTAACCACCTGCTGTGCATGCCAATACGACCGTAAAACAGGTCATTTTTCATGACCTGTCATTGCTACACTGACTGTCTTCACTCCAGTTGCAGTAACAGACCGAGTTTTGGGTATATCGAAGGAAATGGGCACCTCATCCATGTTAATGACGTTATTTGGTTTCAGGCCCAGCTGTTTAATTTCTTTATGGACAAAATCTTTGAAATCATCCATTTTCTTCTCCCATTCGTCAGGAAGCCATTGCCCAACACTTGTCCGTGCTCAAACTGAAAGCAAGCCTTTTCCAGAGAATCTCTTATTCCTACTTTCAATAAGAGATCCTCCGGAAAAGGCTTTATTTTCTGGAGAATCACGTCTAGACTGGCGCTTTTCTCCGGCTTATCTCCAAGCCGGAAAAAAGCGGCAGCCATATTAATGCAAATGCCGCGGGGGATATTTAAATCCCCCGCAGATTTGCCTATTCCAAAGTCTACATTAGCATCCCTTTTCCAGAAAGGGGTGCCAATGTAGACACAGCCGAAAGGTTTTCTTTCTCACTAACAGAAGTTGATCCAATGAAAGAGATTACATCATCACCTTGTCCCTCTAATCTTGGAACCAACCAGTTATAGGATTTTATGCCGTAGTCTTTTCTGTCAGGTGGGCCAGTAATACCCCAAAATGAGCATGGTAGTTGGAATTTCCTTTGTTTTTATGGAGTGAATAGGCAGGAAAACATTTAAAAATATATTTTAAAAAGGATAACTGAAGACTAAGAGCTGTCAGAAAGCTTTGCTTCCATAGGGCTGAATTCTGAGAATGTAGAAAGAAGTGGGCTGATTGGTAAAATGATACTTAATTAAAGTTGGGTGAAAGATTTTTGGTAAATAGGAAATTTGCTGAAAATGTGCATTTTGGGGCATATAACTATGCATAAATTTGGGTTGAATTTGGAAAATAGTTTCAGCTGAAAAAAGTTTGGAAATGTCAAATATATTTAGATTTTTTCAAATCTGTTTTGAATTGATCTTGAAAAGTCAATTTAAAATAACATTTTCAAAACAATATTTAGACATTTTGTTCACCCTAAATATTTTTTTTTCTGTTTTTTTTCCTGCTCTGGCAAGACAAATCCTCCCCTCCCCTCCTCCAGTTTGGATTGGAAATAAATCTTTTTGGCCACCAAACTGAAAAATCAGCTATTTGCTCAGTTCTTTTAATTCTTAATTCTCTTCTAGTTTTTACCTATCCTTACTTATAGTAAAGATTATAAATATATCTTTTCTGCACAGTGTGGAGACATTGACATTATTCTTCTATAATTGTTAATGGTAATCACATGGCTTTAAACCTCTATTCATTACAATAAATGGGAAATGTGACAAAATCATTGCAAATCATTGACAAATTTATGGGAAATACTTTACCTTTCCAATTTCTCATTTCTACCTGAAAAGGTAGAATAATTACTCTTGTTGTTTCAAGCTAATGATTCTTTTGGGAATCAGGATGAGCAAAGGGCAAAACTGAAGTGTTTGGTTCAGTTAGCCTGAATTTCAGATGCCTCTAAAAGCTTTATGTGAGTCTTTGGATCTTTTCGGTTTGCAAAAATGTGGCTGGAAATCTCACAGGAAGAGGCTATATTATATGATTTCCAGGATTCATAAGCTGATACAGCACTGCAACTTCTGGCAGGAAATAAGCACTTGAAAAAGAAAAGTGAGATGAACTTTTCAAGATGTGGCTTGTTTTTAGAGATGGTGAAAATATTGAGCTCAGTTTTTATTTTATTTGAATCAACTTCTGCATATTTATTCATGATGCTACTGGATTTTTAATGGTTTTATTTAGTTCCTTATTTTTGCAGTTATTTAGCCTGATATCTGGTGTTTGTAAATTAGAGGTTGGTAAGAAAAAATGGGGTTCCATCTTCCTGGAACTCCCAGTCACCCAAATTTCATCTTGTTTATTGTTTGTTTGTTTGTTTGTTTTTTAAACCAAAGTAGATTTAAACTTTAATAGCTTTAGGGGGTAGCTGAGTTAGTTTGTACAGGAAAAAAAAACAAATGGTCTGGTAGCACTTTATAGACTAACAAAACATGTAGATGGTATCATGAGCTTTCGTGGGCACAGTCCACTTTTTCAGATGACCTGTCATGAAAGCTCATGATACCATCTACATGTTTTGTTAGTCTATAAAGTGCTACCAGACCATTTAGTGTTTTTTAAACTTTAATAAGATTCTGAAATATTTTAACATCTGTAATTCCGCCAATCTTTTGCTCCTTTGTGCTTTTGAATTCCAAATAGGACTACAAGATAAGTAGCAATAATCTCATGGAAGCAGTCCAGGATCAGGAGGCTGAAACATAGCTTAAAGCTGCATTAGCCCTTCACTTGGCCCTGGGCAGTGCTGAGCCCCTTAGAGTATGTCGATACAGTGGCGCTATTTCAGGATAACATCCTGAAATAGAATTCCGTGCATCTTAACAGCAGTCCTGTTATTTCCAAATATATTCAAAATAACGGACTTCTTATTCTGGTTGCCTGTAAACATCATTGCATGAGGATTAAGGAAGATGCTGGAATAGCAATTTATTTTTAAATTAGCACAGGGTAAACAGC
The DNA here is from genome assembly GCF_052426305.1 of Pelodiscus sinensis. Taxonomy (NCBI): domain Eukaryota; kingdom Metazoa; phylum Chordata; order Testudines; family Trionychidae; genus Pelodiscus; species Pelodiscus sinensis. The sequence continues at coordinate 22,072,465 of NC_143052.1, read as the reverse complement.
GCCAGATTTTGAAATAAGCAAAGCAATTTGCATAGCTCTGTGTAGACGTGCCCTTAGAGAATGTCTACATTGCAATGAAACACCTGGTGCTTGGACTATTGGGCTCCAAAATTTCAATATAGATGTTTGGCTAAGGCTGGAGTCCGAACTCTGTAACCTGGGCTTTAGCCTGAGCCCAAACATCTGCATCACAATTTTTCAGCCCTGTAGTTTGAATCCCATGACCTCAACTCAGCTGATATGAGCCAGATACAGGAGTTAATGGTGAAATGGATATACCGCTAGAAGGGCAGCACAGACTCTGACCAAGCATGAAGGCTAAATTCTCAGTGGTCTTGCATCCTGTGTAGCTGTCTGTAGAATGACTACCTTTCCTGCAGGCAGCTGCAATGTCTGTTTACTTTCCCTCTCTTTTGCACCAAAATAACTATTGACTTTTGTCAATCACTTCCTGATATATGCATACATAAGAAATAGAAATATAAAGTCCACACCTCCCCTGCAGAATCAAGGAATGAGCGTTCAAAGAAACATTTGAACTTTTGCATATCATAACCAAACTGAACCTGAATTCCATTGTTTTAAAGGAACATATCTGTTCTAGACTGCTTAAGCACTCCTTTCTATAAAAGAAATGGAAGACATATGAAATTATGTTCAAGTAGAAGAGTGTGCAGAGTTGTGTATGAAAGCATTTGGGAAGCCTATAGGCCCTGTGCCAACAGAGAGATCTTCCAATTTCTATCTGCAAGTCTGGAGACAGACATAGGAATTCCAAGCCTCAGAAGTTGTGTGTGGATTGGGAGGATGGGATAAGATGCAGAGCTCTTTCACAATCTTTGTAATAGGAAAGTGCAGATCATGTTACTCTAAACATTCTTGTTCAGTGGTCCATGGAATACCACAGAAGCTGTCTGTAAGCTTGGCAGTAAGGATATGTGGTGTTTTGCAGTCAGTAGAATAGAGACGAGGAAACAGAAAAATCTGAAAGAAAATAGGGAAAAAGTCCCAGTGTCTGAAATTTTAGAGCTCTCTGGGGCTCCAAAATAGTAGCAGTTTTTAACTATTTAAATATAACATCTAAAGCCCATTCACAGCTGTGTTAAATACTTGCATTAGGTGTGAAGCCCACTAGACCAGAGAACACTGGGTTTCTGGTGCTTAATTTCCAAGGTAATGGGCATGAAATAAGAATTTAAAGAGAGTGCAGAGTTGTGAAAGTTCACTGAATATTGAAGAATGGTTCTCATGCAGGTGGAAACCTGACAAAGTTTGCTCCAGCCTGTTTCCTTAGGGCCATCTCCAGATAAGGGAATGAGCACTGTAAAGCCATGTAAAGGAAAAAAAATCCATATAGCTTATTGTAGAGAAAAGTTAGCTGTAATTGAGGATCATATGATGGAGATTTCAGTTTGAATTTTCAAGTAAACCTGGGGTTGCTTCATTCCTAACCAAGACTGCCTTAGTAACCAAAGCCCTTAGTTAACCAAACCCTTGCATAGCTCAAAGGACAGATAGCTGTGGGTTGCTGGAGGATTTAAAAAGCAATGAAAAAGGGTAATTAAATAAGTAAAAACTTAAAATAAACAAAGTAATCACCTGCCTCTGGGTAAGTTTGCTTAGACATGAAAAGCAAACTAGAATAACAGACTTTCTTTATCCTGTTTTTCAACTTGCAAGGCATATGCTTATATTTTGCCCCCAGGATTTTTCTTTTAAACCAAACTCATAAATCATGTTTATTGGTGTACACATTTGTGTTTGGTGTATTGGAAAGGAGACAGACTATACAACCACATCTCCATTTCTTCATAGAAGAAAATGTGTTCTTTGATCAATAAAATAGCCTTTCTTTTACATTATGGGTCAGAGATACCCACTCTGCACTAGTTGCATATATAAAATCCCCTATTTTGTTATCTGTCAAACTTTCCATATTGTTAAATCAGACTGCAAGTGCATGTGCTGACTATATTTGAAGAAAACAGCTTGCTTTTGATTGCCTATTGAGTGTTTGCAGTTTAGGATGGGCATCATACTCCTTATAAAGCTAAGTAAGGCTTTAATATGATAAACCACTTAAGTCAGCATTAGACAACCTGTGGCCAATTGACCACACACCGCTCATCAGGGTAAGCCACTGGTGGGCTGCTAGACAGATTGCTTATCTTGTGTCCACAGGTACAGCCACCTGTAGCTCCCAGGAGCCATGATTTGCCATTCCTGGCCAGTGGGAGCTGTGGGAAGCAGAGCTGTAGTAAGCACATGGGGAATAACATTGAAATTAGTAAAATGTCTTATGTGCTTCAAGTTAAGCTGGTGCTGGTTTGTTTAACTGGCTGGTGCTTAAGAGCTTCCTTTTAAAGAGCTTATCAGAAAGTGTGTGAGGGGAGAATCATGACAAATGTGTACTCTATTTCATTTATCATTAAACATTTTTTTCAAAATGATCTGACCAAATTTAATTCTTCAGTATGAATGGCAGTGGCCTACAAATTAATAAGGAGTAAGTGTTTGCTCAGCCCCCATCTCTGCAGCTACATGTTGTTCATTACAGAGAGGAGGAACTCTTACTTAGTAAAAATGATAAACCAGGTTTTCAGCAGGTGTAAATTGGCATAGCTACGTTAAAGTCAATGGAGTTACACCAGCTGAGAGTCTGGCCTAGTTTAAGTGGGCAGTTTAACAACTATGCTATCTTTCTTAGCTGTTTTTTTAAAGTGCTTGTTTTTATAAACAGTGAGCCTGATGACACTCAAAAAAATTAATAGCATTTTGGAATGAAGTGGGCTTTGGTTGGTTGTTTTTTGTTTTGTTTGCTTTTGGAAACAATGATTTTGTGAACTGTATCTTTTTTTCCTGAATTTTAGATTTTCCTATTTGGTCAACAGAATCAAAGTAAACTTTAAACTAGAAGTTTCAGTAACTATATTGACTCCCTTAATTCTCATAATTAAGAATAAAGAAATGTGCACTCTAAAAATTGTCTACAGAGAACCTCCACTTACATATTAAGTGCACTAAACAAAAGTGATTTTAATTGAAACTATTATATATAGAAATCAAATATAAAGTAAAAGCCCTGTTATTGTCTTTCTGATCCATTGTAGATATTATTGATTGACACATCTTTTCTCCCATGTAATTTAAGCAAGAGCCTCTCAAATTAGTTCTTACATTTAGAATCAAATAGTTGAAAGCTAAAAGCTGAAATCAGTATAATAATCCCAAATTACAACAATTCAATTCTATTTCTACTTAGGAGGATTTTAAATTATGGTTTTCAATAAAAGCATTAGCGACGAGGAGTCCTGTGGCACCTTATAGATTAACTGAAGTGTTGGAGCATAAGCTTTCGTGGGCAAAGACCCACTTCGTCAGATGCATGTAGTGGAAATTTCCAGAGGCAGGTATAAATATGCTGGCCAGGATCAGGCTGGAGATGACGAGGTGGATCCAATCAAGGAGGATGAGGCCCACTTCTAGCAGCTGATCTGGAGGTGTGAATTCTAAGAGAGCAGCAGCTGCTTTTGTAGTTAGCAAACCATTCACAGTCTTTGTTTAATCCAGAATTGATTGTGTCAAACTTAAAGATGAACTGTAGCTCAGCAAAATGCAGGACAATGTAGCACTTTAAAGACTAACAAGATGGTTTATTAGATGATGAGCTTTCGTGGGCCAGACCCACTTCCTCAGATCAAAAGTGGGTCTGGCCCACAAAAGCTCATCATCTAATAAACCATCTTGTTAGTCTTTAAAGTGCTACATTGTCCTGCATTTTGCTTCAGCTACCCCAGACTAACACGGCTACATTTCTATCACTATTCTGAGGGGTAGCCGTGTTAGTCTGAATCTGCAAAAGTGACGAGGAGTCCTGTGGCACCTTATAGACTAACTGAAGTGTAGGAGCATAAGCTTTCGTGGGCAAAGATCCACTTCGTCAGATGCATGTAGTGGAAATTTCCAGAGGCAGGAATAAATAAGCAGGCCAGGATCAGGCTGGAGATGACGAGGTGGATCCAATCTGGAGACCTCCAGATCAGCTGCTAGAAGTGGACCTCATCCTCCTTGATTGGATCCACCTCGTCATCTCCAGCCTGATCCTGGCCTGCTTATTTATTCCTGCCTCTGGAAATTTCCACTACATGCATCTGACGAAGTGGGTCTTTGCCCACGAAAGCTTATGCTCCTACACTTCAGTTAGTCTATAAGGTGCCACAGGACTCCTCGTCGCTATCACTATTCTGTAGCTCAGCAGTTTCTCTTTGAAGTCTGGTCCTGAAGTTTTTTTGCTGCAGGATGGCTACTTTTAGATCTACAATTGTGTGTCCAGGAAGATTGAAGTGTTCCCCTACAGGTTTTTGTATGTTGCCATTCCTAAGATCAGATTTGTGTCCATTGATTCTTTTACGTAGGGACTGTCCAGTTTGGCCGATGTATATAGCAGTGGGGCATTGTTGGCACATGATGGCATATATTACATTGGTAGATGTGCAGGAGAATGTACCAGTGACAGTATGGCTGATCTGGTTAGGTCCTGTGATGGTGTTGCTGGTGTATATATGTGGGCAGAGTTGGCACCGAAGTTTGTTGCAAGGATTGGTTCCTGAGTTCGAGTTATTATGGTGCGGTGTGTAGTTGCTGGTGAGAATATGCTTCCGGTTGGCGGGTTGTTATTTAGTCTATACCTTCCATATGCTAAATTCACAGAGGTTGAAATTCACTCTGTATAGATAATGAACAGTCCCGTGGCATCTTGGAGACTAACAAATATTTTATCTTGTGTTTTCATGGATAAAATCCACTTCATCAGATGAGTTGGTCTCTAAGGCTACGTATAGATGATGGAACGTGTCTGCTCTTCTGCTTTTTTTTGCGGAAGATGTGCTCTTTTGGAATCCCTGTCTTTCTCATTCCATGAGGAAGAAGGGTTCTTCTGAAAGAAGAGGTTTTTCCAAAATGTGGCCCAGTGTAGATGGGTCAAATTTCGGAAAAGCCTTTTCCAACAAAACTCTCTGCAATTTGTGTATCTTTTTCCAATAAAACAATGCAGTCTAGATATATCCTAAGGTACCACAGGATTGCTTGTTGTTTTTAAAGTTACAAGAAACAGAAGACCCCTTGGGATACCTCTGGTTTCCTGGAAAAACTCAGTAGCTACATTGAAGATAGAATCCAACACCAGGTGGTATGGTCACATGTCTCTCCAGACCAAACACCTTTCAAACTTACAGGAGAAACAATAAATGGTCTGGTAGCACTTTATAGACTAACAAAACATGTAGACGGTGTCATGAGCTTTCGTGAGCACAGCTTACTTCAGATGACCCGAGTTTTGAGTTTAGGATGTGCAGACCAAAATAAATAGAAGAAAAGGGGGGAGGGGGTGGAAGGAAAAAAAGAGGGGGTGGGAGACAGGGAGCAGAGGGTATAGAAAATCAGGAAGGTAAAGGGAATCAGTAAGTATCCTAAGACAAGACTGTTTATAAGTCACTCAGTTGATCACCCAGTCATCAGGCTTCCAGGGCACTAATAGTGGCTCTCTTTAGCACATTTAAAGCTATAAACAGATGCATTCTTCACGTTTCTAGCTTCACATACAAGAATGATATAGGTACCAAAATATGATATACAGATCCAGCAGACTGCAACATTGAAATTGATAGGTTACATGAAATATGTTGTCCAAAGAATCTCAGAGTTATGCACATCTATACTCACAAGTCAATTTTCATAAAACATGGAGGAATAACCACACTCATCACTCAGTCAAATGCAGTAGTGATGTAACTGGTAAGGTTAGCTATATGGTGGATATAAGTGAAAGTGGCAAAGGAGATTTGGCATTCAGTGAATGTGCAGAGACAGTGTAACCAAAATACAAAGAGAAGAAAGGATCATGTGGGGGAAAAAACCTCACAGGAGGATGCAAAATAAAGCAGCACCTCCATCACCCCTGTTTCTTTGACATAAGCCCAGACTATCTTGAATCGTACCACGGACAAATTCAGCTTTTGTGTAGTGGTTTTAACTCCCTTTATTTTAAATAGGATCCTTTGCCAAACTTGTCCAGTGAACAGCATGTGATTGTCAGTTATGCTTCTTTTGTACATTCCTTGAATGCCTAATCTGTGCTGCTTTACTACTTACTCCATTCTCTGATCAATTCATACTTAAGCCGCAACTGGCATTACCATTTTCAATCCAATGAATTTAATCTGTTAAATATTAGTTTTGTTGCTCCTTTGCTTTTTTCTTCTATGTATATTTAAATAGATGGTGAAATTCTGCATCGGGTTACACCATTGTTATTCCTGGAGCTGTATGGCAAAATACAGTGCACAACTGAAGTGGCAACCTGACCAAACCAGAAACCTGCATGATGTTAAAGATCTGTGAGCAAAAAGCAAATCCTAGGATCTTGTGTCAAGAAACTTTCCTGAAGACAAAACTTTGTGATTATTATGAGATGTTTGTTATGGTGAAAGCAAAAAATGTATCAGAGATTGCACGGAGGTGGCTCTTCTTTCTAACCAAGGATGATTAAGGCTTGGAACATTGTTCCAATCTTCTAGTGTTATTATTGAAGAGAAAACGCTCAAAAAATTCTTGGGACTTTATATATTATGCGGATAAACAACCAATAAGACTTCAAGTAATTCTTGCTTCAAGTTGGGGTAGAATCATTTGGGGGGAAATACTAGTGTCAGCACCTTTCTTGTGCAAAAATTAACAGTTATGGATGTAGATTGGAACTTAATAATGATGAGGGTAATGATATATAAATATGAATTGTAAGTATAATGTAGGTTGTTGCTTACCTTAAAAAACCTGCCATTTTAAACCGTTAATCAATTGTACAAGGTTTATCTAGGGGTTTATTATTTTGTTTATACAAACAGGTTGAGATTATTTAATTTGACAGAGCAACTCTGAATTAGAGAGAGAGTCTGCACTGAGCTGGGAGTATTTTGAATTCAACATCACAATGTCAAATGCACATGTGTTCTAAAATGTATTAGAACTAAAATGCATTGGTTTTGTCCCTATACTTTGGTTTCAATTATAGTATATGCTATTACTTTAGGTACTATAATTTATATTTACATTGGTTTGGATTGGGCCCAGTTTTTTCTCTAAACCCAACATAGTTACAAGTGTCCTTTCCAAAGCCAATACATGTATTACTTTAAATCATAATTCTCCACCTGTTATGGCACAAACTAAAGGATTTGGTTGCTCATGTTAGCTTTGTGCTTATCCAACCACTCAGGTTAAAAAATGTACTGAAAATCTTTTGAGAACAAACTTTCAGGAGTTTTCCAAGCTTGTAAGATTCAGGTAATATTGAATGCACTATATAGATAGTATTTCTTTTATAATTTCACAATTTCCATGTTTACTTCTGACAAAACCAGGAAGTGGGCAAATACTTAATCAGTTAAAAGGAAAATGTTAATGAATGGATTGGTTCAATGTCGATTGTAGACAATCATTTTTACTACTTCTTCCATCCCTGTGTAAATATAGGTCATTGGAAGTTAAAGTCTGGAAATAACTTTTACTTCAACAACATTTCCATTTTTATGTCCTTGAAGTTTATTTATGGAGTTTAAAAGGGTAATTGTTAAATCCAATTAAATAACAATCACTTTCCTTGTGTAATAAGGTAATTGAAAATGAATAATGGGTGGGACTGGCTGAAAACCTACAAGAGTTAGATGCAAAAATCCTATCGAAATTCTGATGAAGTAAATGCCTGACTACCTTAAACTCCTTTGAAAATTCCAGTTTATATTAATATCTGAACATAGCTTTATCTAATATAGCTTATTCAATGATAAAATTATTTTTTATTCTTGACTAAAGGTGTGTATGTGTAGAGGTGTCTCATTTAAATTGCTCAGTAGTATAACTACAATTTATATCTAAAGCATAATTATTGACAAAGGCTTTCTTCCCTTGCTATTTATTTTCTCATAGCCAAATGGCAAATTTTAATGGTTATTTTATTATACACATGCCCCCCCCCAAAAGTCTGTGTTTAAAGCCTAAAAAGACTATACTCTTTAGACTCATTGTTTTATGTCTGCTACAATGAATTGTAATTATGGTAGCTGAAGTATATCATATTAACTAGTGAATGTGGCTTGTTATAAATATAGGCAGCCTGAAAGGCTTAGAGGCCTTACCTCACATGACTGTTTTAAAACAAAAAATCTTTATTGTCCCTCTCTCGCCCCTCACTGTGCAAAATCCTCAGACCTTGACCGCAATGTTCTCAATGCCAACATTCACTGGAAGTTGCTCAGGTTTCAGCAGACTATTAAAATGAGCCATATGTCTCATTTGGAGGGACAAGAGAGGAGAAATGAGTTTCCAATCCTATGGAGGAAGAATAGGCTATTTTTAGTTCAGGAGGGGAAAGATCACATGCTATTTAATAGAAAAGTAGCTATAAAATATACTTTATAATTCATACAGTCTTAGAAGTTACTGATATTAAATAGCTAACTGCTACAGAGATTCCTAAACCATTCTAGTTCCTAGCTATACCGTGCCTGCCAGATCATACCAATAGCTGCAGTTTATGTTGGCAAGCCTGCATGTTAGATGCCAACAAACAATTATTCTTCTTAGTCAAGTCAAAGTATCTTAGTAGCCGTCAGCCATTATGTTGAAACTGTTTGATAAACTGAGCCAATAACAACTCTACAATACCATATCTAAGCAAACAGGCCACTAGCTAACTGAGCAGTCAGGAATCATTGAATTTAGCTACATGCACATACACACACACACACACACTCCTTCCAACATGGCAAGCAGAGAGAAACACCACAAAGGATGTTTTGATGTTCTGACAGTTTGCAACTCGGAGGTTTCATGCTGAATGGGAAACCATGATGGTAAAATCTCTTTCTCAATACCAAGATGCAAACAAACTTGAAAATAATAAAATAAACTATTTGGGGGCTCAACTAAATACAGTACTTTAAATTCTGTAGATTTGCATGAGATATTTAGTCATGAATTTTCACAGACTAGAGTTAAGCATTTCTTGATGCGTGTAAACTATGTCTCCGTCTAGGACAAATATTGGGAAAAAATTAAGATGAAACTAAACATTTCTGGGACTGCTGGCAAAATGTGACCTTTTCTTTATAATCCCATGGATACCCAGTGTGGGAAATTGTAAAAAAGTTCATATAATGAAACAAACATAGAAACAAATGAACAAATGGATACCTTCTGTTGTAATATATTTGATTCAATGTATTCATCTTTAGTTACAGTTTATTATTTTCATATCTTTATCACATTTGTAACATCGTAGGTTCAATCACAAAAGATATATTGAAGCTTCCCCATTCTCTCCAAAGGTTGGTCTTAACAATAGGGTTGAAATATTAATCCTACTGAAGTTGATGACTCCTGCTGATTTCAGTGGGGCCATGATAGTGACCTACTGATGCAGAGACTTCAAACCCGACATATTGACAGCTCAAACACATGATCTACAGGAGCTAAGACAGTTTCTGTTAATCAGACAGGGACATAGTATGTGTATTAAGGGAGGTTAACATATCTGCCCCTAGGCAGCAATGTCCCTTCTTAATGTTATGTATTAGGAATTGAGGATTTCTCAGAACTAGTAACCATAAGGTTCTAGTGGTGTCATGATTAAATAGCTATATGATGGGGACACTTCATTATTTTGATTGGTTGGATGTGCTCAAATGATCATTATTCCAAGAGAGAAGGGAGGCACCTTGTGTTAGAAAGTACAGGCAGTCCCCGGGTTACATACAAGATAGAGACTGTAGGTTTGTTCTTAAGTTGAATTTGTATGTAAGTAGGAACTGGCGTCCAGATTCAGCCGCTGCTGAAACTGACCAGCGGCTGACTACAGGAAGCCTGAGGCAGAGATGCTCTAGTGCGCCCCCCTGCCCCCCAGCAGACCAGGGAGACACGGGTGGCGGGACCGCCGAGACTTTTCTCCAAGGCTTTGCTCCCCGTCTCCCTGGTGTGCTGGGAGATGGGGAGCAAAGCCTCGGAGGACGCCGGCAGTGGGACAGCCGCGGCGCCTCTGGGCTGTCCCTCTGCCCGCGTGCTCCGCGGCTTTGCTCTGCATCTCCCTGGTCTGCTGGGGGGCACTCCCCCCCAGCAGACTAGGGAGACGCGGAGCAGCTTTTCTCGCCCCGGAGGATGCGGGCGGCGGGACCGCAGCGCATCTGGGCGTCCCGCCGCTTGCATCCTCCGGGGCGAGAAAGCCCCGTTCGTAACTGCGGATCCGACATAAGTCGGATCTGTGTAACTCGGGGACTGCCTGTACTGCCAAACACTGCAGAAAGAGATATAGAAGTGTCAAATGGTTTACCCAGGTGTGACGGGGTGGGACAACCCCGCCACTCATGTGAGCCGAACGGAGCAGCCGGGGGGCAGGCAACAGCCGCGGCAGGCCCAAGCGAGGGCGGAGGGACGTGTCATCACGCGGTGCCTGGGCACACCGGTGATGACGTCATAAGCGCGACGCCAGGGAAGGCGGAAGGGAGGGGGAGGATAAGAGGAGCAGGAGCGGCCGGGGTAAGAGGGCTGAGCCAGTGGGGTCAGGAGGCGAGGAGAGAGGGGAGGAGACCGCGGAACCCAGACAAGGGGGAAACGGAGGAGGCAGGGAGCCCACGGAGGCAGGGAGCCAGCGGGTGACGAGCACGGCTAAGGGCCGGCGGAGTGGAGCAGGACCCAGGGCGGGATGTGGAACCCGAGAGCAGGTGTGTTTGGGGTACTAGCCCCCCTGCTACCGCTGAGAGGCACACTCTCAGCGTCAGGGCCCTGGGTCGGGGTCCGGAAAGAGGGTGGGCCCAGACCCCCCACTCCGCCAGGAGATTCGGAACCAGGCGGTGTATTGAGCGCAGTCTAGGTGCAAGCGGGAGGGGCGGCAGCCTGGGCCGACACTCCGTCACACCAGGATTATACAGAAGGTCAGTGGTAAAAGCTGGCAATAAAACTGAGGCTGATCTATCCACTATATGGCATGACCTAGTAGAGGAGGATTTACAAAGCAGAGCTCTAGCCCTCCTTAGCAAGTCACTACCATACTGACAGGCTGAAGAGAAATGGGTGGAATTTTCAAAATGTTTTTTAAAAACCGCTCCAATTGTCTTTCCTTGGAGCAGAGTTAGGTCAGCTCTTAGTCCATTTGAAAATCTCATCTTCCAGTGTCTATGCAACTTGCAGTATTGTCAAGAAGAGAGATTTTACAGCTTGCTGGCGTGAGTGGATTCAGTCTGTTGAGTCTGTATCTCAGGAGCATCATCAAATCTTGTTCATGGGGGGTAGTAACATTTTCCCAAGAGGGAAAAGCTAAAGGTTGGGGGGGGGGGGCACAGAATTTCAATGATATTGATCTAACCTAGGGAAAGAGGAATGATTAGACAGAAGATTATATTAAGTGTACGTGTTTTAATGAGGTTTCCTATAGAAGGGAGTTGTTGAAGCAAAAGAGAAGTTCCCCTGCATGAGTTTAGGCTATGTGGTTAAGTCATGTTAAAAGCATCAGTTTGTTTTGAAGTGAACTGAGTATGCTTGAGAACATACAAATTAAATTCCTCTTGAAGAAATTTGTGATTTCTAGGCACTAGACCAACGCAAGTGGTGCATTGTCATTTTACATTCAGAAATACTATTCAGCTCTCACTAAAGGAAAGAGAATTTGGCCCGCAAAGTTATTTGTTTACCAGTGACATTAATTGCATTAGAATTAAATCTTGCCTTTCACTGGTTTGTGGTTTTGACAATAATTAGAAAATATGTGGGACTGTTTATGATTATTCAATTACTTGCTGAGCATGCCCAGTGCATTTTTATTTGGTGCATTTTCAAGACAAAGACGGAGACATGGACACTTCTCCAATCTAAACACACTGATAACAAAAAACATGCTGGGAGACTTTATAGTAAATTTGTTTGAATTAATTTAACATTTTAAGTAAACTTTAAGCCACTTGTCATCACTTAAATGTATTGAAACACGAGTTAGCCAAAGACTGGAATAGCAACAGGCAGATTTTGAGTAGGAGATTCACTTCAGAGCTGGGACAACACAAACATTTCTAGTACTTCAGGATCTTCTGAAAAGCATCAGACTCTGATCAACTAACATACTTAATCGCATGCTTAACTTTAAGCATTTGACTAAGTCTATTCAAGTTAAGTGCATTCTTAAGTACCATACTGGACCAGGGCCTAAAGCACTAAAAGTTTCCTTCATATAATCACAAATTGGTTTCATATCCACGGTCTCTGTGTTTTACAAAAAACAATGACCTTATGTTGAGAAGTACAGTTCCAAGAATGACTGTGCTAGTAAATAGCAGGAATCCATTAGTTTATTCTGTTTCTTTAGTCAATACCCATTCTACAGCTGTACTTTTCAGTCAAATCCAATAGATCTCTTGACAGCCAAGTTCTGTCATGTCTTACAAGATATATGGACATCAAAAAGTAACAGTAAAATGTTTTTTAAGTACATCAGAAGCAGGAAGCCAGCTAAACAAACAGTGGGGCCCTTGGAAGATTGAGATGCTAAAGGAACACTCAAAGATGATTAAAGTCATTGCAGAGAACCTAAATGAATTCTTTGCTTCAGCCTTCATGGCTGAGAATAATGGGGAGATCCCCAAACCTAAGCTATTCTTTTTAGGTGACATATCTGAGGAATTGTTCCAGATTGAGACATCATTAGAGGAGGTTTTTGAACAAATTGATAAACTTAACAGTAACAAGTACCCTTACCAGATGGCATTTACCCAAGAGTTCTAAAAGAACTCAAATGTCAAATTGTGGAACTATTAACTGTGGGTGGTAACCTATCCTTTAAATCAGCTTTTGTACTTAATGAATGGAAGATAGCTAATGTGCTGCCAATATTTTAAAAGGGCTCTAGAAGTGATCCTGGCAATTACAGATCAGTAAGTCAGTATCGGGCAAATTAGTAGTAAAGAATAAAATTGTCAGACACATAGATGAATATAATTTTTAGGGAAAAGTCAACATAGTTTCTGTAAAAGGAAATCATGCTTTACTAATCTTCTAGAGTTTTTTGAGGGGGGTCAACAAACATGTGGACAAGGAGGATCCAGTGGATACAGTATACTTAGATTTACAGAAAACCTTTGACAAGGTCCCTCAGCAAAAGCTCTTAAGTAATGTACGTTGTCATTGTATAAGAGGGAAGGCCCTTTCATGGATTGATAACTGGTTAAAAGGTAGGAAACAAAGATATGAATAAATGGTGGGTTTTCAGAGTGGAGAGAGGTAATTAGTGGTGTCCCCCAAGGGTCTATCCTGGGACCCATTCTATTCAACTTATTTATAAATGATCTAGAGAAAGGGGTAAACAGTGAGATGGCAAAATTTACAGATAATACCAAACAACTCAAGATAGTTAAGACCAACATAGACTGTGAAGAGCTTCTAATGCACATTGGAAAACATAATTCCAACTATACATATAATATGATGGGGACTAATTTAGTTACAACTACTCCAAAGAAAGATATTGGAGTCATTGGCTACGTCTACACTGGCCCCTTCTTCGGAAGGGGCATGCTAATTTTGAACTTGGGAATAGGGAAATCCGCGGGGGATTTAAATATCCCCTGCGGGATTTAAATAAACATGGCCTCCGCTTTTTTTCCGGCTTGGGGAAAAAAGCGTCTAGACTGGCGCCATCCTCTGGAATAAAGCCCTTATTCCTACTTTGAAGGATAAACTTATCCTGAAGTAGGAATAATAGATCCTCCAGAAAAGGGCTTTATTCCGGAGGATCGCGCCAGTCTAGACGCTTTTTTCCGGCTTTTCCCCAAGCCGGAAAAAAAGCGGCGGCCATGTTTATTTAAATCCCGCGGGGGATATTTAAATCCCCCGCAGATTTCCCTATTCCCAAGTTCAAAATTAGCATGCCCCTTCCGAAGAAGGGGCCAGTGTAGATGTAGCCATTGTGAATAGTTCTCTGAAAACATCCACTCAATGCACAGCAACAGTAAAAAAAGCAAATAGAATGTTAGGAATCATTTTAAAAGGGATAGCGAATAAGACAGATAATATCTTATTGCCTCTGTATAAAACCGTGGTATGCCCACATCTTGAATAATGCTACAGATGTGGTCGCCTCATCTCAAAAAAGATATATTGGTATTGGAAAAGGTTCAGAAAAGGGTAACAAAAATGATTAGGGGTTTGGAACAGGTCCCATATGAAGAGAGATTAAAAAGACCTGGACTTTCTGTTTTAGAAAAGAGGAAATTAAGAGGGGATATGATAGAGGTCTATAAAATCATGATTGGTATAGAAAAAGTGAATAAAGAAAAGTTATTTACTTATTCCCAGAATATAAGAACTAGCGGTAACCAAATGAAATGAATAGGCAGCAGGTTTAAAACAAACAAAAGGAAATTTTTCTTCACTCAGGGTATGTCTAGACTACATGCCTCTGTCGTCAGAGGCATGTAGATTAGGCTACCTAGCATAGGGAAATGAAGCCTCAATTTAAATAATCATGGCTTCATTTAAATTTAAATGGCTGCTGCGCTCTGCCAACCAGCTGATGATCAGATGTTTGTCGGCAGATCAGGGCAGTCTAGACGTGCCTCGGTCGACAAGGAAGCCTTTGTCAACCGGCGCAGGTATGCCTCGTGAAACCAGGCTTATCTGCGCTGGTTGACAAAGGCTTCCTTGTTGACCACGGCGTGTCTAGACTGCCCCAATCTGCCGACAAACATCTGATCATCAGCTGGTTGGCAGAGTGCGGCAGGCATTTAAATTTAAATGAAGCCGCGATTATTTAAATCACGGCTTCATTTCCCTATGCCGGATAGCATTAAAGAAGTTGTGCACATGCCTCCCACCACCACAGGGAGGGGAAAAGGGCAGGTAGGCGCATACACCCAAGCCTCCCCAGGCCCAGAGCACAGGGAAGGCAGGCAGTGTGCAACCCCAGCCTCCCCAACTATGGAGCACAGGGAGGGAGGAGGATGCATGGTTCAGCATTCTGGGCTGGGAGCATGTGGAGGGCAGATGCTTGGAGGCAGCAACACTCTAGAATGCCTACAGTAGGAGTTCTGGGGGTTGTGTGTGGGCAGGGCCAGGCTGGTGGTTTGAAACGTAATGCCTTCCCCCGCCTAGCGTACCAGCTGTCCATGAATACAGAATTCTTCCTTGACTATGAGATTGCCCCAAAAAGCAAGATCTGAAGAAGTGGGTTGAACCCACGAAAACTCATGATACCATCTACATGTTTTGTTAGTCATTAAGGCGCTGCTAAACTATTAGTTGTTTTTTATTTTTTTCCAGTTACAGACTAATTCGGCTACCTCTCTGAAGCATCTAAGTTAAAGTCATTCTTAAGCAATTCCCAATTGTAATTCACATTTTTCTGCTTAAAGTATTTCTCCCTGCTGATTTGGCTCATAATTGCTTTCAGTTTTGTGAACTAGGTCCTGTTAAAGCACCATATGTGCATATATAATTGGTTTGGGCTTTGTTCTGTTTGCACATTTTACATTTGATCAAGCTATACATTATACGTAAGCTTCCATTAATGTTTAGTTTTGTGATAAGTTTATCTTTATTTATCAAGATGAGGTTTCATACAGAATCTCCTTATGTTAGATAAAACAGTGTGAGTTAGGAAATTGTCATTTATAATATTTAGAATTTCCAATGATATTTTAGTACTGATAGCATGAGACCTTGAACATAGGTCATTTAAACTGAAGTCCCCCAAGATCCCACAACTGTAGTTTCTACATCTTATACATAGGTAAATAAAGAGCTAGCAATATGGTTTCCTAGTGTGATTTGGCAGTCTGTAAGTACTCACCAGCAAATACCCCAACTTGTGCTTTATCTGGTACGACATTTATTCAAAAACATTCAAGATCATTGTCTTCCAATTTAAAAAGAAAGAGGCAATGCATTTTTGAAAAGGAGTGACACTTCCTCTCCCATTTTGACAACTTGAACCTGCCTAATAGATTACAAACATTGATTTTTAACATTCCTGTTACATGATTCATCCCACCAGGGTTCAGTAATAACAATTAGATTACATTTATGCTCAGAAATTAGCAATTCCAATTCTTCTTGTTTATTACTCAGGCTCTTAGCATTGGCATACAAACAATTAAAGTACTTTCTTCTTTTCATGTTCCCTGATTAATGTTTTTCTCAACTTTTCAATTTTGTGTTCATACCCTCCCTAATTCGAACTAGTGTTTTAGTCTGGATGTGTTAGTTCGAATTACCTTAGTTCGAATTAACTAATTCGAACTAAGTTAGTTCGAATTAGCGCTGTAGTGTAGACATACCCTTTTTGAAGAGTTTACTATGTGAGCTGCTAGCAAAGTGATACAACTATTTCACGGTTATTAGAGCTGGCTGGAAAACATTCCCCATAGCCTGCTACAGAAAATGTTGAGAAATAAATATAAAAATATCCAATGGTCAATTTTGAATTTTTGAATTTGAATTCAGTCAGAAACAGTCCAAAATTCAGCTGAAAATTGAAACATTCTGAATTTTTGCTAAAATGTTGGTTTTCTGACGAAAAGCCAGAATCCATTGAGAAATAATAGAACAGCATGAAAGTCTGGCAAAGTTAAATGTTTATAATCACCGTATCCTGAAGTCTTTGGAACTGAAAACTTGTCATTTATATAAAATATATTTAAATAGAGATGCTTTGAACTTTAAAGTGGCTTGTTTAAAAATAAAGAAAACAAGAGTTTTGAAATTCATCCTATAATTTCTGTATTCTAAAATATTTACTTAAGATGGCAGAACAGGGAGCTGTATTTACGTATGTTTAAAAAATTCAAATATAAGTGTTTTCTCTAGAGCATTTACATTTCTTGAAATATAGTCAGTAGCTTTTAAAGAAGAATCCCTGAGGCAACACAACATTTCTTTAATTCTATGAACAAGATAGATTCCCAAAAGTGATCGCTTTCTTAGCTCCTTTTTGCACCAATGTTATTTTTCTGTCTATGATTTCTGATTATGATTTTGAACTAAGTGATGAGACTGCCTGCAATATCAAGTGACTAGATTTAGGGACTCCTTCCCCCTTCTAGTGCTTCATCTTATGTTCCCATTACATATCACAAGCCATGGAATTGGCAACTGGTGCCTGCAGAGACAGCGAGTGCGGGGATGGCCACCTGAGTGCTAACACAAGTCACCTATGAGCCATGCTAAAATCTGAAGAGATGGCAACACTGCTTAGTGAAAAGAAAAATGTCAAGGTGCACGTTTATAAAAGCAATAACCCTGGTAAGAGGGTGGAGCTTGAAAATGCCAAAAATGAATTTCTGGTCAGTCAAATTGTATTGGTTCAGCTTGTTGGAAGCAGGAAAACAAGGGAGACGGGGAGCAAAGCCTCGGAGGATGCCGGCAGCGGGACAGCTGGTTGGCAGTGGCTGTGGCAGGAGGCAGAGGAGGGGGCCCCTGGTGGAGTCATAATAACCAGGGAGGACCTATTGGAAGGGGAAGGCGTAAAATAGCAAGAGGGTGAGGACGCGGAGGTAGTGTGACCCTGGTCGTAAGGAGTGCCACTATTGTGGAAAGGCAGGACACTGGAAAAGGGAATGTCCTTTCAGACCAAACCCTGATTGCAAGACTTAAGTTAGTGGGTCAGCAGAACCTCAAGACTCAACGGATATGTAAGGAAGTGACAACTCCCCTTATTTTAGGAGCTGCTAAGGTCTGACACTCTAGACCCGGCAGACTCTTTCTTTGGAGTATGTAGAGTTAGTTTAGGTGGGGATTAGTCTAAACATTCCCCTACACTGCCGAAAGGCACCCTTGTGTACTATATGTACATGCATAATGGTTCAAAGACCTGTAAGCATTTAACAAATTGGAAAAGAGAAAAATTAAAGCTCTGAGGGATGAAAGTGAAGCTCAGAAAAAGCAAAAATCCGCCCTTCAGTGAGAGCTGCAGCGCCTCTGTGCCAAAAATAATGCACAAGAAGTAGGAAAGAAAGGATTTCTTAGGTGGCACACCTGTATCAACCAAGCTTGGGTGGGGGAGAATTCGGCACAATATCACCCTCCCCCCCTTTATGACGCATACACAGATAAAGAGGAAACACGAAAATACTAAAAGGAATTAGGAAGTATGGGGGCTAATTGGAAAGTCCACCTTCCTTACCAAATTAATACTGGACAAATCTGTGTCATTGGAAGACATCATTTAGCAGAAATCAGGATGGACCAGGATGGATAAGAAGGAAAAAGCATGTGAAAGGGGAAGGCAAGAAGTTTGGAGCCCTATAGGTATAGTGAAAGGAATAAGGAAAGTAGAGTAAACATTAAAAAGTCACTGGGAATGAGGAACGTTTTCTTTGGAAGAACTAAGCAAGTAATTAAAGGGTATGTGAAGGTGAGAAGTGACTCTGTGGGAGAGTGGACGGAATTAAGCAATTGTTGAAATATGTAAAAGGAACCCTGCTTTAAAATTATTCCTTGTTTCTTGTAGCCTTTTTTAATCATTTAGGCAAAGAAACAATCAAGTTTAAACATTTGGCTACAGACGCTTTCTTAAATCTATTAAAAGGAAATAAGAAATTTTACTGGAACTTAACTGGTTAATTGTACAAATGAATGAAATCTATACATTGTAAATTTGTAAAACCTGCACACCTACGGGTTGCATTTGTCTTCCAAGGAAACTAATTATTGTTTTAAAAATCCAAGTCCAGAAACTTCACGGTGTTTCTGTTTAAGGCTGAGCTGATGGCAATTTTTGGCTTGCTTTCAGATTCAAGGTGTGTGTGTCTGCAAACTGCCTGTCTGTTCTGAAAAGGAGGGGGCGGCATTGTCCCCCATAAGTAAGCCTGTAACATTGTATATGATTCTTTTCAGGAAAAAAAAAACTTTTTTTGCTTGCTGGAATAGTAACTAGCAAGCACCTTGTTCTAAGAAAGAGTTTCTGTAGCAGTAAATCATTTGAAGCTTCACACATTAAAAAAAAAAGTCTGGTCTGCAGTACAAAAGGGAAACTGAGGCATGTCATATTTAACCTAAGAATTGAACAATAAAGTAATTTACTTAAACCCTCTGAAGCTGGTGTGCAAAACAAAAGCATACCATTGGGTAACAGCAGGCTGATAAAAACTAACAAAGAAAATCTGTAAAGAAAAAGTATTCTAAAATATAATGCACCACCCGAAGTGTTTTCTTTGTCTTTCAGATCATCAAAAAGCACTTATATCAGCTAAAAAGTAACTGATGAAGAACCATGGTTCTGTGTCATAACACAATAAGTTTGTGTTCTGTGTTCTATCCAAAGTTGTCTTGTGTGTCCTAATTGTGATATGTCTTTCAAACATTGTTGTGTGTACAACATTGTTGTTTTAATGAAAGAATGATTTAAGTCCCTTAAATAATCTTAACTTTGTGCTTTACACAAATTTTTTTTGCTTTTATAATTCTAGTGGAGTTTTGGTAGCAGGCTATGCAAGTTGTACTATCTGGAATGTAGCGGAATCTGCTCCTCTACCTGCTATTTTTTCCCTTTTCTCCTATGATCGCCAGCTCCTTTGCCATCTCTTTCAGAACTGGCCCTCCTGCAAGACCAAGCGCAGAGTCGAAAAAGCAGGAGTGGAGACTGGCAGGGTGCACCTTGTACCCAGACCACTACTGGTACAGCTCTGATGGCCACATTGTTGCCCCAGTGGTCTTGCTACCTCACCTTGCCTCCGTGCTCCATAAATTGTCGCACGATGGAAAAGGTAAAACAAATTTGGTTTGCTCCCAAATTCTCCCAAGCAGCCAAGGATTATTGTCTGGCTTGCCCTGTCTGCCAAGCCCACAACAAAGGTAGACCTGTAAAGACAGTTTTGGCAACCAGATCTCCGCCTTTGGGACCATTTCTGAATTTACAAATGGATTTTGTTCAATTGCCTAAATGTCAATCTTTTGCATGTGCTGGTTATTGTTTGCTTGTTTTGGGGATGGGTAAAAGCTTATTCCCTGCAGGAAAGCTGATGCCATCACAGTGGCAAAGAAACTTCTAAATCATTACATCCCATTATGAAGAATACACCTTGTGCTCTCCAGTGATAAAGGTAATTCTGTGTGGGTAAAAACTTATAAGACTCCACTTCGGCCTCAGTGGTTGGGTCCTTTTGAGACTCTCCCGGTAAGCCCTACTGCCATTCGGGTTAAAGAACTTCCCACCTGGATTCGTCATACCAGGGTCAAGAGGAGCACCGCCAGGGAACCTGACTAGGTAAAGGGTTCCTTGGAAGCAGATGACGTCGGACATCGAGGGAGCTGCGCTAGTTCACCCCACCGTGAGACGGGTGAATCAGAAGCAGACAATTTTAGCTCCCAAGGCAAATGGACTGCTACCCCTTTGGGCGACCTGAAGCTTCAGCTGAAAAGGACTTAGATCGGTGGTGCCCCTTTGCTGAGAAATGTCTTGGTTACATTTGCGGGGTCCTCTGTGTGTTACTTTGTCTTTTATTTGTTGCTTTGCTTTTTTGGTGGTATGGAATATAAGGGTATCAGAGGCTAATACATTTCTACACTTTGCTCATGAAATGAAGACTCACATGCCTGCATTACATAACTTGTCCTGCTGGGTATGCTCCTTAATGCCAACGTATAGTCAAAAGGGCCTTCTCATGATTCCTATTGCCCTTAGCGCGGAAAATATGACTTGGACTCCATCATGGAAAGATCCCTTAGGCACCCAGAATATAACTTGGGCAAATGCCGGAATCCATACAGATAATTACCTGTTGGTCTGGCAACAACCCGGTAAATGGTGCCTTCTCCGGGGATCTCCTACACCCAATACTTTCCCTATAGGAAAGATCAGAAACATGTGAGATGCAGAGACCGATGCTAAAGAATCTCACCCTCTTACTTGGCAAGCATTAAATGATTTGAATTTCCCGGGCTTCATTTGCATAAACTGGGTGCCGCCATTTTTAAATCCCAGCTAGTTCGAACCCCGTGCTGCGTGTAGGCACGCGGTACGGAGTAGCTAATTCGGATTAGGCTTCCTAATCCGAACTAGCTGTACTCCTCGTAGAATGAGGAGTACAGCTAGTTCAGATTAGGAAGCCTAATCCGAACTAGCTACTCCGTGCCGCGTGTAGCCGCGCGGCACGGGGTTCGAACTAGCTGGGATTTAAAAATGGCGGCACCTGGCTTATGTAAATGAAGTCCGGGAAATTCAAATCCCGGGCTTCATTTGGAAGAGCGGTATGCTTATATTACTCCGCTAGTTCGAACTAGCGGGGTAGTGTAGACATACCCTCAGGGAATTAGTGCTTAGTGCATAACCAATGCTTTTTCTGAAAAATGGTGATCCAGGCAAGAAGTTAATCTCCAAAAAGAGAATAATTTGGCAAGCCAAAGCCTTTGGATCTTTTCCCAGGGTACAAAGTGAATCAAGTTAAATTCATTCATAATATAGATTTAATCTACTAAATAAGATATTGGTAGACTAACTTCTTTTTTAAATAACTCTCCATTGTTATGTGCTTTAAGCTGCACTCCTTTGCCTGGAGTTCCAATAAGTGCAATTAAAATTAATTGCACTGTACTCCCTGTTACAACATGCAAAATATTCCATCACTTGAGATGATTCATCACAAAATCATTTAAAATATCAGCTTGATATGCATTAATAAATACATAATATAATAATATCTAAAACTTAACATCTAGCTATTTTTGTAAATAAAAAAGTTATAAACAATAACAGCGCCAATATGTTATCATTGACATTTCTAAATTGCAGACATCTTTAAGTGGAAATGACGTGTATAGGATATGAACATGGGTGTTGTTTTACTAAACAATAAAAGTAACTGTGCATATTAGAGTAGCATTTTTAGCGATCTCTAGAAGAGATGATGGAAAGATCAGGCATGATCTGCTTTTGCTCATGAGCCTTTACTGATGAATGGACAATATCACGGGGAAGAATTTTTTACCAGCACAGAACTGATACGTCAAATATGTTACTACCTAAACTTTGCTGTCTCTTGATTTGGGCAAACTATTGGCTATGGACAATTTATGAAATTAATTTAGCCCTTTTATTGGGCTAATAATAATAGTAATTATTAGTAATAATATTATCAATATTGCATTAATTATTACTATTGGTTAATAAATAATTGGCTAATAAATAATTTCAGTAGTGGCTAAAGATCAACCAAAAACAGAGCCCCATTGTGCAAGGTAATGTACAGAGTAGTGGACTGTCACTGCCACAAAAAACTTACAGTTTAACCAGGCAAGACACATGGGTGGAGAAAGGGGAAGAACACACCAGCAAAATAACCAATGTGATGGCAGGAAATAGCATTTGACCCACAATTTATTTTTATTAGAGCGGGTTAATTAAGAGGGGATTAGCTTAATTTAACAAAAAGGGAAGGGCATGAGAAGGGGATAAGTGAAAACGAGGGGCAGATGTAGAGAGAAGCTTAGGTGAAGAAACTGTAGGAAGGGGATTGGAGTAAACAGCTGATCAGCACAGGGCAGAGAAAGTCCAGTCAAAATTGTGAAAACTCTTTTCTGAATGTCTAGCGGACCAAAGGTCTCTGCTTTGGCTGCTTCCGCCCTTACTGACTGGAGGCTCTGGTGGCCGCTTTCTGCAATTTTCTCCAAAGGAGATAGTGGGAAGGCACCACTTAGGTGAAGTGTGCTCAGAATGTGCATATGTGGTTGTGTGTGGAGAGTCTCCCCTGCACAGATCTGGGTCCAGGAGTATGCCACAGGGTTATAAATTACACATGAATTGATTCTGATTTTCACTGTTCTGTTTGTTGGAATTATTCAGTAAACAGTTTTGAGTGCATTTCAACCCCTAGATTGTGCACACACTATTTGCTGCAACTATTGCTTAACGTGTTCCTATTCCTTCTCTATATTTTCTTAATCAGGCTGTGTAGCAAATCAGCTATGTCACAAGGTTTCCCCATTTTCCTCCTGACCCATTGCCTCCTAAGGAAACAATGAATGTCCAACATACATCCCTTTCCCCTGTCACACACACATACTTCTGGTGCAAATTGTCACCTGAAAACACATTTGCATGATGTATTTCTACTTTTTCTATTACCTCTCATGGCACAAACAATAGTGGAAAATTAATATGAAGTTCTGTGGATATTGTCAATGTATCTTCTCTGAGCTAGTTCGTAGGACCAGCCCTTCTACATCCAGCACAGTTTGCTGGGAATGGGGACAGTGCTGACTTCTAGGGGCCTGTTCATTTCCAAGGACCAAACCAGAGCAGCCTGTAGGATCACTACAGGTTGAGACATCAGTGAAATATGGAAAAGATGTTATAGGGCACAGACTGAAAGAGGATAAAAAATATTACAAGGATAATTAAAAATGAAAAGCATAAAATGGTGCAGAAAGAAAAATGAGACAAAAAAGAAAGTGATAAATGGAGGGCAACCAAAAAAGAAAATATGTCTTCATGGTTAGATATTGTATCTTCATGTTCTGTACTTTTTACCTCCCCCCCCATCCAGTTTTGAGACTTACCACTTCAACCAACACATTTGCTCTTTGAGTCAGCTGCTCTAAATCAGTCCCTTTGCTCACGTAAGCCACAAAGTTCAGATTAGGCACAAGCTCTCCTAAAGTTTGGTCTTATTTAGATCTGGGGGAATGAATCTAGAAGAAATATTGCTCTAACAAGGCTTGTTTTCAATGGGTTATCAGAGAAACACTCAGGGCAAGATATAAAACATCACTCAGGGACCAGTTCCCAGTTAAACTAAAAACACTCGATGTAGCAAAGGAGAAGGGAGTGGGGTGGTGATTCTAAGATTTTTTCTCTGCTTATCCAGGTCCAACCAGGGATTGAAACAGCTCATCACAACATAGAGCAGAATAACATGGCCTGTCCCAATACACCATGTAAATATACCAAAGGAAAGGGAGTCAGTGACACATAACCAGATATGCTGATGCAACACACCAGCTTAGTATTCAATGAATCCAGAATCCCAGCAGCACAAAGCATCCAGGACTGAGTCTGAGGATTTGTCCCTCAGTATCCAAATGCTAAGGATATGATCATCATACTGGTGAGGTAACTTTGCTCAGTGACTAAAATTAGAGTATGACGGAAAAATGGAAACCCTGTGCCAGAAGGATATGGGACATTACTTTTCAGAAATGAATGGGATGGTAATAGTAGCACGGTGAAAGTATTTTTTGCTCAGCATTTGAACAGGGGGCAGATGGAATGTCTGGAGACACGTGGCTTATTATTTTTGGAAGTAAATGTTTAAGGTATCTTAGCATTTTATCACTTTATTGTTGTGGTTTGGTGTTGTGGGGTTAAACTTGTAAAAGCATCCAGAGCAGTTTAGATGCATAGTTTTTAAACATGATTAAAATCTGGAAAACATGGATGGATAGTCTGTGTGTAATCAAGAACCTTAGGAGGGAGAAGTGATGATGAAGGAAGAAAACCAGAGAAGAGAATGGGTTGCAAATGAAAATAAGACACAGAAAGGTGACAAGAGAATAGGGCAGAGTAAAGGAAAGAATAATGTTGGGTCAGAGAGGGAGCTAGCTCTGTTGGAAAAACAATCTGAAATCTCTAAAAGGGCCAGATTAGTCTAAAACAGCAGTTCCCAATCTTTTCTAGATGGGGACCCATTTTGACAATTCAGGAAGACTTGGTGACCCAGGGCAATTAAAAAAATGTATGAACAGCTCCTTAAGTGCCACCTGGGAAGACACCTAGTGACCTTTTTGAAATGTAATGGTGACCCATATTTGGGTCCCAACCCACAGGTTGGAAAACCCTGATCTAAAAGTTGAGTTACTCATCCACCACATCTGAACACTTATACATCTTCATAATGTTATGCTTCATTAAAACTCATTGCTACAACTGATTGTAGCAATAATTAAAAATCACCCAGCCAGATGAAACCAACCAGCCATCTTTACACTGAGATTGTTAGGGACATAGATTCTGTCCCTAAACCTATGAAATCCAGAGGGTCTTTGCTTTTCATTTCAACAGCACAAGCAAGTCCATCTAGCGTAAGTCCACACTGCGAGCTAAAGTTGACTGGAATGAGACATGGAATGAGAAGCACAGTTTTCAAAATTATTTCAAAATAACTAGCTTGCTGTGTAGATGTACACTCTGTTATTTTGAAATAACGTGAGTTATTTCAAAATAAGCGTGCAGTATAGACATAGACCTAGAGATTTTCACCTTTCCTGGGTCTGGTCCAAAGCCCATTGAAGTCTCAGGGAATATTCCCATTGAATTCAAAGAGCTCTGGATCCGGTCTGTTTAGATAAGGTGGAGAATGACTTCCTGAAAATCTCTGCTGTTTGATGGTTACAGTATGGTTGAGGAGAAGTGAGTTAGTAGTCTCTGTCCACTTCCTTTTGGGCACTTCATCATAAATAACGAAATGAAAATCACCAGTACAATTAACAGGAAATAGTGCTATTTTTCTTCACTGTAAAGGCAATTTTTTCTCTCACTTTCATCTAGTAACATCAATGTTAATATTAGCCAAGTAGTAATAGTATTGCATATTCATTTCCTCCTGCCAGTGGGAAAAATAGCAAAAACAGAATTGGTGATAAAGTTCCATTGAGGGAGTGCTTGAATTTTGTTTCCTCTCTTTCAAAAGCTAAATAGCAAAATGTCATAATGTAATTGCCAAATGTATTTCTTCTAATAAACCGTCAGGAAGTGGTCTCAAAAATAAATTGCTATATAGCATTTGAAAATTCCAGTGCAGAGGGGAAAAATAATGTGGCGTGACAAAATACCTCATAAATAGTGCTTTGGCAAAAATCTAGCCCTGGATTCATGTGTGGTTTTTTCCCCCCTTCCATGGATAAATCAATTTAGTTCCATTTCAGAAGACCCAAATTTTCTAGATATTCAACAGATATCTGATCCCCTTTATGGAATATATATATATATATATATAAATTAGATAATGGAGCTATTTGCCCTCACTTCATTATTGATTTACCTCCAGAAGACAACTACCCAGGCTCTTGTCAACGGAGTATGACTTTTGTTTGTTTAGGAAGCAATGAGACCTTCCATAGTTTCCAGTTCTGTGGGATCCTACTTCACTTGGTTCTAACATAGCATTTTATGTGTTGTTTTTTTATGACTTGCTTATTATTTTTAGCCAAGATAAAAGAATGAAGATAAGGGTTTATATTGGGAAGACAGTTTTTATGGCATATTACAAGGAAAAAAGCTAATAAAATTCCTAACTAGCCAACTAAAACTAAAACGATCTCCTCTCTCAGCACACAAAATACCCAATGGAAGTCTACTGTGCCAAAAAAATACAACACAAAGTAACATTAACATTGTAAAAGAATAACACACTGGTGGGTCTAGCTGACAATGTTCAGATAGTCCCAAAGATGCTAGGAGAAACTAATGGAAAGGAAAGGTATTTCATTTAATCCCCAACAAGCAGTCATTGCTATGTGTGTGATACAGACCTACCCAGGCAAATATATTACACATGTATGACCATCTTCTCATTATCTCACATATCAGGAGTCATGTGTGGTCTTTGATGAAAGCTAAGGTCCAGATGATCATCAAGGTTGTTGAAATAGTTGTAAAGGATATAGTTTAAGAGATATGAAATATGTAAAATATAATGTTTCATAACTGTTGAAGTGAAACTTGCCACATGAGGCTAACTCAGAGCTAACTCAGTGTCAGAAGAATGGACATCTCTGGAACCAGCCATGTGTTTCCTGCCTGGGCCAAGTGAAGTTCAAAAAAATACGAAGACAAAAGAAGTCCAAGAAAAGTCTCTGAATAGGGGATTTCTTAGGGTAAGAGGAGTTAGAAACAATAGTCCGTCATTGTATCAGAGGAGAGGTCACAAGATTTTATCTATTGTGAAGGAGACATTGCTAGCAGAGGTGTCTCTTGAAAGGTGGATCTGAGCTTTTCAGACTGAAAAAGCACTGTAAGGACTATTGGGGAGAACTTCCTTATTAGACAAGAAATTAAATTGTTCCTAAGTATATGTGTTTTGTGATTTTCTTTTAGAATAACCCTGCATTTCCATGTCCTTAAGCTTGCTTTTGTTTGAAACATGGAGCTCTGTGAAATAAAAGTTTGGTTTTATTTTACTATAGACACAATTTTACTAAGCACATCATGCCTGGGGCTGAGGACAGTGTTGAACTGAAGTAAAAGGCAGAGGCAGCAGATTGTTATCCTCAAGTGCCTAATCCCCTATCTTCTGGACAAAGTGGGGTGTGTATATTGGTGGTCTGAAGAGGGAAATCATAGAACTTGTGAACTTGTGGAACTGTTGCCAGAAGCTGATGGCTGGGCAGAATTTCCCCTGAAGAGCACAAACAGGGCTCCTACTGGCTGTGAAAGGTGATAGTGATCCATCCTGGACACATTGGGTCATGCTGAAAAGTGTAACAATCTGGTGTTTTAACTATCACAAGGATTGGCCACCTATCGTTAAATTCACACACGTACAGACACACCTACGGAGCACGTTGCTCTAACTCAGAACTTAGCTTAGAAATAAAGCTCTAGTTGTAGTTCTTCCTTGCTGCCTGGCTGTGGAGCAGGTTTAGGGCTTTTTTTAAGGGCTGTGTGGGACTTTGGATTCAGGACTGGGCTGATATTTCTGCTGAATAAAGCAATGTCCCACAGTGCCAAGAACTGGAAATTTTGAGATGTGCTGGTCAGAAAGATTGAGAGTATTTTCTGCAGAATCTGACTCAAAAGAAGAATTGTACAGTGGCTGTTCCAGAAAAGTGAGTACTTCCCCAGTTTTTCCTGCATGCACAGGACCTCACGCTTGCTCCTGTTATGTTTTCTTGTGAAGGTCTCCTTTGACTACAGACTCTTTGGGTCAGATTTTGGAATTATGGGCACTGAATGTACACCATTGTAACTCTGTGCAGTGTGGCTAGTCTTGATCTTAACAAGCATATAATCAAGCTGCCTCCTACAATGAATAAGAGAGACTCGGAAGGATGGTCTAATGGTAAGTAGTAGATGGGGCTTAAGATATCTGAGCTCATTTCCTAGCTAAACAACAGACTTTCTGTAAGCTTAGGCAAGTAACTTAATCTATCCTGTGCCTCAGTTCCCTCTCTGTGGAATGAGGATAATGCTCCCTTTCCTCACAGAAGTTTTGTGAGGATAAACTCCATTAATGCCTATGAGGCACTCATGTATCATGCTGATTATGACCATATAAATAGCTAGATGCATTACAGATCCTTAAATCACTGAAAGGTGTTTTTTAGTCAAATAAGGCTATTATCATAGATGAGTAGGTCTTTGTCAAGGCTGTTCCTCACTCAGGGTATGTCTACACTACCCCGCTAGTTCGAACTAGCGGGGTAATATAGGCATACCGCACTTGCAAATGAAGCCCGGGATTTGAATTTCCTGGGCTTCATTTGCATAAGCGGGGAGCTGCCATTTTTAAAACCCCACTGGTTAGAACCCCGTGCAGCACGGCTACACGGGGCATGAACTAGGTAGTTCGAACTAGGCTTCCTAGTGAAATGAGGAGTAACGGTAGTTCAAACTAGGAAGCCTAGTTAGAACTACCTAGTTCGTGCCCCGTGTAGCTGCGCTGCACCGAGTTCGAACCAGTGGGGTTTTAAAAATGGCGGCTCCCCGCTTATGCAAATGAAGCCCGGGATATTCAAATCCCGGGCTTCATTTGCAAGTGCGGTATGCCTACATTACCCTCCTAGTTCGAACTAGGAGGGTAGTGTAGACATACCCTCAGGTACTTCAAGTGGAGAAGGAAGGGGCCCATAAAAGATTGTAAAATATACTGCCACTGAAGGCTTGTGTTACAAAATCCCAAAGGCCACAGATTTCCTGGCCTTGGATTGGTATACTGTCATCACCCAAATGCAACTCCCGCCCCCCTCAAAACTTGGAAAGGAGCACTTGGGAATTCCTTCCTTCCTTTTAACGTTCCCTTTGGGCTATGTCTAGACTACGAAGTTCTATCGGAAAAGATACACAAATTGTGAATTGCAATTTGTGTATCTTTTCCCACCTTTCTTCTGAAAGAGGCTTTTCCAACAATTGACCTGTCTACACTGGGCCAAATGTCGGAAAAAAGCCTGTTTCAGAACATCCCTTCTTTCTTGTAGAACAAGGTTTACAGGGATGGCAAAAAAAGCTATCTGTTTTTCAAAAAAAATTTCCTTGGACACTACAGAGCTTTTCCAGGATCCCTCTGGTATCCCGGAAAAACTCTGCAGTCTAGACATACCCTTTAGAGAGAGCTTGAAAACTTTACGTTCTCTTAGTAGCCCAGCTGTGCAGTCTTAGGCATGTGCACACCTCCTGCCTTGTAGGACACAAGAATCAGATCATGTTCTTAAAAGGGTAAT
Source organism: Pelodiscus sinensis (assembly GCF_052426305.1). NCBI lineage: Eukaryota > Metazoa > Chordata > Testudines > Trionychidae > Pelodiscus > Pelodiscus sinensis. Next base: position 22,043,002 of record NC_143052.1, on the reverse strand, counting down.
TTTTATTAAAAAACAAACAAACAAAAAACATGACTTGGTTGGTGGTTGCTATGGAGAAACTGAAAAAAGGATTAAAACACAGAGTATTGCTTCCCTGGGATTCAATTTGGAAAGTTGCAGTGTAAGAGGGTTGTTAAATGTGCTCAGCACAGTGAGGTCCAACAAATCCCCAAAATAAAGAAAACCTGATCTCATCAAACTAAACATTCCTTGTTCTATTCACAGGAAGGGCTACTGTTTCCAATTCAAAAGCCCACACTCTATTTCCATTGGTTCTCTTGGCCTCCTGCCACCTCCCTTTCTGCTTCTCTAGCACTCTTTGGGACTCTCTAGGACCCATGGTCTATGGCTTTAATCCTTAGAGGCAAGACAATTAAGGTTAGGACTCAAGAATTAACTACTGAGAAAAGATTTAGGGCAAGTCTACACTCTGGGGAAAGATTGGCTTATGGTACACAATTCCAGCTATCTGGAGCTGATGTACCTTAAGCCAAGCTATTGCACTGCCTTCTGCAGGCATTCAACTTCCCTTATTCCTCATGAGAGGAAGGAGTACTGGCATCGATGGGAGTGAACTCAGCATTTGATTTAGCGTGTCCCTGCTAGACCTGCTAAATCAAAGGCCAGAAGATCAAACTCTGCTCAATCTTTTTGGCAATGTTGACATGCCCTTATATAACTGAAGAGCTGCAATGCCCTTTCATTCATCACACATCAAAGAAATGTTGCTTGGGCTCTGTCAGGATAAGCATGCAAATATTTAGCAGGATATCCTGACGATTATCTTAGCTATCCAAACTTTTTTCTTAGCAAGCTAGGGCTGACGATCAGCTGATCTGGCACAGCGCGCGGCAGTCTAGACGCAATGCAGTCGACAAGGGAAGCCTTTGTCAACTGCTCCAGTAAACCTCAGCTGATCGTTGGTACAGCATGGCGGCCATTTTTATTTTAATTAAGTGGGAATTATTGAAATCCCTGCTTCATTGCTTATGCTGAGTAAACTATTTTACATGACTCCGTCAATGGTGCCATGTAGTCTAGATGTACCCTAGGTGTTGGTTGAATAGTAACAATAAGGATTTTTTAGGAGAACCCTGTGATAAAAGCAGAACTTAGAGATACAGTCTACTTGAGCTCAATGGAGTTACCCCAGACTTACACCCACTGCAAGAGATGAGCAGAATGTGGCTCCAGACTCCCACAGCTTTCATGACAGGTTACTTCTGGGGGCAAAGCATGGAAAGAAAATCACTGGAGTCCCATTTAAAAAAAAAAAGGTTGAGGAAAGATCCCAATAAGATGCCACAACCCTTCCCACCACTTCTGAAAAGGGAAAGCATGGTAGTCCATGACCACCCCAGTCCTTGTGTGGAAGTATGGCACTGATACAATTTCACACACAGGCTAGCATGGGCTGCACTAACGGAGCATCTGTGCTTGCTCAAATAGGGTATGTCTACACTGCATCCCTAGTTCGAACTAGGGATGCAAATGGAGACAATCGAACTAGTTAATGAAGCTGGGATTTAAATATCCCGCACTCCATTAACATGATCTCGCCGGCGCGCTAGTTCCAATCACAGCTGATTCGAACCAGGAAGTGCGCACCGGGACGCGTTAGTTCGGACTAAAGCCCTTAGTCCGAACTAATGTTACTCCTCATTTTTTGAGGAGTAACATTAGTTCGGACTAAGGGCTTTAGTTCGAACTAATGCGTCCCGGCGCGCACTTCCTGGTTCGAATCAGCTGTGATTCGAACTAGCGCGCCGGCGAGATCATGTTAATGGAGCACGGGATATTTAAATCCCCGCTTCATAACTAGTTCGATTGTCTCCATTTGCATCCCTAGTTCGAACTAGGGATGCAGTGTAGACATACCCTTAGTGAAAGCACTTGGTAAAAGCACAAGCACATTGAACATTCCATCCAGTATATATATAGAGAGAGGTGGTAGATGCAGAGAATACACAAGCCAGTGCATTACAGAATGAGGGAAAGATGCAGTGACACAGAAGGAATTTTGAAATGTGAAAACAGACTTGGCTCGGAGGGAGTAGCTGAAATTGATGATCAAGCAATGGATGGGTAATTTAAAGTGACGCTGAAGAGAGACAGTGATGTCTCTTAAGAGCAGCTCTTTCGGGTGAAGTATTAGGACATCTGCTTGTACATTATTTTTGTGTGTAGTTTTGTAAATAGTAATATCTTTTGAGGTACCTGGATCAATGTGAGAGGACTTGTATAAATACAGGGTTCTCTGTGCAGATGAATGCAAATATCTGCTGGTTTCTTTGCAATTATTCATACTAAGGATATGTCTGTGCAGCAATTAGACACCTGTGACTGGCCCATGCCAGCTGGCTCAGGCTCTTGAGACTCTGGCTTAGGCTGTTTAGTTGTGGTGTAGATATTTTGGCTTGGGCTGCAGACCAAGCTCTGGGTTCCTCCCACCTCACAGGGCCCTAGAGCCCAGATTTCAGCCTGAGGCTGAATATCCCCAGCACACTTCCACATAGTTCCCTATAGTCTGAGTCCCACAAGCCTGAGTCAGCTGCCATGGGCCGGCCACGGGTGTCTAACTGGAGTGTAGATGTATCCTAAGGTTAAATGGTAAACTCTGTAATTACAGAAGAGAGGACAAAGATCCAACCCTCCCTCAGGTTTCAGATGAGTAAATGCTTCCGTACTTTAAATTATTACCTATCTCTGAAGGAAGAAAAGAAACACTCTGTGTTATCATCTGTAAGACTGTTGGCTCACAGATGTTTTTAGTATATATTGTAAGGCCATGAAGGAGTTGCATGGATATGGAATCTGAGGATATGAATTCTTCACTACTTTAGCTGTGGGAGAAATTTTTACATTGGTTGGGCCGGATTCTCTGCTCCAAGGCGTTGGTTTTACACCAATCCAGATGTGCTGGAACTGATGCACCCCCTGACTTGAAATGGATTCCATTTACAGGCTTTACACATTGGTGCAATGGCTCTCAGCATTCCCCATGTAAAAATTGTTCTAGCATCTCAGTGCCAGTATAACTCTGCTTTAGTCAACAGGCATAACTCCACATGAATATTCACCTCTATAATGAATGTAGCTAGAAACCCAGCGGACTTGATCCATCACTGCATAAATTAATAGATTTAGACTAGCATAATACCAAAGTAACAGTCTTATAAAAAAAGGCAGAGAATGTGTGTCAATTTAAAAAACAAATTAATCTCTGGGTATTTGTATTTCAATAGGAAAAACTAGTGCAAAAGAAATTTGTGCTTTTTTGGGCAAAATGCTGCCTTTCTATTTTCATTTTGAATGAAAATTCTCACTTCACCTATGTGTAACATTTACCATTGTCTTGATATATTGTACTATGTCACATAAAATGATTGCTTATACCAACCTCTTAGTGAGACCTATAGATACCAGCAAATGGAACTGGAATTACATTAGTCACTATTACAAAGTTGACTACATGGCTATAACAATCATTTCCTATTTATAATAACTGGGGACTGATATCCTGGATATCACTGTGATTTTTTGTTTGTTTTTGTTTTGAGAAATACTGACACTCAGACAAAATATTCCTATTAGGAGTTGTATACAGTGTAGGCTGTCTCTAGACTGCATCCCTTTTCCGTAAAAGGGATGCAAATTAGACACATCACAATTGCAAATGAAGCGGGGATATAAATCCCCCCCGCTTCATTTGCATAAACATGGCTGCCACTTTTTTCCGGCTCGGAGCTTTGCCGGAAAAAAGCGCCAGTCTAGACGCGGATCTTTTGGAAAATAAAGCCTTTTCCAAAAGATCCCTTATTCCTTATTTTAAGAGGAATAAGGGATCTTTTGGAAAAAGCTTTATTTTCTGAAAGGTCCGTGTCTAGACTGGCGCTTTCTTCTGGCAAAGCTCCGAGCCGGAAAAAAGCGGCAGCCATGTTTATGCAAATGAAGCATGGGGGATTTAAATCCCCGCTTCATTTGCAATTGCAATGTTTCTAATTTGCATCCCTTTTATGGAACAGGGATGCAGTCTAGACACAGCCAGAGGTTGTAGGTTTGTTTATCCTCTGATATTAGAGAGAGAGGGTGGGTAACTAAGTATCTTTCATCTTTTAGCAGTGACTAGCTACCTGGAACACAAGGGCTGGATGCTCTGTGACTGTACCACCTGGTACACCAGGGCTGGGGGCACTGTGGTCTAATTGCCAAGTGCTGGGCTGGAGGCTGTAATGGGAGGGCTCTGGGCTCATGCAGGGAGGACGGTAAATGACAAGAGAGAGATGGTGGAGCATCACTGGACCAGGGGCAAGCCTTCTGCAGTGCCCAGGTCACTGACTGTCCATGAACAAATAGTAACTATAATATAACTATAATGATTTACACAGAGATAGCCTGAGGTGGAATCATCAAATTCTCTTGGAAAGGATTAACAGTGATCTCAGATACTGTTTAATTGAAACGGTGAGATTGAGGGTTCTGACTCTCTAAATAATGGATGATTATAGCAGTATAATTCATAACAGAATCTGACCCAATGCACCAAATGTATCCCTAGTGTAATTTCAGTGAAATGAATGATGTTACATTAGGATTAAATTTAGCCCACAATCCTACATGTCAAAAGAGGGAGGTGACCAGTTAGTACAGATGAATGGGAAATGGTTTTGCCATTCTGCAAAAAAATTTGAGATTTCAATAAAGGCTGATATTACAAATCAGGACAGAGAAGTCTAAAGCTCTAAAATGTTTTTAACCAAAACATGAAAATGTTCTTGATTTAGATAAATTTCCATCATTTTTAACTCTAATTAGCTTACATTTAGAACAGAAAACTTGTTTCAAACCAGAAGACTGTTTCAAAATACTCTGACAATTGTCAGAAACTTTGTTCAATAGATTTCTGAGCTGAGAAGTTTGTTGAAACTAACTCCCGGTTTTGTTTAGAAAAAAACTGCATTTTTGTAATGGCAAACTTTTCATAAATATAATATTTGATCAACTCTACCAGTTAACTCATGCAGACTGACTTTCTGCCAACGTTACACTGTTCCCTAATGATTTCTTCCTTGCAGTTTGTCCAATTCAGTTTTTAAAATTCCAAGCACTGGAATATGCATAATTTCCTCTTGAGACTCTTCAACAGCCTAATGCATCTGATCTCACTATGTTCAGCAATTTTTGTTTTCTTTGCCCAATAAACCAATCTCTGTGGGTTTTTTTTTCAAAATCACAGCAGCTGATTATGTGCGCTAGTCTATATGCTGAGCTTGCATTGCTGTGGATATTGGTATCATTGTCCTCTCTTTATAAATATAACTATTTAAATCAGCTGATGTTCCATATTGGACTAGGTGCAGTGTTAGACCCTTCAAGGAATACGAGTGTCTCTCCTCAAATCCATGTGGATGAGGCCAGTTCTAATACTCTGTGAAATCTTCATCTCTGGAGATATTTAAGAGCAGGTTAGATAGATGTCTATCAGGGATGGTCTAGACTATACTGGGTTCTGCCATGAGGGCAGGGGACTGGACTCAATGAGCTCTCAAGGTCCCTTCCAGTTCTAGTGTTCTATGATTCCTTGTGTGCAGGGAATTCCCATTGATGGAAGTTGACATTCTATACAAATGAAGAGGCAGAATATTATAGTCCACTTTGACTATGTGAATCTGCAGGGATTTTTTGTCCTGGGGAACCATGGTTCATTTGCACCACAGTTTTTAAGAGTGCAGAATTGGACCCTAACAATCTGCATCGACTGAATGTCTAAACTGCTGGCAAAGATGCTGACGAGACAGATGTTTTTGAATGCAAACAGTATTAGTGTTGGCCTCTGAAAGACAAGATAATAAAGCTGTAATATTTCTTTTTTTGCTTGTATAACAAAATGCACAATGTATTACTTTAGCTAGTAGTTCTCTGTTCTCATCAGTTTATTTCAATGTAAACAAAATACAAAATAAATATTTACAATTATTAACTCACAGAGATCAAGGACTATCAAAATGTTTGCCACGATGAGGAGTATATATAGACTTAAAACTTGTAAAAGTTGACCCATGTAGCTGCTGATGAAAAATAAAGTCATGCATTAATATAAGAAGTCCAACATATTGCAAACAAACATGAATTTATGCATTAATCCTGAGGAATGGAATTGGATTAGGGGGATACTTACAGCCCAAACTTACAGCTCAGTATTTGGGCCCCTGGAGATAGGGAGAGGTTGTTGATCAGAAGCAGTGCTCATAACAAATTGAAGGTTTGTATATCACCAGCTTACATTTAACATTAATTCATCAGAAAAAAATGTGAATTCAGATTATTTGGATTTTCCCCAAAATATTGCTAAGCAGCAGGTGTTGCATGAAAAATGCATATAAAGTCAATAAAGGAATGAATCAGAGCTGTGGATTGCAGACTTGTGGGATATATTGACCCCTTTAACTTTCTCCAGTGCGAGGATGCTTAAAATTCTATGCACCTATGTAATTTAAAGGCTCTGAGTTAATTAATTTGGTCCATATGAAAATTGCAGTGAGGTTTCACATCTTCGTTCGATACAATATTCAGTTCATTTTAATAAACGCATTTTCCACTGAGGATATTTCTATGGATATATCTACACTGAGTACTTATTTCAAAATAAGGTATTCCAAAATTGTTAATCTGAAGTAGCTTATTTTGAAATAGCACATCTACACTGCAGGGAAGTCCCAAAATTAGTCTGAGACAGGCTTCCCTAATGTAGACGTGCTATCTCAATTTAGGCTACAGCTACACTGATTTTTTTTTGCAGAAGAAGATATGCAAATAGTGTTCACATTTGCATATTTTCCTCCGATTCTTTTTGTGAAAGAGTTTTGCCTCTATTTGGCCCCATATACACAGGGCCAAATGTCAGAAAAATAACCTCTTTTGCAATATCCCTTATTCCTCATAAATCGAGGTTTACAGGATCTTGTGAAAGAGGTTTTTTTCCTGACATTTGGCCTGGTCTACATGGGGCCAAATAGAGGCAAAACCTCTTCCGCAAAAAGAATCGGCAGAAGATATGCAAATGTGAGCACAATTTGCTGAATCAGAGCCTGATTGACTGTAAGCACCTCCAGGCAGTGTCTGATTTAATGTATACTTTGTACAGAGCTGAGTGAAGGAACATCCATTCAGAGATGAGACAAGACATAGGTCTCCTTCTTCAGGGCCTTCAGAACTGATCAGCATGTTACGCTCACCTTGAGCCCTCAGCCAAAGGGCAGTCAATCACCTCAGACAGTTCCTTCGGGTATGTCTACACTACCCCGCTAGTTCGAACTAGCGGGGTAATGTATGCATACCGCACTTGCAAATGAAGCCCGGGATTTGAATATCCCGGGCTTCACTTGCATAAGCGGGGAGCCGCCATTTTTAAAACCCCGCTGGTTCGAACCCCGTGCAGCACGGCTACACGGGGCTCGAACTAGGTAGTTCGGACTAGGCTTCCTATTCCGAACTACCAGTACACCTCGTAAAACTTCCACGAGGTGTACCGGTAGTTCGGAATAGGAAGCCTAGTCCGAACTACCTAGTTCAAGCCCCGTGTAGCCGCGCTGCACGGGGTTCGAACCAGTGGGGTTTTAAAAATGGCGGCTCCCCGCTTATGCAAATGAAGCCCAGGAAATTCAAATCCCGGGCTTCATTTGCCAGTGCGGTATGCCTACATTACCCTCCTAGTTCGAACTAGGAAGGTAGTGTAGACATACCCTTCTAGTGCCTCAATATTGGCTGTGGAAAGCATACATGCAATACCAGCAACATCTACTGGCAGCCTATCTTCCAGCAGTAACTCTTGGCATGGGTTTTCTTGGCACTCCCTTCCCAAGACTCCGTCCATTGATACTGTCTCTTTCTTTGATCACTTCTGGCTGTTCTGTGGGCCTCGCAGCAGAGCATCCCTGCCCATCACCCCAAACCCTCTTGTTGATTTATATCACATTAGCACTGATAACTAGGTATTGTGAACTGGCTCATATTCAGTCAGACTTAATGGTCAGAGCACTGGTGGTCAAGCCTAGTGTTCAGAGCAATGGACTGGTGCTAGCAAATGGAGCTAGAACCAAGGCCACGGTGAGAGGCAGGAACCAAGCTAAAGGTGAGGGCCAAAGTCAGTAGTCTGGGATATCAAACAAAGCTAGATCCAATGTAGCAGCCAGATAGGAATTCTTCAGTCTGACCCAATCAGGTCAGACATCTCCAGTCAGGATTTTTGTGAGCAGTGGTGCCTCTCATGAATGAGGGTCCACCAGCCCACCCTTCCTATTGGAACCACGCTGCTGGGTGGCAGCTGAAGAGTATCTGATTTTGCGTATCTGATTTTGAATCTATTTTGAAATAGCTTATTGAAATGTGGCGCATCTACACAGCGAAATATTTGTTTAGATGTGCGGTAGCTATTTCAGGACATCCCAAAATAGCCATGAAGTGTAGATGTACCCTCAGTAATGTCTGGGAACCCATGAATCCAAGCTTGAGACCTGCAATCACTAATGATAGACCATCAGTCAGCTAAGATATTAGTACCACCTTCTTCCCATATCCAGATAGATGAGAGGCAGTGGTGCCCTGTGCCACATCAAAAAGGAGAGCCATCCCCACCACTGGAGTACTCCTTTTAATCTTCTCCCATGGGACAGAATGGAGACGCATCTGTTTCTCACACCTTTGTCATTTACAGAAACACCTTCTGACCCCCGACCAGGATTGTTCTATCTACTTCCCAAGATCCATAAACCTGGGCACCCCAGACGTCCCATCATCTCTGGTATTGGCACGCTCACTACTGGTCTATCCAGCTATGTAGACTCTCTTCTCAAACCCTTCGCAACCAATACCCCCAGCTATCTCCAAGACACTACTGACTTCCTAAGGAAACTACAAAACATCGATAACCCCCCCAATAACACCATCCTTGCCACCATGGATGTAGAAGCTCTATATACCACATGAAGACAGATTACAAGCTATTAGAAACACTATCCCAGAGGACACTACTGCCAACCTGATAGCAGACCTAAGTAACTTTGTTCTCACCCACAATTATTTCCAGTTTGAGAACAACTTATACCTCCAGATCAGCGGCACAGCCATGGGTACATGCATGGCCCCACAGTATGCTAACATCTTTATGGCTGACCTAGAACAACGTTTCCTCAACTCCCGTCCCCTTTTACCCCTTCTCTACCTACGGTACATCGATGACATCTTTATGATCTGGACGCATGGCCAAGAAACACTGGAGATATTCCACAGAGATTTCAACAACTTACACCCCACCATCAACCTCAGCCTGGACCATTCTACACGAGAGAGCCACTTCCTGGACACCACAGTACAAATCAACAATGGAAAATTAGACACCACTCTCTACAGAAAACCCACCGACTCATACAGTTACCTACATGCTTCCCGCTCCCATCCAGAACACACCACACGATCCATCGTCTATAGCCAAGCCCTTCGATACAACCGCATCTGCTCTAATCCCACTGACAGAGACCTGAAGCTTCAGGATCTCTACCAAGCATTTATAAACCTCAACTACCCACCCGGAGAAATAATAAAGCAAATTGAAAGAGCCAGACGAATACCTAGAAACCATCTACTTCAAGACAGACCCAAGAAAACCAACAATAGAACACCACTTGTCATCACCTACAACCCCCAACTTAAACCTGTCCAACACATTATCAATAAACTACAGCCTATACTGGAACAGGATACCATACTCCAAGAGGCTCTGGGAGACAGACCCATAGTCTCCTAGGGTATGTCTACACTACCCCACTAGTTCGAACTAGCGGGGTAATGTAGGCATACCACACTTGCAAATGGAGCCCGGGGTTTGAATTTCCCGGGCTTCATTTGCATAAGCGGGGAGCCGCCATTTTTAAAACCCCGCTGGTTCGAACCCCGTGCACGGGGCTCGAACTAGGTAGTTCGGACTAGGATTCCTATTCTGAACTACCGGTACACCTCGTTCCCGGGCTTCATTTGCAAGTGCGGTATGCCTACATTACTCTCCTAGTTCGAACTAGGAGGGTAGTGTAGACATACCCCTATAGACAACCACCTAACCTCAAGATGATTCTTACCAACAACCACAGGACATACCACACTAATACCAACCCTGATACCTTCCCTTGCAACAAACCCCGTTGCCAGCTTTGTCCACATATTCATTCTGCTGATACCATTATTGGACCTAACCAAGTGAGTTATAAGATCAGGAACACATATTCCTGTGCATCCAGAAATATAATCCATGCTATCATGTGCCGAAAGTGTCCGTCTGCTATGTACATTGGACAAACATCTCAGACACTTTGCCAAAGGATTAATGCCCACAAAACAGATATCAGACAAGATCACAAAGAAAAAACAGTTTCTTGCCATTTTAACCAGAAAGGACACTCTCTAAATGACTTAACCACCTGCATTCTGCTACAAAGACCTTTTACATCTGCACTTGAAAGGGAATCCTCTGAACTGTCATTCATGTTAAAATTTGACGCTCTCCAAAAAGGAATGAACAAACACTCTAACTATCTTACCCATTACCAAGATAGCTTCCCTAATTATCACCTCTAATACCATTAACTCACAAACATCCCACTCTCCCCACCTCTAATATCATCAATTCACAGACACTTACCTTCCTTCCTTCCCCCCCCCCCTGCATTCCCCTCCTGTTCTGAAATGTGATTTGTCCTTTTCATATGTGTTCATTTTTTTAAATTGTATCCTTTGGTATATATGGTTGTGACTATTTTCTTCCACTATTTGATCTGAGGAAGAGGGTCTGGCCCACGAAAGCTCATCATCTAATAAACCATCTTGTTAGTCTTTAAAGTGCTACATTGTCCTGCATTTTGTCATTTATGGGCTCCACATTAGGAGACAGGGAGGGATTCCTCACTCTTGGAGGTGGAGAAGGTCTCAGTCTCTCAGACTCCTTGGTATTGTCTTCCAGGCCCACCAGTCCTGTATACATACACTTATCATTCACAGCTTCCTGGACATCCTGGCTATGCAGCTAAATGTGCACAAGCCAATATCCTCTGTTGCCAGGGTTAGGCCACATCTACACTAGCAAGCTTAAAGTGGCACTTTTATACCAATACAACTGTCCTACTATAAGACCACTCATGTAGCCATGTTAGCCCAAAGGGGGAGAGAGCTCTCCTGTTTACATAATAAAACCAGCTAAAAGAGCAGCAGTATCTACATTGGCCACAGAGCATCTCCTTCTGTGCACATGAGTGCTTATGCAGACAAAACTTATGTCATTCAGGGGTATATTTTTTCACATCTCTGAGTGACATAAGTTTTGCTGACATAAATGGAAGTATTGATATAAATTTCAATCCCCTTTCTTTAAGAGAAAGGGGAACCAACAGGAAGAAGAGGAGGAACAATTATCCCAGCAACAATTTCGTCACCCTCCCCAATAAGATAATTGATCTGTCTACACCTTGTCTGACAGAAAACATTAAGGCATTCCAAGACCTGATGAAATGCATAGCCCAGGCCCTTAACAATCCACAGGAAGCAGTGAAACAGAAGTCACACAAGCTGCTAGACATTCTGCAATCTTCATTCACTGGTAGTCTCATCATCCCCGTTAATAAGGCATTATTAGAGCTTGTAAAGTACTTGTGGCCAACTCCAGCATACCTGGCCTCTTCCAAGAGGATGGACAGATGATATTAAGTTCCTCCCAAAGGCTCAGTAGGTTTTTTTTGTTTTGTTTTTTATTTTCATCTGGTGCCAGGCTTACTTGTCATTATCAGCTAGGCCAAGAAGTAAGGACTCCGTAAAACAATACAAAGGTAAAAGTATTCTATGTACGTCTACACTGCATGCTTATTTTGGAATAAGCTATGCAGGAAAATATATATCAAAATAGCTTATTTTAAAGTAGAGCATCCACACTATAGGGAAGCCTCAAAATTAGTCTGAAGCAGGCTCCTCTAATATGGACACACTATCTCGATTCAGAGCCGCAGGAAGCACTGGGGAGAAATTACTTAGAATGGCCGTGGTAAGGAACTATTTTGAAATAGCAGCAGTGGAGCATCCACACTAGAGCTATTTCAAAATAGATGTTTTGGAAGAGGAGTTAATTAAGCCGCCTGTTATTTTGATATTATTTTGAAATAGCTGAATTGTTGTGCGGACGCTCGCATTGTTATTTTGGAATAACACTAGCTATTCCAAAATAACAGCGCAGTGTAGACACACCCTCTAAGAGACTAGATCTTCACTGGGATAAACTGTCACAAACAAAAATGCAATAAAAAGAGGAACTAAATAGCAACAAATACAACAAAAATGATGAAAGGTCTAGAAAGCATCACCTATCAGTAAAGATTAAAAGATTTGGGTTTGTTTAGTCTGGAAAAGAGAAGCTTGAGAGAGGAGATAACAAGAACTTTAAAGTGTTTAAAAGACTGTTACAAGGAGGAGGAGGGAGAAAAAATATTCTCTTTATCCTCTGATGATAGGAGAAGAAGCAATGGGCATAAATTGCAGAAAGGAAGGTTTAGGATGGACGTTAGAAAAAATAATTCCTAACTGTCAGAGGGCATGTCTACGCTAGGAAATTATTTCCTCCTCCTGCATTCTTCCCCCACCCCAGCCAGAATCCTCTTCTGCACCTATGCTACCTCCCAGACCCTGAACCCCATTCCCCTGTCCCGGGTCACAACTCCCTCCTTCACCCAAGCTCCCTCTCAGACCCCACATCCTCTCCTGCCCACCAGACACCTACCCAAGCTCCCTTCTGCACCCATTCTCAGTCCCAGATCCCCTCCATAGAAGTGCAGCTCCTGTCCAAAATCTTGAAGTGGTTTCCCATTACATATTAATGCCCACCACTGGTCTAGATGGTGCTTGGTCCTACTGTCAATTCAGGAGACTATACTTGATGACATCTCGAGATTCCTTATAGTTCTATGAGTCTATGATTCTATAAGGCGTCCCATAGATGACCATGGAAAAGTTAAATACCAAGTAAAGTTCAGAATATTTAACCATAAACACAATTTCAGCACACCAATTTTATATCTTTCTCATGCTAGCTACCCTTCACAATTGCTCCAATTCCCTCCTCACCCTTGCCACATTACACACAACAGTCTCATTTTCAGCAGCATCAAATGGAATTGTGGGGAATAGCCTGAGATAAGTGTGAAAAGGAGTGGAAATATTGTTGCACTTTCAGAGACAGGTAAACCAATACCAACCTTTAGAACATTTAGCCCCACATTCAAGAATGTGGCCTGAGGAAAAGTTACAGAGATTACAATGATATAATGAAGGAGAGGTGAGAAAAATATAAATGAAAACAGCAAATGACACAGCTTACCATATACATTAATGATGTGCACTTACAAAATTCTGACCTTTGGAAAACACTCTGAATAACCAGTACTGCTGCATATTTTTCTTGCATTATCTGCATGGCTCACACTGAAAACTTCTTAAACAATTTACTGGCATACATGTGAGGCAGTAGGCTCTGGAAAGACTCAAGAATAGTTACAGAAACAGCTGAACACACCTTTAAAGGGTTTCCAAGAAGGGGCCTCAGGCAAAGCCTTTCACCCAGGCTTTCAGTGTGTGAAGACAAGTTCAGGAAAATGTGGTCACACAAGGTCTGTGGAGTCAATCTCTTTTCTCAACGTTAAGGGGAACTGAGGAACTTTGCTCTTAGTCCCTGGATTTGAACATCTTCAGTCTTGAAGGCCTGCCACAATCAACTGAAGGAAATTTACCTCTGGAATTCACTTCCCTCACTGGTTGATCAGAGCCTATGGACATACTTCAGTGGGCTGTGAATCAGGTCCCAGGTTTTTTAATCTGCTTACTTCAGTAGAAATTTCATCTTTTCTCTCAGGCTTTGGATTGAAGAGGTGATGGAGGGTCTGGACATAGCATATAATGTGTCAGACTTTTTTAATATTGGCTATGCTCAGCAAATAATATATATAGTTAATTTACAGTTCTTAGACCTCAATTTATGAGCACCTTTAAAAATTAAAAAAAAAAGTTTATAAAGCCACAAATCTCAATGTTTCTGGGCTGACGTCTACTTGTAAATATCCCACAGGAGTGTGAGGACTGGTGCCAGATACAATTGGATGTTGCATTTTGGATGCATTGTCTCTGGTGTCAGATTGATTTGTGTATAAGGAAAGTGATACATTTGCAGAAAGTTATTGTTTAAGGCACCAAATATTACAGTGATGGATGATTTACAAATTAGATAGAGAATGACATTTCTGGGCATGAAATAGCAAATTATTACTTAAAATTATGGCTCAAATGATCATGTCTTTAAAATTGCATTGTCCCCTGGATAGGTGGAGAGAGGGAATAGCACCAGGAGGCTCTTTCCTGCCCAACACTCCTCCATCAACTGTACTATGAGTATAGAATAAATCGACCATATGCTTGCAACCTGGGCTAGTAAAATAGTTAAAGCACATGGCAGCTTGTCTCAAACCCAATAGGTCATAGCTATCAAGCTTATGGAATAGGCCAGAGTTCTACCTCTCCTTAGGACAGCAACTGGCACCAAGACACAACTACATTAGCACATGCTGCACATTTTCAAAGCAATAGGGGGTGATTTTTTTCTAAGCTTGAGCTGCCTATCCCCTACTTGTGTGCCCTAAGGGACTGTGTGTCCTGTCTGCTCTGCACAGAAAGAATTTCTTAAGTGCTGAAGTTTTATCCCTTAGAACCCATTTTCCTCCAGACCCTCCCGCCCCCAAACATACACCAATGCTCCTCTTGGAAAATAATGCTTCTATTGTCAATGTTTTAGGGGAGAAACATTGTCCATAATATGCATTAATGGCTTGCTCTCCTGCTTTCTAAGTGAAAGAGGCTGACTTAGCATTTCATCAAAAGTGTGTTGTGAATTAATGATGAATCATTCCATTTGTGTTATACTACTAATGGCATCAAGTAACATGAATCATTGTCTTTGCCAAAGGAGCTCACTTTAATTAACCATGATGGGACTCTTGTCCCACATACAGGTTTGACACAAAGTGACACAGAATAAAAGCAACAACACCATTTTTTATTTCCTGAAAAAAACATATTGGACTCGGACCTTTAATAGCAAACAAGACTCCTCAGGGCAGCAAGTGGGGGCAGCAAAGACCTAGGGACAAATTCTGTTTTCTTTTACACCAAAAACCAGTCACCACAAGGGAGTTATTATTATTTACACCCGTATAAGTGAGAGTGAAGCTCATCCCAAAAGCTTCCTGTGTCAAATACAGAGGGTAAAGTAAACTCTCTGCTCCTACTTGAGATTGCCCTGTTTATGTATCCAAGGAGCACATTAGCCCTTTTAGCCCCAACAATGCAGTGGGAGTTCATGTCCTTCCCTGCCACCTAATCTTTTTCAGAGTCGCTGCTTCCTGGGATAGAGTCCCCCATCATATAAGTACAGCCTCATTCTTTGTTAGTAGGTTCAAGTGACCACTAGGTGCTTTAATATGGCTAAAAGTAAAGCACCTAGTGGTCAGCTGAATCCATCTTATGAAGTGCCCCAAACTGCTCTGTATCAGTGATTTGTCCTCTTCATTATTTACCAGTCCCCCAATTTGTATAGCTTCTGCAAACATCAACAAGGGCCTGATCCAACCTCCATTGAAGTCAATGGGAAAACTTCTGTTGGTGTTTGAGGGGTTTTGATCTGGCCCTAACTGAGCAAGCAGGGTGGTGTTGACAGTGTATGAAGTTATAGTTTCCAGGTCTGACTCTCACAGAACAGATGTGCAAGGCAAGAAACCAGATTGTTAGATTTAAACAATAAATAAAAAAGGAGTTACCCTTATTTTGAAGCTCTTTCCAGCAGCAGAGATTTTCTAACCATGACAAAATCTCTCTCTCAGATTCAGCATTAAGTCACTCACTAAGTGAACCTCCAGCCCTTGAAACCAGAAGAATCCTCAGGGAATCAGGATTAATTGGAAGTATAAATGTAAGAGATCACTTTGTGTATAACTACAGCCAAGAAAAAAAATTTAATGCTGTACTTTGTTTCTCATTTTGTGTAGTTTGAACCACGTTACTTACTTATCTGCTGTCTCAGTAACCTTTTAACTGTTATAGTGTGTTTCCAGTTACTAGAAGGATGTGTTATTTGAAACATGACATGTTCTTTCACACTTGCATTTCTTTGATGTTCCTATCAACTTTCAGTGTGATATGCATTTCATTTTAGAGTACAGAAAACAAGCAAAAGAAAGAGCAAAAGTAAAGTCTCCAGGAGTAAGCAGAGTGTGTTTTTCCCCTCTGTTGCAGTAACTCTCATAACAGGAGGCTGCTGAAACCTGCAAACTGAGTGCCTGATTAACTGATGCCTAGCACCTTCTGTAGTACTTTATACTTGTATATATTGGAAACACAATGTTGCCATTCTGATTTGTAAGCTTTTTACACCTACTTTGCACTTGATTTAACCTGATAAAAAATAACTTGGTTAATTGGACAGTATGAAGGTCCAAATTGTACTTTAAGGGCTTTTAATAGCAGATATGCAAGTCTTTCTGTCCATGAAGGGCAGTTATTGAAACTTAAACATAGGTATTTTCTATTTGTTGTAAAATAGCCACAGATATAAATGTATGTGAGTGTTGTTTTAGCAGAAGATGGGGTGACCCACTTGTCCAACTTTCAGACCCACATGGAAAAAAACTCATGGCTCAGCATTTCTCTGAAAAGAAGGCCATGTGAGGTGAAAGGAATGACATTGAGTCTGGATGTTTTCATAGTTAAGGAAAGCTGGATCAGTGTTTGAGAGCAACCATCAGACACAGTCCAGCGGAGAGTTTGAACACGAATTGTTTACTGGAGTAGTGAAAGTGTTGTGCCATATCTCTGAGTTATACGCTGTATTTTGCTGCCTAATAATATCTCCTTAAGAATGTAGATACTTAATATAAATCAGAGTTAAACTCTGTATTTTTCAAATGTCACTTCATTTGTCCCTCAACTAGCTTGCACCTGGAATCCAAATCTTGTAACATGAAGAACAGTTAGAACAGCACACAACAATTACAAATCATGACATAGTTTCTGAAACAACTTCTTGCCATGTTCCTTGCTATTGTTATTATTTTTTAATTAATACATACCTAGAATGTGGATAATTATACACAAAAGTTTAGAACCAACCAGCCCATTCAATTCACCTAAGCAGGTAATTTAAGAAATGAAGCACAACATGGAAAAATGAAAATGATATTGTCCTTTAACAGAAGATTGTCCTTAAACAGAAGATAGAAAGGATTGTAAATATTTGGTGTTCAAAGCATTAAAGAATTATTATGTCATTGGAGTATCAATTCCTCAACTTGCTTGAGGTCAACATAGGTCTCATTGAGGTCATGCTGATTAATTACTGACCTCCAGTAGCTACCAACCCAGCTGGACAACAGATGCTTTCTAAACAGCTGATGTGAAGAAGAGAATAAATTAGACAAATGCTTTGGTAATGGATGAGAGGAGAAAAAAAACCTTGATCATATATCCTTTGTTTTTGGGTTTTTCAAGGCAGATAAGCTCACAAAATGTAAAATAGGACTTAAGAATGGATAAAAGCAAAGCAATAGAGCTAAATTGTGTCTTAAAACCATCTATCTGAGCAGTGATGTTTTCTCTCCCCCTTCTTCCCCCCTGCAGCATTAGTTCATGGAGTCATTCTCATTTGTGAAGTGCCCAGCACTATGGGGTTCTGGTCCATGATCGGAGCACCAAGGAATTACTTCAATATAAACAATACATTATTCTTATTATTATTATAGATATTGCATTAACTCTTAGAGCCACCAGTCAGAAACCAGGGCAATGTCATGCTAGACACTGTACATGTATGTGACAAAGATTTTCTCTGATCTACTTTGTTAAGGGATCAGAATTTACATGCCCAAATTTCTTTTGACATCAATGTAAGTTAAGAGTCTAATGCCTTTCAGGACTTAGGCAAAAAAAGAGGTTTACAGGATCTTGTGAAAAAGGGTTTTTTCCCAACAAATGGCCCCACCTACACAGGGCATTTTAGGGTGATCTAGACTACATGCCTCTGTCGACGGAGGCATGTAGTTTAGACGTACCCTTAGAGGCAAAACCTCTTCCGCAAAAAGGATCAGCAGAAGATATGCAACTAAAAGCATGATTTGCATATCTTCTGCCAAAAAAACCAAAGAAACCCGGCAGTGTAGACATAGCCTATGGGATGAAGCTTCAGTCATGACCCAACCCCTTTCTAGGAGTGGGGGAGATATAGCACTGGGTGAAAATCTTTCATCCAAAATTGGTTTGTGCTGAGAAATGTGCATTTTGGGTTGTCTGAAATGTTTTGTCAGTTCATGTTGTATTCACTAAATGGCTTTAGTAGAAAGAAAGAAAGAAAGAAAGAAAGAAAGAAAGAAAGAAAGAAAGAAAGAAAGAAAGAAAGAAAGAAAGAAAGAAAGAAACCATCCCTACTCCCATTGACCCCACGCACCTCTGATTCTATATTTTGTAATTAAATGCATGGTGCTATTTTGTTCAAAATGACTTTTTGCTTTGAAATTGATTTACTTTTTTTTTAATTTACAAAAACGTCAAGTAAAATAGTCCATATTGTCCTCCAAAGACTTATTTTCAACTCTTTGTGTTTACTGAAAACAAAATTGTAACATTTGCATTTTCTCTAGACATCAAACTTTTTCCTTTTTCTTTTCTTTTGACTACCGAGTTTCACAGCTCAAATCATGTCCTGGACTGTCATTGTACTTATCTGCACAGGGAGGTGGAAAGGACTCCTGTGATCTCCCTCCTTACCAAGTACTCTTTCATGGGGTAGTGCACAATCTGGCACTTAATTAGTTTGTGTCTATAAATTTCCACTCCCCGTTATTTGCAAACAGTTGGCTGTTAAGCAAATAGAGACATTGATACATTGGGCCTTATTCTCCTGTCATTTCCTGTACTCCTCCTTTATGCTGTTGTCACTCCATTGAATTCAGCAGAATAACTTCTGATTTACACCACTGTAAATGCCGTAAATGAGTTAATCTGTTGGCTCTACAGCCTCACACTGTTTGTTTTTCCTTTAAAGTGATACATTCATAGACAGTCGCTTCTGTTGGCATCCAGCCCCAAAAAATGAAACCAGAGCTGGGGAGGGAGGTAAAGGGATAAATCGGGAGGGGACTTCATGAGTGTCATTGTTCTAGCAAGCAGAAACACCTGTTGGTATCAGTGATCAAAATCTGTTGCAATCAGGAATGCTGCAGCTGTTTGACTCTAAGCTCAACATAAGATGTCAAAAGATAGAATTTCAAAAAATGGCATACCTACAATGGTTCTAACTCATGGGTGGGCAACTACTGGCCCATAGGCCAGATCTGATCCACCAGGGTTAGCCCCTGGCAGGCTGCCTCTGCTACATTTACCTGCACGGCCACAGTTACCAGTGAGCATAGCTCCCATTGGCCATGCATTGACATTCCCAGCCAATGGTAGCTGCAGAAAGTAGTGTCCTGCTCCACGCCATGTCCCATTGCTCCCATTGGCCAGGAATTGTGATCCATGGCCAATGGGAGCTGTGATCGCCAGTACCTGAAGCCAGGCAGGTAAATATAGCAGCAGTGACCTGCCAGGGACTAACCCTGATGAACTTCTCCCGTGTTATTTCCTACCCCTGTTCTAATTGAAACAGGCTGTGGAACTAAATCTGGTTTTCACCATTTTTAGATGTTGTTTACGCTTATGCCAAGCATTCCTCAACATTTTGTCACATACTTTGATATATACATATGTCATGTCTCTCATAAAAATGTAGCACACACAATATGTATAGATGTATTGCCAAGGACAAGGTTAAGGCGTAACTTAAAGCCCGTAATAAACTTTAAAGCCTTCTCCATTCCGTTGTTTCAGAATCATAAGATAGAATAAAATGTAACAGCATAGCCTATTAGAGGTTGACATATTTATGAGAGAGATAACATATGGAAATGTCACAATATGTCATAAAATGTAAAGTATGTTGGGTGAAAGTATTAATGGGACCTACGAATTGCTTCTCAGAACATGGATCCTGGATATGAAAATGTTCAAAAGCCTATAAGTATGTAGCTGCAGATGTGTATTGTCCACACTAGTTCTGGGAGGACTGGAGCAGCAAACAAGTTAGCTATACCCTGAGCAGGGGATCTTGATTGGGGGAAGCTCACTGCTGGGCTAGTATAAACCCAAGGAAGCTGGTAGAAGCAAAGGCTTCTGGGAGGAAGTTTGAAATCACCCTCTATTTGATAGAGTGTGTGTGTGTGTGGGTGGAGAACCCTGGGGAAAGATGGGAGCCTGGAGGCCTGGCTCTGGCCCTGAGGGAATGGTAAACTCTGAAAGGAGCAGGGTGGAGAAGAGAGCCTGTGGGATACAGATAGGAAGCAGCTCAGGGAGGGGCCTGAATAGACCTTGGCTGCATGATTTAGGGCCCCAGGGCTGAAACCTGGAGGAGAAGGTAGGCCCAGATTCCCCTACCTGCCAGATGGGAAGTGGTAACAGTGGGGCAATCGGTGCTTGGGTCCCTGTGAGAGACAGAGACTTTGGACTATATCCCAGACATGTGGGAACACAGATAGTGACCTGGCCAGAGGGTTGCATCATGAGGAAACTGTAGGCCCTGGAGTGAGAGAGGAGCCACAGAGGGAGAAAGAGAGAGAAGGTGCCACTGCAGGAAGAGGCGATGGCCATGCAGAGCTAATCCTCAACATAGCCAGCAGGGGGCACCACTTGCAGTGAGCAGAGCACTCCCATCATAGCAATTAGAAACCTACAGCAAGAAGCAGTCACCTAAAGCTGTGCACTAGTGCATGCGTTCGGAGAGAGAGGAGAAAGAGTTCACAGAAATGTCATTAGCCATGGAGAAATTTCTCTCTTCTGAGGAATGGATCTGCAAATTGAAATCAGCCTCCTTGGTTTAGGCATCAGATGTCCTGACTTTTGAGGTTTAATAGTGTGCATGCACTCAACTCAAAATCAGATCCAAGCGGTTGAGATGCTGAGTTTTCAGACTGTGTTTTCCAACTGAGAGCTATCAAAATGTGTATTATGAAATACCATCCTGAGCTGGAACTTGTTAAGATCTCATCTCTAGCCTCAGACCCACCCTCTCTCTTTAATAAATGGCCTTTCATATGCATTTCTCCATTACAGATCAGCTCTGTCTTTTTAAATCTTTCTCCAGATTACTTTATTTTTTTCAGTGTCACTTGTCTTCTGTCTATCCCCAAAAGAGACTGCCTGTGCTGTTTCTCCTGAGAGGGCACCGCATGCTTCATTCTGGGTTGTGCAGGGCTGAAAATGACACAGTCATAACCACTCCTCCTGTATCTTTTTTTTTTTTTGGAGCACTGTGTATTCCAGGGACACACCATGGAGCTGGGCTCTATGCTTCTCTGAGCACAAGGGTCCTTGGGTGTGTGGTTTGCAAAAATATTTTTTTCTTAGAGTGCAAGGCAAGAAAGGACCCTGGTGAATATCTAGTTTGGCCTCTTGTATAACACAGCCCAGGGAACCCTCCTAAAATTAGTCCTAGAGCAGATCTTTTAGACAATCTTGACTGAAAAATGGTGTGTGATGGATAATCTGTCACAACCGTTGGCAAAATTGTTTTCTCTCGCTGTTAAAAATATTTTGCCTTATTTCCAGTCTGAATTTATCTTAACCTTCATCATGGTGACCACTGGGGTTTACATTCCAGAGCTAAAAGCATGAGCCGCTACTGCCAGAGCTAAAGAGTTAATTTCCATACTTGGAAGCTGCAGCAGACTAAGAACTTCTGTAGGTTAGTCACAGAGGGGGATTCATAACATAACCAGACCAGAGGGCTACACATACCAGGGTGGGGAGGCATCTAGCATGCTTCCCCCACTACCATGCACCCGCCTCAGGGCCTATTACAATTTGGCCCTTAGTGATAGTGAGGGATGTTAGATATCGTGTAATTGAGTAGTTGTGGAACTACACAAAATCTTAGGGGTTCCATGATGATTATTCAATAGTCCCCGGATCCCGTGCAGACAGGGCTGCTGGCTCAGACCAGCTTCTGTCCTTGGTGGGCCCAAGCTCATCGCACACAGAGGCTGGTTCACAGAAACCTCCCCTACCCTGTCCCTGTGCTGCCCTGCTGTCTCTGATAGGTAGGGATGGGCAGGGAAGGCAGCACCACAGAGCCGGTGCTGGGGGAAGCCAACTCCCCCCAGCACTGGTGCCTGCCGGCCCCACTGCCTCTGTAGAAGGCAGCATGGGAGGGGGCAGGCAGGTCCATGGAGCCTGCACATGCAGGGAACTGGCTTAAAAGCTGGCTCCCTGTGCATATTGGCTCCAGCCTACCCCTCTTACCCTCTGCGCTGTTGCTTCTCTATCAGATAGAGTGCTTGAGAGTAGCCTGCTTAAAGCTTTCCCATTCTCCCCCTCCCCCTGCCTTTAATACAGAGGGAGCAAGGGGGGAGTGCATGTAGTTGATAGGATTCACCGATAAGCCCAAGCTTATTGGTTAATTGTTTACTCGGCTACAGGCTAACATCCCTAGTGACAGAACTGTAAAATGAAACAGTGAAAAGAAGACTGGCATAGGAAAGCAAAGTATAGCAGTGATGACTGAGTCGGCATGCCCTGACCTCAACCCTTGGTTTAATGTAGAATGTGAGTGCTGTCTAAATGGGTCCCACAAGTGAAATGCTGTGATCTGCAGCACTCTGAACAGTCAAACCTAAACCAAGTCACTTGGAAAAGAATGGTTTCAGTGAATTAAGTAACTTGCCTTATTTGAACCCACTTCTGCTGTTCTCATGCGGATTTATTTACTTGACTGTGTTCCAGGCAAGCTCTCCTGAGGTATTAGAGACTCAATTTACAGTGACAGGGCAAATTCTGTAGGCCAGGCTCCATGTGGAGGGGTGAAGTTGCTGCTTAGGCAGAGCGAGCTCCCCAGCCCAATTCTTCTGCCTGTGGCCTTGTCCATACAGCACTTTTGTTCCATCACTACTTTGCCCAGGCCCCACCTGCTTCCCAGTGTCTGCCTCTTCTCTTCCCTCCCACACCCTGCTCACCCACTTCCAGCCAAATCCCTGAACCCCAAATGAAGCAAATGGTATTTTAAAAGATTTTCTGTGTTGTCTTGGTAAAGAAAACTGAGCATGGTTTCCACTGCATGTCAGATGGTGAAGATTGGACATACAGAAGGTACCTATTTAAACACACTAAATTTGAGAATAAGAAATGTCAGTCACAGGTGTTTTGATATACCCTGAAGTTTGTCAGAGATTTATGTACAAAAACCTTATTGTCAGGGCATGTCAGCTGTCCTCCTGAAAACAGCATTAGTATTTCTAAGCCGAAGTCTTTAAATATGAGAAGCACATGAAAAGGAGACTGCAACCATCAGCAGGAGTCATAGAGAGATTGTACTGCTACATTTCACCCAGCCATAAGCGTGCATGGCAATGATGAGTCAACTCTTCCAAGTGAATTAATAAATGTGATAAGCATATTGCAGACACCCGTAGCATATGTTATAAGTGCACCAGTAAAAGTTACGATGGGGGCTTATATGCAGACTATTGGTCTGTTTGACTTTATAACAATTGATCAGTCATTTATTATAACACCTGTTAATTATCTATGAATGTTGTATAATCTATTTATTCTTGATATGTTATCATAAAGAATAAACAAAAGACTACAACTTCATGGCCAGTTGATATAAAATCCAACATTTAGGGTATGTCTAGACTACATGGCTCCATCAACAGAGCCATGTAAAGTAGTTTACTTGGCATAGTCAATGAAGTGGGGATTTAAATAATCCCCGCTTCATTAAAATAAAAATGGCCGCCGCGCTGTGCTGACAATCTGCTGATCCTGCACAGCGCGGCAGTCTAGTTGAAGTGCGGTCAACAAGGGAAGCCCATTTCATGAGATTTACCTGAGTGGTTGACAAAGGCTTCCCTTGTCGACCATGGCACGTCTAGACTGCTACGCTTTGCCAGATCAGCTGATTATCGACACAGCGCAGTGGCCATTTTTATTTTAATGAAGCAGGGATTATTTAAATCCTCGCTTAATTGACTATGCCGAGTAAACTACTTTACGTGGCTCCGTCGACGGAGCCATATAGTCTAGACGTACCCGTATTCCCCCAAGAAAAGTAAGGAAAATATATATGGTGCAGGATGATCCAGTCTCTACAACTGGCTAGTCATATGTCTGTGACCTTCCCACTCCTTTGGTTCTCTATGAGATGGTGTATGTCTTTGGGACTGCAAGAGAGTAGCAACCCATCTGCTGTCCTGAGTGGAGGGATTGCTCTATTGCTGTGGAAATGGGGGATGGATTTGGGATATGAAGATTAAGGTCCCCTTTTGGTTTCCTTATATGCCCAGGGATGAAATGCAGGCTATCCCTTCCTCAACTGTTGGGAGCCCTGAGCAAGATATGGGTTGCTTCTGGGTGGAGTATGCACATATTCATTTTAGAGACTGCATTATCCTTAGAACAAAAGGAGATTAAACATTTGTTATTATAATATCAAAGATAAAAGCAGCTGAAACAAAATTGCCTTGAGGTGTTTCCATTCTCCATTCATTATAATGAAGACTTTTAACAGAAATGTTGTCTTCTAAATCTGGATCAAATTTTAATTTTCACGATTTGAGTAATGACTCTCTTATCACACCTCTAGATATATATATGGCTCTAGATTGTTCCTGAAATGCTTCTGACACCCATAGAAATTCTGTGCACAGAGAAGGAGATATAAGACATTCATCTTTGACACTGAACATTTGCAATTAACAACCCTACAATGAATGTTGACATATAGCTCTAAATACATATTTAATCGTATGCAGTTCAAAATAGATACATTGAATGCACAGTACCTCTTAAAATGTCCTAACAATCCGAAAATTTTCTGTGTTTTGTGAGAATGTTATTATGCCTTTATAATAGAAGAATTTACATATGACTAAAACATGCTCTAAGTAAGTGGCAGCAAATAGTGCTCACAATTCCTTTCTTGGCTTTCCCAGCAGCTTGCTGTAAGGGGTTAATAATTTTTGCTACTGGTGTATTCCTGTTTCCCTGAACACAGTAGCAGTCAAACAACGGGAAGCAGTTTCTTCTATAACTGTTCCAACTCCAAGCCTCTTATTAGTCAGCACTCTCAAAAACTTTTTTTCTTAGTTTTGTCCCTAGTCACATTACAAGTGCTTTTCCCCCTATCTCTAGGGCTTTCCTGCTGTTTTTCTCTACATGTTCTCTGTATGCTTCTGCTTAGAACTCAAACTCCACTCAATGGGTGAAATAAGAGCCCTTATTTCAAATTAATTGTAATAGCTGTCTACACATACAAACCGCTATTTCAAAATTAATTCAAAATAGTGGAGCGCTTATTTCAAATGAGGTAAACCTCATTCTACGAGGAATAACACCTAATTTGAAATAGTTAATTCGAAATAAGTGCTGTGTAGACACTTATTTGGAATTAGCTGGCCTCCAGCCCTTCCCAGGGAGCCCTGGTGGCCACTCTGGGCACAACCAGGAAAACTTGTCTGCTCTTACCCAGCTCCGGAGCCCTTAAAGGAGCAGACTCTGGCCACAGTGCCTGTGCCAGTTGCCAGCCTGTCAGCACCCAGCCAGCAGACTGTGCACCTGGCACAGGATGAGCCAGCCACCCGCTGCCACCCAGCCCTCCACCGCTCCCCAGGACCAGGCTGGCGGCTCCCAGGAGCCTGCCAGGGGCCGCAAAAGGCCGGTGACTTCCTGGTCAAGTGTGGAGATTGTGGGCCTCATTGAGATTTGGGGGGAGGCCTCCAATGCCCACGATCTCCGCACTAGGCGCAGGAATGTGGCTGTCTACAGCTGTATGGCTGCCAGCCTGGCCACCAGAGGCCATATGTGGACCCAAGAGCAGGTGCACAGCAAAATTAAAGAGCTGCAGCAGGCCTGTACCAGAGCCTCCCAACCAGGGGCTGACCCGAAGGCCTGCCCTCTCTTTGAGGCCCTGAACTGCATCCTGGGGGGTCAGACAGTCCGTGCCTCTCGGTCATCATTGACCCCGGGGCAGAGGTCCCTGCCCCTGACACAGGGGAAGAGGAGGAGGAGGACGACGGCAGCCAGGAGCCTGCAGGGAGCCTGCTCTGCATCCAGGAACCCTGAGCCATCCGTGAGAGCCCGTCAGCAGCCTCATCCGAGGCCGGGGAAGCCTCCACATGTTAGTGACATCACGGACCCCTTATATGGGGTGGTGGGGAGGGGGAGCCCAGGGACCTTACCCCAGGGAGAGACACTGCACACTGCCCTCCCTCCAGATGCCCCCTCTACATAGAGGCAGGGCACAGCAGAAGGTGCCAGGCAGCCTCCACCAATTGCTGCCAGGCTTGCAGCAAGACTTTCAGCATGAGCACCAGAGTGTCCGGGGTGGCTCTGGCTCCATGGTGCCGAGTGCTGCTGTGTCCCAAAGGAGTGACCAAGGCAGGCGAGAGGAGAATGCTTTGCTGTCCCTCGGCGAGGTAGGCAAGCAACTGGGAAAGCTGAGAACCGTCTGTGCAGGGAGGTTCCTTTAAGCATGAGCCTCAGATAGCCTCAGACAGAAGCCTCACAAAGCAACTACTGACCTGATGTCCTCCTGGAACCAGTATCAGCTGCCCTTAAATGCGATCCAGCCTCCAATCAGTGTGGACTCTTTATTTCGAAATAGCAAAATGCTATTTCGAATTAGTTTTTGGGTCTAGATGCGTTATTTCAAATTAGCTCATTTTGAATTAACTAATTCAAAATAAGTTAATTCAACATAGCGCTGTAGTGTAGACATATCCAATGTCTTCTTATATTTTGTGTATTTCAGTTCATCTTAGGCTGCTGCATGAAAGATGTTCTCTTCTCCATTTCTGACAAATGCCACCTCACACAGAATATTGTAGGCTATATGTTCTTTCCACCTTTTAAAATTAGAATTTTTGCAGACATTTTAACTTCTTGACTTAATCTTAGATGCCAGTCTTGCATTGAGCTATTTCTAGACCTGTGTGAAATCCTAATTACTTCACAAATGGTCTCCAAGCTAGCCTAAAGAGATTTCTGCCCAGAGCTCATTGCAAGATTGTGGCCTTACAGATGAGCCAGACCTCTCTAAGAACTGAGTACCTTCAGCTCCAGCTGAAGTAGCTGGGAGAGGGTGTTAGGAAGGGTGGGGGCTTTTATCACCCTACAACAGAGAAGCTTTGACCTGGCTATGAGCTCTATGAAGCCGTTCCCCAGCAACATTTGAAGACCCTTTAATTCAGCAGGGCTTGTCTCTTGTGTAAGAGTATGCTCATGTAGCATATGTTGCAGGATCAAGGTCTAACATGACACATTCCGTGTCATGTTCCCTCTAATCTTTCCCTTCACGTACAGATTTTTTCTATTCATGTGTGGAAGACATTTGTTTGGTTTACCAAGGCATGTGTGAATGTGCACCACCAGTAGAACCAAAAAACCTAGCTGTGAGCACACTCCTCATCAGCTGGGCAACATGTGAATTTCTCTTGAGTGGCTGCACAGACATACAGCTTACAGGGAACACCAGGACAGGCCCTTAAACTGGAGTTCTTGTAAGAATTTAGCAATCTGAACACGCCTTCTTATAAGAATATAATTAAAACGGACCAGAAGTGACAAAAAAAAAAAAAGATGAGTAGGGAATAAAACCTCCTTTGATTCCTGATACTCCTATTACATTTCAATTAATGGAGCTCTGTGATTTGTTTTTAATTAAACCATGAAAGTCTTATAGCTTCTTATCTGAGCCACTGTGTCTTCTACCATTTGACAGAATAATTTATAATAATTTAAATTACATAATATAAGAACTCATCAGGAATTGGAGGGGGAAAGACTGTTGCCCATTCTAGGAACCAAGGTCTCATGAATCACGGCAAAAAAACCTGATTCTTATGCAACTGTTTCACTTTCAGGTAATTCTTTTCCTTTTTCTATCATCTCCCATTTAAAATATATCATTATTACTGCATTAGGAAGAAAGAGGTAAGGGAAAAGAGTATGTAACTCTCAGTCTTCTAAGCACACAATACAGAATAACATACAAGAGCATTTATTTAATATATATATGATTGCCAAGCTTTTAAAAATATGTAAGCAGGGTCTGAATCAATGCTTCCATTACAGCTTGCTGGAATGGGAAATAAATCCTGGGTGTGTTTATGTAAACACAGTTTGTCCCCGAAGCACTTAGATGTATTAGATATTTGGCTGTTAAAATAGTGTTTTGCTCATTGTAATCAACTTGGCTGGTGTTGGGTCACAAATTGTGTTAATACTAATTGCAATGTCTATAATTAATGGGGGAATGCAAAAGAAGAAAGTCTTGCTCAACCTGGCACAAACTCTCAGTTTAAAGAATGAGATTCTGAATTAGTGCAAGTAAATACAGTTCACTCAGTTTGCTTAGGCCTATTAGATATTCAGTTGTTACAATGGTGTTTTGCTGATTGTAACCAATTTGGCTGTTGTGGGGTAGCAAATTGTGGTATTACGAAATGCAGGAATTGTGAGAGATGATCACCCATGCTTGCATTGTGGGAATGCAGAAAAGTCAGACTGTGTTTAACTCAGTTAAAAGGAGCTACCCTGTCAGCATAAATACTCTTGGATAGATAGAGGCTCGTCTGCCAGAGCCCTGTGAGATTAAGCTGGGGAAGGAAGACTCTGAGTTAACAAGCTGCATGCCCTCCAAGATTGAGCTGTAAGACTAGTTGAACCTGTTTTCTCCACTGTTTCAATGATAGAATTAAAAAAAGACTCCATAAGCAGATTCTTTTCATATTTAAATTTACTTCAGTGGATGCTGGAGTCTCTTGTGGATGGATTGTGCTAAGAGCTGAAATCACTAGGTTTGGCTCAAAGCCAAATCCACCACAGGCCAGCAGAAGATGCAATGAGCAGAATGATGAGCAGCCAGCAGGATGGTGATGGAGAGGTGTGAGGAGCGGCGATGAATGGCCAGCAGAGCTTCACCAGCGAACAGCGAGCAGGTGATTGGTGAGTGACAAGTGGAGTGAATTAAGATGCCTACTACCGTCTCCGCCCCTCCCACTCAGGATGGGAGGTGAACTCTGCAGATGCACCTTTGAACTCTGGTCTGCCCTGACCAAGGGCAGCAACTGGGAGTGGGATGCAGAGATGGGGTTGGCATGTGAGGGGGACATTTACATTGCTAGACTTAAGAACCTGAGAGGAAAAGGACATTGTCCAGCCTACTTGAGTTGGGATGTTTACTCGTGGTTTTGGTTATGAACTCTGTGGTGTTTTACCCAAATTAATACCATGTTACTTCTCTCCCCTTTTATTAAAGGTTTCTTTTCTACACCTCAGATTCTGTTCTTGTGAGTGGGGAAACATTGCCTCTCAGAGGTGCCCAGGGCTTCTTTGGGGGAATTTACCAGGTTACTGAATGGAGGCTTAAGCCAGTTCTGTGTTGGGTGGATGGAGAGAAACCCCTAGATATTGAACCCCGCCCCGGTTACTGGTGGCGCAAAGGTTACAAATATGTTGATCATCAAAGCTCATGTACAAAATGCTGTGATAAATACAAGGAACTAAGACTCAGGTTCAAATATGGTAGAGGGGAAAAAATTGTGAAAACTGCCAAGAGATAAACATGGGGCAAAGATTTGTCCTCAGCGATGCATACAGCTTGCTGGATCCCGGGAGGTGCATGTGTATGTCGCCCAACTGAGGACAGAGTTATGTCTAAATATTTTCA
Organism: Pelodiscus sinensis; assembly: GCF_052426305.1. Classification (NCBI taxonomy): domain Eukaryota; kingdom Metazoa; phylum Chordata; order Testudines; family Trionychidae; genus Pelodiscus; species Pelodiscus sinensis. The sequence continues at coordinate 22,013,121 of NC_143052.1, read as the reverse complement.
AAGTCCTCAGATTTCCCTCTTATCAAACTCAGATCTCACCAGTTTAGGACTTGATCCTGCTGACAGCTAATACTCGATTGTGCATGGAGTTACATTCCTGCACAAGGGAGTGAATAAGGCAGGTCTATTCATTGTTTGTTTGTTTTTTTCAATTACAGACTAACACGGCTACCCTTCTGAAACAAGGGAATGATGGTGAGTCAGTACTCAGATTTTCGTCCCTGGATAGGCTTCCCAGACCCACTTTGGCTTATTGCCACTGCAGGAGGAAGACTAGAAGTCACTGGATGGGTGAAAAATGGAAGGAGCCTTGACCCTATACCACAGTACATGACCGGGCATAGATGAACCAGAGCCTGTGGTTGTTGTAACTGACTACTAATTTAAGCTGGTGAATTCTTCTGCTCAGAATTGTAAGTGTTTGCAGGATTGAACCTTATGAGACTGCTCATTTCACTTTCCTTTTAATCACACTAGATTTACTTTCATTCTGGTGTCAACATTTTGTCTTTTTACAGTGGAACTAAACTAAGTCCCTAGGAAAGCAGGTGGTTTCCTGAATAAAACCTCTCCTATGAAAAGTGTAATATGTCTTCTAGAGAGAGCAACACTCAGCTTTGCCCAGGTCTTTGGGCAAATGAGAGTTAAAGGTTGTAAGTCTGACTTTTGAATCGACCTTTAGTTACTGTTCAGTTCCTGTCAGCCATGCAAGACCCTGAAAAAAAAAAGCTGGATTAGGTTTCATAGATATTAGCCACTCTGCTCCAAGAGCCCAAACACATTTAGTTTATGGCCTTCAAGAGTAATTTTAACCTACTTTACTACTCAGTAATGTCTATATCCCAAAAGCCAGGGCATTCAAAAATTTTAAAGAAGCAAGGAGCAGGAAAGAAGAGAATTGAAATAAAGTTGAAAGAGCTGAAATTGTCAGTTGTTCCCTTAACAAACTGGGGATACCAACATCTCAATTTCTTACCAGATTTTACTATTCCATAAAAGAAGGAAAATGCTAGAAGAATGAAACAGAGTAAAAGGAATAGGCACTCAGAAATTCAGAATGTTAAATGACTAGAACAAGGATCACCAATAAACCTATTTTTCAGGGATAATACCCACTTTTTAATTCTTTTTAATCTGGTTGTGACCTCTCCCCTAACTCTTCTGTAGTGCAAACTTCAGAAGCCCTAAGCTGTTTTTCATTCCTCTTTGAGCACTGACTAACTGGAGCTGGAATTAACAATAGCTAAACTGCCAGGGTATGTCTACACTACCCTCCTAGTTCGAACTAGGAGGGTAATGTAGGCATACCGCACTTGCAAATGAAGCCCGGGATTTGAATTTCCCGGGCTTCATTTGCATAAGCGGGGAGCCGCCATTTTTAAAACCCCGCTGGTTCGAACCCCGTGCAGCGCGGCTACACGGGGCATGAACTAGGTAGTTCGAACTAGGCTTCCTAGTTCGAACTACCGTTACTCCTCGTAAAATGAGGAGTAACGGTAGTTCGAACTAGAAAGCCTAGTTCGAACTACCTAGTTCGTGCCCCGTGTAGCCGCGCTGCACGGGGTTCGAACCAGCGGGGTTTTAAAAATGGCGGCTCCCCGCTTATGCAAATGAAGCCCGGGAAATTCAAATCCCGGGCTTCATTTGCAAGTGCGGTATGCCTACATTACCCCGCTAGTTCGAACTAGCGGGGTAGTGTAGACATAATCTCAGAGGGTATGTCTACACTACAGTGTTATTTAGAAATATCTTATTTCGAAATAGTTAATTCGAAATAGCTTATTTCAAAATAACGTGTCTATACACAAAATGCATTTTGAAATAGTGTTTTGCTATTTTGAAATAGTGCGTCCACACTGAGTGGACTGTAAATCACATTTAAGGCTGGCTGGAAGCAGTTCTGACAGGGACCAGGTCGGGACTTACCTTGTGTGGCTGCTGCCTGAGGCTAACTGAGGTCTGTGCTTAAAGGGCACCCCCTTTCCCCCGGACAGCCTGTTCTCAGGTTTCCCTACTTGCTTGTCTACCTTGATGATGTCAAATAAAATGCATGTTTTTTCACAAACACGAACTGTCTTTGTTTAACAAAACTGGGGGGGGGGGAGAAACTCTGGGGAGACTGGAAAAGGAGGTGGGAGAGGGGAGGGGGAAACCTGGGAGGAAGGAACTGGAAGGGGAGAGCACAGGGAAGAAGGGGGAGAGGAAGCTCAGTGGTGGAGGTCTCACCTGGCCATCTGTCTCCCAGCACAGCAGATGCGGGTGCCTTGGCGTCCCCGGGGGGATGTGGAGGGGGGTGTGGAGGGAGAAGCAGGAGGGGGAGAAGGAGTGGGAGCAGAAGCGGCAGCTAGGGAGGCAGCAGGCGCTGGAGTGGTAGGAGGCAGTACACTCTCACCAGGGCCTGCAGGTGTTTGCAGATGGCACGACCCTGGGCAAACTGCTCCCGCGGGAGCTGCAGGTCTTCTTGCACCCAGTTCTGGAGGGTGCGGTGCAGGGCGCACAGTATCCCCAGGTGCTGTTGTCAGTACCCCTTCACTCTTCGGGTGGACCTGTGGAGCCCTTGGGTGCGGGAGCATGTCCTGGGCGGGGTGGTGAGCCCTGCATGCACAGTTGGTGCGGATGTGGAGAAACAAGACAAGTGGTCAGTTCTCACTATGTGAGGCGAGGATGACTGTGCTCTGCACCATCAGAGCCAATGTGCTTGCACAGAGGCCCTGGTCTGAATGTCTGGCTATTCCCGGGAGTGGGAGCTGCCCTGAGACTGCACCTATGCCCCTGTGCTGTGTATAGTGCAGCTGAGGTGGTGGTGGGGGAGATGTCCCCTGCTTCTGTGTAGAGGGGGCTTGTGAAGGTAGGGCAGCCTGCTGTGTCCCGCCCAGGGGTCAGGAGCATGTCATGTCTCTTCACACATGCATGTGGCTATCAGGCCAAGGCCCCAGGGTGGCACCGCATGTGCTCGCACGTGCATAGGTTGCTGCGTGATCCGTGGTAAGCAAGGTCTATGCACACGATCCCTGTTCTCCCTCCATGCCACACCCCCATCCCAGGAAGGGGACAGTGATAGCACTCACATGTTGTGGCCTTCCCAGACGACCGTGGTGACTCAGCTGCTGGGACAGCCCAGGGATCCTGGTGGCATGGCACCCTACATGGCAGCTCCTACGGCTCCTCCTCCACGCCCTGGTCAGGGCTTTCTGCTCCAGGATCGATGCCTCCAGGGGTGCCACGGAATGTCCCGCCCCCCATTATGCGGTCCAGGGCATCAAAATGGGGACAGGTGTCTGCCCCTGTTGGGGAGCTGCCCTGTGTGGCTCTTGCGTATGCCTGCCAGAGCTCTTTAATTTTCATGCACACCTGCTCCTGGATGCGCATGTGGCCTTTGGTGGTCATGGTGGCAGCTATGCGGCCATTCACGGCTGCGTTCTTCCATCTAGTGTGGAGATCATGGACATTGGAGGCCTTCCCCCAAACCTCTGTGAGGTCCGTGTCCTCTGCACTAGTCCAGGAGGGCGCCCGCCATCTCTAGCCCCTGGCTGGCTCCTGGGAGCTGGGGGACTGGTTGGGTAATGGCTGGCTGGCCCTGGCTGCCCGGCTCATTCTGCGGGGACTGGGTCAGGGGCAGCGACTGCTGGCAGGCCTGGATCTGGCACATGCTGTCTGGCCAGAGTCTACTCCTTAAAGGGCTCCAGGGATGGGGGAAGAGGAGAGGAGTTTTCCTGGTTTGGCCCAGAGTGGCCACCAGGGGAAACTGGGAAGTGCTGGAGGCCCCCTATTTTGAATTTGGAATTATTCCTCGTGGAATGACGTTTATCAAATTCAAAATGAGTGCTCCACTATTTCGAATTAATTTCAAAATAGCGGTTTGCATGTGTAGATGCTATTAAATAATAACGGCTGTTATTTCAAATTAACTTTGATGTGTAGACATACCCTAACTGATTTGGGGGCTCATAGTGAAGAAAATCTGTGTGCATCTCTGGTCTGGAAGTATAAGGCATCTGTGCCAAATGGTCTATAGATGTAGAACTGGGTCCTGATATTCTGCACCTTCAGTTCTTATTCAGATGAGTATTAACTCAGGGCCATTGAAAACAAAGACCCTCTCACGTTATCTTAGTACATTATTTTCTAAGCCCAGTTAATACCCAGAAACCCAAGGGCATGCAAAAAATGCAAAAAGTAGCTAAGCTGTACTTTTCAAACCTCATGAAGCAGTGGTGGACAATCTGCAGCCTGCAGGCTGCATGCTGTCCATTGGGATTCCACCTGCGGCCCATGCACCTTCTTGCTGCCCTTTCCACTATGCCTCTCATGCACTGGGGCACTGGAGCCCCATACTGGTATCCCACACTTACCCATTCCTCTCTCTTCCTCCCAGCACTTTTGGAGCTCCATGAATCCATTGATTTGTGCTCCTTCCCCAATTCTCATCCTCCCTCCCAGAGCTTGAACGTTGCAAGTCAGCCAATTCACAGTGCTCCAAAAGTGCTGGGAGGAAAGGAGAGGAGTAGAAAGGGCCGAGCTTCAGTGCCCCCATGTGCACGAAGTATGGGAGAAAGGGGCCAGAAAGGGGTTGTGCAGGTTGCAATTAGAACCCCAAAGGGCCACAGGTTGCCCACCATTTTCAATCTTGCAGCTCACTGAGATAAAGGAGGGCTACTCATGCGGCCCACTCACTAGGTTGCCCATCACTGCTAGAGGTGGGCACAAACCAAAATCTACACAGCCAAGATGTTAAGGGAAATGTAGCTTCCCAGATTCCAGAGCCATAAGGAACCGCTGTGATAATCTATCTTGACCTCTTGTATAACACAGGCCACAGAAGTTCCCCACATTAATTCCAAAACAAATTAGAGAACATCTTTTATGTAGATCTGAGCTTCACTTTCTATAATGGACTAAAACTAAATTATGTCAGAAATCCTCCAGACTTTCCTCCAGAAAGCTGGGTTGGATTCTAATTCAAATCTGAATTTCCTAGTTCATGATCATATTGACTAAGAAGGCTTGGACAACTGGATGGAAATTTGCTTTAGTTGTCATTTTAGCCATCCCTAAATCAAAAAAATATGGTGTCTGTGTCCATTGTAGCAAAAAAGAGTCACTAATGCACTTGAATAACCTCCCTGAGGCATGCACATCTGTTACCCTGTCATGTGTTGACCCAAAGGCTTCTGCTGTGTCTGGAAAACAAGTATTTGCCTTTCCAATATAGCTTCTCATCAAGCTGCCATCGCCCATAATTTACCATTTATTGTATGGGAATGTCAGAGACAAGCAGTGGCTCCAATCCTGAGCAGCATGACCTCAACTCCTAGTGAAAGTAAAAGGAGCTGAATCCATGACTGCAGTGCAAAACAACCAGGAAGCTTACCTAAGAGGGCAGCCAATATTTCCCCTGACACAGGAGTCCTAAGGTGGTACAAGGCCAGTACAATTGGCTGTAAACCACAAATGCCCTCATATGGGGGATGTCAAAGATTGGGAGAGGGGATACCAGGGTGTGAGGGGATCTGAAACTGGGGCATGATTGGTTTGGGGTCTCGGATGGTCAGTAACATTTCCATCCCTGCACAATGTACAATAAGGACTGAGGCCTAAGAATTGAAAGAGCTGAGTAGCTTTCATAGGGCTGTGATTCATGAAGGGCCTCGTGTTAGAGCAATTTGAAGAATAAAACCACAGTCCTCTGGTTTTAGCTACATTCCTAAAACACTGAAAAGGATGCCCTCTCTACCAGCAATATCTACCATTTCAGCTAAAGGTAGAACATTTAGGGTATGTCTACACTACAAAGTTAGTTCGAACTAACGGACGTTAGTTCAAACTAACTTTAATAGGCGCTACACTAGCGCTCCGCTAGTTCGAATTTAATTCGAACTAGCGGAGTGCTTAGTTTGAACTAGGAAAACCTCATTTTACGAGGATTAAGCCTAGTTCAAACTAGCTAGTTCGAATTAAGGGCTGTGTAGATCCTTAATTCGAACAAGTGGAAGGCTTGCCCTCCCCAGGTTTCCCTGGTGGCCACTCTGGCCAACACCAGGGAAACTCTATGCCCCCCTCCCGGCCCCGGACCCCTTAAAGGGGCATGGGCTGGCTACGGTGCCCGTGCCAGGTGCAAGCCTGCCACCACCCAGCTAGCAGACCCTGCACCTGGCACGGATCGAGCCAGCCACCCGATGCCCCCCAGCCCTCCCCCTCTTCCTGGGACCAGGCTGGCGGCTCCCGGGAGCTTGCCCGGGACCGCAAGAGGCGGGCACCCACCTGGGCTAGTGAGGACATCGTGGACCTCGTCCACGATCTCCGCACTAGGCACAGGAAAGTGGCCGGCTTGGGCAGGAGAGCTGCCAGCCTGGCCACCCAGGAGCAGGTGTGCATGAAAATCAAGGGGGTCCACTGAGACCCCCGACCCTGAGCCCTGAGCTTACAATGGCCGTCCTGGGTCAGACCAAAGGTCCATCTAGCCCAGTAGCCTGTCTGCCGACAGCGGCCAACCCTAGGGACCCTGGAGGGGATGGACCGAAGACAGTGACCAAGCCATTTGTCTCGTGCCATCCCTCTCCAGCCTTCCACAAACCTTGGGCAGGGACACCACTCCTACCCCCTGGCTAATAGCACTCCATGGACCCAGCCTCCATGACTTGATTTCACTTCCCTTTAAACTCTGTTCTAGTTGTAGCCTTCACAGCCTCCTGCAGCAAGGAGTTCCACAGGTTGACTCTTTGCTTTGTGAAGAAGAACTTTCTCTTACTAGTTTGAAGCCTGCTACCCATTCCTTTCCTTTGGTGTCCTCTAGTCCTTCTTTATGGGAACTAATGAAGAACTTTTCTGTATGCACTCTCTCCACCCAACTCCTGCTTTTAGAGACCTCTATCCTGTCCCCCTCCGTCTCCTCTTTTCTAAGCTGAGAAGTCCCAGTCTCTTTAGCCTCTCTTCATATGGGACCTGTTCCCAAACCCTGATCATTGTAGTTGCCCTCCCCTCTCCCAGCCTCTCTCTTCCCCTCTCCCACCTCCTTTTCCCAGTCTCCCCCAGTTTCCATTTTTGAACACAATTGTCCTTTATTTTGTACATCAAGAAAAGGGGCTAGGGAAGGGTAAGTGGAAGGAGGTGAGGGAGGAATGGGGTACGAGCCCCCAATGGGGAGGACTGGGCTGGCTCTGCGGGCTTCTGGGGGTGGAAGCTCTCCTGCAGCCCCCCAATTGCCCCCTCTCCTCAGATGGCAGCCTGCGGCAAGTGCAGCCTGGCTGATGGCCGAGTGGTGTGATGTGCCCAGTGTGGACACTCCGGGCACTCCAAGCCAGGACTGGTTTTCAAGCGGGGCACCCCTGAGAACTGTCTGTCCGGGGTGAGGGTCGGGTCCCTTTAAGCGCAGCCCTCGGCTAGCCTGAGACAGCATCTCCACGCTCTAAGTCCTCCTCTGATGCCCTGCCGGCACTGCTTCCGGCCATCCTTAAGCCCAGTTCAGGGTCCACTTAATGTGGACATGCTAGTTCGAATTAGCAAAATGCTAATTCGAACTAATTTTTAGTTCTAGATGCGTTAGTTCGAATTAGCTTACTTTGAATTAACTAATTCGAACTAAGTTAGTTCGAACTAACTCTGTAGTGTAGACATACCCTTAGGGTCTAAAATACAGGTTGGACCTCCCTGGTCTGGCACAGTCAGGACCTGACCGGTCCCAAACAACAGAATTTTCTGGACCAGGGGAGCTGTTTCCTGTCACAAGCCAGCCAGCCCCCTGCCTCTAACTCACTCTCTCCTCTCCTCTGCTTTGCTGTCAGCAGTCCCAGCCCCAGGCTGTCTTTGGCAGTCAGGGTTCTCTGGCCCTGGCCCGTGCTGTTGTGTGCAACCACATATCCCCATCCCTACACTGTCCTGGGTAGCTGGGCTTCTCTGCTCCCCCAAGCTCACACTGCCACAGGCACCTAGAATTTCCCAGGCCCTGGGATTCTTCCGTTCTTGGACCACCACTGCTATGGGGCTCCTCTGGACCCACTGTCTTCAGCCCTGGCCAGGCTTCTGGCCTCCTGCCATTAGGTTCTGGGACTCTCTGGTGCAGGAGCATCCGTGGTTTTGCCAGACCACTGATGTTGCCAGACGAGAGAGTGCAGGTTTTCAGAGGTGCAACCTGTAGAATCTCCTTCAGGTGAGCACAGTACTAATTTGATGGTCTCTACATGAATGTTTTCATCTCACCGAGCTGGAAAATGACAGAATCTTTCATTTCATGAGTAAATAGTGACTTTAGGGGGAAATAAATTAAAATGGTTTACTTAGCAACAGACTGGACCCTTCCTTTGAATGGGGCACCTTGCAGCTTTGGCTTTCCAGAACTGCTAACAACAGTGAAGATGATATTAGTTGTGCTATCTGTACAATAAGAAATACAACTTCAAATGGAAAAGCAATTAAACAAGTAATTAAAAGACCATGATATTTTCCTTTTGTTAATTACAGTCTTAGTCTGATCCAGTTTATGGTAACTCTCAAGATTTTTGTACAATAGTTTAGTTCTATGGTTGGCTCCTCTCATTCTTTACAGTTAAGTACAGCACATAATTTACTAAATTAAATTTCCATCAAGGTTCTTGGATAGTGGCAGAGGAATACTTCTTTAAAAACATCATCAAACTGGAGAGGAACTAATGGCTCTGTAAACTTTCCTCATTGAGGCTCATTGAAGACAGTTCCTTAGCATATTTGGTCCCCTATATCACTATCTATTATACAAATGTTGCTATAGACATTGGGACACAATAGCTGCACTTCGATACCATTGTGTGGTGTCACTTCTATAGATGGCACAGAGCAGCTTTCGTGCCCATGTAACTTTACAACTTTTGAATTTTCAGCTGGATGACTTTGTTCTTCCATCGTCATGGATTATGTTTTATTCCATTCCGTATTCCATGCATTTCTATGGGAGACCGGTTATTCATGCGTAGCCCCAAGTTGTTATTCAAACCAGGCTCACATGTTCTGTTGATCACATTGTGAAAAGTTTTTAACATTTTTTTGGAAGCTTTCCAATGAAAATACAACGGAAGCTGACAGAGAGAGGTTAGGCAAACAGCACTTTATTATATGGGGGCAGCATGTGAAACACTGTTCTTGAAAGGTGAAAGAAAACACAGTTGCTCACTCCTTCTGATTTCAATGGGGCCATTTGTGGAGTAAAGTACCACTACACATGAATAAAAGTGTCAGAATCTGGTCTTTAGTTTGAATGAAAGAACATCACTAAGGACTCATCCCACCCCATGCCCCAGGAAACTTTGTATCATTTAAAATTTCCCATTATCAAAATACACAGTAACAGACTGCACTGGTTAGCCTATTCATCATCTACCAACAAACCCTGTAACAAAGTACCTTTCAAAGTTTGCATGCTCCTCTTCCTTCCTCACTCTATGCACCTTCAAGAACAGGATTGCTATTCATCGTCAATATTATTAAAACCAAGTGTCTGAATTATGTTTTCCTTGTGTTCAGAGCTGATTTGAAATTAAATCACTGAGGGTTAAATTTGTCTCTTGAGCACAGTTTTGAAGAAGGGTGTGCATGAATGCTATACAATTGCAGGACAGGGGTTCTGAGACTGAAACACTCCTTGGACCCACTTTCTTCCCCCTGCTTCTTAGTCATATTAATTTACCATTGGTCTGTATTGGGGTGGGGAACCTCAGGCCCGTGGGCTGGATGCGGCCATCGGCTTGCCTGGATCTGGCTCCCGGGGCTCAGCCCCTCTCCCCAGAATTGGGGAGTCTGCACTGGTGCTCCAGACCCTTGCTGTCCCCCTGAAGGCTGGAGTGCACAAAATCTAGTAGGCTGGGCCACCCTAGGCTCTGGTGTGAGGAGAATGTGGGGAGTCTTTCTCCTTCTGAGTCAGGAGCCACAGTGAGGGGTTTTTTCCCTCACTTCTGACTTGTGTCTGGCCTCCAATTGATTTTTCTGTGGGTCAGTTATCCCTGACCCAAAAAAGGTTCCCCACCCTCGATCTAAACTATCAGATTGTTATCCTGGCTTCCCTTGCCTGTGCTGGTTCAGATATTCTGGCTGGCTAAATATATTCCCCATCCCTAACTCTGGCAAAGGGCCATATGGAGGAGTTGAATGTCTGTACTCTGTCAGTTCATAGTTGACATTTGGTCCTATAGAGAGCATAAGCAGGTGGTGTAGTTAGAGCAGCCCCAGGGCTTCCTCAGCCTCCCGACTTCTGTGCTGAGCAGAATTTATTGTTGCAGAAGCAAATCTGGGCTCATTTTTAAAATTATCTTTCAAGTGATTTGTCCTTTAAATGTATATTCATTAATTTCAACACAATGTTTCACCACACAGAGATTTTACACAGAAAAGAACACACAAGTGCGTCTTTGAGCATATTCCAGTCCATTTACTTATGATCTTACAGAAAATCCATTAGAACACTGAATCTGTGTAGAATGATTACAGATGTCAATGCTGCAAATACAATTACACTCTTGCATCAAACAGGCTTGTTTACTCTTTTCTAGCATTCTTACACAATGAGCAAGTTTCCTTCTTTTCAAACCAGAAAAAATGAAAGTCCTGGGCCATCAGGAAAGTGGGATTTTCCAGAATGGGCTGGTCCTTCTGGCTCCCTATCCGTATGTTATTTGTCTTCCCTTCCATTGCAAAACCATGAACATCGAAGGCTCTGACTACATTGAACAGTTTAAAGCACACCCATGGCAGAGCTGCCTTGATTATGCTTTAAACTGAAAATGGCTGTTATTCCAAAATAACAATGTATGCATCTACACAGCAATTTCATTATTTTGAAATAAATTCAAAATAATGGATGGCTTATTCAGACTTCAGCAAACCCCATTCTATGAAGAATAACACCTATTCTGAAATAGCTATTTTGAAACAGATTGGCTACGTCTACACTGGCCCCTTTTCCGGAAGGGGCATGTAAATTTCACTAGTCGTCGTAGGGAAATCCGCGGGAGATTTAAATATCCCCCGCGGCATTTAAATAAAAATGTCCGCCGCTTTTTTCCGGCTTTTAAACAAGCCGGAAAAGAGCGTCTAGACTGGCCCCGATCCTCCGGAAAAAGTGCCCTTTTCCGGAGGGTCTTATTCCTACTTCAAAGTAAGAATAAGAGCCTCCGGAAAAGGGCACTTTTTCCGGAGGATCGGGGCCAGTCTAGACGCTCTTTTCCGGCTTGTTTAAAAGCCGGAAAAAAGCGGCGGACATTTTTATTTAAATGCCGCGGGGGATATTTAAATCCCCCGCGGATTTCCCTACGACGACTAGTGAAATTTACATGCCCCTTCCGGAAAAGGGGCCAGTGTAGACGTAGCCCTGTAGTGTGGACACTCCACTGCTGCTATTTTGAAATAGCTCCTCCCCAGGGCCATTCAAACTAATTACTCCTCAGTGCCTCTTGTGGCTCTAAATTGAGGTAGCGCATCCACATTAGGGAAGCCTGCCTCAAACTAATTTTGAGGCTTCCCTGTAGTGTAGACATGCTATTTCACAATAAGCTATTTTGGAGTATTTCTTCTGGAATAGCTAATTTCGAAATAAGCATGCAGTACAGACATACCCCGAGAGAATGATCTGTCACTGTATTCTCTTCCTGATTGCTGGTTAGATATATATGCAGTTGTAACAATCTTTCTTTTGCATAACTCTTTTGTTTCTATATTTTTGCCATATATTCAATTCTGCATGGATTGTTTTCTTCTCTCCCCCTACTTCTCTGGATGTAAATAGTACTCTAGCATTACTTCATTTACTTCAAGTACATAAAAGATTGTTACAAGGAGGGAGAAAAAATGTTCTTGTTAACCTCTGAGCATAGGACAAGAAATTGCAGCAAGAGTGGTGTAGTTTGGACATTAGAAAAAATGTCAAGGTAATTAAGCACTGGAATTACCTAAGAAGATTGTGGAATCTGGAAAGGGAATTTCTAAGAACCAATTAGACAAACACTTGCCCCAGAGAAAGTTGACATAAGGCACACAGCTCCAGCTATATGAGTAATGCAGTCAAGTAAATGAAGGGTCTCTATGGCAGGAGGAGGCAACTGTCAGGAGAAAATTTCCAATCAACTTACTTTACTCTTCTGACCTGTGGTAGAGTAATAGAGTCGATGGAAGAGTGTTTTATGGTCAATTTGGCAAGTCTTCACTAGATTCACTAAATTGGTTGCCAGTTAATTAATCTCAGGACATCAATCCCCTCTGTAGTATAGTATAGCTATAGTCTGAGTCCTGTCTTGAGTGCAGAGGAGGAGACTGGACTAGAAGACTTCTTGAAGTCCCTTCCAGTCCTTCAATTTCACGATCTATCCTGTCTTTGAGCTTTTTCAGCTATATCCAAGAAGATGTCAAATATAAATGGTGCACAGAATCTTTTTATCTGCTGAGTTTTACGTTTGCGTTATGGAGATCTCTAAAGCTGACAGAGAAACTAATGCATTTAAAAGCAGCAACAGTCTCACTGAACCGATTGTCAGTTAGCTGAGATGACACACCAATGCTACTCACAAAAAAAGTACAAGCTCTTTTTAAGACTATTATTTTACACTTCAATAGCTTACAGCTAGCTACTTGAAAAAGTAGTTTTGTCTAGACATTCTCTAATACACTGAAGAGAGCGTTAAGTAGTTTAAGCATCTTGGTATTTAATTTTAATGCTTGTGAGGTGAGGTAGTTTAATACAAGAAGAAAAGGTAGTTATGCAGTCAGGTCCCATGTGGAGACTGAGGGTAGTTAGCACCTCCAAGAGCAGACCCAGTGAACCCTCTTTTCGGTGAATGTGCTATTTTCATCAGGGATAAAGAACAAAGGTTTTTCATAGTTTGAATTTCAGGATGTGATCTTCCACTATTAATCATTGGGAGAAGGATTGGGATTTTGGTCAATAATGTATTCCTAGGAGAGAGATTCCTGAGCAATGGTTTTAAGATTTTCAGATCTGGAAAGGGATCTTGCTGACTGGATTTGTTCTTGTCTTTTCACCCTAATCTCATGATACCATCTACATATTTTGTTAGTCTTTAGGGTGCTGTTAGACTATTTGTTGTTTTTTTAAAGTTTTTCCTGTTACAGATTACCCCTCTGAAGCTCCTAAACCTCAAGAGGGCTCCAGGCCTTCTAACCCAGGCAGAATCTCCCCAAGGCCTCATAAATCTAATGAGAAGTCATCAAGGAGCCCATCAGATCTCTTGATTTAGCTTGATTAGCTGTTTGTTCACATTGCTTCCCTAGACAAAGCATAAAGAGCTTTGGTGAATATCTCCAGGGAAGTCCCAGAATCACATATGATTTAAACAATTTTGCCTGCCTGGCCCAGCAGAATGTCAAAGAGCTCTTATTAATGGCTAATTCTCCTTAAAATAAAATTGTGACTAGTGCAGTCATGGGTTGGGATGATAAAGAAAAAGGAGGAGGTTTCTGAGGCTGTGGGAATGAATATTATTTAAATAATTAATTACTTTATCTCACATTCTATATGACTACATTCGAATCTGTAGCAATAAAAACATGGCGTAGTCCACAGGTAGCTTGAAAATTAGTTAAGCCATCTGTAGATATGTCACAGAGTGATATGACATTAGGCAAGAGAAAGGGGGATTTGCATGATATTGCACAGTAAGCGCTGTGTTATTTCCTTTATTTGTTCTTCTTATATATGGGTACGTCTAGACCAGGGGTCTCCAAACTACGGCCCGCGGGCCGGATGCGGCCCGTGAGGCCCTCTCATCCGGCCCGTGGAGACTGTGACGGAGAAGAAACTCCCCGCGCTAACAGCCCCTCTCCTGGAGAAGCGCCGAGCGGCGCAGCGCCGCAGAGCTGGGGCGGGGAAGAAACTCCCCACACTGACAGCCCCTCCCCCGGAGAAGCGCCGAGCGGCGCAGCGCAGCGGAGCCCAGGGGAAAGCCCGCGGGGAGGGGAGCGAGGGCGCACAGCCGCAGGCGCGGCAGGCGAGGAAGGCGGCAGGACCCAGGAGGAGAAGAGGCAGGGACGCCAGGGTGAGCGGCACGCCCCGTGCGTGCCGGCTCAAAAGGGGGAGGGGCTGGAAGGACAGGGGCGGCCGGCACTCACTTTCTTTTGGGCAGGCAGCCAGGAGAGGGAAGCCGGAGGAGCCAGCAGGACGGAGGAGGGACTCTGGACCCGCGCAGCCCTTGCCCTGGGCAGCGAGACTCCCCGGCCGGGGGTGCGGGGGATCGGAGCCGCCAACGGACGGCCACACGCCCTGCGGACCGACGGCCGAGCCCGGGCTCTGCGCGTCCCTCACAGCAAGAGGGGTTGGGACTTGGCGTGGACAATTGCTCCCTATTGGCCAGTGCGTTCTTATCCTATTGGCTAGCTCTCTCATGAGGTCACTAGTGGGCTGGGCTCTATTTTGGCATCCAGGAAACAATTTCACCATTCACACTAATACAGGTGTTCATGTGTAGTGTATCAATGTGTTATTAAATAATAACTGAATAAAATAATATTAAATAACTAATTAAAAACAACATCCATGTTTTGATTGTTTTTTATTTGGACCTCAAGTGTGTAGTCGGCCCCTGAACTGCTGTTTGATAGTTAATGCGGCCCTCGGGCAGAAAAGTTTGGAGACCCCTGGTCTAGACTACAGACTTTTGTCGACAGATACTGTTGACAAAGCTTCTGTCGACAAAGAGCATCTAGACTACATTCAGTTCTGTCGACAAAGCAAGCCGCTTTGTCAACATGAAAGTGTAGATGCAAAGACAGTGTAGATGCCATAATGCCTTCTGTCTACAGAACTCTGTTGACAAAAAGCGTTATTCCTCATAAAATGAGGTTTACTGCTGTCGACAAAACTGCCGAGTTCTGTCGACAATATGTCGACAGAACTCGGCAGTAGTGTAGATTTGCCACTTTTGTCGACAAAACCCTGTAGTCTAGACACACCCTAAGGGTATGTCTACACTACAGTACTATTTCAAATTAACTTATTTCGAATTAGTTAATTCAAAATAAGCTAAATCGAAATAACGCATCTGGACACAAAAACTAATTCGAAATAGCAGTTTTTAAAATTCAAAATAGCGCATCCACATTGAGTGGACCCTAAATCGAAGGTAAGGCTGGCCGGAACCAGTGCCAAAAGGGCATCAGGGTCGGACTTAGTGTGTGGGGCTGCTGCCTCAGGCTAGCCGAGGTCTGTGCTTAAAGATATCTGACCCTCCATCCCGGACCGACAGTTCTCAGGTTTCTCTACTTGCTGGTCTACCTCACTGAGGGACAGCAAAGCATTTGTGTCTCGGAGTGCTTTGCTTGCCCTCACTCGGGACACCCCGGCACTCTGCAACATGGGACCAGACCTGCCCCCGGGGACGCTGCTATGTCTCGTGGACACGTTGCCAGCAGCCTGGCTGCACTGTCTGCAGGCTGCCATCCGGGAGGATCATCGAGGGGCTGTCAGGATCCAGGGGGCCCTGTGGGAGAGCTTTCACCCTGAGGAGCACTAACAGTCTCCCCGGTCTGCCCCAGTGGGGGCTTGTGCCCCATTTCTCCCTCTCGTCCTTCCACTTCCCCTTCCCTAGCCCCCTCTTCCTGATGTCAAATAAAATACACATATGTTCAAAAATATAAGCTGTCTTTATTTAATACAACTGGGGAGGGGGAATGAAACTCTGGGGAGACAGGGGAAAGGAGGCAGGAGAGGGTAGGGGAGGGGGAAAACTGGGAGGAGGGAGCTGAAAGAGGGAAGCAAGGGGAAGAAGGGGGAGGGGAAGCTCAGCACTCAGGGCTAGGGGTCTCATCAGGCCAACCGTCTCCCAGCATGGCAGGGGAGGGGGCCTTGGCATCCCCAGGGGGATGGGGAGGAGGGTGTGGAGGTTGAGGAGGAGGAGGTGGGGGGGCAGGAGTGGGAGGAGGAACAGTAGTTGGGGGGGGGCAGCAGGCACAGGACCAGCACGGGGCAGCATGCTCTGCAGCAGGGCCTGCAGGTTAGAGTTCATGGCTCAGCCCTCAGCAAGCTGCTCCCAGTGGAGCTGCAGGTCCTCCAGCATCCAGGCCTGGATGGTGCGATGCAGGGCTCACAGGGCCCCCAGGTGCTGGTACTCCTGCCACGTGTTGGTGGTCTGGAGCAGACCACGGGTGCGGGAGCATGTTCCGGACGGGGTGGTGTGCTCTGCACGAGCAGCTGATGCAGTTGTAGAGAAAGAAGAGAAGTGGTCAGTTCTCCCTGAGGACACAGTGGATGATGCCCAGCCCCTCCCCCGTCCCCTTCTGCGACGTGAAGGCAACCGTGCCCTGCACTGTCAGAGCCGACGTGCTTGCACAGAGGCCATGGTCAGGCTATCTGGCTCTCCCCAGGACTGGGAGCTGCCCCAAGACTGCACCCATGCCCCTGTGCCGTGTATAGTGTGGCCGGGGCGGGAGGGAGATGTCCCCTACCTCTATATAGAGGGGGCGTGTGAAGGGAGAGCATCCTGCTGGGTCCCGCCCCGGGGTTGGAAATGTGTGTCAGGTCTCTTCACACACGCATGTGCCTATTGGGCCACGGCCCCTGTGTGGCACACAGCTGGAGCCACCTGCCCAAGAGTGGTATGGCACGTGCTCGCACATGCACAGGTGGCTGCGTGATCTGTGGGAGGCATGGCCCACATGCGCGATTCCTGGTCTCCCTTTTTGCCTCCCCCCCAGGTAGATGACAGTGCTGGCACTTACCTGGTATGGTCTCCCTGGACGACCCTGCCGACTCTGGTGCCAGAACAGGTGGCGGTGGCCCCTCTGGTGTGCCCAGATCAGGGCCTTCCAGTCCTGGCTCGCTGCCTCCCGGGCTGGCGTGGACTGCCCCGCCCCCCAGGAGTTGGTCGAAGGTGGGGAAGTAGGGGCAGGTGTCAGCCCCTTTTGCAGCTGGTGTATGCCTGCTGTAGCTCTTTCACCTTCTGGTGCATCTGCTTTGGGGTGAACCAGTGGCCTTTCCTGGCCATGGTGGCTGCCATGCAGCCATAGACGGCCATGTTCCTCTGCATAGTGCAGAGATCATGGATGTTGGGGGCCTCCCCCCAAACCTCAATGAGGTCTATGATCTCCACACTAGTCCATGAGGGCATGCGCCATCTACGGCCCCTGGCTGGCCCCTGGGTGCTGGGGGACTGGGCAGGGGAGAGCTGGCTGCCACTGGCTGCCATTCTGTGGCCACTGGCTGAGGGTCTGCAGCTGTTGGTGGGCCTGGCTCTTGCACGTGCCCAGTGGCCAGTATCTGCCCCTTTAAGGGCCCCAGGGCTGCGTGAGAGAAGAGGAGTTTTCGTGGTTTGGCCCAGAGTGGCCACCAGGGGGAACTGGGAAGGGCTGGAGGCCCCCTAATTCGAAATAAGTGTCTACACAGCACTTATTTCGAATTAGCTATTTTGAATTAGGTGTTATTCCTGGTAGAATGAGGTTTACCTAATTCGAAATAAGGTCTCCACTATTTCGAATTTATTTCAAAATAGCAGTTTGTATGTGTAGACAGCTATTAAAGTTAATTCAAAATAATGTCTGTTATTTTGAATTAACTATGTAGTGTAGACACACCCATGTGTGGGATATATTTAGGAAGTCAGTGCAGGAGAGTGAGCCATTGTTGGAGGGGTGGTGGGAAGAGGTGAGATGTGGGGAGGGATTAGAAGAAAGATCAGGAAGAACTCTCCAAGTATAGGAAGCAGCATGAAAGAAGTCATGGTCACCTAAGAAGTATTTAGCTAAGTAGAGAAGCATGTAGTGCTGTGAAATAACACCACTGTTAACAAAATTAGACTAATCTGTTTAACTGCAAACACCTTTTCAATTAAATTACCAAGGATTGGGAATGCTGAAGCTTTACACAGCTGAAGAGAAGACGTTGGTAAATCAGACCTCATTATAATGCATGCTTAGTAGTATCAATATCAGGGAAATATAAGAGATTCCAATTTCAGCTGCCTGGGAGGGAAAAAATGTGTGTATGAACCAATAATCAAAACAACTGGCAAGCATTTTATATGGTTTATATAGTAGACACTGATATTTATGTATGCCCAATAGTCACAGTCAGCCTGGTAAAAAAATCATTGAAATGTAGCAAATGTACTGATGAAATATTTATAAAAAACCTGAAGGCCACTGTAATATTTTACACACACCTGCAGTTATCTATTAGTGAGGCTATAGCATAACAGAAACATTAAGGAAACTTAAACATTTTTAACTTCACAAAACAATGAATAAAAATACTACATTGGTATAAAAACAGATTACTGGCTTTGGCTTTCAAGAAAGACATTTTTCTAAATTGTTTCCTTGCATTCAACATGCGCAATGTATGTATTTGCCTGCAACAACTATGTAACTGAATGGGGGGAAAAAATTGTGTGTGCAATTAATACTTATTTGGCACATTCAAAAGCAGTTTTTATGCAGACATTTGCATGCTTAGCTTGCAAGCCCAGCTGAAACAATCTCTTCACCTAAATCCACATTAAAGTAACCTACATTTTAAAATTTGTCATAAGACAAATGGACATACTGGGTGTGTCTAGACTACAGGGTTTTGTCAACAAAAGTGGACTTCTGTTGACAAAAGTATACCTGCGTCTACACTACTGCTGAGTTCTGTCAACATAACGTCGACAGAACTCGGCAGTTTTGTCAATGGTGGTAAACCTCATTCTATGAGGAATAATGCCTTTTGGCGACAGGATTCTGTCGACAGAAGGTGTTATTGAATATACACTGTCCTTTGCATCTACACTCTCATGTTGACAAAGCAGCATGCTTTGTCGACAGAACTGGATGTAGTCTAGTCGCTCTTTGTCGACTGAAGCTTTGTCGACAGTATCTGTTGACAAAGCCTCTGTCAACAAAAGCCTGTAGTCTAAACGTAACCACTGGGTCAGACCAAAGGTATATCTAGCCCAGGATCCTGTCTTCCAACAGTGGCAAATGCCAGATACCTTAGAGGGAGTGAACATAACAGGTAATCATCACGTGATCCCTTGCCTGTCGTCCATGTCCAGCCTCTAACAAACAGAGGCTATGGATCTGACCTCCATGAATTTATCTAGTTCTTTTTTGAACTCTGTTAAAGTCCTGATTTTTACAATATCCTCTGTCAAGGAGTTCCACAGGTTGACTGTGCACTGAGTAAAGAAAATCTTCCTTTTGTTTGTTTTAAACCTGATACCTACTAATTTCATTTGGTGACCTCTAGTTATTATGTTATGAGAACAAATAAATAACTTTTCCTTTTTCACTTTTTCCATACCAGTCATGCTTTTATAGATCTCTCCTTAGTCATCCCTCCTTAGTCATCTTTCATATCCCTCCTTAGTCATCTTTCATATCCCTCCTTAGTCATCTTTTTCTAAGATGAAAAGTCCCAGTCTTTCAAATCTCTCTTCAAATGGGACTCATTCCAAACCCCTATTGCCCTGTCTATTGTCCTGGTGGTTTTTATCACAGCTGGAGAAAAAAGAGATGATGGTCAATCTCTCTCACCTTTCACTAGTGCTGTCCTTGAGCACTTTATATAGAGGACAAAAAAATCATACATTATTTCTAATGATGAAATAATCATAATAATAAACAATAGCACACAGATCCTTTAAAGAGTCATTAATGAAGAATTCAATGTCAGAACCATCATCCCAAAACTTAAATGGTTATTTGAAATTTATCATAACTAAAGTGTTCCTGTCCTCACAATAAAAATAAGGTGTTTCTGATCTTTATTCACCTTAGCCTGAAAGGCAAAGGATGAGAATGGAAAAACCTAAAGCTGCACACTTATCATTAAACTTCTTCTACCTAGCCTGAGTGACTGAATATATCTGGCAGTTTATCAACTTTACTATTATTAAACAGGATATTTGACCGTTTGTATTTCACATTACTGATTGTAGAGGTGTGTGACTGTTAGACTCCCAAAGACTGGAGCTGATCTAACAAGAAATATGGACAAAGTTTAATTCATGGGTATAGTCTAAAAAATCTTCAGTGTCTGAACAACTTTGCATGATTTGTTGTTTTCTCCAGGGTCCAAAGTTGAAAGTTCCCACCCATTTCTAGAAAAGTGTTCTGAAATGTATTTGTCTTCCTACTAATAGTGGCTATATCTAATTTGGATTCAAAATTAAAATCCTTGCTTAGATGGAAGAGGGGAGTGTGCAGCTGTAGTGTAAACACTGGCTGAGATCTTTGTGGGTTCTATCAAACCTATACACACAGAGGGAATTTCAACTAAGCATTTTCATACATTTTAAGGCCAGGAGTCTGAGCTGACTAATAAAAGCTATAGAACCTAATCCAGCAATTTGTGTATGGAGCACGTATCTTCTGTTTGAGCTAGATCAGGGCTACTCAACACGTGGCCCATGGGCCACATGTGGCCTGCAGCCCATTTGTTTGCTGCCTGCAGGTGGGAGCCAAAACAAAAAAGTAGTCAATATAATGGTCTTCTGTTGATATGTGTTTTAGTTGTTAAATTCCTGGACTGTAATATGGGTAGAAATTGGGTAAATATTGCATTTTATTAATAGTAGTAGAACTGACTTAAATGGGGCCTGTGTGTTGTGTAGTCTTGCCTTAATCTTTGTATTCATGCCCATCAGTGTGAAAGAAGCTATTTGCATATATTTGCATATATATTTGCATGTATATGCAACCACACTTAAGTTGCGGCCCTCGGCATGTGCTGTAAGTATCATTGTGGCTCCTGAAACTTTCCAAGTTGAGTAGCCCCTGAACTAGATCACATCTTTTAGAAAGATATCCAAGAGCAATTTAGCCAGGATGGGCACAATGGTGTCTCTAGCCTCTGTTCATCAGAAGCTAAGAATGGACAGCAGAGATCCTTGTAAGCTGGGTGCTTGTGCACCCACTCAGAAGAGATTCAGATGCTGCCCAGCTGATTAGCAGAGCGCTCTCAGCTAGGTTTTATGTTTCTACTGGTGGTGCACAGTCACATCAGCTTTGGTCACATAAAATATTTTGCACATGGATGGAAAAGGTTAGCGGGGGGATATTGATGAGCGGATCACTTAATGATTACCTGTTCTGCTCATTGTCTTTGCAAGACTTGGCATTGGCCACTGCCACTATCTAGGACCTGGGCTAGATGGACCTTTGATCTGACCCTCTATGGCCGTTCTTATGTTAACTTTTCAAAGCTAATGTTAATTTACATAATCATAGGAAATATAATTCCTGGTGCTCTTTGGATCGAAAATAAAAACAAGAACACATTAGGCCATCAGTTTCTAGACAAAACTTCTCAGTTAAATGAGTTAATTAACAGGATGGCTTAATTCACATTAAACCACATTCTTGGTCCCAGTGGCTGAGGCTAGGCATGCCAAGCAAACAACCATTTTCCATTTTCCTTTCTTTTCCTGGTTGCTGTTTCCTTTTAATTTTGATAGCACTTGATACATACACCAGATACTTTAGTAACTGCCTATGTCCTCTCCAAAGCTTCTTTAGCTGTTTCCTGATATTTAGCATCAGGCTTGTGGCTCTTGCACATGAGCCAGAATCATCAATTCAATTAATTATGGACTTAATCAAGATATGGGGTGGTGGAACCTTTATCAATGAAGGTGCTAACTACTTTCTGAATCAAAATACAGGACTATGTAGCACTTTAAAGACTAACAAGATGGTTTATTAGATGATGAGTTTTCGTGGGCCAGACCCACTTCCTCAGATCAAATAGTGGAAGAAAATTGTCACAACCATATATACCAAAGGATACAATTTAAAAAATGAACACATATGAAAAGGCAAATCAAATTTCAGAACAGAAGAACAGAAATGGGCTATCAGACCATTTGCTTGCTGTTTTTTTTTTCTGTAACAGACTAACTTGGCTATCCCCTGAAGCTCACAAACTCCTATAAAATAGTTCCAGTGGCCACAATAAAAAACACTAAAATAATTAAAGTGTTAACTAAAATCAGGCCTGGAGTTATTTCTGGTTACAGTGATGGCTTCAGGTTACTTGTAAACTTACCATAAAATAACAAAGGAATACATATATTATTTGACTCTTTGGAAAGAAAACATTACCAAGGGTCTCTTCTATAGCTGCACATATCCAAAAAAGTAACATAAAATCAGAAAAGAAAGCAAACACAATTGTAATGGTTTAGTAATTTGCTAACAACTCTGTCTTCTACTCTAGCCTTCTACATGTAGCTAGGGACAAACAATAAAACTGGGGAAAAATGACCCCTTGCCTAAAGATAAATTAAGCCTGAATGCAGAAGAATAAAATCTTGATTTCATTCCAGACATCAACTAGGATAAGATTGTGATCAATGTGAGAGCAACCCTTGCTACACAGTCAGCAGCTACAATACTCAGAGTTCAAATACATGAGGGTAAGTATAAAAAGCATAGTTGTATTGCTGTTGATTCCAGGGACCTTATGCCTACTAGAGACAGAAACCTAATTATTTATGTAAAATAAAATCAAGGCAAACAAAAGGTCACAAAACTAGGAGTGAGAGGTTATTAAGGATTAAGCGCTCATATTTCTTCCCCTTGTGACCTGATCACAGCACTAGCAGTACAGTACTTCTATATCTGATCTTTCAGTCACAATGCAGCTATCTTTAATATGGATAAGCTTTATGGACTTTGCTGAGGGCAAAATGAAGAAAAACATCTATGCATTAATGATTAAAGGTTTGATAAAGTTATTTGAAAAAAGGATAGAAACAAAAATATGGTAAATTGTGCCCTCATCAGAGGGTAAAAAGGTGACACTGTTGGCTAAATTATGGGTTGAAACCATAGCACTTATTAGAGAACGATATGGAATTACAATAACCTAGAGGCTTTTGTTGGAGGTATTGGGCCTTAGCTGAACTTGTCTTGGTGGGGAGGTATCAAAAAAACAATGGAGAAATATATCCCAGAAGAGGAGGGAACCTATTATTCCTATACTGTAATCGGTTCTTCTAACCAATCATATGAATATTCTTTATGAAGTATGCAGGTCACATTGCAAAATAGGCAGGAAGAGGTAGGACAATGCTGCTGAAAAATGTTTCACCAAGATTTCATTGACAGTGATTTCTAATCATCCAGTTAGGATTTTCCAAAATTCTATTTTTTTCTGAGAATTAGTCACAGTGAGATGTGGAATTTCTGAAAAGTCACTTTTCCATCAAGTAGTGTACAGGGTAAAAAGTTATGTTCATATGAGGTTTTGAATTTTGAAAAGTTCCAGAGATGGGTATGGTAAAGATTAAGGAAGTGCTTCAAAAAGTGTTGTTTCTTTGAAGAATAAGCAGAGGACTGGAAGTTCTGAGTTCTAGCTTCTTCTGAGTAGCCATAACAATATTTTTTACATATGCATTGCACAAACATAATGTATTTGTGTTCCATATTTGTTTGTGAAATAGGTCAATTATAAGTACCTCCATTTTGAAAAGCTGGGTAAATGAAGATAATTTAATTTATCTGCCCATCATCATATAGCAAATTAGTGTGAGAACCTGATTTTCAGATGATTCACAGGTCCAATGGATTATATGTTAAAGTTTTCCTATTTCTCTCTCTCTTTGCTTCCCTGTCTATAAAATGGGAGAACTATTTTAACCCAGAATTGATGCAATTGATGTAAGTTATTCAAAGCAAAGACATCATGTTAAGGTTTAATACCTGTGTAGTTGCCAAAGTGTACTCAGAAAAATGCACAACATTGACTTCCATGCATCCAACCCTTATATATCAATTAACTTTATTTGTTTTATTAATTATTATTTGTCTATGTAACTTTTGTTGCCTTAAAAGAAAAGGATTAAGAAAGATTTGTAACCTGCATGGAAGCAGAGCTAATATTCATGGGCTCTAGTATTCTCCCTAGCATGTATTCAGTTAAACTGAAGACATCAGTTTGAAGAAACTTTCTCTTTCGTTGAAAGCTCTGGCTGATTAATGAACTCCACTGTTTTAGAAGAAGCCATTATATCCAGCTGCTGGGATCATTATAGGTCAGAGTTCATCTACCCTTCCCTATGACTATTTTACATGCACAGAAGATTTTTTTAAAAAAATCTAATTTTCTTCAGCTTCTGTTCTTGAACACTTCATATATATTCCAAGATAGACTGTGATCATTCATGTTTGTGATCTCATTGAGTTATATGAGCTGGTAATTATTATACTCAGTCCTATGGAGAAAAAAGTTTTCCATCCCCTACTTTCCTTCATGGAAAATTTATTGCAAGACACAAAGTTTTGTATAATAAGGAAGTAAATACATAATGTTTGACATTTCTAGTCCATCATTTTACATGGAAAATTCATATAAAACTTTACCATCTTATCAGTACACCTTCAGCTCCTACTGAAGACAAACACTACAATTAGAATTGGCTACAGAACCGAATGGGAATAATGTCTAATAAATGTAACTTTTGTTCTCTATTAATGAATTAGCCACAAACCTAATTCAGTTTTCATGAATGTACTTTCTACTCACATGTAACATATGAATGTGTTGAAGACCAAAGACCTGATTCTGCATGGTTTCTGCACTACCTTACGCACTGTAAGCAACTTCACTATGATTTGTATTGTAAATAGGCTAGGACATGTCTTTGCAGGATCAGGACCTAATGTTGTTTTCATAATGATCAATTGGACTATCACTACTAACTGTGTCACCAGGACACTTCAGTGACATTTCATCATCTGGATTGGATGACTGACATTTTAAAAACCAGAGAATAATAAATTAACCAGCTTTTCTTTAAAAAAAAATAGGGAAAATTCAATCACGTTTTTTTCTTTGTTCATGAACACTATGAAACATTCTACACATTTCTAATGAGCTCTGTGAATAGCCAATAATGAATACTAGTGTATGCATACAAATACAGTTATACAAAAATATAAATAGCCCTGTGAATATCCATCATTCCGCAACTATGTGAAAGCACAGGCAGGAAGGTTTGAGCATCATGGATGGTGAATAAAAGGGGCATAATCATGACTGCAATGAATTTGAATACATGTTTGTAAATAATGTTTTGGTTTAAATGTTCAACCCTATGTGTAGCTGCTAAAGTTAATGGGAATTGTCTGAATGTGTCTGAAGGGAGAAAGCTTTGAAAACTCTGAGGTATTGTCTACACATGAACACTTTGCTCACTGCAATCTGGAGTGTAAATCTACCCCATGTTAGCCTTCTGCATCCTGAGTGTCTGTGAAATGGGAGCAGATAAAGGCATACTAAGAAACTTTTAGTGAATGGCAGCAGAGTCTATGCAGACAGTTAGGCTATGTCTAGACTGCAAGCCTCTTTCAAAGAGAGCGTCTAGACTGCACGTTGAACTTTCGAAAAAGCGGCTTGCTTTTTCGAAAGAAAGCATCCAGAGAGTCTGGATGCTCTCTTTCGAAGAAGCCCTATTTACATTGAAGAACGCCTTCTTTCGAAAGAGGAACTTTCGAAAGAAGGCGTTCTTCCTCGTGAAATGAGGTTTACCGCCATCGAAAGAAAAGCCGTGTTCTTTCGATTTAATTTCGAAAGAACGTGTCTGCAGTCTAGACGCAGGTGAGGTTTTTTCGAAAAAAGGCTACTTTTTTCGAAAAAGCCCCTGAGTCTGGACACAGCCTTAGTGGTTGGCAAGATACCTTAGGGTATGTTTACATCCCAGCTCACTGCAAGATAAATGATCACATAGACAAGTCTTGTGTATCTGTTTCCATGCGTTTGTGTAGAGGAAAGCAGTGGGAATTCTATTTTAGAAGAAACACAATGTGGAATTTAATGAGAAGGAATACTTACAGGTGTTAGACATTGGCCATTTTGTGTTTGGGCACACATGTAATGTGTGTTGAGTATCCCTATTACCACCGGAGTGCACTACTATATCTTAATTTGAAGTGTTGGGTCAACATTGAAGGTTCTGTAAGTTCAGGTGTACATTTTTGTAACAAAGTTAATATAGGATATAAGCAGGAAGAGGCCACTGTTTGAATAGTATTTAAATCCTTCATAATGTACCCTTTTACTTTTTGAAAGTAAAACTTGCAGTTTTGGGAACAATGACAGAAGAACTAATAACATACAGTAAGATTAACTGAGTGTTATAGGAGTCTACAATAAAATATCACCATCACAGTCTATATTGATTATGAAAATGTGGCTTTCCACTCAAGAATAAACTGCTCTGAAATAAACATAATTGTGAACATGAATTTTGGGCCTTTGCTCTAACGCTTACAAACAAAATACACTTCCAGAGTAGCATCAGATATTTACCTCACAGCTAAGACCTCATTTAGTCATGAAAATAAGCATATATTAAAAACCGCTAAACACTGACACATAGATTAATGCTTGTTTGTCTTCACTAATCCCTATTATAAATTCAGTACAAAGAAAACATAACCATCACTAATGCTTCCTCTTTCAGCTTTCAGATAGATGGCTGCAATCTTTCTGAAGTTGAGATAAAGTACTGTAATATTTTTATAAAAGAATCAGAGAAACTGATAATGAAATTTTAATTTATGTCAAATGTGTTGCAAATGAAATGCAGTGCCTTTTCCAACAGCTATATAAAAGACATTTAGTACAATGCAGTTCATAGAGCACATTGCAAAGAAAATCTGGACACAAACAGATGCAACAGCTGTGGCATTTTGTACATTGTTGTTAGGATTCTTTAGCACATTGATCCGAAAAGAAATTTAGCCAGTAGCACTACTATTGCCACAACACTTAGATGGCAATGCATGGTTTGAACAGCTGAGCAACATTCTTCAGCTTTCCTTTTAAAACTATGCAGAGAAGTCCTGGCCCCTAGAAGTCAATCTCTGAACTCCCATTGATTTGAATAGAGCCATGATTTAACCCATGTTGACAAAATTATTCCAGATTTTAATCAGAACTCTGCATTTGAATCAGTAATATAGATCCAGTTGATTAAAACCATAAATTGAATTCCAATGTTCATTTTGTCAAAGTAACACATCTATTCCCTTAAGTACTTTATGGATTTTTTTAAAATTGTGTGGAGGAAAAGCCTACTGATTGATGTTTAATGTATCACTTTTGACATGTACTCAGAATGATGGCAGTGTCTCATCCACTTCTACGCTGACTTGACATATTGATTACTATTGTCATTTCATAGTAAAAACATAGCATAATTTAAAATTTAAGTTGTATAAAGTAAAACACAGGATATGGCTCTACAGTTGGGAGACTTTTTTGTGGACAATTTACATTATGCATATTACATTGTTGTTTTATAACTGTGCAGTAGAGTCATGTGCATGACCTAATAGCTTGGCACAAAATACACTAGCTGCATTCAATTATGAAAATGTTCTCAATATTTCAGATTCCGCACAGAAAAAAATAGGGTGTCTGAGGACTAGATGCTTAAAAGGTTTGTTAATAAAATATGGGTCATTGTTCTGAATTAGTTGCAGGCTGGTGGTAAGGACCAAAAGGAGTTACCATCTAATGGCTTTTAGGAGGCTTGTGTGAAATCAATAGTCTGCCTCAGCCCGAATTCAAGATGAAAAATACCCTATTCACATTATAAACCGATCTTCAAAACGACCATTAATTGCAGCACTGGCTAGCTATGTGATTAAAAAGGCTAAGAATTGAGGAGATATTGAGAATGAAAAACAATCCCAAGAAGGGCAATTGTGGGTCACAGTCAGGGTACATCTAGATAGCGGTGCTATTTCAGGATACCAGCAGTATCCCGAAAGAACTATTCCGCATCTTTAAATGCACCCATTATTTTGAAATAATGGGTGCACTATTCTGGCATCTTTGTAACCCTCATTCCATGAGGGTTAAGGGATGTTTCAGAATAGCACTTTATTTCAAAATCTGGTGCTGTGTAGACAGAGCCAGATTTTGAAATAAGCTATTTCAAAATTATATCAAAATAAGAGACGCGATTTCTGTAGCTCAAATTGCGTATCTTATTTCGACCTACGGGTTCAGTGTAGATGTACTGCTGGGGCAGTTTGGGTAAGTTTGGCTGCCACCATGCATGCTGTAACTATTTAGCAGGATAAAAGACACACGGTTTCTATGGCTATGAATCTGGAATAACCACTCAGCTTGCTTTTTGGAAGGGACTCCAGGAAATGCTAAGCCAAGATGGATGATCCCTAACACGCCTTTTCAAAGGAAGTTCATGGATGGTGTGCAAAATCGATTCCTTATGCATGTGCACTTACCCGTGATTGTTCATTCAGGGCTTGATCCTACAAGGTGCTGAATGTTCTGGCCCTGATCCAGCAAAGTACTTAAGGACATGCTTAACTTTAGTAGATGAGTCCCAAGTCTTCACTTTACTGTATGAAAATGAGCAGTTAGGCATATATAAATCTATTTGCACATGTAAATTGTAGTAAAATTTCCATACAAATATAGATGTACAAATACACATGATAGTGAAGCTTGGAGAGAAATGCCTCAAATCCTATGCTTGCTTTAACATCTAGTTCACTTCTGGCCACAGGGTGAAAACTTGCACTAACTGCATAATAATAATTTGTTGGAAATGTAATTTATGTTCTCTCTGAACATGTGCCTATTAATTTGTTTGAAATAGTGCTGCTGCTAAGATTCCAGATCAATATCTTTGTTATTACCTGTAATTATACCAATCATTTGCATTTTCACACCTTCAATCTGCTGAACTCAAAATAATTTACAAACATTTTTGAATTACAAAATACTCAGTTACGGTTTAATATGTTCCATGGATTTGAAAGATGCTATCATTTCCAATAAAATTATTTTAAAGACTGAGATCTGGAACTACTAGATCTTTCATCCAAGATGAATTTCCTAAGAGCGCTCACACTACCATTATACTCATTGCACAGGTATGAAAAATGAGGCACAGAGATTAAATGAATTGCCCCAAATGGCTTATTTAGTGAGTCAATGGCAGAGCCAAAAATATCTTCTGGAATTTTTGATTTGGTCTCTCTCTAACCATTAATTGTTAATTTTAGTTTATAAGGCATGCCTGAAAAGGATGCCTTTTAACATGTTTAATATTCACAGTACAGGTTGGACCTCTCTTGTCCCGGCACTCTCAGGACCTGAGTGGTCCCGAATGAGGGAATTTGCTGGACCAGGGGAGATCCCCTGATACCAGTCCTTCTCCCCCGCCCCTCCAGCCTACCCTCCTTCTCTGCTGCCTGCCTCAGCCTCATCCCCTGCTGGACTGCCATGCTGCTGCAGCTCTGACAGCCCAGGCTGCTGTGTCCCTGTCCCCAGTTTCCTACCAGGGCTGCTAAGGTTGCTGCATTCCAGGCCCCGAGCCCGGTACTGGTACCACCGAGGCTGTTGCATCTCTGGCCCCATTACTGGGGCTGCCACATCCCTGGCCCTGTTACTGGAGCTGCTAAGGCTGCTGCATTCCTGGCTACCAGGGCTGCTGTGGCCCTGGCTGTGTTACTGGAGCTCCAGCCCTGGTTTCAGCCCAGAACTCCAAACCGACAGCCCTCTAGCCACTGGTGCTCCCAGCCAGGACTTCCTGGTCAAGGACCATCCGTGGTGTTGCCAGACCACAGATGTTGCTAAATGAGAGAGTTCTGGGAGTTCTGGCTGGGCGCCCCAGTAACAAGAGGGCTCGTGGCTTGGAGTCCAGCCGGACTGGGTTGGGGCCAGAGCTGGGGCCAGAGCCCCAATAGCAAAGTTGGGGCTGCAGGAGCCCAGGTAGTGGGATCAGGGCCAGGGATGTGGCAGTTTGGGCTGCCGGGGACGAAGCAACCTTGCAGAGGGGGTGGCTGAGGCCAGTTTCCCAGAAGTATTTTCAGAATATTCAGATGATCTGGTCATCACGCATAATAGCCACATGTTTTGAAATTAACATTTTCCCCTTAAAATCCTTCATTAGCATCCTACAAGGCCTCTTTGATGGGTTATTTAGTTATAGCAGAATACATAATATAAATGTATGCTGATTATCACAGGGTACAGCTTAATGGAACCAATACTAGTAGCATCAGATTAGTTTTATAAAGTCTAAACATCAAATACATTATTGTACCTTCAACAATCATTGTAACCTATTCTAATGCGTACGTGATTTGGACTGAGAATACATGGTATGCCAGCATCACAATCATATTCTAGTGTACTCAGAACAGGGGTAGCCATGTTAGTCTGTAAGTTAAACCTCAGGTTTAACTGTTAATTCAAATTAAGGGGTTTATCTCGGAATCATGCTTCTCTGCCGTGTGTAGATGTGGGCAGTTATTCCGGGCTAGTCAGTTTCCAAAATGGCGATCGGTCGGGAACATGCTAATGAAGCATGGGATGTTTAAATCCCATGCTTAATTTGCAATTTTGGTTGCCCTCATTAGCCTCCCTAGTTCGAACTAGGGGACTAGTGTAGACGTATCCTAATAGAAAAAAAAAACGTAAAAAACAATGACTAGTTCTGCAGCACCTTAGAGACTAACAAAACATGTAGATGGTATCATGAGCTTTTGTGGGCACAACCCACTTCTTCAGATGAATGGAGTTTAAGGGGTCCAGGTTCCAAAGAATAGAGAAAGAGAGGGGATGGGAAGGAAAGGAGGAAAACATGGGAAAAGAATAGTCAGTTTGAGTTTCCATGCTAAATGAAGCTGATAGAGAAGGTTCTAAGTACTCTTAAGTGTTTAGCTTTTTATTTCATTAGGAAAGTAGCAGCTAATCCAGTTAGGGTTTTTTTTTTTAACTTCTATTTTAGGTATCAAACTTGTAAATTAAATTAAGTTCTGCAGCTTCCCTTTCAAGCTAGTTTTTGAAATTATGTGCAGTCATATGATCCTCTGATGTGGTGGCTTATGTGGTTGGGGCTGTGATGATATTGCTTGAATAGATGTGTGAACAGAGTCGGCACTACAGTTGATTGCAAGGGTGGGTTCCAGGACTATTAGTTGTTTTTAAAATTTTCATTATAGCGATGGAGTCTTAATTTGCTAATTCTGAATGGAACAGAATGCTCTCAAATCTAAGACACAGACAGTATAGTCCTGCCTCAGTGGAGTCGTGCTACTGACACTCTGGTGATTTTTATCTCTAAGCCTGTGATCAATGGATATGTCTGCACAGCACTTTGCAATGATAATGAAATGCTAGTTTGTCTTCATTAATCCGTATTATAAGCCGAGGATGGGGTGACAAACTTGGGCTAGCAGGGATTGGAGAAGTGTTCTAAAAATAGCTAAATATATGCCACTTTGACATCTCATCTCGAGCTGGAGCTTGGGCTTTGAAGCCTAAGGAGGCAGGTCGGCTTCAAACCCTGAGCTCCAGTTGGAGTTGTAGTGTCAAAACACTGTCCATAGAGCTATTTTAGGACATTAGTGTAAACACTGCTAGCCTGAGTCTCTCACCTTGGGCTGGGAGGCTAGATTCAAAATATTGAGTTGTGATGCTCCATGGAGCTCACCTAAGGGCTCTCTTTTACCTGTAAATAATTTATCATACATCACAGTGATAGTGTCATAGTTTATTATTCCACAACTTGATCAAAGTCCGACTGAAATCAGCAGAAGATGTTCAGTGGTATGTTACCAATTGACTTCAGTGGCCTCTGGATCAGGCCCTTTTCAGATATTTTAAGGATATTTTCTTTACTAATCATTTATAATTATGGAAATAATCAGAGACAACTCAGCTAAGATATTTCTTTGTTTTACAAAGAGCTAGGAATTTGTTTTAATAAGGAGAGGTAACCTCTTGCAAGGGGAAGGATATATTCTCATAAATATTCAACTGCATTTTTTGGCTGCTGGAGTCCCATTTGTAATACAATTGTTGCCAAAAAACAAGTAACTAATACCAATTTTTATGAAGCAAGCTGTAGATCATGCAGGACTGAATCACCCAACCAGGCAATGGAATAGTATTAGTCCTTGGGGGGAAAACAATTGTTAATGTAGAGTTAGGATTATAAATGTGTTGGTCAATTCAAAACATTGGAAGATTTTAGTTACAGTAACAACAAGCTTGAAACACAATTACAGTTTAAATTTACAATCTAACTTTGAATCTCCTTTTTTTTTCCTTTACCTGTGCTGTGATATAGTAAAATGCTTAAGCAAGTGGTTTATACACTTTACTGCACTGCAGCCAGAGCACTTAGCTCCTGGCAGAATCCAGTTCCTAATCAAGATAAAAGCGTATCATAAAGTTATAACTGTAGAAATTATTGATACCATTACTAGGTTATTGACTCCACCTACACAACAAGGCAAAAGTCAAATTAAGCTATGCAACTTGAGTGACATCAATTGTGTAGCTTAAATTGAAATAGCTTAATTTGGCTTTTGGCACTCTCTACACAACAGGGAGTTGACGGAAAAGCACTCTTCCCTTGACTTCCCTTACTCCTCGTGAAATGAGGGTTACAAGAGTCCTCCAGGTCACCATTATTTCAAAATAATGGCTTGCAGTGTTATTTTGGAATAAGGTCAGTTTTTCTGAAATAATGTTGCTCTGAAGACATAGCCTCACAGCTGAATATATCCTCTGACTCTCTAAAGGTATGTCTACACTAGCTCCCTAGTTCGAACTAGGGTGGCTAATGTAGGCATTCGAAGTTGCAAATGAAGACTATGGAGGTTTAACAGTATGACATTATTCTCATAAATTTGTGGTGTCGGTGGGCAACCGGAGGTAACTAGGAGACTCTGCTCTTTTCCTTTGTGTATCTCAGTTATTTTCAGGCCCATTGTGTTCAACTATACATCATGTGGCAGAGAAGAGTATGTGGCTTCCCTATTGTGCAAACGTTTCTTGATATTAATCCTGGTTTTTTCCTTTGCTCCTTTTTTTGATAAATAGCATGAGTGTGTTTAGCTTTCAGGGTATGTCTACACTAGCCCCCTAGTTCGAACTAGGGAGGCTAATGTAGGCATTCGAAGTTGCCAGTGAAGCCCAGGATTTAAATATCCCATGCTTTATTTGCATCTTCCTGTCCGGGTGTCATTTTTAAATCCCCTTAGTCCGAACTAACTGCCCGCGGCTACACGCGGTAGTCAAACGTTAACTCAAACTAAATCTTTAGTTCGAGTTAACTGTTACACCTCGTGGAATGAGGTATAACAGTTAACTCAAACTAAGGACTTAGTTCAAGTTAACGTTTGACTGCCGCGTATAGCCGCGGGCAGTTAGTTCAGACTAAGGGGATTTAAAAATGACACCCGGACAGGAAGATGCAAATAAAGCATGGGATATTTAAATCCCGGGCTTCATTGGCAACTTCGAATGCCTACATTAACTACCCTAGTTCGAACTAGGGGGCTAGTGTAGACATACCCTTAGAGAGTCAGAGGATATATTCAGCTGTGAGGCTATGTCTTCAGAGCAACATTATTTCAGAAAAACTGACCTTATTCCAAAATAACACTGCAAGCCATTATTTCGAAATAATGGTGACCTGGAGGACTCTTGTAACCCTCATTTCATGAGGAGTAAGGGAAGTCAAGGGAAGAGTGCTTTTCTGTCATCTCCCTGTTGTGTAGAGAGTGCCAAAAGCCAAATTAAGCTATTTCAATTTAAGCTACACAATTGATGTCACTCAAGCTGCGTAGCTTAATTTGACTTTTGCTTTGCTGTGTAGGTGTGCCCTGAGAGAAAAAGGGAGAAGAGAGGGAGCCCTAAAATGGTAACACTTGCAAGTGCTTTTTTACATCACTGTCTGCAACAGGGCTCACATGCCTGGCAAATGCAGAGGCTTTATTATTTAAATAGCTCAGATTGAGAGAGAGGTGGGTTATTTTCTCCAGCTTCAGCCTAAATGTGAAAATCCTGAGGAAGATTGAAATACTCGCACCTTTGTAAACATTTTCTCCTAAATTAAAAAAAAAAATCCAGCTTCCAAGGGTGTCTATCAGAATGTGGCCACCAGTGTTCCCTCTAAACTGCACAGCAGCACAGCTTCACAGGTGATTAATCAGACCCACCCAGTCAGAGGTTCAGAGCTTAGAGGAAATACTGGTTGGCTACCATTCTTAAATAGCATACAGCTGTAGAGTTGGACCAACTTTTTTTACTCAGTGCACAGTCAATCTCGGGAACTCCTTGCCAGAGGATGTGGTGAAGTCTAGGACCTTTAACCAGGTTCAAAAAAGAGCTAGTCAGATTCCTGGCGGTTGGGTCCTTCAATGGCTATTAGCTAGGGTGGGCAGGAATGGTATCCCTAACCTCTGTTTCTCTGGAGGTGGTGACAGGGGAGGGATCACGTGAGGATTACCTGTTGTGATCCCTCCCTCTGGGTATGTCTACACTACCCCCCTAGTTCGAACTAGGGGGGGAATGTAGTCATACGGAGTTGCAAATGAAGCCCGGGATTTGAATTTCCCGGGCTTCATTTGCATAAAGTCAGCCAGCACCATTTTTAAATGCCGGCTAGTTCGGTCCCCGTGCCGCGCGGCTACACGCGGCACGGACTAGCTAGTTCGGATTAGGCTTCCTAATCCGAACTAGCTGTACACCTCGTTCCATGTTCCACGAAGCGTACAGCCAGTTCGGATTAGGAAGCCTAATCTGAACTAGCTAGTCTATGCCGCGTGTAGCCGCGCGGCACGGGGTCTGAACTAGCTGGCATTTAAAAATGGCGCCGGCCGGCTTTATGCAAATGAAGCCCGGGAAATTCAAATCCCAGGCTTCATTTGCAACTCCGTATGACTACATTCCCCCCCTAGTTCGAACTAGGGGGGTAGTGTAGACATACCTTCTGTGCATCTGGTATTGGCCGCTGTGGGCAGACAAGATACTGAGGTAGATGGACCTTTGGTCTGACCCACTATGGCCGTTCTTATGTTCTTATGGATCCTGCTAATATTCAAGTCAATGGTGAAATCTCTTTGATTTCAATGGAAATAGGATCAGATCCTTTGCATTCAAGACTTTGAACTGAGAGATGAATCACAATTTCTTACATTAATTTTGGTGGTGGTAACAAGAGGGTGAAATGCATTTACTTGCGGAGGGGAGCAGAGAAGGCTTTCTGTCCAGTGCCAGGGCAATATAGATCATAAGACAAGTAGATCCTTTGAGTACTATAAAAACAGGGCAAGTCCATCTTTCACTTCCTCCATACCTCCATATAATACCACTGCAGACAAGGAGTTAGCCTTATGGTAGCAAAAAAGAAAATTAGTTCAAAGTGTCAAAATGACAATAATCTTCTGGTAGGGTTACTGAAGAAACACAATTTTATATCATTGGTAAGAAGTTTTCATACAATGCTCAGTCAACCTGTGGAACTCCTTGCCAGAGGACATTGAGAAGACCAGGACTTTAACAGGGATCAAAAAAGAACTAGACAAATTCATGGAGGATAGGCCCATCAATGGCTATTAGCCAGAGTGGGTAGCACTCTGTCAGAAGCTGAGAATGGATGACAAGGGAGGCATCACATGATGATTACCTGTTCTGTTCATTCTCTCTGGGGAACCCAGCATTGGCCACTGTCACAGGATGCTGGGGTAGATCAGGGGTGGGCAAAAGGGCCTCTGTGGGCCGGATCCGGCCTGCCAAGTTGGTGGATCCAGCCTGCAGAGGTCCTGCTGCTCCCCTATCCTCAATTAGGTCCTGGGGGCGGGAGAACATGCAAAGTCTCCTCCCGCTCTGCCAGGAGCACATGGTGCTTTGAAGCACTGTGCACTGCTTGCAGGGCGGGGAGGAGAGTGGAGAAGGCTTTGTGTACTCCCCCACCCCCGAAGCCAATCAGTGGGTTTGTGCTCCTTGCAAGTGCCATGTGCTCCTCGCAGGGTGGGAGGAGGCTTCCTGCACTCCTCCTGCCCCCAGGCCCTGATTGGCCTGGGAGTGGGGGAGCATGCCAAGCCTCTTCCAGGGCATGGGTGGCTTGGGAAGGGGGGGGAAAGGGGTAGCCCTGCCCCTCCCCGTTTAGGCCCCACCCCTCCCTGTTTAGGCCCCACCCCTTCCCTGCAAAAATTATTGCCCACTCCTGGGGTAGATGGACCTTTGGTCTGACCCAGTATGGCCATTTTTAAATTGGCCTTCATTCCCAAAGGTCCAATCCTCATTGAAATTCAAACAATGTTAGCTTTAATTGCTTTTTAAACCAGGTTAATGTCAGCAAGGTGACACCATTCATCAGTTACTGTTTTACAAAAAGTTTTGTTCATTAAACAGGACTTTGGTCATCACAGCTTCATCACTGTATACTGTCACCAGCACAATGACAAATAGCATAGAATATGTTGCTCCACACAAAGTATATAGAGCAACAACAATAATCTAAGTAGGCAAACTGAGAATGATGATTTAATTAACAGCACCTGTCAAGTTATTTAATTTATCATTATATTAATTACTGGATGTCAAATAATAATGCAAATGGATCACTCCTTTTAAAAGCTGCTCCAACACATTAGTGTGTTGAGGCAGCTGTAGAATTGCAGATTGCCATCTGGCTCAGCCCTTCTTGTGCCCTTTCTCAGGGAAATGTCTTGGGTGCACTATAATCAGAGGTAGCAACTAAAAGGTCACTTCCAGTATAGCAGTTGACTTTGAACATAAACTCTGCAGATAAATATTTTGCTATTTCCATGTTAAGATCGTGTAAACAAACAAACAAACAAACAAACAAACAAACAAACAAACCCCAAACCAAAACAAAACAAAATCCCTGTACCCCCCAAATTCCTCTCAATTTTTTCTTAATTATAAGAAATGTTTCTAATATCTGCTTGTATTTCCAAATGCATGGAGGTTATAGATAAACAATGAATATGGACCCAATGTGGACACTTTTACAGAGTGAACTTTCAGACATAAATAAAATATTATTAATCTTAGCTAATTAGTCTTTGTAACAGTCCTAGAAGGTAAAGAAAGACTTACCTAAATTCATTTATGGGAGGAGTCAGGATGTTTGATTGTTGACCTCCAGATAAATCAATAGTTCTGAAGTGTGGAGCTATGTTAGTCTGGAGCTATGTTAGCCAATCCCGTTTCATTTAACTTTTTAAAAAATGAGCCTGTCTTAGGTATTTTATGGCCCTCATTCTCACACAATCTGAGCACCTTTTCACTTTTAAAGTCAGAGATCATCTAGTTCTACTTGACAAAGCAGGAGGCTAGATTAGATGACTTCTTAAGAGACCTTTTTGCCCCATATTTCTGTGATGCAATTTATCCTTACAACTCACTTGGTCCTTGGTGAGTGTCCTCAATTCACACAGGAAGTGCAGGGAACTAAAGGTGTGTCAAACAATTCCCAGGCTAGCTCTCTAAATACTGGAGTATCCTGGCTTTACTACTAGGGCTCATTGATGTCAAGGCCCGAGTGCATGCAAAATGTGAAAACAAATCACAAAGTTCAGATAAATAGAATATCACCTCTCCTTACCCACTCAGTCCATGACTAACAGTTATGTTGCAGCTTACCCACTCTATTAACTTCGGCTTAGTCCCAATAGCCCCCTGTGATGGGGTGGAGCAGTCCTTGAGGCCCTCTATCAGAAGGCCCCACCCTGCCCTGGAAAAAAGGCCATAGAGAAGTCCTGTAGGAGGCAAGAGTGGGTGTGGAGAAATTGACCAACCAGGGGCCAGAAAGGCCCTATAAAAGGAGGTGCAGGATCTGAGTCAACTCAGTGTCTCTGGAAACCTGAAGAGGTGAAGAGTGAGTGGCTATCTGTCTAGTTGGCTAAGGAAGCAGCAGCACCACAAGGAACTCTGTGTGAGGAGCTAGTGTGAGACTATAATGAACTGAGATAAAACCCTGAATTATGGGCAAGAAACTGTTTCCAGGAGGAGAGGCCCTGAAGGCACCACTTTCTCCTGAGTGGGGAAACAAACGGAAAGACTTAGAGACTCTCTACAGACGGCATTGAGATGGGTCCTTGTTACAAGAGTATCCCAGAAGGGTTTTGTGATGCAGAGGGTGTGACTTGGCTGAAGGATTGAGTTGCCGAAGAGGCTTTTGGCAGCAAGCAGTGCAAGAACCAACATGCAGAACTAAATGGGTGGGCACTTGCGAGAGATAAGTGCCACCCCATTATACCTCCTTAAGGTATCACCTCTTTCTTGGAAGCCTCTGAGAAGAATGATTTTCAATATATCTTGACAGTCTACAGACTTTTGGCCTGTAATGGTCAATACATAGAGAGACCATTGACTTTAGTGGGATTCCTCACAAATGCAGGGGCAATTTAGGCAAAGATCATTGCAGAACTGAAACATTGGGTTACCAAACAAGAGAAATGCAAGTTCCAACAAGAAGCTGTTCTCAAACCTCTCAGGCCATCTCAGCTGCCATGTAACATTCTATCAGTTTACCATACTATTGTCTGTTCTCTGCGCTTGCTGTCAATTCCAGAAAAGTTCAACATGGTTTTAAAGGAAAGATTTTCTTGCTACTTACAAGGTGTAAATTACAAGTGTAATTTATTTGTAGCTACCTTCATGTGCACAAAGCATGTCCCTCATACATAGCTGAGACTTGGTTGCTGTCATTGAACATAGTGAATAAACTGGTATTTCTTAGGAAAGGGAGTGCACAGAAATAGGTTACCCAACTTTCATGGCTGCCAGAACTGTAATATAGCTGCAATCGAAAGGTGACTGATAGAAAATGAATGCCTGGATTTATTGTTGGCAAAGATAATATTACTCTCCTAAAGTCATTACAGCTGAGTCACTACAGATGATAACTACAGGTTGGACCTCCTTGATCAGGCACCCACGGGAGCTGACCGGTCCCGAACTAGGGAATTTGCCGGACCAGAAAAGGTTCTCTACTACAACCCCCTGCTGCTGACTCTGCCAGCTATGGTTGGGGGCAGGCCAGGGCTGCTGGAGACTGGCTCTGGATCTGATTCTGGCTCTGGCTCTGGCTCTGGCTGTGGTTCAGCTGCCAAGGTCTCAACCTTCAATCCCAGCTCTGCAGGAGCCCATGGGCTCTGGGCCCGCTTCCACGAGCTGTGTGGGCTGCTGGCCTACCTGAACCACGGATGTTGTCAGACCAGAGAATTCCAGTTTTGAGAGGTGCAAGCTGTACTACAAGCA
This sequence comes from Pelodiscus sinensis, assembly GCF_052426305.1. Taxonomy (NCBI): domain Eukaryota; kingdom Metazoa; phylum Chordata; order Testudines; family Trionychidae; genus Pelodiscus; species Pelodiscus sinensis. Next base: position 21,974,102 of record NC_143052.1, on the reverse strand, counting down.
CCTGTGCTGCACATCAGGCCTCCTTACAAATCATGACTTCCATATAATGTTTTTTTTTTCTCAGAATGAGTTGTAGTTACTGTGTTAGGTGTTTTAGCCTTCAAGGAGCTCATTTTGGGCTATATCCAGGTGAAATTCCCTTTCCTGGGGTCTGCCAGTATGAAGCAGGTGCTGTCCTCATAACAGGATATGGGAGGTGGCTAGAAATTTTGATAGGCCATGCCTCCTTTGGCAATGTAGACCACTGTCAATGCTGATCCAAGAGCATTTGCTGCAGCTGGGAAAAGTTGTTCTCCTTATATTAATGCTGGTCCAGAATACCTTGCCAGATTAGGCCTTTTTTAAGTTTCTGTATTTATGAATACCACTTGAGCTCCTTAGATGTGAGTTGGCAGTCTGATGATTCCCAAGCTTTAAAGGGAAATTATCTGTGTTTTCAGGTAAGCTGCAAAAATAATGTCGCCTGCACTACGTCATCTTTACTTTATTTTCAATTCCAATCCTGGCAAGGCCTGAGTTGGGTTATTACTCAGGTGGTTATTACTATTTAATTTTAACTAATAGTTTGAGAACTACTGAGAAAAGTTTGTTTCTAGTTTGCCACAACATGAACTACAGTAGGAGATTTAAGGAGGTCATATCTAATATAAATAATACACCCCCATGAGGCTGGCCTGTGATTTTATGTGATTAATAATAATGAAAAGGAAACACTTGGCTACTTTGATAAATTCATTCAACAGAATGAAACTCCAGCTTAAGTTTCCCACTTTTTTTAAAAAAGCAGCATTTGTTATTTGTAAGGTATAAGTAATTGTTTTAGGTATTTTTATGACAGATGTAGCTATCAAACCAAATTCTCAATTTGTGTAAAACCCTTACACACTAAACATTTTTGCTAGTATAATGACATCAGGTACAATTATGAGCTTTTTTCTTTGGTTCTTTTGTTTGTTTGTTTGGCTACTCTTTTATATATTCAAAGTTATAATTTGCTTGTATACCTTAATATGTTCCATAAATCAAAGTGTTATTTTAGAAAAATTAACTTGGAAAAAGCTGTATTTACACTAGCAGGGTTTGCTAGTATAACTATATGCATTACTTCTTCAAATATGGTCTAAATCAACTTATCTGTAGTGATTTCAATACATAGGGGCTGACCCTACTCCTAGTGAAGTCAGTGGCAACACATGTCTGCAAGGATAGAAACCTCAATCTTGTACTGACATCTCAATTTTATTGCCTGCATGTGTGGAAAAATAATTTTATAAAGTAACTTTTCCAGACTATACAGATGTTACTTCATTTACCACTACCCTCAAAATCAATAAACTGTAAGTGAGCATTAAAAAAAAATCAGAGCATTTAAAAGCTATGAACAAAAATCATCTTTGTCGGTCTATCCAGTCTCCTGAAGTGTTATTTGAAGTTTATTATTTATAATAGCTGAGAAACTTCCATATGAAAAAATAATAACATTTAGGAAATGCCTCTTTTACAACCTCTATCTTGAACACCTTAGCATGTTACAATTTACCAGGAAAAAAAAGTCTCTATTCTCTATCAGTAACACGTGTAACCAAAATGGAAGGTACTTAGCTGAGATGTAGATGCTATATATCATGTGACTGATACCTTTTATTATACAGCATACATTAATTTTCTGTATGAAAGGGTGACATTTACCTTGTTCAGAGACCATTAGAACTATGTGTTCCTTTAAATTCCATTTCAATCTTATTTTGAGGACTCAAGTGGAACTTAGTACATAGGCTTTGAAGTGAGTTCTGTACTGGCTATATTAAACTGGTGATACAGAAGACATATATGAATGAAATTTTTCCCATCAAAGAGCTCAGCTTGATTTACAGATTGCACTGCCTATATTAAGGTCTGTGTGAATGCCACCTTTTGTTTTCTTTTCTCTTTGCTTTTCTCTTTCCCTTTTAAAATCTATTTCATTTTTCTGTATGCATTTATTTAGTTTTAATTTCTGGACATTGGCTGTTTTTCACACCTAGGCCTTAAAAGATGCAAAAAGTTACATTCATATAAAATGAAATGACACTCTCTGGGTGTTTTTAATGAGAATGATCCATTACTGAGAATTTTTACAATGAAGGGCCAGATCTTCCACTGGCTCAAATCAATGTATCTCTAGTGAAGTCAATGAAACTACACTGATTTTCACCAGTGGAGAATCTGGCTAGGAACTCCCCAGAAATCAAGTCTGGAGGAACTGGTCAACAACCTTCCTCCATTTCCTCAGCAGATTAAATTCTATGTAGTTTTTGAAAACTGTCTATGCCCAGCATGCTTCCCTGCTGGCTAATATCTTTGATGCACCACTGAACCCTTTCCAATGTTCTTCCTCTGAAGTTGACCTGGGTAGTGTTCACACATATAGTTGTCTGTGGCCTGAAAGGTAGTCCATCTCCCTGTAACTATGAGGTGAATTATATTCCATCACAAACTGCCCCAAATGAGCATGACCGAAATTTTGAAACTAAATCAGAAAGCTTATTGTGATTGCTATGGATTTATGGTTAAGTGGGCACACCAGCAGCAGAGAGAGCTCTACCAGCACTATGAAGAAAGCAGCAAGAGCTGAAGAATAGGCAGAGTTATGCAAGAAAGTCTAGACAAAATCAAGTAAAAAGAGCAGCTGCTGATGTAGTAAAATGTTAGCTCAGTGGGTTTGTGGTGAGCAGCTCACTTTACTTGATTGTCTGAAAGCCAGGATGTGTGCTTTTTTCCCTGTCTGATAATCCACTGCATATATCCTGGGTAATAATGTTCTTTTATGCATGATTGTTATATAGTGCCTATATTTGTTCTGTTACATCTACACTGGGCCAGATCATGAACAATAATCACATTAGCGAATAGTCATTCCCATGTGTAATCCCACTGATGACAATATATATTAGCTGACCATGAGGCATGTGAGCAATAGACCAGATATTCCTTTTACAGTCATTCCTGCTACCATCCTTGTTCAGGTGGAGTGATACCTTATTCCTGGAATGATTCAACTGACTTGTTAGTTTGACCAGTCTAGAAGTAGGTAATATTTCATGTGCATTAGTTTGGCAGAATCTATCCTGTAGTTACTAGCGGTATACTGTTCTGATTTATTTGCTCCCTGGTAACATTTAGTTCTATGAAATCAAAAGGTGTCGAAAAGCCCTCAGTGAACTGATTATCTCATTGAGATTGAAATATTTTTTCTGTCATATCAGCTCCTTTCAAGTCATTTCTATCAGTTTTCACACTAGGCTCAGTGTATCATAAATATACAGAGAAAAGCCTATAAAAGTGATTATATGTTCTTTGGCACTTGTTTTTTCATTAACTGTCATTTGTAAAATAGTCAGGTGGCATATAAATCAGCTGATATCATAAGACATTTTTGTCTTCAAAATGTTTAGCCCTCTGACTTGGTAAAGTAAATGCTGTTTGTAACATGTTCATGGAACCAGACAAAATACTATTGTAGAAATTAGATATGGCAAAGAACTTAGGTCATCTAGTATAAGCCCAGTAAATGATTGTTCCCTACTGTACTGTATATTTACTTTTCTTCTTTACCTTTTTGTTAGTATATATTACTCTGTAGGTTTCTATTAAACTAATACTGACGTCTGAATCAGATACACCTAAGCATAGTAAATTTGAATTTGTTGGACACACATGCTTGTGAATATACACACATTTTACAATGTCAGCATTTTGCCTAGGAACAGTCCACATATAAATCTAACCTGGATCAAATGTGCGAAATGTGTGGATATGGATATGAAATCAGTTTGATATATAACGTCTGAGGCGGGTTCTGTTTGAAAAAATAATACAGTTTAGGCAATGGTTACTTTGCAAGCTGACTCCTGAATGTATACCCCCGCATTCTGAGAGCCCACCTTAGTCCTCTTGTGAAGCAGGTGAATGGCAAGGTTCCAGCTCAAAGGACTTGGATGGGAAAGAGGAGGAGCTGTTGGAAGGGTCTGGTGAGGTCCCAGCAATGAATTCATTCGAGGGACTTCCATGTAAAAATATGTCGAAGCAATAAATGTGCGTTTGCAGAAAGTAAGCTGAGACAGAGGAAACGAGAGGAGTTGCCTAAGTGGTGTAGGGTGCCTAGAATATGGGGAAATTGGGAGGCTGCCTTCCTTATCTATGCAGCTGTTATGGTATCAACTTATCTGGGGAGAAGCCCAGTCTGCTTTAAGAATCTCAATATAATCAGATGGGCATACAATATATATGGAGAGAACAGGAATTCACATGGATAGTGGCCTGTTCCATACACTATGAGATGCATGGTAATATTTACCGGCATTTAATAACAGTGATTTTTTCCTTCACAACACCTGTGAATTCAAGCATACATGCAAGATATGCTTTGGTACCCATTCAGTACATTCGTGCTAGAGTAGTAGAGGATGATTGCAAAGGGAAAAGAGCATTAAGGTGGGTACAATACAGAACATAGGAAGGGGAGGAGACCGGGGTAGGGGAGGAAGAGGAGCTATTGTTATAAAAAGAATCAATTGCCCCACAGTACTGAGAGAATATCCAGTAATACACCACCTATCATATCCACAAGGCAGTTCCATCAACACTGAAGTCAACCAGGTGGCCTGGCAAAAACATTTGTGAGTACCTCTTGCAGGAGAGGAACTGGAGGGCCCTTACAATACATAAAATACATGGGTATAGTGCCAAATACATGAGCAGGCATATTACAGCTCCCGCTCTGTGGTGGATGGCCAGTGCAGGTACTCCATACGGGAGGCATCCATTGACTAAATCAATGGCTCAGTAAAGGACTTTAAAAGGGGGTGATGGTGAAAGGAACAGAACGGTGTGAAATGAGGAGTAACGGTAGTTCGAACTAGGAAGCCTAGTTTGAACTACCTAGTTCGTGCCCCGTGTAGCTGCGCTGCATGGGGTTCAAACCAGCGGGATTTTAAAAATGGCGGCTCCCCGCTTATGCAAATGAAGCCCGGGAAATTCAAATCCCGGGCTTCATTTGCAAGTGTGGTATGCCTACATTACCCTCCTAGTTCGAACTAGGAGGGTAGTGTAGACATACCCTTAAAGATTCTCATGGGAAAGGATAGAAATGAATAAAGTTGCAGACCTTGCAAATCTGCCAAAAATTTCACCTACTTAGATCCACTCTAGTTTTGACAGCTGTTCCTTTTCCTTTCTTTTTTCTACCATTTCCAATCTCTTGGATAGGAAAAACAAAACCTAGATTTTAGTTTCTTTTAAAATCACACTGATATGGATATAATATCACCAACTTCTGTATTAGTTTTGCTATTAATATGATAAACTGAGATTTTTATGCCTAAAATATTATTGCAAGAGACAGTAAGGATTTCATTTGTTTGCATGATTGTCCTATGTAGAGTTTCATAATGGCATACGAGTCACAAATAAGAGAAACATCTATATGTATCAAACATGTGATTTATCATTTTATTGCCAGTTTTTAATATATTATCCTCCCATGGATGCCATTGATTGTTCTGCCATTTCATTCAATTGAAGAATGACTTGGCATTTACAACTGGGTACAAAACAAAATTCAACCCAGAGTATTAATTAGAATCCTCCTGAATTTAATGAAGAGGGGTAATTCAGAAATCTAACCTATATTCATATCTAATGTCATATCTGTGTCCTTCAGCTAAGTATTTTAATATCATTTAGACATTTAAGACCACGGTAAATAAATTAGACCTTTATTTTAGATTGAGTTTCTGAATATATCATTACTATTTTATTATTTGGAACACAAACAATTAAAGTAACACTAAAAAGGCTGGCAGTTCATAGATTCAGTCCATAAATAGTTTTGTTCTATTAATAATTTTTTATTCCAAAGGTTTACTGTATTTCAGCTGAACAATGACTTTCATTTATGCTTTTCCATAGTTTCCACTTGTGAGATACTCCAATTCTACACCTAGAACATATTTCTTCATATATAGAGTAAGTCACTAAATGAAATTAGATCAATATATAGATCATAATGGGAGGACAAAACACACACAAGCTGGATCACATTCCAAATGCAGATTTTGATCATAACTTCCTCCATCTAATTCAGCGGAGACTTGCGTACAGAACAAGAAATCACAATGAATGTGTGTCTAAAGAAATGATAAATTCAACAACTTTGAGCAGTGTAATTTATATCTTTATTCTGAAATTTAAATGGAAAATCTGACTTGAAATAGTAAATGGTGGAGTAATGCACTCCACCCTCTGTGAACATGCCTAAACATAGCTAGCAAACAGAAGTTATTCCCAATCCATTTCAAAGTTCATTGAATGCACTGGTCTCTAAGTTGATTGGTCAGATATGATCTTTCTGAGGATAATGGATAGTGGAAATGCAAAACAATTCTGTTCCTGAACCTTTTGAATTAAATGACAAACTCCCATTAATTTTGATTCTGGGATATGCTGATAAAGGACATGTCTTGGAGATCTACTCATGGATGTTCTGTTTGGAATCAAAGACCACAATCAATGGCTGCAGTGCGGTTGTACGACTTTTACAGTGCAATATGGCCTTCACACCAGTGTCAGTTCTAATTCTTAAACAGCTAACCCAGAATGATACTAGGAGATGCTGTACAGGCAGTCCCCGACTTACACGGATCCGACTTATGTCGGATCCGCACTTACGAACGGAGCTTTCTCGCCCCGGAGCTCGAAGGCAGCGGTCAGCCACCTCGACCTCCGGGGTGAGAAAAGCTGTTCCCGGTGCCCCTGGCCTGCTGGGGACCGTCTCCAGCAGACCAGGGGCATCGGGAGCAAAGCTGCAGCCCCAGCGGGTTTGCTCGCGGTGCCCCTGGTCTGCTGGAGACTGTCCCCAGCAGAGCAGGGGCACCGCGAGCAAAGCCGCAGCAGCGGCGGTTCCCGCGCCAGAGCAAAGCCTCAGAGGCAGGCACCCCGCCGCTGAAGCTTTGCTCCCCGTGTCCCTGGTCTGCTGGGGGGGGGCGCAGCTAGTGTGCCCCCCCCCCCAGCAGACCAGGCTTTTGTTGTGGACCCTGGGTCAGAGCAGCTGGGGCGCTGCCGGTTGGTCCCACAGCGCCACTCTGGGCACTACTGGACCAACCCGGCAGCACCCCAGGTGCTCTGCCCCAGGCGTCCTGATTCAGCCGCTGCTGGTCAGTTTCAGCAGCGGCTGAATCAGGACGCCTGGGGCAGAGCAGCTGGGGTGCTGCTGGGTTGGTCCAGTAGAGCCGAGGAGCGCTACTGTAGCAACCCAGCAGCACCCCAGCTGCTCTGCCCCAGGCGTCCCTAAGTCAGCCGTTGCTGAAACTGACCAGCGCTGACTACAGGAAGCCCGAGGCACAGTTGCTCTGCCCCGGGCTTCCTGGAATCAGCGGCTGATCAGTTTCAGCAGCAGCTGACTTGGGGTTCTTAAGTTGAATCTGTATGTAAGTCAGAACTGGTGGTCAGTTTCAGCAGCAGCTGAATCTGGACACCAGTTCCAACTTACATACAGATTCAACTTAAGAACAAACCTACAGTCCCTATCTTGTACGTAACCCGGGGACTGCCTGTACTGTTGGAGATGCTGTTCTTTAGCTTACATAGAAACTCAAGTTCCTGATCTTTTGTGACCATTTGAAGGTCTGATGTCCCTTTCCCTAATGTGGAGGAGTTAACTGTTGTTCTAGCCACCTTTCGGTATAGATAATTTATTTATTTTTCTGTCTGACTCAAACATCTCCTGGAACTTTTTTTGGATTTCTGTTTTTCTGTGGGCTGTGTCTAGACTGGCAAGTTTTTCCGGAAAATCAGCCACTTTTCCGGAAAAAACTAGCCAGTTGTCTACACTGGCCACTTGAATTTCCGGAAGAACACTGACGATTTCATGTAAGATTGTCAGTGCTTTTCCGGAAATACTATGCTGCTCGTGTTCGGGCAAAAGTCTTTCTGAAAGACTTTTGCGCAAAAGGGCCAGTGTAGACAGCACTGTACTGTTTTCCGCAAAAAAGCCCCGATCGCTAAAATGGCTTTTGCGGAAAAGCATCCTGCCAATCTAGATGCGCTTTTCCGAAAATGCTTTTAACAGAAAAGATTTCCATTAAAAGCATTTTTGTAAAATCATGCCAGTGTAGACGTAGCCTCATTGTGACAAACCATTATTTTGATTTTCTATGTGCATCTAAAGAATTGTAGCATTTCATTTGGAGATTGCTGCTTTTTAGTGATGGCAAAGCAATAGATAGCAAATGAGATTTTAAAGTACTGTTCTGTCCAACTAGATGAAGAAACTATACAATATATGGGGTTCTGTTCCCAGTTCTGTCACTGGCCTGTTGATGGACCTATGTGCCTCAGTTTCCTAAGCTGTAAAATGGGGGTAGTGATGTTCCCCTCCTTTGTAAAGGGTGTTGAGATCTATGGGTGAAAAATATAATATAAGAGCTAAGTATTAGCAAGTTATTTTATTAGTAGTATGAATATTTTTAGTAAAATTTACCAGTATTTATAGGTCAGATATTTATATTCATATGATTTTTGCCTGCACTCATCAGGAACAAAGTCAGGAGACCCTGCTAGGAATCATAACTAGCAACCAGGAGGTGTATTTCAAAGATCTGATCGGAAAATGGCTGGATCACAGAGTTTCTCTGCAAATGAAATGGAGGCATCTGAAAAGGGTTCACTAGCAAGTTTTGAAAAACAGAGTTTTGAAACTAGAAAATAGTTTGACCTTCTCATTCAAAATGTAAAAAAGTTAATATTTAACACTGAGTCAATTGGAGTCGGTATTCTTTGGCACAGATTATAATACCACTACTGTACACCAGTTCTGCATTCAAAAATTATGTGGGTTGTATGTTCAATGCCAAATTATAATAATTAAGTACATTTAGAGCTGAACTTTGCTTCATTTATTTGAGCTAACCTTTGGATGACAGCTGGGATGTGGTATTCCTCTTTGCCCAATTGTTCCTTTTGGTTGTATATTCACATTCCTGTACCAAATCCAACCATTAAATTCATGTGGCTGATTTAAGTAGGAGACACCTACAAGAATCTGAGGGCAGCATTTGTCTTATGGGCTTTATTCTTTAATTCCTTTGTCCTCAAAGTCTCCCTCATAGAGTCAGTAGTTAAATAAACAGCACAATATACTTCTCAATGTTTTCTCATTACATTTGTAGACATATTTCCTCTAAATTCTAACTATTTTGGAGAAAAATACCTTGACTGTGACTTATTAATCATTTAGCATACATTTATCTTGAAACAATCTCATTTGAGACACATATAAATCTCAGTTGTAATCAGCACATATATGATGAGTGTTGTAATAGCACATGACACAAAGTAGAGAAGAGACCTGAAAATTCTTAGCTGTAAATAGAGAGAGTGAGACAGAGTCAATCTGTGGAATCATAGGAAAAAATCAATTCCCTCCCCCTTCTCCCATTTAAATGCATTTCTCTTTAGTCAAACTTCCTTAGTCCACTAAGCCAACCAGAAAATGGAGCTCTTTTCCTAGCTAAGCTAAATTCATGGGGTTACAAATGTACTGCCTGCTTACCCAGTCCTTGAAATATGATCAGATTAGATTAGAAATAGGGTAGCCAACTTTCCCCACCAGATGGACCCTACATCATTGGTGTGCATGGAGTCCCATTGTGGAAGTTAGCAAAGTGAATTGCAATATTTACATCAAAAAAGCTGGGAGAAAACAGATATATCAAACATGCTCATGTAAAAGTTTAAGGAATACCATAAATCTCTTTATACGTCTCACAGCTTGATGCAAATACAAAGTAAACATCAATTCCTATGTCACTATCTGTATGGAACCTCCCCTAACTACCTCCTGGTAAAAGGCGAGTAACTGGTTCCTCTATTAATAGTAATGGAAACTGAGAATAAATAGCAGCTCTCTCTCTTGTCCAAACAACTATCTTCAGTGAATTCTCCAGTTTCTTCCAGAGTTTCATAGGTTTTTGCTCCTGATGTTAAACATGCTCATTGATTCAGGAGGAGATCATTATTTTCCCCAGCCCTAAATGTTTCAGCTTTAATGTTTCTTTCTAATAAACTTATAAAAGGTTCTGAAGCAAAGAAACACTCAAAATTATTTGGGAAGTGAAGAGCTTTTGTGTTGAAGATACTGAACGAGAGGTGATAAATATTTTCTTTCTGTAGTACATCACACCAAGTTTATTAATAACAAAAAATCAAATCAGTATGAATAATCTATGGGACTCTAATGATACACTATGGCCCTAACTCTTTTGCATAAGATGTTTAATTCTTATTTTCTCCCTCCTTTGCCAGTGAGTTTAATCTCCTTTGTTTGCATCAGTGAATTCTCCAAAACTTGACAGTCAGATGTTTACTTTTCTTCATTTGAAATATCTTCTCATTGGCTATGTTTACACTCTTATGATTGTAAATGACCAGTTAAAATAAATGGCATTGTCAAGGGGTGACCTTCCCTGGAGGTTCCTCAAGCTTAGCCCCCTTTTGAGGCCTATGTGCTGGGGTCTCTAAAAGGGTCCCTCTCTGGTGGACATAATATGGCTCCTTGGCCTAAGTCCATACGCAGGCCCTTACGGCAGGGCCGATATGTCTGGGTGACCAAAGTCTATTCCTTATCCCCTCTTATTAGGTATGATCCTGCCCAGAGGCCAAAGTCCCTCCACGGGCCATTATAGTGGTAAATAAAACTTGCTGACCAGTGTCTATTCCTTCGTCCCTCTCGCTAGAGGTAATGTGGCCTAGAGGCTAAAGTCAATCTACAGGCCTTTATATCAGGGTTAATGTGGCTCTTTGGCCAAAATATATTCCCCAGTACCTCATATCAGGGTTAATATGGCCCGTGGGCCAAAGTCAATCTGCAGGACTTTATATCAGGGTTATTATGGCATTGAGGCCTAAGTCACAGGTGTGTAGGTACTTCATGCCAGCTACAAGAGAGGGCGGGGACCTGGGCCCTCACACTTCACTGAATTGCAGCCCAGGGCCCTGTAGGCAGTAGCAGAGGCTGCTGCCATGCTCAGCAGGGAATCCTGCCGTAACACGCTGAGTGCTCTGGGGTGACTCCCCCACCCTGGGCTACTTCCTACTGGGATCTGCCGGATGTCTCTCCTGTCACCTCCCCATAATTCACTGGCCCTGCAGATAGTACCTCTTGGCCTGACTTCTGCTGGAAGCTCTGGTCCCTCTTCCTCTCCGGAGGTATCCCAGCAGCTCCTTCCCCATCAGCGGTCAGCCCCAACTGAGCTGCCCCAGGGCTTTTTATAGTCTGGTTCCACCAGGAGCATGCCCAGCAGGGATGTGCGGGAGGGGCTTTTTCAACCAGTTGGGCAGAGCTCACTCCCTACTCTCCATTGTGGGGTTGATGTACCCTGTCATAGCATACTGTGGATTAGTCTAACCTATATTACATTGCACTTGCATTCACGTTGGCCTATAATGTACCAAATAACTCAAAGGTCTGGTGAGCCAATAAATGATTCAAAACATCAATCAGCCAGAGCTTGGTAAAACAGGCTACATCTGGAATTTCATTGACAATGGGATTGTGAATGGTTGGTTGCTTGTTGACTATAGATCTCATGTTGATCCATGTTAGTTTAATTACCTGAGACTCCTTCACACAATGTAAGTATACGGCAGAGCCTGGTATTTCTGCCACATTAGAGAACAGGGGAGATATAGACAAAGGTCCCTGGAAAATCTGGCACCATGATTTCTTTGCAGAAATGCATTCGGCAAAGCAGGCGTGTTTAGAGAGATCTCATCTCTACCTCACCTTGATATAATTTTGCATCACTAGGTAAAAAACAGGTGAAAGGAGAATAAAAGCAGATATTTTTTGTTTTCTTTGAGGAAAGTTCTGTTCTTTTCCCTCTGTTCTCACTTCATTCATACATAAATATTGCAGTCTTGCCACCAATAATAGCCCTTTTGCATAACTTAGTACAGAATTTCTGTATTTTTATGTCTTCAAAGAAGTTCCGTTCTGTATAAAACATTGTCAGAAAAAGGTCAGAAGATTCCTACTTTTACATCTATATTGAAGCTCATGTCTCCTTATCATTATGAAAACTTTACCAGAGAATATATTTCCTTTTAGGGTGATGTAAAGAGACATCTTATTGTTGTGGGGTAGGAACATGCCTGAAATTAGGGAATATGGTCCCCCATATAGAAACACTTTATGGCAGCGGTTTCCAACTGTTAGTCTGCGGCCTACTGTCGGGCTGTAGCAACTCTGGGGACTAGGGTTGGGATACACTGCCCACAGCTTCCCCTCCTACTGTGGCTGTTGGAAGACATGTGTTCTGCCCCACCTCTCAGCCAACCACCACTGGGCAGGGGTGTGTTCTCCTCTTGGACTCAAAAGAGCTCTTTTCTGCATAGCAGGATGGCCATGTGGAGCCCAGCACAGCAGCCTTAGAATAGCCGCAATCTGGGCAGCAGTGCTCAGCTGGCATTGGGAAACAGTGCAGGGCTAGCTATGGGAGGCAGATCAGGCACTGGGGATTACAGGCGCAGGACTAGTGCTTAGGGTTTCTGGGGGTGGGTGGCTCTAAGAGGCAGGGGGTTCATACTGGGGGGCACTGAGGCATCTAGGGTGGGGAGCTGGAGCTGGGAGGATTCTGGGGGTGGGGCTAGTAATGGGGGGCTATAGGAGCAGGGCTGGCACTGAGGGGCTCTGGGGATGGGTCTAATATTGGGGATTGAGGTCTGGCACTTGGGAGGATTTAGGTTTAGTGGGGTTCTGGAAATGGGAGGCTGGTACTAGGAGGTCTGGTTATGGGGGGCTTTAAGTGGCCTGGGGCTAGCATTGAGGCATTTGGAGATGGGGGACTGGCACTGGGGGTCTCTGAGGGTGGGATTCTGGCAATGGGGTGGGGGGGAGCGTGCAGGGGACTCTGGGGTCAGTGGCTGGTGCTGTGGGGGTATTGGAGAGGTAGGGGGCTCTAGGAGTTAGGGCTGACACTGGGGAGCTCTGGGGACCATGGCTTTTGGTGGTCTGGTAACACTTTATTTGCATAGGCACATATTCATTATTTGCATAATGAATATGCAAATATGCAAACAAAACGTTACCGGTCTACCACAAGTTTGTAAATGTGTTTGCCAGTCCCTGGTATCAAAAATATTTGGAACCACTGCCTTATGGCATTATCTCATCCTCAGGCTGAAAATCAGAGGTTCTTAAAAAAAGAGAGAGAGAGATGCTGTTGAAGAAATTAGGAGAGAAGTGATGTAAGACTAAATTGGTCAGATTCTTTCTGGTGCCACTATAAAGAAATAAAAATGCAAGAACTGAACATACAGAGTCTCTTTTTTCTTTCAGGGCATGAATTCAACCAGTAAAAAGTAACCAATATTACCTTTCTTAGTTTCATCAATATAATTTGATGAATTCAGAAACTTATATGAATTTCAGATACACAGCTACATTTTTGGATGCTTACACAAAACAAACTTCCAAACTCTTTTACACTGGCCCATTACTAGTATGTTATCTTTTCTATATGGATGAAAAACTTCTGTTGACATTAATGAGCGATACTAGCATATTTCAAATAGACAGCACAGCCAGTTTAGTGCAAAGAACATTTGACTTATTGCTGCAAATTCTCCCTGCTTAAATTAAGAATTCTTGTCCCTCTGGAATTGTCTCTTCCACTTCTGCACATCCTTGTCAAAGGACAATGAGCAGGACTCTACATCTGCAAAGAGTAATAGGGTTGATTCAGTTACACCCAGAGTGTCTAATATATAGTTTGGCAATAATGGTATATGAAATTCCAATGGATGACTTAAAAAAAATGGTTGAGCGTAAACAGATACAGTTCTTCAACAGAGTTGTTAAAACTCCATATAATGTATGTTTTCAATAAGCATTTGGAATGTAATTAGCCTACCATATGTATCCTATTAATATAACTCTACAAAATGTAAGTTTCTATATATTCCATGAATGCTAACCAAATGGCCAATGTGACCATTCGTTGAGATCAACAGCTATTTAAAAATATCCAGCATAGTAAAACTTCATGTGTTTTAATAGTAAATTATTCTTAAAACAAATTAATTGAGTTTGCCTTTTAAAATCTAAATATGACACACACTTGTAGCCCAGAAGGCTAGCTTGCCTTTATTATGTTCCCTGCTTTACATTATATTCAGGAGTAATGCAAGAAACCTACTAGCATGTGTCATGTAAGACATTAGCTTTGTCAAGTTAGCCTAAGGCTTGAGGCCTGTGAACACTAAACAGATAAATGGCCCAACAGAAAACTCTCTGTACTGGGGAGCTGAAAAGAAAGTATTTAAGGTGAATTTCTGACCACAGGTACATGAGCTAACCACAAAAAATGTCCTGACAATAAATTAACATATATGACAGGTACTTGAGCTACATCTGCAGACACTTACCCACAAGTGGGCCACGGTAAAGAGTTATATTAAAGAGTTAAATTATATCATAAATTGAGATTACTGATATGCTATTTTATAGAAGGACACTCCAACATCATTAAAATGAAGAAATACAAATAAGGAAAGGGGGAAATACCCCTACTGAATATGCCTCAGAAACAGTGGCATCAGTGTGAACATATTATAAAAAGTCATGTGGAAGTAGAAGGAAATGTAGTCCTAGGGAGGGGCCAAAATGATAGCCATTAGTGATGAGGGAGAAGGTGATGATGATGATGAGGAAGATGATGGCTAATTTTTTAGGTTATTGGAGAAGGGATGGTATGAGTTTATGGATGTGCAGATGTATATGCTGCAGTGCCTCCATCTACCTTACTTAGCGGGAGTATTTGCAACTGTGCTCAATGTATTAATAAACTATTTGTGAATACAGAAAAGTTCCTATTGAGTGAATGCTGCACTGTACACATTTGGATTCCTAACTATATAATAATTTGAATAAATGCTAGATCACATATTGGGACAAGAACTTATCAGCCCTCAATATGGGTATGTCTACACTACAGCGCTAATTCGAACTAACTTAGTTCTAATTAGTTAATTCGAACTAAGCTAATTCGAACTAACGCATCCAGACTAAAAAACTAGTTCGAATTAGCGTTTTGCTAATTCGAACTAGCATGTCCACACAGAGTGGACCCTGAACCGAGGTTAAGTCTGGCCGGAAGCAGTGCCGGCAGGGCATCAGATTAGGACTTAGAGCGTGGAGCTGCTGTCTCAGGCTAGCCGAAGGCTGTGCTTAAAGGGACCCGACCCCCACCCCGGACAGACAGTTCTCAGGGGTGCCCCGCTTGCTAAGCAGTCCTGGCTTGGAGTGCCTGGAGTACCCACACTGGGCACATCACAGCACTCGGCCATCAGACCGGCTGCACTTGCTGCAGGCTGCCATCTGGGGAAAGGGGGCAATTGGGGGGCTGCAGGAGAGGTTCCACCCCCAGAAGCCCTCAGAGCCAGCCCAGTCCTCCCCATCGGGGGCTCATACCCCATTCTTCCCTCACCTCCTTCCACTTACCCCTCCTTAGCCCCCCTTCCTGATGTACAAAATAAAGGACAATTGTGTTCAAAAATAGAATCTCTCTTTATTGAACAAAACTGGGGGAGACTGGGAAAAGGAGGTGGGAGAGGGGAAGAGAGAGGGTGGGAGAGGGGAGGGCAACTACAATGATGAGGGGTTTGGAACAGGTCCCATATGAAGAGAGGATAAAGAGACTGGGACTTTTCAGCTTAGAAAAGAGGAGATGGAGGGGGGATATGATAGAGTTCTATAAAAGCATGAGTGGGGTGGAGAGGGTGCATCAAGAAAAGTTCTTCATTAGTTCCCATAATAGAAGGACTAGAGGACACCAAAGGAAAGGAATAGGTAGCAGGCTTCAAACTAATAACAGAAAGTTCTTCTTCACAAAGCAAAGAGTCAACCTGTGGAACTCAGTGCTGCAGGAGACTGTGAAGGCTAGAACTAGAACAGAGTTTAAAGAGAAGTGAGATCAATTCATGGAGGTTGGGTCCATGCAGTTGTATTAGCCAGGGGGTAGGAGTGGTGTCCCTGTGCAAAGTTTGTGGAAGGCTGGAGAGGGATGGCACGAGACAAATGGCTTGGTCACTGTCTTCGGTCCATCCCCTTCAGGGTCTCTAGGGTTGGCCGCTGTCGGCAGACAGGCTATTGGGCTAGATGGACCTTTGGTCTGACCCAGTACGGCCATTGTAAGCTTAGGGCTCAGGGTCGGGGGTCTCAGTGGACCACCCTGATTTTCATGCAAACCTACTCCTGGGTGGCCAGGCTGGCAGCTCTCCTGCTCTAGACAGCCACTTTCCTGTGCCTAGTGCGGAGGTCGTGGACAAGGTCCACGGTGTCCGCACTTGACCAGGCGGGTGCCCGCCTCTTGTGGTCCCGGGCAAGCTCCCGGGAGCCGCCAGCCTGGTCCTGGGAAGAGGCGGAGGGCTGGGGGGCATCGGGTGGCTGGCTCAAGCCATGCCAGGTGCAGGGTCTGCTGGCTGGGTGCTGGCAGGCTTGCACCTGGCACGGGCACCGTAGCCAGCCCATGCCCCTTTAAGGGGTCCGGGGCCAGGAGGGGGGCAGACGAGTTTCCCTGGTGTTGGCCAGAGTGGCCACCAGGGAAAGCTGGGGAGGGCTAGCCTCCCACTAGTTCGAATTAAGGGGCTACACAGCCCTTAATTCGAACTTGTAACTTCGAACTAGGCTTAGTCCTTGTGGAATGAGGTTTACCTAGTTTGAACTAAGCGCTCCGCTAGTTCGAATGAAGTTCGAACTAGTGGAGTGCTAGTGTAGCGCCTATCAAAGTTAATTCAAACTAACGTCCATTAGTTCGAATTAACTTTGTAGTGTAGACATACCCTAAGATACCTGGAGAGTCTTAAGTAATATAACAATATAATATAACAATATAATTAATACATCATCTATAGATTGGGCTACATACATAAGACACCCAACGGTTAATAAATATTTAGCTCCCCAATTCCCTTCATTATTAATGGAAGTTGTGTCCTTAAGCCACTGTTCTCAGCTTTGGAAATCTACGCAAAGAGACATGGTCACAGAAAAATAAAATATCTTAAGTTAGGATGTTCTCTTGAATTGTGGCTAAGTGGATAAAAGTAGAGTTTTTAGCAGATAGAACTGCATAGGAACTGAATTTCCATTTCGCATGAAAATCCATGGTTTCATAATATTTCTGTTTTGAGATGGAACAAAAAGGCTAACTTTTCAAAAATCTCCCATGAAACGAAATTTTATAAAATGTTTAGACAGCTAAAGGGAAAGATTTCATTCCTCCGATGATACCTATGATACCATAAAATGAAAAGCCATTTTGAAACAAGAAATTGAAATCATCAGTTCTAGAAATGTCAAAATGATACCCTTCTTCCTTTGTTTTTCTTTTTTTTTCTTCAAAAACAATATTTCATTTAAATGGAAACATTTCTTTGAAATATTTTGTCTTCAATAAATTGGCATTTTTGACAAATGTTCCATCAGAAATTTTCCAGCTAGTTCTACTGGCAGAATGAGACACTGCATAATGTAAAGAAAGCAACAGAAAATGATCCTAATTTTGTGGCGAGCATATTAGAAATACAGGTTGAACCTCTTTAATCTGGCACTCTGGTCCATCAACATCTGTGGTCCAGCATGATTTTAGGTTTCCAGATGTCCATTTATCATGGCTGTGGTCAAGTTTCCCATGTTCCCAAAGTTTGTTTACAGCTACCTGTCCTGGTTCTCAGTGTTCTGTGCTGTTATTTAGCTCTAATTTACCCCTAGGCTACATCTACACTGGCCCCTTCTCCGGAAGAGGCATGCTAATTTCGAACTTTGGAATAGGGAAATCCGCGGGGGATTTAAATATCCCCCGCGGGAGTTAAATAAACATGGCTGCCACTTTTTTTCCGGCTTGGGGAAAAGCCGGAAAAGAGTGTCTAGACTGGCGCGATCCTCCAGAATAAAGCCCTTTTCCGGAGTATCTCTTGCAAGTTGGAATAAGAGATCCTCCGGAAAAGGGCTTTATTCCGGAGGATCACGCCAGTCTAGATGCTCTTTTCCGGCTTTTCCCCAAGCCGGAAAAAAAGCGGCGGACATGTTTATTTAAATCCCGCGGGGGATATTTAAATCCCCCGTGGATTTCCCTGTTCCAAAGTTCGAAATTAGCATGCCTCTTCCAGAGAAGGGGCCAGTGTAGATGTAGCCCTGATGTCTACTAAGAGCCCAGTAAGCAGTGGAAGTATTTTTTAATGCTGCTAGACAATATTGACCTCCCTGTTCTGGGAAATTCTCTGGTTTGACACCAGTCAGTTCCTGAGGGTGCCAGACTAGAGAGGTTCAACCTGTACAATATTTTAAAAGATTATATTAAACTATTAGCCTGACAAAAGAACTTTCTGTGCGTGTTACTTGTATAGAAATTGTGTACTCCGTGGGACAGATCCTTTCATTGGGTAGCACTCTACTGTGCCTGGAGCTGCCTTGCTTAAGAGGAACTTTTTGTGAAGTAAGATTCTACTCAGGCGGACAAAGTGGCTTAGTCTGGCCCTGAATGGGTCAAGATTTCCAATCAATTATTTGATTTCCAGTATATGGCTTGGGTGGAATGTTTATCCGGTCCCAAGAAACTTTGAAGTACAGCTGTGCAATTCAGGGTGAATTTCAATAACTTCCCTCAAGTGAACCATACATCTGGCTGATATAAATGTGTCTCCTTATTCACTCCAACCTCTAACTCTGTCCCAAACTCCAATAAACCCCATGCTGAGTTTATCTCTTGTATAACTTCAATCTGGCACATAAGAAAGCTTGACTTAGGGACACTCAGAATGTGAGAGTTGAATAGAACATCCAGCCAAACCAAGTAGAGAAACAGTATATCTGCTGCATCCAAAATAAAATGATTTGAAAGGCAGGAGTCTACTGGAGGGCAAGGACTTTTTGGAGGACAAAGTTGGCTCCAAGAGATGGGAGAGGCAGCTGAAGGCGAAGTTCAGGCTCAGGGGAAGGATGAAGTCAAAGGGAGGGAAAATAATTAGTCTTAGAAGAAATGTTATAGAAAGGTGATCCTGGAAAAGGAGGAGGGAAATTGCATAATCATCTGATTTTTTTTCATGTATAATCCAAACCAAGCCTCAGATTTATTTGAGCTACTTCTATGATCACTGTAAAGGCATTTGCTGGTGGAATATGTAGGTCATATTTAGAGACTATCTAACTGAAGACAAAAATACTCTACATCATATTGACACATCCTGCCTGAAAAGAAAGTGATTTTATGTCAAATAAAGTAATAAAAATTCAGACCAAAAAAACCCAACGCTTACTGGAAAATTCCTCCCTGTTAAAATTATTTTTAAAAACAGCCTTGTTGAATAAGAGTTTGTTTTACTGTAATTTCTTGGAGGGCTAGTAAGGAGATTTAACCAATAATTAGATTGCAGAGGACATTTAGAAAAATGTTATGTACATCACATTTTTGCAACATCTCTTCAGCATTTATTAAAAAAGAACAGATATAGTGTCTACTGGTGTATTGCACTCCATTCCAGAAGGGTGGACTTAGTGAGTCCCTAAACACTGGAGGTATACTGGTGCTGTGCAGTATAAACAGGTGCAGCTTTTATTTATAGCCCAGTCTAGATAAGTGAACAGGACAAAATACTACCTCATACATTTCAAAATACGCTCTCTTCACTGAAACTTCATTCCCCACCCCTAAATGGTAATGTTTTCCACATGTGTTTGCTTCCATTATGCTCATCTTCACTCTATGGTACTTTTAATCTCACAGATTTTTCTCATGAAATGAGTCAGATATGCAAACAGAATACTGCTTGGTGTAATATGGATCTTATGGAACTGTACTGTTATGTTACGATTAATTACATCCAAAGACATATGAATCCCATCAACATCTCTAGTTTGTGGTAAGCCCCCAAAGTATTTAAGACAGGGATGGGCAATAATTTTTGATGGGGGGCCACTTCAAGAATTTAGAAAGTGGTCAGGAACCGCACTCTTCCATATTAATAGAGGAGGTGTGTGGTCTGGGATGGAGGGTGGATGCAGAAGGGAGCTGATTGGGGTACAGAAGAGGGTGTGGAGTATGAGAGAAAGTTTGGGTAAAGGAGGCAGCTGTGACCTGGGGAAGGGGACTAGGGTGCAGAAGGAGTGGAGGGGTTTGGGCTGTGACCTAGGGCAGGAGGGGGATGTGACTTGCAGCAGGGAGGCGGGGGAAGCCCTGCGCAGCTGCCGGCAATGGACCGGCTGGGGAAATCGTGTAATTCCGGGGACGGTCATGTAATTCAAAAAACGTTTCCTAAAAAAAAATCATGCTACCGTGAAAAAATGTTAAGCAGGCACATGTTAAATGAGGAATTACTGTACTTGAAAACTGCTATCATGTCCCCTCTCGATCGTCTCTTTTCTAAATTAAACAAACCGAGTTCTTTCCTTTTTCAGTTCTATGCAATAGAACATAGATCAGGGAATTTGATCAGTGTCAGGGAAGGTACATCCATCCCTAAGTTCTACACTGCACTCTAAACTCAAAATAAGATATGTGATTTGTGCTTTGCAAATTGCATAATTATTTCGAGTTTATTTCTAAATAGGCTATTTCAAATTTCAAAATAAAGTGCTATTTCGAGTCATCCCTTAACCCTTGTGAAATGAGGGTTACCGGGATGCCAAAATAGCACACCTGTTATTTCGAAAAATATTTTGAAATAATAGGTAGCTTGTGAAGACACAGGGAAGCTATTTCGGGATACCTCTGGTATCCCAAAATAGCACTGCAGTGTAGACATACCCTAAAACAATTCAATTCCTCTGATCCATATCTTTTGTCTTTGCCTCCTCAGTATAGTAATTTTCAGCAATACTGCTTTTCCAGATTTTCCTGTCTTCTAGCCTTCAGCCTTACCTCACAAGACCCTTCATTACAGCTGGCCAGAAAAGGTTTTTATTTTCTCTGGAAAACCTTAGTTGCCGTCAGAATACTGAAAGCCTCCTAAACAGAAATTTTTGTTTATAGTTTTCAGCTAAAGCTTTGTCAGCTGTTTTGGCATATTGTATTCTTTTGACAAAAGAATGCTGAAACATGGCCCCAAATGTTTAGTTTTTGGCTGAACACTTTGAAGAAAATGTGAACATTGTCAAAGAAAGCGGACACTGTCCACCTATTTTTGTTTTGTTGAAAATCCATGTTACCATTGGGAAAAATGAGATGGAAATCTTTTGACCAATCCTGAAACATATAACCTCTGAATAAATTTCAGCCAAGATGGGCATGCATCTGATCCTATACTACAATCTCTGCAGGGCTAAAAGGGTGTTAGGCTTTTTGAGATCAGAAGAATTTATAGTAGCTTTTGTGGGATCAAAAGAAGAGTAAGTGTAGTCATTGTTAGAGAAGAAACAGGGGAACCACGGGCAGATGGGGTAAATAGACCTTTTTATTGCAGATACTTGTTCCCCCCGGACTCCCAACACAACATTCAGAGTGAGCAAGAATTTGGCCCCTGTTACACATTTATTTATTTTAGTATGTTAATTTACACATTTATTACTACTTTAAAAAATTAGTAATGTTAACTTCTATACAATAAATACTAAAAAGCAAGTAATAAATATTATTATACCACGCCTAATTACTATTTACAACATTTCTAATTAAATTAACACTTTTTTACCCTACAAACTTTTTGAATCAGCAGGTTCCTGAATTTACAAAGAATGTGACCGTGAAAGTATTTTTACAGAGCAAGTAAAAAGACAAAACAAAAAAGACACCGTTCAGTGCAACTATCTTTCTAGCCAGCAAGAATGGGAGGAAAGAGCATATTTATACATCAGAAAGGATAATACCTGCATTGGCCAATCCTTTTAGCTATCTTTTCAAACTGCAAAAACAAAAAACAAACAAAAAAATGCTCAAAAAACAATGCCTGCTCTAGTTAAACCCCTTACCATCAATGTATAGCCATCCCAAACCCTTATTAATTTTTACATCTT
The DNA here is from genome assembly GCF_052426305.1 of Pelodiscus sinensis. NCBI lineage: Eukaryota > Metazoa > Chordata > Testudines > Trionychidae > Pelodiscus > Pelodiscus sinensis. The sequence continues at coordinate 21,952,057 of NC_143052.1, read as the reverse complement.
CCAAATGACTTTATGTTGCTCCCTTTGTCCACTCCACCTCAAATACATCTATGTAATCAGAATTGCCTTTTCTTGCAAGTCACCATCATATATTAAAATAGATTATTTTAGCACTTTACATAGAATCTGAGTTTGAGGATACAAAGAAGATATCGGTAATATCAGGAATACTACTATCATATAAAATAACGTGTCATCACAGCAGTGACAGGAGTTTTGTCATCACTGAGATATTCTGACAAAAATCCACCTAAATATTCACAGAGATGATTCTCTTATAACTACAGCATGTCTTATACTACTGATTAGATCTGAAAATGAACTTTTTGTTGCTTTTTTTTCAAAGGCAAAATGAGAGTAACACAGAAAAATACAATTCTCAGAGAGGTAACAGTGTTACTCTGTATCTGCAAAAACAACTAAGAATCCTGTGACACCTTAGGGTACATATACACAGCAAGGCTAAAGTTGAATTAAGCTATGCAACTTTAGCTACATCAACTGTGTAGCTTAAATCAAAATACCTTAATTCAGCTCTAGGTTGTGTCTACACTGCAGGAAGTGGAAGGAAAAACACTCTTACTTCGACTTCCCTTACACTTTGGCTACGTCTAGACTGCAAGCCTCTTTCGAAAAAGAGCATCTAGACTGCAAGCAGTACTTTCGAAAAAGCAAGCCGCTTTTTCAAAAGGGAGCACCCAGGCAGTCTGGATGCTCTCTTTCGAAGAAGCCCTGTTTGCATTCAAGAACGCCTTTTTTCGAAAGAGCACTTTCAAAAAAAGGCATTCTTCCTCGTGAAATGAGGTTTTCCGCCATCGAAAGAAAAGCCGCGTTCTTTCGATTTAATTTTGAAAGAAAGCGGCTGTAGTCTAGACACAGGGGAAGTCTTTTTCGAAAAAAGGCTACTTTTTTTTAAAAAACCCTCGAGTCTGGACACAGCCTTTGTGAAATGAGAGTTACCATGAGTTGGAGTAAGAAGTCCTCCAGCTTGACAGTATTTTGACATTATTTCAAAATAACTGCTTGCTGTGTAGATGCCGACTAAGCTATTTCGAAATAACACTTGTTATTTCGAAATAATGTTGCTATGTAGATGTACCCTAACAGATTTATTAGGACATAAGCTTTTGTGGGTAAAACCCATTTCATCAGATGAATTGGAGTGGAAGTTACAGAAACAGGAGAATGTACAAAGAGGAAGTAGCTTGTGTTAATGAAGCTAATCAAATCTAGGTGGCAGTGGGTCAATCATAGCATTTGGTGTGAACATATGACTATTCAGAGAGGGGAAATTGCCTTTGTAATGCATTGACCAATGGAGATCCTTAATCAATCCTAAGCTGATACGGTTGAATTTGCAAATGAACTCCAATTCAGATATCTCAGTTTGTAACTGGTCTTGAAATTCTTTTTTAGAAGGATGGCTACTTTCAAATCCATTACTGAATGTCCGGGGAGGTTAAAGTGTTTTCCTACAGGTTTATGTGTGTTACCTTTCCTCATGTCTGATTTGAGACCGTTTATCCCTTGGCCCCAAGACTGTCCAGTTTGGACAATATATATGGCAGAGGGGCATTGCTGACACTTGATGGCATATATCCCATTAGTGGATGTACAGCTGGATGAGCCCCTGATGGTGTGTGGCATATGTGGTTAGGCCCTGTGTTGCTGTTGCTTTTATAGATAGGTGAGTAGAGTTGGCAATGGGATTTGTTGCAGGGGTAGGTATCTGGGTCAGTGACTTCCAATCAATCGTCTTTATGCCTGCTGGTGCACTATTTTGTATTCTATTTGATCTATTTTTGCTCATGCATTATGACTTTTTGTTGTCTGATAGGTCAAATAAGTTACATAGCATGTGATTATGCTGTCACTGATACCAGAGCAAATGATATTTAGCAGTACTGAAGACAATGAAATTAAACCTTTTGAAGCTGCTGAATCATGGCACCATGGTACTGATTGCAAAAATAAATAAATAAAAATAAAATAAAAAATGTCACAAATGCTATCTGAAATAATTTGTGAGTTTGTATTTGATCAAAGGTTAGTGAATACATTTTTGCAGTATTTCCACTTTGAACTCAGTGTGCATTAAGAAAATGGAAACACTTACTATTGTATTTAATTTCCACTATGTAAAAGTGCGTTGTTTTATGACTTACGGTTAGAGATTTCCAATATAAATCTTGGAACATTGATAACTGACATTTATATTCTTAAATTCATTTTTGTTTGTGTAACTATTACTTCAGATAGGTGAATGTTGATACCGGAATGACAACCCCCTAGAAAGAAATACATTATTGCTTATTGTTTAATTCCTGCAGCAGATAAAAAGCATGATAAATTCCCTTTCCGTGGGTTCAAGTTAATCACTGCTGGAAATACAGATAATAATCTGAAGCATACAGAAAATTTAGTTGAGAAAAAGAAAAGGAATATGTGGATATGGCCCAAATCCAGCAAAGCATTTAAACACATGTTTATCTTCAAGCATGTGAGTTGTCCCATTAACTTCAATGGGATTATTTTTGTGCTTAAAATTAACCATGTGCATAGACCCTATGCTGGATCAAGGCCTACATGCATACTTTGGGATTAATTTGTTATATTCAATAAATTTAAAATAGTTTTTAAGTGGAATAACATGGGTGAATAAAGCCCATGTGTTGTGTTTTGCTGGCTTGTTTGTTTTGCGAGGGGGTGGTGGTGGTGGTGGTGAAGCACCGTTTGTTTTTTTTCTCAGTAAGGCATGGGGAAACTCAGATATAGTGAAAGCACTATCCAATTGACCTGCAAATATCATTGTTCATTAGGGGTCTTTTTTAAATGAAAGTAAAACTTCATGGCTGTGACTACACTGGCATCCCTTCCGGAAAAGGGATGCTAATGTAGCACTTTGGAATAGGCAAATCCGTGGGGGATTTAAATATCCCCCGCGGTATTTGCATTAACATGGCTGCCGCTTTTTTCCGGCTTGGAGATAAGCCGGAGAAAAGCGCCAGTCTAGACATGATTCTCTGGAAAATAAAGCCTTTTCCAAAGTGCTACATTAGCATCCCTTTTCCGGAAGGAATGCCAGTGTAGACACAGCCCATGAGTATATTTCAGATGGGTCACTTATGTTGGGGGATAGGTTCCATTGCCATTGTGATAGTCTCATTATGACTAGTATTATAGATTTGTAGATATGTTAGATTCATATGTTTTTGCTATTAAAGCAACTATTACATGAAAATTCCACAGTTCTATCTCACCTTAATTATTGTAATTTGACTTTTTTCCCCCTTACTCCAGCTACATCTGCTTCTTTGAATCTCTTCATTGACTTCCTGTCAGTTGTAGCTCTTCTCCCTTGGACAAGGTCTACGCTTACCCAGAGATGATGATGCAGTGGTGATTCCACAGAAAATTGACTTAAGGTACATCAATTCCAGCTATGCTTTTCTCATTGATGGAGTTGTATATTTTAGGTCGACTGTCTCCAGGGGTATGTCTAAACTTTTTTTTCGAAAGAGGATCTCACTTTCAAAAGAGGATCTTTCAAAAGTGAAGGTAGTCTGGACACAGTTTTTTCCTTTTTCAAAAAAACCCCGTGTAAACCTCATTTTTAAAGGAAGAGCGGGTTTTTTTTCGAAAAAAAGGGTTTTTTTTCCCAAAAGACCCCCCAAAACGCATCCAGACTATTTTCACTTTCGAAAGATTCTCTTTCAAAAGATTCCTGTGGAATCTGCATATCTTCTTTCAATAACAGAACATAGTCTAGAGATAGCCGGGACTATAAACCGAGCATTAATGTGCAATACCTACAGGATCTCATTTCCCTTCACTCTTCCCTTGTAACTCACAGTCTTCCATTGTTACTTCTCTCTCCATCTCAGTGTCCCAGAACTGGCTTCATTCCTTCTTTCATGTTACCTGCTATGCATGGAATAGCTTTCAACTTCTTGTCTGTCAAAATACCTTGTTTCTTCAAGTCCTTCCTTCAAAATGATTTTTTCCAGTTTTCCTTGTCTCTTCATTAAGATTGGCTTCAAATCATTCCAGAAAAGAACTCTCCCCTGTGGTTTGTGTCTGAAAAGGATTAAAAATGTGTTTTGGGCATCAACAGTACTGTATAAGTGAATTTAGGCTTTGCTTATATCTACCACATAGGACTTATTGGGAATTAAAAGCTTTCCAGGTTTTAATAGTAAATGTTCAATTAAGTTATGTCACTAAACAGGTGTTACAGCAGAAGTGCTAATTTTGATGTCTCTATACATCCTGTAAGAAAACTAAATAATATATAAGGGTATTTTTACACTACAGAGTTAATTTGAAATAACAGACATTATTTCGAATCAACTGTAATAGCTGTCTACACATACAATCTGCTATTTTGAAATAAATTCAAAATAGCGGAGCCCTTATTTCGAATTAGGTAAACTTCATTCTACAAGGAATAACACCTAATTCAAAATAGCTAATTCGAAATAAGTGCTGTGTAGACACTTATTTCGAATTAGAGGGCCTCCAGCCCTTCCCAGTTCCCCCTGGTGGCCACTCTGGGCCAAACCAGGAAAACTTGTCTGCTCTCTCCCTAGCCCCGGATCCCTTAAACGGGCAGACTCTGGCCACAGTGCCTGTGCCAGTTGCCAGCCTTCCAGCACACAGCCAGCAGACTGTGCACCTGGCACACCATGAGCCAGCCACCCGCTGCCACCCAGCCATCCACCACTCCCCAGGACCAGGCTGGCGCCTTCCTGGTCAAGTGCAGAGATCGTGGGCCTCATTGAGATTTGGGGGGAGGCCTCCAATGCCCACGATCTCCGCACTAGGTGCAGGAATGTGGCTGTCTACAGCTGCATCACTGCCATCCTGGTCACCAGAGGCCACATGTGTAGCCAAGAGCAGGTTCACAGCAAAATTAAAGAACTGCGGCAGGCCTATACCAGGGCCTCCCAACCTGGGGCTGACCCAGAGGCCTGCCCCTACTATGAGGCCCTGGACTGCATCCCGGGGGTCAGATGGTCCGTCTCCCCCTGGTCATCATCGACCCCGGGGCAGAGGGCCCTGCCCCTGACACAGGGGAAGAGGAGGAGGAGGACAACGGCAGCCAGAAGCCTGCAGAGAGCCTGCCCTGCACCCAGGAACTCCGAGCCATCCCAGAGAGCCTGTCAGCAGCCTGATCCGAGGCCAAGGATGTTGTACCAAATAAAAGCAAGCAGGATCTTATGAGGGGGATAAGGCAAAAAGCCACATTTATTGTAAAGATAATAATAAAAAAATAAAGAAAAGATAGAAGCAAACAACGTTGTTTAACTACTTATTCCTAACACTACTTAACCCTTATACACACACACACACACACACACACACATATATATATATATATATATATATATATATATATATATATATATATATATATATATATATATATATATATATATATAACCATTCATTCATATAACCATTCATTCATACATCCATTCATTCAAGTTCTGTGTATAGTTACCAGCCTGGAAGTTGCTTGTGATCAGATGCGCATCTGAAGCTCCTGGTAGGCTGGCAGCAGAACCTTGGACTCTGATTCCATAGTTTTTTAGTCCAGTTCTTATAGGAATTTCTATGGAAATTGCTGCATCATGCTGATGTCTCCAGGGTGGCTGCCAGGTGTTGGTCAGTGATCTCATCGGGTGGACCTCCAGTACTTGGTTTTCTCCACTTGACGCCTTTTGGTTGCACTGGCACCTGACGCCTTCTTCAGACCTTTGTTGCTGTATTCTCAGGCTGGCACCTCTCAGAACCATTCACTCATCATCCAAGCACTCTCTCTCTTACATACATTCCTTAGTTAATGTTTCCCATACAATATTTTTGTATAATAATAACTTTACATATATCAGAGTTGTAGTTACAAAAAGTTTCTGGGTGGTATTGCTTAAAACATTCTCTGAGTGCTGAGTAAAGTTACAATGTTTTAAAGAGAACAGGCGTCAATTATGTAACAATGCCCTTAGTCTATTACAGGGCTTGGCTCCCATAGCAGAGTTAGTGGCTTGACAATGCATTGTTACAATGTATCTCTGCAATGTCAATTTTAAGCAGCCCCTTGCACAAGCTTGAGCATGCCCTGGAGCACAGGGGGGTGGGGGGGCTGTTTCTGGCTACATAGGATTATATTCTTAACAGTTCTAAGTTACATGACCGAATACATTATATTCTAAAGGGGCAATAATAATAATAAATCTAAACATTTAACAATCTTAACAAATAAGAATAATAAGAAGAATTAATAATAAATCTAAACACTTTAAGTTGTGGGGAACAAATTATGGAGAGTCACTTCCATTTGGGGGAATCACATTTTTAATACATTAATATGTTATCCCTACAAGGAGGCCTCCACATGTGAGTGACATCATGGTCCCCTTATGCAGGGTGGGGGGGAAGGAGGAGCCCAGGGACCTTACCCCAGGGACACTGCACACTGCCCTTCCTCCAGATGCCCCCTCTACCCAGAGGCAGGGCACAGCTCTCCTCTTCCACCCACCCCCGCACACCACACTATAGCCAGCACAGGGGCTGGGGTGCAGTCCTGAGCCAGCTCACACTCCTGGGGATAGCAGGACGTGATGGTGCAGACACCTGACATCCTCGCCTTGCAGAGGGGGGCTGGGTTTCACCCACTGTGTCCCCAAGGAGAACTGACCACTTCTCTTGTTTCACCACAGCTGCAGCACCTGCGAGTGCAGGACACACCACCCCGCCTGGACAATCCACCCACACCCGGGTCAGCAGGCACACCCGCAACCTGGAGGAGTTCCAGAGGCAGCAGCTGCGGTTGCAGGGATGGCAGGTCCACAGCCAGGAGCAGTGGGTGCAAGAGCACCTGCAGCTGCGCAGGAGAGCATGAGAGAGATCTGGGAGCAGGTTCGTGCCCTCCGCGAGCACCTGCAGGCCCTGGCGGACTGATTGCTGCCTCCTGCTGCTCCAGCCCCTGTGGCTGCCCCACCTATCCTTCCTCCTCCTGCTCCTGCTCCCCCTCCCGCTTCTTCCACACCCCTCCTGCCCCACCTTCCACACACACTCTCCGGCGACACCCCCACACCCACAGTGCTGCAAGATGGGATGGCCAGCAAGATCCCCAACCCTGAGCTTTCCCTCCCCCTTCCTTCCCTTGCCTCCCCCTTCCAGATTCCTCCTCCCAGTTTCCCCCCTCCTCTCTTCTACCCTCGTTCCCAACTTTCCCCCACCCCAGTTATGTGAAATAAAGAGAGTTTTTTGTGGCAACACAGGTGTTTTTATTGTAGATCAAGAAGGGGGGTTAGGGAGCAGAAAGGAGAAGGAGATGGGGGAGGAATGTACAGCCCCAGGCCCCAGTGGGGCATGCCAGGAGGATTTCAGTCCTTGTCCGCCTGGAAGCTCTCCTGCAGTGCTTCCCGGATGCGGACAGATATCCAAAGGGCCTCCCGGCTGGCAGCCGTGCAGGTCTGTGCGTACTGGCCCGCCAGGCAGTCAGCCTCTGCTGTACAGGCTGGCAGGAAAGCCTTCCCCTTCCTCTCACACAAATTGTGCAGCACACAACATGCTGCCACCATGTGCGGAATATTGTGCTGGGAGAGGTCGAGGTGGGTGAGGAGGCACCTAAACTGTGCTTTCAGTTGGCCAAAGGCCTCCTCGACCTTGATGTGGGCCCTGCTGAGCCTGGCAGTGAAGGCCTGCCGGCAGGGGCTGAGGTATACCATGTAGGGCTTCATGAGCCAGGGCTGTAGGGGGTAGTCCTCATCCCCCAGCAGGCACACTGGCATGTCCACGTCCCCGACCCTGATGTGGTGTTCGGGGAACAAAGTCCCCGCGTGAAGCCTCTAGCACACGGAGTTGCAGTATACCCACGCATCGTGTGCCTTGCCTGACCAGCCCACATTGATGTCCGTGAACTGGCCCTGATGGTCAGACATGGCCTACAGGATCATGGAGAAGTACCCCTTCCTGTTTATATAAAGGGAGGCCTGGTGGTCCAGGGCACAGATGGGGATGATCGTCCCATTGATTTCCCCTCCACAGTTGGGGAAGCCGAGGGTGCTGAACCCTTGGATGACCGCATCCAGGTCGGTGAGGTGGACAACTCTGCGGAGCAGCACCCTGTTGATGGCCTTCACCACCTACAGAGAGACACAGAAAACCAAGAGTCATTGGAGTGCCTGGGTGGCTGGGAGTGTTCTTTCCCCACCACTGCCCCGTGCCCCACTCCCAGGAGCAACCCCCGCTGCAATCCTGGCCACTGCGGGTGGTCTGTAATGCAGCCGGAATGGACTGACCCCACCCGGGGAGGGCACTTACACCACCTCCTCCCCCCCCCGTTTTCCCTGGGGAGGCCACGTCCTCCTTGCAGCCCCTCGTCCTGGCCCAGTGGCTGGTGAGTGCCGTACCTGCATGAGCACCACTCTAACGGTGCATCTCCCCACGCCGAACTGGTTCCTGATGGATCGGTAGCTATCTGGCATGGAAAGCTTCCAGAAGGCGATGGCCACTCGCTTGTGGAGGGAAATGATGGGCCTCATGCATGTGTCCCGTCACTGCAGAGCAGGGGCAAACCAGTCGCAGAGCTCCAGGAAGCTTCTGGGTCCACTGTTGGTCTCCCCAGTGCTCCAGGATGATGTGGTTCCACCAGTCACTGCTGGTGTCCAGGTGCCAGTTGCGGCAGGGCACTCTGGCATCCAGGTGCTGCTTCTCCAGAGCCCTCAGGAGGGGCAGGGCGAGGACCAAGGGGCTGGCCTGCAGCAGAAGGTGCCAGGCAACCTCCAGCAATTGCTGCCAGGCTTGCAGCAAGACATTCAGCCTGAGCACCATAGTGCCCATGGACGGCTCTGGCTCCATGGTTCCGAGTGCTGTGGTGTCCCAAAGGAGAGCGACCAAAGCAGATGGAGAGGAAAACGCTTTGCTGTCCCTCGGTGAGGTTGGCAAGCAAGCAGGAAAGCTGAGAACCAGTTGTCCAGGGGGGTCCTTTTAAGCTCGAGCCTCAAATAGCCTCAGTCAACAGCCACACAAAGCAACTACTGACCTGATGGCCTGCTGGAACCGGTTTCAGCTACCCTTAAACATGACCCAGCATCCAATAGGTATGGACGCGCTATTTCAAATTAGCAAAACACTAATTTGAATTAGTTTTTGGGTCTAGATGCATTATTTCAAATTAGCTTCTTTCGAATTAACTAATTCGAAATAAGTTAATTCGAAATATTGCTTTAGTGTAGACATACCCTCACAGATTTTTTTTTAAATCTCCTTGTGTGGATGGGTTTGTAGATATGACCTTCTTACATAAATTGGTACAGTAGTGTAGTCCTGCTCTGAAGAGTCGATTAGAAAATGATACCTTCCTACACAACAGACCTGTATTATAATGTCAGGTTTGATTCTTTCATTGACAAAAATAAGCTTCTGCTCTTGTTAGTATTACATAGCAGACACAGCTCTGAGGTAATGTGCTCTCACATAATCAGTGGAATTGTTAAATATATTTCATTTGCAGGACTGTATTCTGTCCTCAGTTATCACCCCAATGAAGGTATAACTAAGCAGAAATTAAAGGGCAAGTGGGTATCCCACACAGCTTTACTGGTGACAATGCAGGAGTCAGAAGCTAGAGTGACTTTCACATAATGCTTTATATTAATGTGAAGTCACTGAAACACAGAACACCACAAAGCAAATGTTAGGGTCATTTTAGACCTGAAGGTTTTGTGTTTACAATGTTCCATGTTCCAACTCAGAAATCTAGATAATTGTTATTTGCTGGACATAACATATCCCAGGACTGGAACTGTGAGTTATATGAGAAGTGGAATCAGAAACAGAATGTTCCAAATGCTTGATCTAATATGTGTAACCCCTCCCTTTCTATCCCAGGAGGAAATGCTTCAAAAGAGGTTAAGAATGCATATTAACCTTATGGCTTTCTTTCAGATTTGGGAAACCTTTGAGGTACTGATTTGCTATGTGTGTATACTCCAGACTAGATTCACTTGTGCTTGCAGTTGTAGCATGTGTGTTTTATTCAACTGTCAATGTGCCAGCCAGAGTACAAAGCAGAATTATAACCTGTGTCTCTTGAAGCTTTCATTCCCGTTGGAAAAATTCTTGCTTAGTGAAGCTTCTGGGGTCCAATTACCTGTTCCTATGCAAAGGACATTTTCAAAATAGTGTGATATGCCCAGAGGTTATAGGCTTACATTCATACAGGCAATCTCTCAAATCCACATCCAAAGAACCATAAAAATATCTTGCCTGGTGATGAGTGGTCTTTAACTGAAGGTCAAATAAAACATCTTCAATTTTTACAAGTATTTCAATGTGATTATTTTAAACAGTTAACTCTTGGGTACATCTATACAGCACCATTATTTCAAAATAACTAGTGGTTTTTCCAATAACTGTGTCTACACAGCAGACAGTTATTTCAAAATAATGTTGAAATACTGTCAAGCTGGAGGACTTCTTACCCCAACTCCTGTAACCCTCATGGTTTGAGGAGCAAGGGAATTCAGAGGAAAAGTGCTCTATTTCAAAATGCTGTGTAGACACTCCCAATTTTGAAATAAGCTATGCAATTGACATAGCTCAATTTGCATACCTTATCTTTGCTAAAGCCCTACTGTGTAGTCCTTAGGGTGCATCTACACAGCAGCATTATTTTGAAATAAATTCAAATAACAGATGGCTTATTCCAACTTCTGTAAACTTAATTCCATGGGGAATAATGCCTCTTCTGAAACTGCTATTTCGAAATAGCTGTAGTGTGGATGCTCCATTGCTGCTATTTCAAAATAGCTCCTCCCCAAGGCCATTTAAAGTAATTGCTCCATAGTACTTCCTGGGGTCTAAATCGAGGTAGCACATCCACATTAGGGAAGCCTGCCTTGGACTAATTTTGAGGCTTTCCTGTAAGGTAGATGCATTATTTCAAAATAAGCTATTTCAGAGTATTTCTTCTGGAATAGCTTATTTCAAAATAAGTATGTAGTGTAGATGTAGCCTTAGACCTCGTACAATGAGGTTACAGGAGTCGGAGTAAGAAGTCCTGAAGCTTGACAGTATTTTGACATTATTTCAAAATAACTGCCTGCTGTGTAGACGTGGGCTATAGATAGCCAATACTATAGATTTCCCTGCATACCTATAATGTGTAATGCCTGCCACCCTATCCAGTACACTGGGGATTGCACCAAGAACCATGAGACCTAAAAGTATGAGCTGTTTCAGTCCAGAGCTAAGCTCTACAAATGCATATTCTTTGCTGGTGAGGCACAGAAGAGGGCCTGTAACACTCTCATCAGTGGTCTCTGTCTGTATAATATTGCCTTCTAATCTATTTGATAATATTACAGTCAGAGAAAAATATGTTCCTTGAACAAGTTAATGTACCTGACCAATTTACATTCTTACAATATTTTCACAATGGGGAGTACAAGATTTTTTGGTCTTTCTAGCTCTCGTATGCCATTTATGGCATGCCATGCCTTCAGCCAGTTGAGCAGTGGAGGGCAATAAGATGTCAGAAGTTTACTAGGGTTACCCCTGGCAGGCCACCACCACTATATTTATCTGTGCTTCCTCAGGTATGGGCAGCTGCAGCTCCCATTGGCTGTGAAATGCAGTTCAGAGCCAATGGGAGCTGTGGGAAGTGGTATCCCAGGATTTATCTAGACTACCAGGAACAGTCAAAAGATTGCACTTCTTCCAATCACACTTTCGAAAGCAGAGTTGAAAGAGGATATGCAGATTCTGCAGGAATTTGCATATCTTCTTTGGATCACACTTTTGAAAGCATAGCTTTCGAAAGTGAAAGTAGTTGAGATGCAGCATTTTTGGCGACCCCCCTTTGTCAAAAAACTTCTTTTCCTCAAAAATTGAGGTTTACGCTGCTTTTCAACAAAGGGGGAGAGGGTCGCTGAAAAAGCTGCATCTAAACTACTTTCACTTTCGAAAGCTCTGCTTTCAAAAGTGCGATCCGAAGATATGCAAATTCCTGCAGAATCTGCATATCTTCTTTCAACTTTTCCCAGTAGTCTAAATAAGCCCTCAGTCCGAACCACTTCCCACAGCTCCCACTAGCCAGGAATGGTTATAACCATTATTTACAGCCAACAAGTGCTGCAACCATCCATCCCAGTAGAGGTGCAGTTAAATATAATGGTGATGATCTGCCAGTACCTAACCTTGGCAAACCATGATAGATGTGGTGGAATCTGCATCCCTACAGGTTTTCAAGTCCCAGCTTGACAAAGCCCTGGCTGGGATGATTTAGTTGGGGTTGGTCCTGCTTTTAGCAACAGGGTGTTGGACTTGATGATCTCCTGAGGTCTCTTCCAACCCTATTGATTCTATTATTCTATTATTCTAACTGGATGTGGTCTGTGAGCTGGTATTTACCCATTGTTTCAGTAGAGGCTCACCACATGCAACTGTCAAAATGAGTCTTTGGGTGACAACAAAATGTTATAACCACCTCTCACATTTGGAATCAACTTTAGCTTTTCCCTTCTATTATCTTGAAAGGAATGTTCTAAAGTAAGAAATGTGACAAATGATATCAATATCTGCCACATATAGCTAAATTAGTTCATGGATTTATAAAGTATAACCTGTTCTTTGATCATTGGGACACCCAGTAAGAAAACTGTCTCTTTAAATCAGCAAAGTGTCTCCACACCATGCCTTTGCTTATGAACCTTTGGCCCCTCCCCTCCATGGGCTCCAGAATGCCTTTCCCTCCTCACAAATATCCCATAACCCTGCTTAGGGGGACACCTAACTAGTTTAATGTATCTACATGATGAGCTTGACTGTTTCCAATCTGCTCAGGAATGGTAAAACAAACATGATAAACCATCTTTATACCCAGCTAATCCTGCGGTTAACAGGGACATAGCCAGTGCCCCGACAGAGTGGGGGGAGGAAGGGTGGCAGTATTTTTGGTTGCCTGACAAGAGCCCCTAAAAGTTATTGCAGCACTTTGGGATCAAAGAGGCATTCAAATGCACAATGACACCATTCCTCCAGGGACATCCTAAACTGGAGATTAGGAGGAGATGGCACAGATGTTAATTACTTACTATGGAGTCTGTATTCCATCCAATAATTACCCCCACAGAAAACCCTGAGAGTACCAGATTCTCCAGTGTTCCAGATACTTTGTGCTGTCAGAATAGAGGCAAGAATCTGTCCCCATGTATTTGAGATTCATATATTTCAAAGCTACAAGGGACCATTGTTATTGTTGTGGGACCAATTATTTCCCCAAATAATTCCTAGCACACATCTGTTAGGAAAGCATCCAATCCTGGTTTAAAAATGGTCAGTGAGGGACAGGCCATCATGACTCTGTGTAAATTTGTCCAATGTTGATTTGTTTTCAAATAGAATAAAAATATGTAAGAGCTCATATTGTCAACAGGCACCTCCCTACAGGCTACAAGTACTAAAAGTCAAATTAAGCATCTGAAGGTGTGAATTAAGACTAAGGTGATGGAAAGGACTATTTGGGCATCAATATGCTAATGTGTCCTCCCAAAGGCCAGCTGGGCACACTGAGTGAGACACCCAGTAAGACAAAGGTCTTACTCCATACCTTTGCTTATGAACCTTTGGCCCCCTCCTCCATGGGCTCCAGAATGCCTTTCCCTCCTCACAAATATCCCACAACCCTGCTTAGGGGCCCACTTATCTTGGCAGTCCCAGGACACTTCCCAGCAGCCTGATGTACATCCCACTCACCAGCCATTGAGAGAAAAAAATATTTTGGCATCCTGCTGTAACAAATACAGAGAATAGATGCAGATCTGAAGAGTCCCAGTTTGGGAGGGAGGAATCCAAATACTAGGGGATCAAGAGTTAAGTGCAGAGGAGACTCTCAGCCCCTCAGGAACTTAACTTCATTAACTTACCAGACATCTGCAGAACATAGCTGAGGTAGAATTGGGTGTTCTCTGACTCACGACTCACCACTCACCAGCCCGTAGATGTCACCTGTACTTACAAAGTTCAAGTCTTCATGTTTCTTGCCTTTACAAAGGCAGGCATTGAAATGGCCTAATTGTTCCAAGAGTCCCTTTCAAGGAGCATTCCATGTGAGCGGACAATAGATAACAAATATAAAGGGGGGGGAGGGGCAGGATAAAGGCATACTGTCAGCTGTGAGAGAGATCCATTTTTTGCCTATGCGGTTTGCAAGCTGTGCAATGAATTAATTGAGAAGAAAAAGCAATGATGCTGAAACAATAGAATTCATCATTGGTAGAAGTGAACACTATACTTTTTACCTCCTCCCTGAATGGGAAGATAACCGACAGGAGGTGAAGCAGTGATATGAATCTACAGTCACATGCTTCAGTGCAAGAACACTTTTCCAAATGCTCTGCTCCTCCCTAGCTATGGTGATGGTAGGTTTTTTAGGGCAGCCTCTTTGGGGAATTCTCTCCCCTCTTAAACCTTGGCTCTATTTCTTTCTCTATTCCATTTGCTGCAATTCAATATGTTTGTTTGCCTTTTGCCCTCTGTTCATGTTACTACCTTCAGTCACTCCTAGCTATCCTCTAGTTATGATCTCTCCGTGTAATCATTAGATCACACACAAACTTGAAGTGAGAATATTTTATTACTTTTTGCTTAGAGGATTCCATGAATTTGATAGGATCTAGATGGTTAAATGAAGGTCTGAGACTTTAAGAGGGGCTAGAGAGGTTAGTCAGTTAAAAGTGATTTGGCAAGTACAGAGTTTCACTTTATCTTTACTTATGAGCCTTAAAAACAGCCCTGCACTAAATCCAATCTTAAAACTTTAGGGCTGGGTTTTTTGTGTGAAGCAGAATTGCATAACATCATTCTGGCCCTCCTTTCTAGCTCTCTCAGGTGCATTAGCCTGCCTAATGAAAAAGTAGTCCAGCAATGAAATCACATGTACTTTCCCACTGTGCTCAGTAAACACTTCTATATTAATGATGTGCCAAATGATTTCTCTCAATCTTTAGTTACCTTTAAAAGATGAAAATCATTGTTCACTTCTTTAGATGCACTGATTCTAAAAGGCAAATCATTCTCAATCACCCTTTTAAAGCAAGAAACAAGGGGAAATGATTAAACAAGAAACAGTGCAGTACATTACATAATCAGAAGATTAGAACTAGAAAAAGCAAAAGGTCAATTCACTCATTCTTTCACCATTGTTCCCCATAGAATAAATCCGAGAAAGGAATGTGATCCAGTCACACAGGAGGTTTTCTGGCCTTCATGAACTTTAACAAACTTTCCAAACTGACAGAGAGTTGTGTAAAAGCATCTTTTCTGAATCCATGTTGATTTCATTGGAGAATCAATTGAAAAGAACACCTTCTTTTCCTACAATGTGAAAACAATGAAGAAGATATGAAAAATATTTATTGTATAAAGCTGTTTTTCTACACAAATAAAAGATAATCCAAAACAGTTACCTCTTATCTTAGAGATGGCATTTGCTAGATGGCTTTGGAAATGAATATGTTGCACGCACATTGCAATTTTAAAGCATTTTTAATATTCAAGACCTTGTGGGAAGCTAATTACATGAATCATAAAATCATAGATTCCTAGGGATGAAAGAGACCTCAGGAGGTCATCGAGTCCAATCCCATGCCCAAAGCAGGACCAACCCCAACTCGTAGTGCATGAAGGGAAGCACTATTAAGGGCCTTTAATATAAATTGTGTCAATGTATAGTAAGAAGGCAGTTGTAGGTAGAAGCGTGTGTGTGTGTGTATGTTAGTAGCACCTCTACTGTAGTACCACTCTGCAGAATGGGGGTTTTGTTACTCAGATCTGCTATTTGGATGTTTTTTAAGATCTTGTCATGCTGCTGGAGCTCTAGAAGGTAATGGTGGCCAAGAGTTCCTTCTAGTATCTATGCTTGATTAGGAGTTTAAACTTTTTTTAAAAAAATGTGGATCTTGCTACTGTAAGTCAGGCTTTTGGTAATTTGAGGTTAGATTGCTATATTGCATTTCCAGAGTCTGCACTGTCAGCCATTCCTAAACCTCAAATGCGGCAGAATGTGGTTGCCAATTTGAGTGCTCACAAGAAACCCATTCACACTGTGATTTGCACAGACTCTCAATTTTTCTTGGTACCTTTTAAGATATTGTTTTTTGTGTTTGTCTGACTCTGGAGTTCCCAGCCATGTAAGTGAAATAAAAACCTGAATGATTTAGGTATTGGTAGATGAATTGACTGTCCTTGAGCACCCTGTTGTTAGGGTTGACACCTGATAACCAGATCTCCAAGGCCCTGGCCCTACCTTGCCTCTTCCTCCAAGGCCCTACCTCTATTACTTACTCCTCTGCACCCCTGCATGTAGGATTGCCAGGTGTCCGGTATTGACCTGGACAGTCCGGTATTTTCACCTCCTGTCTAGTTAAAAAAAAAAATTCAGAAAATACCGGACACCTAAAACTTCTGGTATTTTCTGTTTTTTTTCCCCCTGCCAGGAGGCGAAAATATCAGACACCTGGCAACCCTACGACACACTCAGCAACCGGACCTATCCCCCACCCCACCCCACCCCGGGCCCCCAGGCCCCCACCCTCAGACCCCGGACCCCCTGCTTACCTGGTTCCGAAGGGAAGCTGCCTTCTGGCTAGACCAAGAAAACAAGATGGCTGCTGGCAAAAAACCTAAAGATCTGAAGCAAGGGGAAGTAATGCCTTCCCTGGGTCTTAGTGTTCAACTTCTCCCTCTTCCTATCCCTATTCTGACTCTGCATGAACTTAAAGGGGCATGCTGTTTTAATGCTATTTTATTTTATTTTATTTTATTTTATTTTATTTTATTTTATTTTATTTTATTTTATTTTATAACTCTCTGTGTCCTTTTTTTTTCTCAACAACTTTGGTCTCCCTCTTTTTTTCCCCCCTCAACAGAATTTTTTCCCCAGTGTTTTTTTTTGGGGGGGGGGGGGGTTCGGTATTTTTGGTTAAACCATCTGGCAACCCTACCTGCATGTCAGAGGTGTCCCTGGATGGAGTGGGTTGATGGAC